>NC_059128.1:256398326-257023326 GCF_020740605.2 Lemur catta | reverse complement strand
AACCTTCCAATCAATACAACAATACAACATTGTAGTAACAGATATGGAATCAATTTAGTTTTCCATCTCAAGGGTAACTTCACAGACGTAAACTATTGTGTAGGTTTTCTGTGCAATACTACTCACCAATTTAAAACAAGGAACTAAAATATACACAGAAAAATGAATAGATATTAAAATAAATGCTGAGTGGAAAAATGAATAAGATAATGAGGTTTTTAGCATGAGACTTACATAAATTATACATTTATACCTATGCCAGACAATAACGCAAGACACATACAAATTTAAGGATACATATCAAACACATTTGAGTTAGTTGATTATAGGCCAGGAGAAGGAGATTGAGAATAGGAAAATGAGGAAAAAGTGATAAATTAAATAAATAAAATAAAAGGATATTCCACACAGACTTCTGATGATAGTTGCCATGAATGGATGAATATGACTAATTTGGGGCTTCCCATGAGGTTATTTGCAAAAATTAATAAGTTTACATGTAATAAAAATCGTGACAAAACTGTAGAGAGTGTGTCTAAAAGGGACTAGGCAAATGGAAAACCCAGTGAGGAAGTTGAAAAGCTTTCTATAAAGTACTGCTTGCCTATCGGAGTGAACAATGTTTTGAGAATTAAAGGGTAACTGTGGGATGTTTTAAACGTAGATATAGGGAACTGTGGCTGTGGTAAAATAGACTCATCAAATATTGCTAGTTGATAACAGAAAGAAATGTAGAGTTGAAAAAGAAACAAATCAATCTGTATTTGAGGAAGTATGTGCCTTTTGTGGAGGCTAGTTAGGATTACAATTCTAGGACAGGAAAATTCTAAGAATGATAGCTCAGGATAAAACAAATGATTACTACCAACTGCTTATTAGAAATGTTAAATCAATAAAGAATACTAAATTGCTGTTCTTAGTTTTTAAAGAAACGATGCTTGCTAATGGAGGAGGATGTGAAAGCTCAACCTATATTGTGCATGTTCCCTACCACTTGCCATAAAAGGTAGCTCACCTTAGTGATGTGGCAATAACTTCTACATTCAGGTCTCTTCTTTGTTTACTGCTGAGTTTCTTTATCTCCTTGGATTTATGACATTTCTCCTCAAAATAAGTCACCCTGTTTATGATTTGATTCATGTCAGTATGGCCCATCTGCTTTTCTTTTCTCCCAGAAGTGAACAATTATGTGGTGTTGCTTGATGCATTGCAGCCTGACCTTAAACTAGAAATACCCACCTTGTCAGTACTTGATGCCCACCTATCACTCCTCCTGACTCCTTCCCCCTCAACACACTCAAACAGCGTAACATGCAGGCTTTGCCTAGAGATGTTATTTCTCCTTGTCTTCCTTTCGTTACATGTCCAGGTCAGGGGCTGCAGTGAGCATGGATACCAAGCTGGTGGACTGCCGGAAGCCCGCAGCCGTCTCTCTTGAGAAGCTCCTGATAAAGATCATCCCTTATATTACCTTGCTTTATATAATATAATATTGTGCCATTTTTTAAAGAGTGCTTTGCATTCACATATAGGATCTTCCTGAATTTCCGGGGCAAATGGAAAAAAAAAAAGTTAAAATTAGCAAATTGACACATGAGGGTTGAAAAAGCTGGAAGTGATTTTTGTGGTTAGTCAAAGTTTCACAGTTCTCTTTTGGGAAAAGCATGACCTCTATTTTATAGATCCAGAACTTGATGCTACATTGGAAATATATTCAGGCAAAGGAGAGAAATAGTAATGAGAGGAGGAAGGGCAAAAGGACAGAGTTAAAACCACGGGCTTGTAAAATAGCTTATTTACTTGAAGTTTTAATAATTTCACATTGCACTAAGTGTTTGAAATAAAAGTTAGCTAAATTAATTCTGATATTCATGTAGACCTTAATGATAATTTATTAATACTTGATTTGCTTTTATTCAGAACTCAAAATAATATTGACATCAGAAAATATGCTATTAGCTAGAGATGCAGATGGCTTACAGAGAAGATTATAATAAACAAACATTGATTTTTTTTTTTTTTTTGCTGAGGTGAATATCAAGGTAAAAGTCAATCAATATTTTTCCATTTTAACAAAATCTTCATATTACCAGAGACAAAATCCAGTGAGTTTGATTTGTCACTCTTTCTATTGGAGAGTGTGTGGGAAGTTATTAATACATTATTTCTTCAAAATCTTCTTGAAAATCTTGCATCCTCTTTGGCCGTCTTCCTGTCTCCAAATGCATAGAGTCCTGTCCAGCTTCCTTGGCCAGGAATTAAAAAACTAGTCAATAAAAGAAAGATGTCTTTTCTTTAAATGTCCACTGCTCCAAATTAAGAGTAATTACTCTCCTCTTTGATAATTAAAAAAGAAAAAAAAAATGGAAAAAGAGCACCACTGAATGAATAATAAAGAGTAAGTTAGTCATATTTTCACACACTTCCTTCAAATCCTACAGAATTTTTAACAAACCCTTTATGTACTATTTTCTCAACAAAACTTTTAAGAATAAACTATGTAAATCTTGAATTTTGTTTCTGTTATCACTATGGCAATAACATTTAAGTTTTGAAACTTTAAATTTTACTTTGATTTTTATATATCTTTGAGATATAGATCAAGAATTTCTCCCCGTTAGATAACTACCTTAATTATCAAAAACAATTTTTTACCTTCTCTATTATTCCTTCATATTAACAACCACTCAATTTATAATCACTCACATTTCACAGAAAATTCTGTCAAATTAGGCCAGGTGCAGTGGCTCACGCCTGTAATCCTAGCACTCTGAGAGGCCGAGGCAGGTGGATCGTTTGAGCTCAGGAGTTCGAGACCAGCCTGAGCAAGAGCAAGACCCCATCTCTACTAAATATAGAAAGAAATTATCTGGATGACTAAAAATATATATTTAAAAAAATTAGCCAGGCATGGTGGCGCATGCCTGTAGTCCCAGCTACTTGGAAGGCTGAGACAGGAGGATTGCTTGAGCCCAGGAGTTTGAGGTTGCTGTGAACTAGGCTGATGCCACGGCACTCTAGCCCGGGTAATAAAGTGAGACTCTGTCTCAAAAAAAAAGAAAATTCTGTCAAATTTAAAAATATGCAAAATGCACCCCCCCACACACACACACGTGTACACACCCACACACACTCACAGCCCAAAAGTGGACATTCCAACAAAAAGGGTAACATGTCCCACCACATGAACTATATTTTTCCTTCCTTATCCTTCCCTCCCACCTCATTTTGAAAAGAAAGATCTGACAACTGATTGTGATGGCGTAGGCTGTGGCCAGGTGTTACCTATTTTAGTAACATAAGAGATGAGTCAAATCACAAAATGCTAGAGCTGGAAGTTTCCCTACATACCAGTTCCACCTGCTCCTTTTTTAGATAAGAAAAGTATTCAGAAAAGTTGATACAGCCATAGAAAAGGGGGAAGAGCTAGGAATTTCTGGCAAGTAGCTTATAAAAACAAGTCCCCCAGGTTGTAGCTTGTATAATATAATTTTCCAAAAGTGAGTTTGAACTTTGAGAATGTTCAAAGTTTCTATTAAAGGGAGATTTTGAAAGGGTAGAGGAACTTTAAGAAAGGAGAAAGAAGAAAGAAGAAATGGGAAACAGTTTCTGAATTTTGATCTGAATTAAACTCCCCCAAATAGAAAACTCTTGTTTATAATTTGGTACGTACTGACGTTGTTTTTCTGCCCTGTCTCCATCTTTGTCCCAGATTATTGCTGAATTCTCCTTGTACTAAAATTCACCTTTCCTCCACTCTTCTCTTTATTTTGCTGACTGTGCCAAAGGATTTGAAGTGGCTGACACCACTGGACTGTCATTAACCCCAGGCAGCCTTTGCTAATAAGTAGGAAACTGGAAATTCCCTCCTCAGTGTTTACCTTGGCTTGAGGAAGCAATAAACATGAAACCACTGTAAAAAAAACAAGTTCAAACCATACACTCTCCCAAACTGCCTTACAAGCTCTATTAAGAAACAATTAGATTTAGGGTCTTTAAGTATTAATCTCACAATATATTTAGTTTTTCAGTAAGAGATTGCTTTATTGAACAATTATCTCTTGAGCACCTTCCACCTACTAGGCCCTGATAGATTCTGGAATTACAAAATGAATAGGATACAAAGGACTTAGAAGTTTTTGCTTTGGTAATATATTGGCTAAATATATAGGTAGTAGCAGATAAATTGCAGTGCAACATGGCATTACTACAAATAAACAAATCCTGTGATTATTCCAGGGACAAATAAATAAACACTTCTTAGGGATTTATTGTAATATACAAATGACAGTTGAACTTCAGTGTCTGTGAATTTTTCATCTGTGGATTCAGTTAGCCTCAGATTGAAAATATTCAGGAAAAAAAAAAAAAATTTCACAAAGTCCCAAAAAGTAAAACTTGAATTTTTGCATGCTGAGTAGTACACTGAATCCATGTGAATGAAATATGTAGGTATTGGATATTATAAGTAATATAGAGTTGATTTAAAGAATACAGGAGAATGTGTGCAGGTTATATGCAAACATTGTGCCATTTTATATAAGGGACTTCAGCACCCACAGATTTCATTATTCTCAGGGGTCCTGGAACCAATCCCCCATGGATATGGAGGGATAACTGTATATTCTTGGGAGTTAACAATAACCTTTTGAGAATTGCTCTTCCACATTCTTAGGAGTTAACAAATTATTAAATGGATACACCTAACCAGAGTTGATTAGTCCAAAAAGGACACTTGATCTAATCTAGGCCAATCAGAGTACTCAATTCCCTGACCACGCTTAATTCTTCCATGAGCGAAAAACAAATCTAAGCCAAGTTATCCTGCAGAGGGAAACAGATCTAAGAGGTGGTCTTAGAGACATCTGATTTCCAGATTCCTATTACCTCTGTGGTCTAGCATCATTTATGTCTTTCAGTAACCTTTTTTCAATGCTTCTTTGGATTTCTTGGGATAGTACACACACTTTTTGCTTAAGCTTATTCAAGTTGAGTTTCAACCAGATGTATTCTGATTAATTGAGTTGGGGAAAAAATAGGAATTGGGTCTATTCAAAGTCTGTGTAGTAGACAGACTCCCAAGGTAATCCCCGAATCATTTCCCACCTGCTGTTTTTCACACTTTTGTGCAATCCCCTATCTTTGATTTTGGCAAAATCTGTGACTTGCTTCTAACCAATAGAAAATGGCAAAGATGATGAGATATGACTCCCTTCCTTAGGTTACAAAAACTGAAAATTGTAAATGTTTGGAAAATCAAATGAGAAAAGTAAAATAATGTCTTTTAGTTAACTGGCTGACACACTGGCTTTGTACCTTGTCATCGTCTTGGATATATCAACACAATGGTAGGAACAGTACTTCTGAAACCCACTCCATATTGGGTATCTACCTAACTATTCACAAAAATGACTGTGAACCACGTAAATATAACCTACATTGAATCTTTCCTCAACTCAACTTCCTCTGGCCAGAAGCAAAAACTGTCAATGACCAATGACCACTAGAATTCCATCTAATAAGGAGAAAGTCTAATGAAGGGAAATTTGGAGCAGAAAGAAGTTGCAATTTTACCAATTATAGTCCAAATATCTCACATCTGCAAATTCTACAAAGACGATCACATAACCACATTGATAAATTCCCTTGCAGTAGCATGAAAGAAGCATGCACAAGTATTGGGTGCTCAAATATAACCTTCATCAGTTTCGTAATAATCTTCCTTGGATTTATCCAAAGTCACACAATTAGTGGCAGAATCTGAACTAAAACCATATCTTCTTGATCCTCAGTCTCATGTGCACACAGAAGTCCTAGTAATAGAATCAGACAGAGTAAGAAGGCTAGTGATAGAGATAGGGATGTGTGTGTGTGTGTGTGTGTGTGTGTGTGTGTGTGTGTGTGTGTGTTTTCAGTTGCATAATAGAGGCTCTATTTACAGAGCCTAAATAATGATGTTTAACCTTCAAAAAAATCTGTAAGTTAGCTAATTTGTGCAAAAGCAGTTTGTATTCATTAGAAAAAGTACTTTATGGGTTATGGATGAATAAAATGGTAATTGGATATTATATTAGAAATTATATTAAGAAAGTAGGTTGGAACTTGTTCATTGTAAATTAGTTTGGCAGAGATCTGCTTCCTGGGAAACCAGGAATGCTTTGGAATAGGGCTGAGGTATGAATCATAGTCTCTCCCTGTTGACAAAATATCCAAAATGTAGAATCAACTCATTAGTAAAGTCCTGTACAGACAAGCCTGTCCTATATCCTCTCCCCTCAACCCTTTTTTACTTCTGCTGCCTTAAATAAAAGAATGTCTCCTTATAGACAATTGGTTACATAGAAATCAGGAATCTGTGAACAGAGGAAAGGGAACAATTTCTGGAGGCAGGTTATATCCTGAATAGGAGTAGGAATAGATCAGGAAAGAGAATAAATCCTTTAGCCAGATGTAATGGCCTGGAAAGGCCAAAGCAAAATTTTAGTGTTCTGAGGAACAAGAATGAAAAACAAACAAACAAACAAACAAACAAACAAAAAACAGGATTAATCTGGATAATTCTCTAACACAAAAGTTTCCACCTAAAATCATGAGTGCAAAATCAGAGAGCCTCTTTCTAAACTAGACAAGGAGCATTACAGAAACGAAGACTGATGAACTTGTTTGCTCCAAATTTGCTATGGCATCTGTGGGAAAATTTAGACTCTCAAAAAAATATCAACAGCTTTAGAAATTTTATTATAATTGAAGATATGATTTTATACCATTTTTAAAAATTTGAATACAGTTATAAGTTTCAATCTAAGTTTATACAGTATCAAATTGGTATCTGGAAAACACTCAGGAAACAGTGGGATGGTAACTTGGATAACTGAGTTTTATTAAGAATGAAAATTCTATTTTTATTTTCAAGGGTAATCTGAGCATACTGATACTTCTAATTTTCTATTTATCCCTTCTTGACAATATTCAGGTAAATATTTTCTGTTAAATTGCTATAAGCATGCAATCAATTCTTGGTGTGTTCAAAAGCTTTGTTTAGGTATTTGATGTATTTCCCACATCTTATGATGTTTCTTTTTCTTCCTGTTCCTTGCTCATGGATAATTTTTTTGGCCAGAATATAAAGTCTTCTAATATAAATTATATTGTACTAGTGATTGTTATAGACTCCCATACCTTAAAAGATTTTGGAGATTAATCTATAAATTATTTTATCTTTCAAAGTTTCTGTCACTCAATAAAATAGATTACACAGATTTACTTTCATAGGAATTGTCATTTCATTTCTATTACTAATTTCCATAGTGCTTACTTTAAATAATGTAGAATGGAATTATTTAACTTAAAGTAAAGTAACTATAATAAAGACTCTATTTCTCATTTTAGTATGTCATATCAATAAGTTAAATTAGAACTGGATCTTTATTATCCTCTGTCAGTTTTAAAACAAAAAGGAAAAGAGATGTAAAATTAAATTCAATCCATAGGCAAGAGGCAGTTCCATGGTTTGAAGGTTTTTGTTCTCCCCCAAATTCATATTAAAACTTAATCCCCAATGCAACAGTACTGGGAAGTGTGACCTTTAAGAAATAATTAGGCCATGAGGGTTCCTCCCTCCTGAATGGATTAGGGCTATAAAAAGAGCTTGCAAGAGTGGGTTGACTCTCTTGTTCTTTTGTCCTGTAAACACAGTATTTGTCCCTTTTTGCCCCTCTGCCTTCCACTGTGTGAGGATAGAGAAAGAAGTCCCTCACCAGGTGCCTCTACCTTGATCTTGGACTTCTCAGCCTCCAGAACAGTGAGAAATAAATCTCTGTTTTGAATAAATTACCCAGTCTGTGGTATTTCATTATAGCAGCACAAACAGTTTGTTGTAATGGAATTGGTTACAATGTCAGTCAGGCCTGGGTTCTGCATTGACAGAAAAGATGGTTTGGAAATAGCCTTTACATTTTCTTATTTTCTTTTAGTGTCTTTGACCTATTGATATTTGAATGACTAGATTATTTTCAGGGATAATAATTATATGAAATAGAAAACGATTAGGCATGAATCCATAAAAGAGTCAAAATAAGGAACTGCTTAAGAGTTTCAGCTATGAGTGCTTGAATTCTAAATAGTGGCAAAGGTAGACAAGTGTTTAATAGTTGCCTTCATAGCAAGCTTGTTGGAAGTCACGTAAGCAAACACAAGTGTGCAAAAAAATATCACAATTGCCACAAGTTGTATTCCAGCTATGAACTTCTAGTCAACCATGTCCTGGAGTAGGAAATAAAAATGATATAATCATATCCGGAACAAATGTCCAAAGTAACCAAAACAAGCAATACTTTGCACAAATGGAACCACCTACTTCTCCATGGCCAGCTGTTCTGTCACTAAGTGTATAGAGTTATGCAAAGATTAGGGCCCAGAAGTCTTTCACAAATTATCCATAATGAGGAAGTCTCTCATTTCAGGGACATACATCCTGGGTGCAAAAGGGCATAAATGAGGAAGGAAAATTTTTGTGGTTATTGTAAGGTTTAAGACTGGAGTGGAGTCCATGAGAGGGGCTGCGCAGCTGAAAGTCAAAGCACCCTCCTGGGTTTCTGCACCAAATGTAAGGTTTTGGGGATTGGCCGGCACCAGAGAAAGAAAGACGAGCAAAGTTGAAAGGGGTAAGTAAAGAGGCTTTATTGGGGTGTTCCTGGGTGAAGGTAACAGGTCCCAAGCGAGGGGCCTGGGTGAGATTCTTGGGTCCTGGGGGAGAGAGAGAGAGAAAGAGAGAGAGAGAGAAAGAGAGAAAGAGAGAGAGAGGCTCAAGAAGTTGCATCGCCCAGAAGTATGAGTGGGTTTATATGTGTTTTTAGGGCTGGGGGTTGGGGGTCTGTCTCTTCAGAGGGAAGATTTCAGAGGAATTTCTTTGTTGCAGTTTTAGGGAGGGTATTGAGAAATAGGAGGGGCCGGTGGTATATGTGGACTCCAGGAACCACTGACTCTCATCAGGGTAACCATCCAGGAGTGGTCATCCTTTAGCTTAGCTGGGCCTTGCAGGCATTGTTCTCAGCAGGTCTTGTGGGCTTCCTCTTTTTCCATTAGGGAGGGGAGGGGTGCCCGCCACCAGCCTTACAGTTATGTTTCCAATGAAGTTTAGGTTTATGACCATAACAAAATGGCTGTTACGTGAGATATTGATGGTGAAGGATGCAAAAGTGAGGGAAGATTTATGGCACAAAAGATAAAGGAAGTTGTGGATTTCTGGTTAATAGACTCTTAATTGAGATTTGGGGAAAAATATCTCTATCAAGATAACCTTTGGCATGTATGCATAAGTCTTTAAGTTTATAAGACATTTTGGTGATTGATAAATGTGATGATTAATTTTGTGCCAACCTGAGTGGGCCATGGGTGCCCAGATTAAACATGGTTTCTGGGTATGTCTGGGAGGATGTTTCCAGATGAGATTAGCTTTATTTCAGCAGATTTAGTAAAGTAGATTACCCTCCTTCCCAGTGCGAGTGGGCATTGTCAAATCCTTTGCAGGCCTAAATAGAACAAAAGGCAGAGAAAGGAGGAATTGGGTCCTTTTTTCACACCTTACTGCTTGAGCTGGGACATCTTATCTCATCTTCCCTGGGACTGAAATTTACATCATCAGCTTCCCTGGTTCTCAGGCTTTTGGATTTGGACTGCATCACACCACCAGCTTTCCTGGTTCTCCAGCTTGCAGATAACAGATCATGGGACTTCTCAGGTTCCATAATTGTATGAGCCAATTCTTCATAATAAATCTGTCATATGTTTTTGTGAGACATTTATTATATATATATCTACTATATGTATTACATATACACATATATATGTGTGTATATGTGTGTGCATACACACACACACACCCCTACCTCTTATTGGTTCTGTTTCTCTAGAAAACCCTGACTAATATAATAAAGAGTTAAGAAAATAAAATTACAGTCCAAGACTAGTTTGAGACCTAGAAGGATGAATGAGATTAAAAATCGCTGTGACAGGACTATAGAAAAGTGTAGGCCATTGATCTGAGAAGGCAGGAACATCAATTAGGATGCTAGTTTTGGAACAGTCACATTGGATGGAATTTGACATTAGGGTTCAAGTATGGACACTTTCTGACTCACTGATTTTTAGTACAGGTAAAGAGCTTGGGCTTCTTTTAGGGTTAAAATATTTTTATAATCTATCTTATTATTCTTAAGTTAAAAAAGAAAAAGAAATTCCCTTGCCGTTTTCTAACCACAATAAATTGATGTTTCTGATTTAAGTGTTTGATTATCACGGAGGAATCCTAGCTGGTATTTAAAGCTCTGTTAGTTTCCATTCTTCCTGTGGGTTTCCACTATTTAAACAAATCACAATTTTTCTCTCATGCTGTCAATTTCATGCAATTCTGTTAAAGTTTTTAGATTTTCCATAAAGCTACATGATTATTGTTTTGAGATTTGAATTAAAGCTATAATTTTTTTCAATTATGTTTTTGTTTTCATTATGTAAAAATGTGTTAACTTTGTTGAAAAGAAATTGTTTGTGAAGCTTGCATCCTTTAGTCTCGCAATTTTTTTTTTAGCCTCTAATTTTTCTCATTTATATAAGCAATGGTTATAAAGCTCAGAAGAGACTATTTCTCTAAGCCCCCCAAAACTGTCCACTCTCCCCAAAATATCCTAGTAAGTTTGAACCATTTTTTATTTCACTTCACATTGTTATGTTCCCCAATTCTAAAATCATTAGGGATATTTATTTAAAAATAAAAATTTTAGAGCCCACCATGGCTCAATTCCTCATATAATTCTTAGGATGAGCCAAATTTGGGAAACATTACATCATAAATCTCCTTACCCTCTAGACAGAGACAAAATAAATTAGGAGGTTACTTTTTATATATGCAGTCTGCAGAATCTATTTCATCAATAATAGTATTCAGGGACTTTATTTATCTAGAAAATTTACTTCAGTGATAAACCTGATTGAGAATGAGTTCCCATGGAACTTATGATATTACTAACCAGTGGGAACAAATTAATCTAAAATCTTTAGTAACTGGAAATCTCCAGCTGTGAATTATAGTTATGATACCTCAGTATTGAGACCAGCACTACATGACAATATTCAGAAAAACTTTTGACAACTTTCATTTAAAGAGATCAATTAAAAAGTATTTCTAAAGAATGTCCTGTTGTCTTTTGGCTCAAGTTATATTAAGAGATTTAGAAGTGATTTTTTTTAATAAAGATATTTAGGATTAAAAATAAAGCATGACATTATTTATTTGTATATCTCAAGGGTTAGGAGAAAAGTGTTTATTCTGAAGTTAAAGAACATATTATGGACTGCTTCCTGAGCTGGATTCAGATAATATCATGAGCTCTGGTGTACTTCCAACCCCAACATAGGCTTAGGACAATGCGTGTTTGAAATATCCAAGATTTTTTGAACTAGGTCAAAATGTAGGAAAATCATTGACATTGATAAGTTCCCAAAAGCCCGTATTTGTACCATTATCTCCTGATACTGTCCTTTCTTCTGGCACTTTCCTACTTCTTACTGTGAACCTTCCTCTAACCCCAACAAGTTGCTCTAACATATATGCAAATGTACAAACCAGCAGCAGTGTCTATGAAATATGTTTCCATAAAAATTGCTCTAGGGTCCAGGACCACATCTGTTTTATCACTTGGTGACGCTTTTCCTTCTCATCTCACCCAAAACTTTACTGCAGCAGGCCTTAGAGAGGTTCAAAGGCTTATTGGAAGGTGGTGGTATCAGGCAATTAAATAAACAGAAAATAAAAATCTCAGCAATGTAGATAAGATCTTTCTATTATCATGGATTTTTAGAATTCACTTTTAGTTTTAAAATAATAATGCTTACTATTTGCTAGACACTGTTCTAACTATTTAACAGTCACATTTAATTATAAAAAAAATCCCATGCAGTATTTAACATTACTACCCTTTCTATTTTACAAATCAGCAGAGAGAAGTAAGGAAGTTGCCCAGAATAACAGAAAAACTAAGTGACAGGGTCAGGATTTGAACATATATAATTGCAATATCAGTGCCATATGCTGTTTATATTTCTTATTTGGAATTACTACTTTTTTAGTAATAATGATAAAAATAATAGAATTCTAAGTATGTTCCAAACACTATACTAAGTACATTTTCACTTAGATTTCTTTTCATTGCAATAGCCATGAGAAAGTTTTGGTAACTTGAAGCAAGTATAATGGCATATACATGATCTATGAATTGATACATATTTGTTGACTGATTGAATAGATAGATCTTAATGCATCTTATAGAATTCGTAAAAATTTTCCTTAGCAATATGATAGTTATTTATGTGAATTTCAAGCAATCTTTTTTTTTGCCATTAGTAATTGGGATCTATTTATGAAATCTATATAACTAAATATACTGCTGTTGTACAAGACAAACATGAGAGACGTAAATCAAGTCAAATAGAATCCAAGAAGAGAAATCAAAATCTGAAAAACCTAACGCTGAGATTATTCTCATGGTCATATCATACTAAGTATAATCATCATTTCCTTGAGGAAGAATTGAAAGATTACCCCAAACCCCACTGAATACCATTTATGCTTTAGAATAGAAATTTTTGCTTTGATTAACTATCATAAATTATACCCATTTGTCAATCCAAATGCAAGAATATCTGTTCATAACCAGTCCTCTAATTATTTTCACGAGATCACAAGGAACTGCTCTTTGTGTTGTTATAAATTGATATTGGATGGGATGGACTCTTCTTATGTTTTGCACTGAGTTTCTGGGCCTCAAATAAACACAGATGTGCACCCCTTCAAAGACGACTATCTTAATAGATTTATTTCAGCTCTTGTTTGCCATATGTTGCAAGACCTACAAGATATAACAAATATTCTTATATATAGAAGAGGCCACCGAATTTCTTCATGTAGTTCTAATTGTCACGGAGATTTGCATCTCAAAACCTGCTTTATTTTCTCTTCTCACATCAGAAGCTATTGGGAGACATACTGCTCAGGCAATTAATTGTCTTTTGCTTGCAAAGCTAGCAATTCTTTTGCTTTCAAATTTAAATCTTAAAGGCAAGCTGAATCTGACTGATTGTGCTTCAGGTAGCTGTATTAAATAATTATGTATAGTATCAGTGTCCGGGTGTGGTCTTTCACCCTTCAGCATTCGATTCCAACCAAAACTAAACTATCACGCAAGAATGGTATTTTTCCTGTTGCTCTTATTCGCCCTATCTCAGCTCCTCTAACTACTTTTTTGTCCTGTAAAAAGCTGAATACATAATGGAAGTACTGCATTCTCCCTATCCAGAGAGAGCAAGGCATCACATTTCCAAAACCCCAGCAAGATGTTGAGCTAGGGAAGAGAAGAAAGACAGCCATCCATATTACTGGGACAAAATTGACTTCTGAGATCAATAAAAATTATAATTAAGCTGTGGATATTTATCCTTCTTAAAGCCTTCCATTTCTCAAATATTTAAATGATGACTTTGCAATACAACTTTCACTTCATCAGCGTCTCTGTGGAAATTGGAAATTACAGTATGTGATACAATTAAAATGTATATCCACAACCACTCAGAATAATCATGGCTAATTAGAAATTATGAATCATTAAAATAACATGGTTTTCTGTCAGTGTGTGTGCACAGCACATTCATGTCTTCTAACTTCCCAATCCAATCTCAGTAAATCTAAGGAGATACATTTGTTACAATATTTCTATTAAGCCTCTCCATTAAGTAAATTACCATTACAGCCAAAGTTTAAAGGTTATCTGGGCTAGCAAACTACTCAACATAGCTAATACATATAATTAGCTGTGGTTAGATTCCACATTAAACTTTTCCACTGCTATTTAGTGAATTTTCAAAAACAAATCATTTATGCAGGCTTATCAAGGCTGCTACAGTGATCCTGATAGAATTCAGAATATCTTTATCGTAATAAAATCCTAATTTATATTTTTCTTTGTCTATCATTAGTTTTAAGGCTGACTATAAATTCATGCAAATACTTCAGTTTGGTATTTCTGAAACATTATGAATGCTCCACGGGGAAAGTAAAAATGTTTTTAAAATTTTAAATAGAAAGAATACAACATTTAGAATTAAACTAAAACAATGATTTTTTAATTTCAAAAACTGATGTTTCTTAAACAAGAAATTCAGTATGAATTTAAAGGAAAAAAACTACTCCTCTGACAATGGTTTCTGTTCAAATATGCTAGATTTAAACAATATTTTCAGAGAACTTCAACTGTCCAGTATTTGTGTTAAATTCCTGATATATGAGAGATTATGGTGAGGAATTCCAAGAAAGATAGCCACAGAGGAGGTGTTCTCTCTAATTCTCAACAGATTCTACGTGTTTTTTTCCCAGGCCAGAGGACAGGCAAAGATCAGCCTGGTACAGCTCCATTTAAAGCTACAACCATTGAGGCAGAGGGAAAAATAATATTAAAGAAAATGATGAACCCAATTGGACCTGTTCTCTCAGAAGAAACTTCTGACAGTTCCAAATTCATAATCCAAAAAAAAGCTTCAGACAGTTCCTTCCCTAAAAGCATAGTGTACATGCTCCAAGACTTAAGTGGAACATGAAGTAGTGGGTGATATGGGAGAGGTTGCAAGAGATAGCTGGAGGAAATTTGCACTAAGATGTGTATGTTCTAATTATTATTTTTATCTACAGTTACAGGTAAAAACCACCGAAATGCATAAAATGTCCTCCAGCTGATGTAGAATTGATGTTGCCATCATTAATGAGCTGGTTAGCAAGCAGCTGTCTCTCAACGTCAAGCCCACCCTTCTGTATTCTTCTTTGCAGTGCTGAGTCAGGGGAGCTATAAACTGCATTCTGCTTTGCCAGCTGGAACCTTGTCAGGCTCTGCCAATAGCAGGAAAGGGGGACTTACTCCTTGTCTTCCATTCTTTTCCTTTCAGTGTCACTTCAGCAAATATTCTCCACCCTAGGAGTGGCATCTGATGCCTGTTTTTAGTTTGTTCTTCCACAACTGAAGAACAAGCCTCATTATGGCCCCTACAGACACCAGCACTAGTGGGCCAACACTCCCTCTTCAGAGATCTGGGTACTAGTTCTGCTTCAGTCTTCTAGCTTTTAAATTTTTTTTTGTATAAGTAACCTAACCTTTTTAAAATTATTTTCAATTGACAAGTAAAAATTGTATATATTTATGGTACACAACCATAAATGTTTTGATGTATGTTGTAAAATGGTTAAATCAAGCTATTTAATATAACCATTACCTCACATACTTATTATTTTGTGGTAAAAACACTCAATATCTACTCTCTCAGCAATTTTCAAATATACAGTATATTTTTTTAGCTGCAGTCATCGTGATGGTACAATAGATCTGTTGAACTTATTCCTCCTGTTTAATTGACTTTTTTTTTTTTTTTTGGCCCTTTGACCAACATCTTTACAATTTTCCCACTCCTATCCTCTGGTAATCACCATTTTATTCTCTGTTCTGTGAATTCAACTTTTGTACACTCCACATATAAATGAGATCACACAGTTTTTGTCTTTCTATACTTGGTTTATTTCATTTAAGGTAAAGTCCTCCAGGTTCATCCATGCATGATAAATGACAGAATTCCCTTTGTTTTTAAGGCTGAATAGTATTCCATTATATATATTACATATATATATCACATATTTATATGCATGTGATATGTGATATGTAAGACATATATATATGTGTGTGTATATATATATATATATATATTTCACATTCTCTTTATCCATTCTTCCATTGACTGACCTCTAGATTGTTTCTATAGTTTGGCTACTGTGAATAACACTGTCATGCAAATGAGAGTGCAGATATCTCTTTGACATGAATATTTCATGTTTTTTGCATATATATATCCAGTAGTGGGATTGGTAGATAATATAGTAGTTCTAGTTTTAATTTTTTTGAGGAGCCTCCATACTATTTTTCATAATGGCTGTACTATTTTACATTCCCACCACAGTGTACAAGGGATCCCTTTTCTCCACATCCTCACCAACATTTGCTATCTTTTGTCTTCTTGATAAGAGCCTTTCTAACAAGTGTGAGGGAATATTTCATTGTGGTTTTAATTTGCATATCCCTGGTGATTAGTGATGTTAAGTATTTTTTAATATAGTTGTTAGCTCTTGCAGCTTCCAATAGTTCCAACTTCTTTATCTTGGTGGAGGCTTTCTCCAGATCTACAGAGTGATGCTTCTTGCAGTTCCTCTCTCTCCAATATCTCAGTGTTGCCTTTATGTTTATAGTATTTCACTACCTGTTTAACTAATTTTCTATGTGAAATTCTCTCTGTTAAAATAACTGATATCATTTTCTGACTGGGCTGAATGCAGTAAGTAAATATTTTAATATTGATATATCCATGGTTGCTCTGTAATTTTTGTTTCTAGCTTTGAATTACAGTTCTGGCACAGTGGACTTGAGTAGTTTATCCAGCAACCTTTCCTTTGAGGAACGACTCCATCCTTAATGCTTTGGCCCTAGTGGGGGTAGTGATGCTGTCAAAGATGGTATCTCATCCCCTAGATGGGAGTGGATTTATGACACAGGTTAACCAATCAAATCTCCCCAATCCTCTACTACAGAGATTAGTTTGGAGTAGGCATAAGGTGTAGCTAGGCCAATCACAGTCTTCCCTTTCTACTGGAGTTGGTGAAGTTATGGTGATGGGAGGATTAGAAGTTATGGTAGCTTTTATTTCAATTTATCCTCTTGCACGGAATTTTCATTCATAGTAGAAGAAAATGAGAAAAGCAAAATGGAGAGATGGAGAAAGAGAGAGAGAGAGAGAAAAAGAGAGAGAGAGAGAACAAACTTCAAATAAATTCTTATCCGGGCATTGATTGTTAGCCAACCAGCACCTTCTCAGGTATTTCTATCACTTAAAAACAAAAGTTGTCCGACTAATAAGCATTAGCAAGAGTCATGCAGAGGACTAAAGAAACATTAGTACTGGCCAAATCAATAAGAATAAGAAAATAATGCAATTTTGTTGAAATAGCCAGAAAATACACACTTCAAGTTTATAGAGCCTGTAATCAAGCTACTTTTACATTTATTATTTAAAAGGCAAACAAAATGTATTCCCAGGGTTTAGGAGGCTGTTGTAGTCTTTTTGTTCACAATTGAAATTGGTAAAAAACACTCTCTGTTGGCTATTTATTTATTTTGTAGGGCTTAGAGGTATATTATTAATCATATATATAAAGTTAATTATAATTCAAAATTCAATCTTGCTTAAGGGCACATTGAAGTGTATCAAATCTTTGCTTTTACATGCTTCATATGACCCATTACAAAGCTTTAGGGAATCACATCTTTTTCATATGTCAGTGTTTCAAGAGATTATAAACAAATTAGAACAGCTAACCTAAATTTAAAAGCACCAAGCTTTAGAGATCTCCTGATACTGCAATTTTCAGGGCAGACACATGTAGAGTAAATAGTTATTTCCTATATACACTCCTCTTAAAAGATGATGATCTATTTCCTTTCATTTGACCTCAAGCAGTGAAAAGACAGAGAAAAGTTCAGTATGGCTTGTGATTTATCTCTGGGATAGTGAAATCTTGTATTCTCAGAAAGGGCCCTGCACCAGCTGTGAGAGTCTTCTCCTTAGAGCTCTGTGGCCAGACAAGATTTCTGTGTCATCTCAAAGGGAAAGACCCCAAGAAGTTGGACCTCAGCTTTGGCTGCAATTTCACCACTAGAATGGTCCACCCTAACACAGCTTCTACAAAGTGATTTTACTTCTCCCTCTGACAGTGTCAGCTGTCCCTTGAAGATCTTCAACATAAGAGGCAGGAGAGGTTCTAGCAACCCACAAACATTGTGTGACAACTTAAGATATCCAAAAATCCATTTTGATTCAGTCCTGCTGCCATTATTTCCCAACTTATTTACAGCCCAGCTGAAAGAAGTGAGAATATATTTCTTGACCTTCTGTTAAAAATGAGAGGATCAGATTCTCAGGTTTGAATGAGTTTTCCAGATCCCACCAGATTGGCTCTCTCAGATACTTTTTCCCTTTGAAGCATCCACTAAATGATACCCCTGCAATTTATTTTTTTAAATATTTAACTTAATGAATATTATATATAAAGCTATACATCTCTTTGCATCCATGCAACAGTGCCACAGTCAGGAAGACCTGAAAAATATACCCCCATATTTACATTTATTTTTCCTTGCTGCCCATTTCGTTCTTTATTCCTTTCCTCTATTACTCACACACCATGAACAAACCTGAGATGACTGTGTTGAGCAAGATGTCAGAATCATATTCAGTTTTTGCCATGGTCTTATAAAAATGGCATTTCTCTCTAGTCTTGAAGATATTTTCTGCCAGTTCTCTAGTCTTGAAGGTAGTTTCTGCCAATTTTCTGTTCCTTAACTGAGCCATGAATATATTGTTACTCATCTCCATTCTTTGATTTTATTTTATTTATTTATTTTTTTTTTGAGACAGAGTCTCACTTTGTTACCCGGGCTAGAGTGAGTGCCGTGGCATCAGCCTAGCTCACAGCAACCTCAAACTCCTGGGCTTAAGCGATCCTACTGCCTCAGCCTCCCGAGTAGCTGGGACTACAGGCATGAGCCACCATGCCCGGCTAATATTTTCTATATATATTTTTAGTTGGCCAGATAATTTCTTTCTATTTTTAGTAGAGACAGGGTCTCACTCTTGCTCAGGCTGGTCTCGAACTCCTGACCTCGAGCGATCCACTCGCCTCGGCCTCCCAGAGCTAGGATTACAGGCGTGAGCCACCGCGCCCGGCCATTCTTTGATTTTAGATCTCATTCTCTCTGCATTTTCTCTATCATTGCAGGAGAGTGAGAGCTATATCATAACTTGAACTTACTATACTGTCTTGAGAAAAAGCATTTCCCAATGGTTTTGCAATTAACTGGATGTTTACAATTTTTTTTTTTCAATCAAAAAGTGTTAGGAGACACAAGGAGACAAAGACAACCATTTATATGTGCACAATAAATTAAATAAGGCATGTTTTACAGTTACATAAATTTTTCAAGTATCTGACAATACACGAATCACTTTTTAATGCATTAGAGTTTCTTGCTATTGTTGTTATTGGGTAGATATGCCCATAATAAATTATTAAATTGAATAATTCACGTAAATTCATATCAGTGCTTGGCACATAGTAAGTGCCTATCAACATCAATTATTAATATTATTATTAGCCTTTATTTAGGCTAACTTTAAAAATGCTTAAAAATACAAATGACAAGATATGATTTTTTTTCTTTTGATAATGAAAATTTTATATGTGAACTGCAATTCATTTTTTCTATAGTAACTTCATAAAGTTACCATGAAACCATCCATTTGTAGCACTGTACCAGGACAACTCATTCCATACTCAGTACAGGAGACATATGTCAAATAATACTTCAAATTTTATAGAACTGATTATTCATTTTCAAAAGAATATCTTCTAAGCATTATGCTTTATTTTACCTATTAAATTGTATTTTTAATGTAGCAAAATTGTCTTTTTAATATCCAAGATCAAATATCTACTATGATGATCAAACAAGTTTGTCCTCTCTCTGAGCATAACAAAGTGACCACTCGTATGTAAACTGTATGCATACAGATATAGTGTTATCATGTAGTTTACTGAGTAGCAATGATGCTTAATATACATCTCTGGGCATCATCCCTGTGACTGATGTACTAGAAATATTATATATGATATGAAAAATTTTATTAAAATAATTTTTCACTTGTATATTATAGAATTTTGAAATATAAAGGGTGACAGAAATTTGTATATGTAATACAATGAAATGTCACATTGATTTTTCCTCTGATTGGAAAGTTCATTAAACTTATAGGTGATTGGATAGTTATTTAAATTCTGAATAAAAACAAAGGAGTGAATTCAGTGATAAAGTTAGCACTACGAACAACCTGTCACACAAGGCAATTGATACTTCTTTTACTGTAATGCGATCGTATTGAAAATATCATGATGGTAAAAACATAAGTGTGTGTTCAATATTGTCCTATCAGAAATTAAAACTATGTACCTGGGAACTAAAAGAAAAGTACATGAAGAGTTATATCAAAAATAAAAATCATTTTTGTAAATTATATTCACTTACTTATCCTGCAATTGGAATGACATTATGAGCTTCAAATATGTAAGAGTATTTTAAAATGCCATGACATATAAGACTGTTTTTATACCATAATATTTTATTCTACAATAAAATAAAAAGACATTTTATAGAATAAGTAAAATTGCTTTTTCTTAATATTGTTTTCAGAAAATAAGAACATCCTACTATTAATAAAATCAGGTAGTTTGCTTTTTAAACATATTATATATTTATGGATTTAAAGTACATTTGACCATGTTTTTATTTGCATGAATTTCAATTATGGTACATTGCATTTTGGGCACATTTGATTACCACACTAACAAACTACACGAGTGAGCACTTTTTCCAATGTATTGCTTCAAATATAGATGGGATGCTTGGTCATCTATATTATCAATATGCATTAATTTTCTGTTATATCCTATGTAGCTGTCTATGTCAAGCTGTGATAGCCAATTCCTCACTTACATCAAAATTGAATACAGCTGGAAATTATATTGGAAAAAATAACACATAAAATAAAAAATCCATTTATATGGAATACATAATTCAGTACTTGGAAGTCATGCAAAGCATAGAGGACATATAAGCAGATGCCTTAGCTTTTTATTATTCAAAGCTATAGAGATCAATAGTGAGAACAGACCTATTCATCTAATTAATGGAATATTTCCTAACTCAAAATTATAATAAATTCTGAGGCTAAAAATATTCTTTAAGTAAGGATTTCACATATTCCCTAAAAAATAGGAAAGTTAGGATAATTGTATTTACTGTTTACATTTGGATTATTTTGTCATCAAATTTACAAAAACAATCAATGGCATTTAGTGGGAAATCTACTCATATATTTGGTTTTATCGTGGGTCTACTGTGTGGACAATAAAAATTATGACTCTAATAACTTCAGGAACACTGACCTAACGGAAATATTTTAGAATCTAATAAAGATCCTTTTAAATCAATGATGCAAACTACAATTTTTTTAAAGAGCAAACCAATATAATTCTAAAGGGAACAAATTCACTGGACATAAAAGCAATAGTGAATTGCCCAGAAGTGATAGAACTTGGAAGAAGATAATTTAAATAAACTGTAAATATTACTCAAAAATGATGTAATCTTAATCCCTTTCCATGAATCTCCAAGTAGCACAGGGAAGCAGTAGAAAATAATTTAATATGAAAAAAAATTAGAACTGGTGGTCTATATCTGTATCTATCCTATGGAGAATTGACAGAAAATACTTGATTCTTGGAGTAAAGGAAGCTAAGTATAGATTATTAAGGATAAAAATAAATGGGAAATACTAATGCAAACATTTCCATGTCTACAGTTTAGTCTCAGTAAAGTTAGCATAAATGCCAATATTTCCATAAAATGATGTAAAAGCTAAATAGATATATAATGATTGTCTTTACTATTTCATGTTAAGGAAAATAAATCAAGAGGTTAAAAGACCCAAATTACATTACTTTAATTATGTCAATGGACAGAAACTGGTCTAGGCAAACAAATCATTTCCCACTCATGATAGCAAACATTTTACATCTATGATCAGTAAATATTTCAATTAAAATATTAGAATATGCACATAAACATATTTATTTTATACAATTTTAAAAATCGAAATTTTTTGTGGAATCCTTATACATGGTTTTAAAAGTCAAATAGTTATCCTTCATGCCTCTTTTAGAGAAGCAAATAGTTGTAACACTTTAGCTATTCAAATATTTATATAAATATTAATTGTCATGTTTTTATTGCTTTTTCTTGTTTTTTTGAGCCACCATTTATTGACTTCCTAATATACAGTATGAGTATGTAGCTCTTATTTGTATTTTACATTCTGTGCACAAAATAAATTCACAAACATACTTACACACATAAAATCCCCTAGTCCTACATCCTGCCAAATTTACTGTATTATTGATTTTTGAATAATAATTGGGATTTATATTATTTCATCTTTGTGAATGTTTAAAGATAATCTATAACATTTAATATAATTTTTTAAATAATTTTGTTGGAGTTGATAACTGTGTTAATTCTCATTTACTTAGTCTTCTTATTCATCCTCAAATCTTTGTCATAAGTTTAAACTCCTCTAATACATAATATATACCCCCAAGAAATCTATTCCTTTTTTTTTTCTTGGAGATATCCATTTTGTTTTCTTAGAGATATCCTTGAATGTACCATTCTTCTGTTCCAATTTGGATTAGCTGATTTCCTGGCATGATGTATGAGTGTTTTGTTGGTATTTTGACTTCTTGAAAACTCCATTCATTTCTATCCTGGTTGAAGAATTTATTTCTTGGGTCTTATGTCTTTCTGTTTCTTACGAGAAAATACAATAGGAATATGTTGGAAAAACAAATGAAACATTAGCCCAAATTCTGCAAAAGGTTTTTTTTCTGGAGGATAGAAAAATGGATGCCAAAATAGAAACGCACAGACTGGCAGCTTAGTACACTGGGAATGTTCTATTAATCTGATTGGTAAAAGTTTAAAGATAATTTTATTATTGTTAAATTTTTATACACTTATGTATACATTTAATTCACCTTTTAAAAATAAAATATATTTCACAATTTTAAAACAAATTTGCCAAAGGGCTTGATCCAGCTTATATTAGAAAACTTAAAATATAAGGATTTGGGTAATATGTCCTTTTTTCAGAAACAAATAGATGCAATAGATCCTGAAACCCTAACCCTGTATTTAGAGTCCATTTCTGTTGGAAATTTACCCAGACTACTTTGGGGAGATAGTCTTACCTTTTTAAAAATGCTTGACATAAAGTAATTTACTTTAAAAATAGCACAATGAGATATCATCATACTCAGTTAAAATGGCTTTTATCAAAAAGACAAAAAATAATGGATGCTGGCAAAGATGAAGAGAAAGGGGAATGCTTGTACATTGTTGGTGGGAATGTAAATCAGTACAGCCACTACAGAAAACAGCATAGTTCCTCAAAAAACTAAAAACAGAACGACCCTATGATTCAGCAATCCCACTGCTATGTATATATTCAAAAGAAAGAAAATCAGTACATCATAAAGATACCTGCATTCCCGTGTTTATTGCAGCACTGTTCACAATAGCTAAGATATGAATCTAAGTTTCCATCAACAGATGAATAAAGAAAATGTGGTACATATATACGATGAAATATTATTCAGCCATAAAAAGAAATTAAATCTTGTCATTTGCAACAACATAAATGAAACTGGAAGACATTTTGCTAAGTGAAATGAGCCAGACACAGAAAAATAAATATTGCATATTTTCACTGATGTGTAGAAGCTAAAAAAAAATTGATCTCATTGAAATAGAGAGTGGAATGATGGTTACTAGAGGGTGAGAAGAGTGGGAGGTGGAGAAGAAGAGAGATTTGTTATTGGGTACAAAAATACAGTTAGAAGAAATAAGATCTAGTGTTAGAAATATATCACCATAGGGTGAATATAGTTAACAATAATTTATTGTATTTTTCAAAATAACCAGGACCAGAATTGGAATGTTCCTAACACAAAGAAATGATGAATGTTTGAGGTGATGGATATCCCAATTACTCTGATTTTATCATTACACTTTGTATGCTTGTATCAAAATATCATGTGACCCTCAAATATATACAACAATAAAAAGTTTTCAAAAATAAAATGTAAACTAAAATAAATTATTTTCCGATTTAAGTAATTATTCAAGATTTTTAAAAATTAAAGTATAGAATGATAGAAGAAAAAGAATGAAGATGAAGATTAAAAATGCCTTTCATCTTTGGGTTATAGAGATTTAAATGCATAATATTTTAAAGGTAATTTTCATTAATTTGGGAATATAAATAGAATGCAAAGGAAACTAAGGCAATATGATTTGAAATATGCAAACCATTTAGAACATAATTAAATTCAAAAGAGTATGAACACTATCCCATACTAATGTAATATAATGAAAAGTAATCAAGCACAGCATGAAATTGCAGTTGGAATAAAACTGCATGATTCTAATAAAAATATAGCTTTACAAATAATAAGGGATTAAACCTGAAATGTCAATTTCTTTATCCAGAAATTATCCACAATTATTATCCATAAGAGTTAATAATAATCTCTCAAAAAAAGCATTAATTTATAAGTTTAATAAACATTGCCTCTAAAATCTCATTCTTAAAGAGAAAATATAGGAAAAATTGTGTTGTAAACAATTGAGATACCATTGGCTTATACAAAATATTACATAAGAGAAATAACATAAAGCAACTTATAACTATAAAATGATCTAACCTCTTCTATCTATTGATATGTGCATGAATTTTATTATACTTTTAATATTTGAAAATATGTCAGACTATATATCAAAACTATGAGCTACTACCATTAGCAAAATAATTTACTAATTCTTTCATACAAACACTTAATGAGTTTATATTATAGGCAAGTAATAATCTAGTATGACATTCTGACCTCAGTGGTTTCATGGAAGCCAAAGAAGGAATCTCACAAGCTGAAAAAATTAAACAGTGTCAAATGCAACAGAGGAATGGTGAAAGGACTTTAAAAAGACAACAGAATTAATTTAGCAACAGAATTAATAAGTCATTGATGACATTTGCCTGAAAGTGTCATTGGAGGGTAGGATGGGAAGCCTAATTTCAACCTCCTCCTGTGAATAGGAGAGGAAATAAAGGCATTGCATGATAACAAATATAATTTCAAGGAGCTTAGCCATGAAGGAACACAGACATTAAGAGATGTGAAGGGAGTTTAGATGTTTTGCTTGTGTTTACACATGTGTTTTTCAGGTTAGAGAAGATTTAAGCTTTTTTGTCCCCCCTCTGGATCTAACTCATAATAGAAATACTAAGATACATTTAAAAATATTTTTATTATTGTTAATAATATTTGATACAGGGTATCTTTTCATTTGTAAAAGTGTGATTTGAGACACATTTCTAGCTGTTACAGCCATATAACTCAAATTTATTTTATCATTGAATGGAAACAATTTGATATTAGGCACTGGATCTCCCCAATTTCTACCTCAACTCCTTTGGCTACTTACACACACATATTCATGAAACCATGTGCTTAATTATGGGTTGTTGAATTAAGTTTAATGATACAACTAAAGATGTATGGCCACACTCCAGATTCTCCCAGTAAACCTAATAGACATATTTTAACCTAATAGAAATAATCAAGTAAAATGGTATGGGTTGTAGACGAACATGCCTGTCAAGTTACTGAAAACAAGAGTCCTTGCCAACATTTTTCTTTTTCCTCAGTGTGGTATTGTATTTTTTCCCAGAATTTTTTTCTCTAGTTCTTGAGATGATCAAATTCTACCTGTAATATTAAGAAAAAAAAGACACCAGGCCAAAATATTTTTCCATCCTCATAAAACAATGTGGCAACCCAAGCTTTTCCAAATATATTTATTATTAATATAATTAATTTTTAGTTATCTAGGGGTGAGTTCAAAAATTAAAGTTAGCAATGGACATGAAAAGGCATGCCTCCTCTCCCAAACAAGACTGTCCCCCACAGTACCCCCAATTTCAAATCAAAAGCCAGCAAGATAGAAAAGACCAAGAAGGGGATGTTTAATTTCCTGAGGCTGCTATAAAAAAATTGCCACAAACTTGGTCTCTTAAAACAACAGAAATTTACGCTTTCACAGCTCTAGAAAACTAGGAATCTTAAGTCAACCAGAGCTGCACTCCTTCCAGGGGCCCTACGGGAGAATCCAGCTGCTCCCAGTTCCAGGCATTTCTTGCCTGCGGCCATATCACTCCAATGTGCCTCCACGAACACATTGCCTCCTTCTCTTCTCTGTGTGTCTCAAATCTCCCTTTGTCTTTCTCTTTATAAAGTATAAGTGATTGTATTTAGAGGAATTTCCTCATTTTAAAATCTTAATCCAAATAACGGCACATTTACAAATTCCAGGGATTATGATTGGATAACTTTATGTGGCCATTATTTAACGTACTACAAAGAGTATTTTTTTCATCTTAAAAGATGAGTGAGCTCGAAAAAGATAGATACATGAATGTTCATATTCCTAACAGTTACAACAAACTGGAAACAACCCCAATGTCCATTAGGAAGGGAGTGGGTAAACTAATTTGTTATAGTCATATAACAGAATACTACTGAGCGGTAAAAAGAAGTAAACCACTGATATAGAGGTATGAATCTCATAACATCAAACTGAGCAAAGGAAGCAAGACACAGCAAGTACCTGCTATATAATTCCATTAATATGCAGGTAAGAAAAAAGAAAAATATATTAATAGATATAAACATTAGAACAGGAAATTTGAGCAGGGGAAGCAGAGAAGGGGATTGACAGGATATGAATTTAAGAGAACATTCTGGAATGATAGAAATGTTTTGTTTTTGATGGCAGTGTTGATTAAATGGGCATATTTAAGATGCCCATTTAATATACAAATAGCATATATTTGACATTTGTCAAAACTCACAAAACTGTACACTTAAAATCAGTGTATTTTATATTAGTAATGTAAATATATATCAATAAAGTGTGAGCAAGGTCTGAACTGAGAAGTGGATATAAAGAGAGAAACAGAACCTACTGCCCCAATTTCACTGCAAAATGAATCTTAGGTTTCTGCCTCTGTGGAAATTCCCTACATTTCAGATCCTAGAGTATGATCTCTGGCATATGATCAAAAACAAGATCACTCCAACAATCAGAAATACATTTGAATTTCTGTCTTACACAACATTTCACTGTCTTGCTTTCTTTTAAAATCACAATATCCCCCAAAATATTTCAAGATGGCACGTACTATTACTTCTATTGTGGGCAGTTTATAACACCACTAGCCAGTACATACCTATAGCTTATATGGTCTGTTTACAATCAATTTGGGGAAAACTATGACCTCGCTCCCCGATAATACCCCAGTAAATTATGGTTGTCTTATTTCATCCCTCTCCTCATCTTTCCTAAAGAATTTATATAAAAATCCTATAGATTTCCAGGTCATAAAATTATGCATTCAATTCTTTGCACACACATGTATACCTCCAACATTTTCCAGGTCACCTTAGTCCAATGACCCAGAATATGTCTTTTATTTTCTTTCATTTATTTTCATCATATGATTTTCAATTTGGATTTAACATGTTGTCAAGTGACCTTTATTTTTTTCCCCTGGTACTAGTTAAAGCAGATGACTTTGTGTGTACAAATACCATTCTTCTTGGTCTCAATGAAAATTATGATTTTATTTATTTTGGACAAATCAAGCCATAGATTATTTCTCTTTTTGAAAACACAATGATAAAAAGACTAGAGATATACTGTCCTGTAAGAGGAAACTTCATAAATAGCAAAAAGAAATTAAGGAATATAAAGTATACTGAATTTTAAGGAAACCATGTATTGTGAATAAGATTTAAATAAATGTTAGGAAACATAATCCTACAAACAATAAGAGAATGAAAATTATTCCTTAAAATGTAGGAGTAATTGGATATGGAGAGTGAATAGGTGATAAAAATTTGCTTCGAGTTGCTTCCAATAAATGCTTTTGGGGGAATTTGGAAGCCCAGCTCTCCATTAATTGTAGCAACATAAAATCTGTGTGAGCTCTGAATTATACACTGAGGAGAATCTACAGGGATTTAGGTTAGGTTAGTAAGTGTCAACTTCCTGGGACTCTGAAATAAGCTGGAAATAATTTGCTAAGAAATTTCCTGAATATGAAGTGGCTTTAATAAGATAGTTTGAAGAGTAAATGAATCAGAAAATTGAGGACTAAATTTTCCTTACATTTCATACATTTTTGCAGTGATAGCAAGGTCAAAACATTTGGATTACAATTTGAGAACCATCAGCTCTTTAGGTAAAGACTATTTAAACTAAGTCATTGTCAGGCACTAAAACAAAATCATGAATCCCACTAATTCAAATGTAATTTATGGGTGTAAAACTCACATTTGAGAAGGCAAAACTGGGCTGCACTGTTGTACATATTATGCAAATGCATAGATCAGCAGCAACATTCTGAGATTAACCAGAAGGTGTGCAGAAAATCACATCTACTAATAATCAAGCATGCAAATTATTTTAAGATAAAATCAGGTGATTTTAAAATTCTTTTTATAAAACATTATATACTTTGAATAAAATAGGGTTACAGGGACCACTAGATGTTTAAAGATATTGGAAGCTTCCCTTATCTGTACCAAACCCTATGCTGTTAATGATTGCTATGTTCACAAGTTATTGTAAAGCAAAGTATTGCCCTTGTGAATGTCATCAATAATAGGTGTTATAGCAGAAAAAGACCTGAGATCATCATATATAACACTTCTTTCTGTATTTGTTCACATATCCAAGTGTATGGAGTACTTACTGTGTTCCACACACTGTTCTAGGATTGGGCATACAATAATGAACATGAAAGACAAGGCATGACCTTTCCACCTGAAACATCCCATTCCCTTCCCAACATACAAATTATATGCGGTAATGTTTCTCTTGAGGATGCTGAAGAAATCTGCAAACAATATCATCCTTCCTATATCTATCTATTTATTTATTTATTTCTATCTGATAATCCTATGATGACTTAGCCCATCTCCCAGACTAGATACTTCAGAATCATCTTTGCCTGTTTATTGTCCTGTAATACAGAAATATAAAGTTTTTGTTTGCCAAATGAAATCATTTGTTATTATCTTTCATTTTCCTTTCAGATGGCTCTTTGTGCAAAACCAATCTCTTCACCATTTGTGTGTCGTTCACATTCTAGCACAGCAAAGAAGAGGTTGCTCAAATAAAATCCAACTTTATTATCATGTAATCTTAACAAGTACTTGATCTCTAAATACAATCCTTATTCTAGTATATGGTTCTGCCTTTCCTCTGGCCCACTTGCCTTCATTCCTGAATGCAAATTCCTACCAGAGGAGCATCAAGGGGAACACCTCATGGGTGGAACCAATATGCAAATCAACGTGCATGCCTTAACATTTGATTGTACACATTTGAAGGTTTTATTTGGCTCTCTGCCCATTTTATTTGCTGAATAAAAGTAATTAATCTTTTTCAGACCAAAGCATTTTGCAATTTTGTATTTTATTTTGCAAAATGGAAAACATTCTTTACTCTGTAGTTCCTTACTGGTGATTTATCAAGTTACCCTCCTCACCAGAGTGCTCTATTTTAATATTTTTATAGTAAAACTTAACAATAAGGGATATTGAGAGGCCTGAGAAAATTTTCATCACTGATTATCATGTTACTAACAGTAACTAAAAATATAACACAGCCTCTTAAACCTTTAGATCATGTAAATCTAAACACAGTCACCAGTTACACATACATTAAAATAAAATTTTCTACCAATTAATTGACTAGTAAAAATTTATTAATACGCTGAATATTAGAAAATTTCCATTAACCAAGTCAATATTATATTCAAGATGCACTAAAGATGAAAGACAGTAGTCTTTCAAGTCTGCTCACATAAACATTTAGGCTATATTTTATTTTCAAACCACAACATTTAAGCAGAGGAATAGGAGAGGGGATGGTGATGTCAACAGATTTGCAAAAAAAACGTTCTGTTAACTAAAATAAAAGCACAAATTTTTGGAAAGAAAACTAATAGTTTCCTTTGCACTAAAAATAACAATGTACCCCAGAAAGCATATATATCTACATAGCAGTAGATAAAGGTTCTGATAATTACCATAATAATTATCAGAAATTTTGTTTAATTATTAATTGATATATCGGTTAGGAGGCTTTCAGCTGTAACTAACAAAAACTCCATCTCAAAATGTTTTAAAAATCATAAGCTCCCATAATAGGAAGTCAAGAGGTAGACAGATGTCATGGATTGTTAATTCACTAGTTTAATGATGTCATCAGGAACTTAAGTTCTCTCTGTCCTTTTGCTCTGCTGTTCACATTGTTGACTTCATCCTGAACCTGGGTCACCCTTGGAATCATGTAAAGCAGCAGTCCCCAACCTTTTTGGCACCAGGCACCGGTTTCATGGAAGACAATTTTTCCACGTGCGATGGGGTGGAGGCCGAGCTCAGAACTCAGATGAAGCTTAGCTTGCTTACCGGCCAGTCACCTCCTGCTGTGCCCCGTTCCTAAGTTTCATGGAAGACCATTTTTCCATGGGACAGGGTTGCCGGGAGGGAGAGGGGAAGCAGAGTTCAGGCAGTGATGTGCGGTGGGTTCCTGACAAGCCATAAACAGATACCTGGCCTCCACCCTGGGGTTGGGGAATCCAGATGTAAAGACTATTAGCAGCAACAGAGAATATGTTTCCGTATTAGCATTCAGTGGAAAGGAGCCTCTCCCTTACCCGGGGAATGTGGCCCTTTCCTAAGGCTGAACAGCCAGGATTTCAATAATCAGGAGAATGACATATGCTTGTTGATTAAAACAAATCGTAAACCATCCAGCTTCTCTGGAATAAAATGGGCTGATTAGTTTGTCATCAACATCTTAACAAATTGAGGTTTCAATAAGAAGGAGAAAGTGGGAAATAGATTCAGGGTAGGCAAATAACTATGTTTTCTAGAACTGTGGGTCTGTCTTCTCCACGTGACCTTAAATACATTCTTCATACTCCCTCATCATAGCACCAGCACCATGATTCACACATGGTTGGTGCTCAACAGACGCTTCATTGTCCCACCTGACAGGGAATTTGAAGAAGCATTTTCATTATAGATAAGAAATGAGAAAGAACTGAGTAGTGAAGAGTAAATATTAAAATGCTAAAAAAACTGACTTGCTTATCTTGGATTTAGTAATGGCCATGCCAGGCATAATCAAAATATGTATGAAAAGGTTTTTTAAAAAAATGATGGGGTTCAGTCTCATAGAGGTGCTGTGGACCATAAAACATAATCCATGCAATCAAAAATAATTTCAACATACATCAAATCCCTGACTTACATTTATCAAATACCATGAAGGAATCATAATCCCTAGAAATGCCTCTTACATTCTGCTTGTTTTTCTAGGCCATTCTCAGCCTTGATATACTTTTCCATTCCTTTGTCTCTCCCAGCAGGTGAACTGAGCACTTCTCCTTCCACCAGTTTGTGGCACTTTTGCTCCTTTTCTTCCTATTTGGGACTTCACATGTGATATTTCAAGGCCACTGTTTACAAGGTGGGAAGGGCTGCTCATACTTTTATATTAATATTTTTGTCCTTGTAACAAAAAGGAAAATCAGAGAAGAATTGAATTGTGAAAATGTGAGTCACCAAAAAATTAGCTCAATGCTCCCTGTTCAACAAAAAAATTTATCCCAAAATAATAGAAATTTTTGAACCACTGTAAGTACTGTAAGACTGAGATAAAACTATTGTAATCATATTATGTGATCTCCTACTCAATCAACTGAAAAAAAATCAAGACAAATTAGCAAGTAGAGCGAGGTGTGTAGATAAAAATACTAACAACACATACAACAACAACAACAATAAAAATCAATGAATCAACCTAGAATGTGTATGTGGTGGTGGGATGGGAGGAGTAACCTCCCAGTAGCAGTAAACTAGAAGATATTTTTAATCTACAAGAAGACATGTTTAAGGTCTATATACAGAAAGCAATTGTTACTCTTTACATATAATCCTAAAAAAAATATGAAAAAAATCAAAAGATATATCATGTCCTAGAAAGGGAATAATCAACAGTGTAAGGATATAATTTCTCTCCAAATTAACTTTTAAATTAAACGCTTTCCCAATCAAAATCCCAGTGGGAAATTAAAACACTGGTTCAAAAGTTCATCTACCAAAAAGGTGTAAAAATGGAATTTTTAAAAAAGTAAATATTAATTATGTTAAATAGAAAACATAATAAAAGAGAAATATGCTACAGGTTAAACGTTATAATCAATGAGTAGCAGGAGAATGAGTGGGTCTCATTTTCTTTTTTAAATGGACTTAGATTTTCTAAAGTAGTCACGTTTTTTATTTTTAATTGAAATATTGTTAATGGACATCTAAAGCAATAAAATATCTCTATTTTCTAAAATAAAAAGTAAGTTACAGATTAAACAAATTAACAAAAAGTTTAATTTAATCATAAAACATAATTCATAATGAATTGTTAATGTAAAAGGCTGTGAAGCATTCAAATTAGCTACAATACTTTGACCATGTTTTGTGTCAGATGTCTTTATATTGATATTATAGTTCCAACAGCATTGCAATGTTGATAGTAATTTTTATATAGAAGAAAAGTATAGATTTTCCTATTAAGAGTGATTTCAAGTTTATAAGAAGTTATAACAAATCACATCTCTATTAAAGAATAATTGATACTCTCTTTGAAGGTGTAGCCTTTATATAAAAAAACTATTCACATCTTTTTGAACTCTACAAACACTTAACATTTGGACAACTTCTAAAAATCAAAATAATCAATAAATTAATTCAGAATGATTATTGTACATAATCTTATATTATACATATAATATCATATAATGAGAACATTTATTCAAATCATTTAAGTCCTCCCTCTGCTTTATATTGCAAATTAAATTTTCACATATTTTTGTTCACTATACATTTTGGTAACACATTTTGTGAACAATAATTTAAAATAAATTGTCTTATGTAAATATAAATAAAAATGAGATCCTTTTCAGTTATCTTTATCAGAAAATTAATAGTCTTATAGAAACAAATGAGCAACAATAGAAAAATTTATTTTTTCTTTTGTTATGTTTGTATATGTTTTAAAGAAACAAAGCTAGAAAGCACAGTTATAAATCTGCAGTTTTTAAAGATGTAATATGTTAATAGAATAAACATAAGACTCTAAAGCTGAAATAAGCAGAGACAATGGAATATGAATAATGGGCAAGGAACATTGAACTATTCATATAATTGAGGCTAATCTGTTTTTCCCTAATTATATCTCAGTCTGACCTCAGGGTCTGGTCAGGTTCCCTTGACAAGCTATTAGATTCCTTTTTAGATATTCCAAAGGGCATTATGAGTTTCTGAAACCAACAGAGAACAATGTCAATATCAAGAACAAATAGAATATATCATAGCTGAATCATGTCGCAAGATTTAAGAAACAAGATGCTGACAAGGATGCTGAATTAGGCAGCAAGCAGGATCGGATGCTTAAACTCAATAATCCTTAGGTTTTATCCAAATGTCTCCGGAGAAGGTGAGCGTATCCTGGACAGAACCAGCAGTCTTCTGAAAACTGATCCAGAGCCAAAGTTGTACAAGGCAGAAACTCAAATGTATTTATCCCAAGACATGAAACTAAAGAACATGGATAGCAGCTAGGGGCTAGGGAATTCCTCCACTTACTATTTTTTCATACTTTTTGAAATTATATATTGACCTATGATTTAAATTATCTTTTTTCCTTCCTGTTTTCATTAGGAAACAAATTAAAGCAGATAAGAGCTCACACCTGCTTCAGCAGGTACTTGTCTGAGAAACTAAGTCACTTGTGACTATATATATAGTTCCTAATTGACATAATTTGATTGAATATTGTTGAAGGTGGATAAAATACCTAAATTTGTGCATTTATGCAAACATTTAGTCATTCATTTTCTCATTAATTCAACCAGTATTTATAAAGCATCAACCGTGCATGGCTCTGGGAATACAACTGAGAAAAGGAAAGTGATATTTCTACTCACAGAGAATCGAGAGGCAGTGTCCAAGAGTAAGTAAGCAATTAAAATTAAATAATGATAATTGTGATGACAGGAGATAACCAATCCCAGGCCTAGTAAGTCTACAAGAGGAATAGATGAGTGATGTAAAACCTATGCTCTGAAAATTAGCAACCATCAATCCGGTACCTAAGTGCTGTTTTCATGTATGGTGGGGAATGAAGGGGGAAGAAGGGGCACTCCATCAGAGGTGCTGCAGGCATAGCCACAGGCATGCCTAAAGTAACCACAGATAAAAGAGGGTGTGGGTTGTTTGTGGGACTGACACTCTTCACTCTGGCTGAATCTCAGAGGTTGATATAAGTGGAGAGAGTTTAAAGAGAATAAAGACAGATGCCAAGGGGTTCTTTTGTATACCTTGAACACTTTAAGATTATGGATTTTTCTCTTGAGATTGGTGGGAAGCAAGCCATGGAAAGATTTCAAATCAGGGATTGCCATGATCCAATTCATGCTTTAGAGCAATCCCTTTGGCTGCAGCAGCACAAATTGCCTTCAAGAAGGCAACGTAGGAGTCAGGAAGACCAGAGTGGGGGCAGTAGTAACATAGTGATTATAGTAATGTAGTAATTGTAGTAAGGTAGTTGACTGTTGCTGCTCAGTCACTATTTATTACAGTGGCTGAAATTGAATTTGGACAAAAATATGAAATAATTATTGTATGTTCCTTTTTCAGAATTTAAAAGCTGAATTACTTCCTTTGATCAATTATCAGCTATTTAATGGTCTTCTAACCAGTTTCCCACATTCATCAAATCTGGCCACTCTTAAATCAACACTCAAGACAGTTATATTTAAAATACAAAAATCAGTCCAGGCATGGTGGTTCATGACTGTAATCCTCGCACTCTGGGAGGCTGAGGAGAGAGGATTGCTTGAGCTCAGGAGTTCCAGACCAGCCGGGTGTCATGGCACTTGCCTGTAGTCCCAGCTTATTAGGTCTGGAGCTGAGACAAGACACGAAGCCTCATGTGTAGCAAAATGCGATTTATTTTGAGCATCTGGGTGCAAATGGAAGGAGGCTGAAAAAGGCGTCCACGAGAGAAAAGGGGAGAGCCTTGGGTTTTATACAGGGTTTTCTGGGGGGAGTAAATAAATTCTTTTCAAACAACCATGAGGAATAAGGAAAGTAAGTTCCCCTTTTGCATGTCATTCCTTTATCTCCCTAGGGGTCTGGCAAAGGCTATGTGTCTAATACACCCTAGGAAGGGGAGAGTGGTGGGTTTTATAGGAGGTTTGGATGGAAGTTTGGGGAGGGTGAATTCTTTAAGCCTAACAGAAATGTCATCCGTTAAAAATAAAAACCCAACCCTCTTTCATGCATAATTATTGAAACTAAGGTTTGATTTTTATCATGGTACTATAATCCTAAATCAATAAATTAAAATGGAAGCTGGTTTAGGATTGCTTGAGCCACAACAGAAGTTCATGAAAAAAATCTCGTTTTGAGACACTGCAGGATCTATGGCTTCCCACCCATCTCAGTGCAAAGTCCAAACCCTTAAAGATATATATGGTATACAAGATGTACAAAATGGGTATGCAAACCTTTTTGCACCTGGCTTTATTTTCCTCTTTAGAGTAAACTTTCTCTATTCATATTAAAATCTGAGATCCAGCAAGAATGAAGAATTTCAGTCCCACAAACAAGCCATACCCTCTTTTATTACTGGTACTTTAGGTGTGCCTGTGGCTATGAACATCTGTGATGACTTTCCCCATTTTTCAAGGTGTTTACTTCATGGGACTCCTATGAAATAAACGTGTCCCATGTACAGATTTAGTTTATATGTGTATATATCCTAGATTCAGTTTGGCCTTTCTGCTACCTGGGCCTCAGTTGCTTGTCTCAATTCCTAGATAAACAGCCCTACTGGTGACTCCTCTGCTCTCATAGTCAAACATCACTGCCCCTTGCTGCAGATGCCAAGCACATTTAAATAAACCAAAAATGATATCCATACGGCATAAATTAACAAAGAAAGATGACTACACCATTGGCCAGAATGGACCTGTGGACATACTGCCTTTCTCAGCAGCTGCCTGAAGTACAAGGGGACATATTCCCCTGGGAGTAGCTTTTGATCAGTTAGAGAAGGAGATAGCAAGAAGACAGAAGATAAATTTCTCTCCCTTTATCTCTTTACCAATGGACTCTTCCAAAATACACTATTTCATGGAGGCTGTCTGGAGATAGCATGCTGTGATTTGCTGCAAAGCTGTGGACAGCTCAGTACTGCATTATCTTATATTTGCTTCTATTCCTTCCCTGCTCATGTTTCTTTTTTCTTCACCCCTCCCTCCCCAGATATTTGGCCTCCAATATAATACAGTCATGCACCACATGATGACATTTTGTTCAATGATGGACTGCATATACAACGGTGGTCCCATAAGATTATAATGGAACTGAAAAATTCCTATTGCCTACTGACATCATAGCCATTATAGTGCAACACATTACTCGCTTGCTCGTGGTGATGCTGGCATAAGCAAACCTACTATGCTTCCAGTAGTAGAAAAGTATAATGCATACAATTATGTATAGTACATAATAATTGATAATAATAACCAATTATGTTATTGTTTTATGCATTCTCTACACTATACATTTTATCATTATTTTAGAAGTTATTCCTTATACTTATAAAAAAAAGTTACCTGTAAAATACTCTCAGGCAGATCCCTCAGGAGGCATTCCAGAAGAAGGCATTATTATCATAGGAGATGACAGTTCCATGCATGTTATTGCCTCTGAAGACCCTCCAGGGACAAGACAAGATGTGGAGGCAAAAGATAGTAATATTGATGATATTGACCCTGTGTAGGCTGAGGCTTATGTGTGTATGTTTGTCTTAGTTTTTAACAAAAAAACTTTAAGAAAGAATAAAAATAAAAAAATTTAAACAGAAAACAGCTTACAGAATAAGAAAATAAAGAAAAATATTTTTGTACAACTGTTCGATGCATGCTTGAAGCTAGGTAGCATTACAAAAGAATCAAAGAGATAAAAATTTTAAGTTTATAAAGTAAAAAAGTTACAGTAAGCTAAGGTTAATTTATTATTGAATAAAGAAAAAGATTTTTTTAAATAAATTTATTGTAGCCTAAGTGTACAGTGCTCATGAAGTGGACACTAATGTCCTAGGCCTTCACATTCACTCACCACTCACTCACTGACTCACCCAAAGCAACTTTCAGTTCTGCAAGCTCCATTTATGGTAAATGCCTTAGACAGGTGTACCATTTTTAATTTTTATACTGTATTTCTACTGTACATTTTTATGTTTAGATACAAATACTTACTATTGTGTTAAAATTCCCTACAATATTCAATATAGTAACATGCCATACTGGTTTGTAGCCGAGGAACAATAGGCTATACCATCTAGCCTAGATGTGCAGTAGGCTGTTCCATCTATGTTTGTGTAAATACACTCTATGATGTTTGCACAATGACAAAATCACCTAACGAGGCATTTCTCAGAACATGTCTCCATTGTTAAGCATCATCTGACTGTATTCTGTATTAACAGTTCATCTTTTGCCACAGACATTTTTTTCCTAGGAAATATGGGCTAAGATATCCCACAAGTAAATCAATTGCTTTGGAAAAAAAACATGCAAGAAAACAATCAACATGGATTTTCAGTGAATATATCAAACAATCCTTACCAGTAAAATAAGAATATAAAAACTACGGTAGTTTAAAAAACAAATAAAAATAATAAATAGAGATCATATAGAAAGAAAAGGATAGTATGAAAAAAATAATTATCAGTTTTAAAATAAAGAAAAAAAATAAACCAAATAGATTTTTAGAGAAAAAAACTATAATCATTGAAATAAACAAAAATCTTAAACATATCTAGCAGATTAATTGAACAAGAACAATAGGAAAAGGAAATTGGCTCTGAGGAGACAGATAATCAGATGAAAAAGAAGGAATAACAGATAAAATATACTGAGGACTGAATAAGAAGTATCAAAATAAAACTATATTTTCGAAAAAGAAATGAGGAAAAATAAGGAAAAGACAAAATTTGAAGAAGTATTGGTTGAGCATTTCTTGAAACTAAAGAAAGCCATTGTTATTCAGGTATCAGTATTGAGTCTTGGTGTGAACACGAAGACTCAAGACTGATAAATAAGAATAATTCCACATAACTGCAAATTATGGTGAAATTGAAGAAGCTGAAAGACAAACAGGAAATATTGTAAGCAGTAAGAAATAAAAGTACAAATTGCAAACAAGGGACAACTGTTAAACTGACAGAAGACTTAGCATTAACAAGATTGACATCAGGAACTAATGGAATATCTTTTTCAAACTGAGAGAAGATACATGTCAACCACAAAGTATTCAACCAATTAAACTATTGTTTAACTTAAGAGTCATACAGACATCTTCAGACACATTTAAAAGGACTTATCATCCATAATCCTTGCTGAAAGAACTTGTATAATAGTAAGTTATTATAGAGTAATAAAAAAATAAGGAAACTGAACACAGAGGTAAGTTGTTGCAAGAAGCAATGGTGAACTCACAAAAATTAATTCAATGTGGATAAAAGACTTACATGTAAGGCATGAAGCCCTAAGAACTCTAGAAGAAAATTTTGGAAAAAACTCTTCTAGATATCAGCCTAGGCAAAGAATTTATGAAGACCCCAATGGCAATTGCAGCAACAACAAAAATAAATAAATGAGACTTGATTAAATTAAGAAGCTTCTGCACAGCTAAGGAAATAATCAACACAACAAATAGACAACCTATAAAGTGGGAGTAAATATTCACAAGCTATATATCTGATAAAAGGCTAATAACCAGAGTCTACAAAGAACTCAAGCAAATCACAAGAAAAAACAACCTCATTAAAAACTGGTCAAAAGACATGAACAGAAGCTTTTCAAAAGAAGATAGACTAATGGTCAATAAACATATGAAAAAATGCTCAATGTCACTAATCATCAGGGAAATGCAAATTAAAACCACAGTCAGATATCACCTTATCCCGATTAGAACGGCTTTGATTAAAATGTCCAAAAACAATAGATGCCAGTGTGGATGCAGACAGAAAGAAACGCTTATACACTGTTGGTGGGACTGCAAACTAGTACAATCTCTATGGAAGGTAGTATGGAGATTCATGAAGGAACTATAAATAGATCTACCATTTGATCCAACAATCCCACTACTGGATATTTACTTGAAATATCCTGCACTTGAAATGTTTATTGCAGCAAAATTCACAATTGTAAAGATGTGGGATCAACCCAAGTGCCCATCAATTCATGAATGGATCAACAAAATGTGGTGTGTGTGTGTACATATATACTATAAGTGTCACACACATATACTATGGAAGACTACTCAGCCATGAAGAAGGATGAATTAATGCCTTTCCTAACAATTTGTGTGGAAGTGGAGACCATTATCCTAAGCAAAGTATCTAAAGAATGGGAAAACAAACACCACAGGTACTTGCTATTAAATTGGAACTAACCAATGAACACACAAGTGCACAGAGTGAAATAAAACTCAGTAGATACCAAGCAGCAGGGAGAGGGGGAAATGGGGTGAGTGAAAACCTACCTAATGGGTACAATGAACACTATCTGGGTGATCGGCACACTTATAACCCTGACTCAAGCATAACAATATCAATGCATGTAACCAAAAACATTTGTACCCCTGTAATATTTTGAAATAAATAAAAGAGGCAATGTTGAGCAAGGAAATTAAAAAATGTGTTGTTAAGTTTCAGTAGACATAAGTTATAAATTATGATAAACTATAAATACTAAAGATAATACTAGTAATTTTCTTTGTTTTAAAAAAGAATGTGTTATTCCTAAATGTGCACTTAGGTGATGATCAGGGAAACCAATTTACTGGTGAGTACATTGGGTGCTTGTTTTTCCATTCTTGGGATACTTCACTTAGTAGAATGGGTTCCAACTCTCTTCAGGAGACTGAGGTGGGGAGCGGGGGCGGGGGGGGGGGTGCGGGGAGGAGATGGGTGTATACCTACATGATGAGTGCATTGCACACCGTCTGGGGAATGGTCACGCTTGAAGCTCTGACTTGGGGGGATGGGCGGGACATAGGCAATATATATAACCTGAACTTTTGTACCCTCATAATAAGGTGAAATAAAAAAGAATGTGAAATTAATAGGCAATAATAACATGAAAGATGGGTAGTAAGAATAATAAATTCTAGCAACTACAGATTAAGTTATGCAATGTATAAGTCTGAAGGTAAACACAAGAATAATAGAAAATTATTTACATTGTTTCTAAAATAACAGAAAAGCAAAAAATGAATTAAAAAATCAGTTAATCGAATAGAAGGGAAAAATGAAAAAAAATCTTAAAAGTAGAAGCATAGTCTATTTTAAAAATGTAAATATGCTGTCAAAATTATCAATAATCACAAAAGTAAATTACATATACTTGTTAAAATACACAACTTCTACAATAGATAAAACTCAAATCCAAGTATATGTTATTTACTAGAGATATATTTAAATCATAGGTGAGAGGCAAGTTGAATATAAAAATTTAAAACACATATAATAAGTAATCATCACAGAAAGATGGTATAAAAATATCAATATCAGACAAAATACTTTAGAGAAAGTGCATCACTAATAATAAAGTATAATTTCTAATTAATTAAAGAATCATTTGAATAGGACAATATTATACTTGTGAACACATATATAACATTATTTCTTCAACATATATAAATGCAGATATAAAACATACATATTTGATAATATAGGTTTGAGTAGACAAAAATTATAAATAACGTAACTAAATAATAAAGATAATAGTAACAAACATATTATGAATTATGTTATATGAATATAAATATAAAATATATACATACAGTTTTATGAACTTACACATACACAGAGCTTGAGTTAAGAAATTGTGAACAAGCATGCTTTACAATGATACCTGAAATATTTATAAATTAATTATAACAATATAATTGCTCAAAAGAGAGTAGTCGTTACCATGGGTATAGCAGAAGTCAGCTGAAAGGCAGAGAAACGAGATCAATGAGCTGGAGCAGTCAAAGAGTTATGGGGGAAAATACACATTTGAGCTGGAAGACAGGAGGTTGAGCCATATGTATTCTACTTGTTAGAATTCCCATTAATTATAAAAATAAGAAAATTAATTTCATAAATTGTCAGGGAACTATACTATTATTATAAAAGTTAGTTTACTTTGAAATGTGTATCAGAAATAAAAAGGTGAAATTTGTATTAAATATTTATGATCATTCTTTGCTCTGAATACTTATCAAGATAAAACTTAGAAGGAACAAGGCATCTCTGTATCTTTTAAAGCTTAGCGTCATTACTGAGAAAAAAAACACATACACAGAAAGTTATTTTTCTTAAAAAAGTCTGTGTCTAACAAATCTATGAACTGATGTTCAATTTCATAATATTTTTATTGGTAATGTACCTTCAAAAATGAAATCATGTGCACATATTTTATTGAGCAGGCATTTAACACAGGTTAAATCAGCTAGATGTATTCAACTGATTACCTGTCCTTATTAGAATACACACATGGTTCCTAAATACCCCTCCTAAACCCCTAATGATGAATCAATGGATAGAAAGTTATGAAGCAAATTAAGACAATTATCTGAATCATCTTAGCAAAAAAGTCACTTTTTACATAGAATACTGGGTCAATACAATATCATTAATTTCTAAGAGTTGTAATCATTTGAAAAAGCTGTGCTGCTGCACAATTAAATATAGGAACTTCTACACAAATTAATAATGTAAGCAAGCAGACTGTGGCCTGCATGAGTCAAGGGCAAATAACTGCTTTCATCTATCTGTAAACTCTATTGAGAAAGGATGTTTTTATAGACTTAAGAAATATATTAACATAAAATTTATTATTACATTAATTATTTAAAATACTACATTAATATTATTGCACTCAATATATTATTAAAGGACAATTAGATTACCTACCAAACATTTGATTCTATTGCTCTATCTTTAGTACTATATTTTATTTGAATACTCCAGTAGTATACAGAATCTAATAAAATGTCAGGTGTATAGTGACCTGAAAATAAATTGTAGCTATTATTACTCATCTGAGAATTTTCAATGTCAGACGGTTCATTGTAAAATTGACTGGTAACCTAATAAGCATAAATTAATAATTCTTCTGAATTTAATTAATTTAAATAATTGTCTCATGTGTACAATTAACCAGTTCATATAATCCAAGTAAAATTTTACATGCCTATTGCAAGAACTTCCAGATCCCTAATGTAGCTATCTAAAAATCCTGTTTTCTCTCCCCAAACCTTACTGCATATTTTTATCTATGCATCTCTCTCTCTCACTAACTAGATATTCTCTCTATCCCACTAACTATTCTATCATTAGTCCCATTCCATCTGTGAGAAAACTCCACTTCAGAGATGTTAAGTAACTTCATTTGTGCCACACAGCTAATCAGCAGGAAAGCCAGCAGTGTAGTCCAGAAATGTCCAACTCCAAATCCATAGTGTCAACCACTGCACTATGTTGCTGCCCCATGTTCTCTGACATACAAGTCATAAAACTATTTCCCAATTCTCTGGTAAATTTCTACACTTCACTCTTCCTCAGCCTGTTCCATATACCCAGAGCCCATGACTTATGTCAGTCTTTTGACTTTTACAAATTCTTTATATGTTGCTAAAATGAGATGCTTACTATTCACTATGCCTTTTCCAATTCTTCTCAATATAAAGTGGTTTTTCCTTTTGTTTGATTCTCAACCATTATGACATTTATCATTATTTACTAGCACACTTTTATTTTTTCATAAATATTCTCTCTTCCATTAATTTAGGAACTCTTTTATGATAAGAAGAATCATCTTGCTATTTTTTTCAATCCACCAAAATTTTTTATAACTGCTGAAGAATTAAAAACTTAAAGTATAAGCTACCAATTTTGTTCAGTTCAAATGTAGGCATACCTCAGAGATACTGCAGGTTCAGTTCCAGACCACCTCAATAAAGCAAATATTGCAATAAAGTGAATATGACAACAAAGCAATTTTGGGAGTTCCCAACACATATAAAAGTTATGTTTACACTGTGTGAGTAGTGTCTAAAAAGCAATGTACATACCTTAATTAAAAATATTTTATTGCTAAAAATGCTAATGGTCATCTGAGACTTTAATGAATCAATGTTTTTGCTGGTGGATGGTCTTGCCTCAGTGTTGATAGCTGTGGACTGATCAGGGTGGTGGTTGCTGAAATTTGGTTGCTGAATTGGCTGTGACAATTTCTTAGAATAAGACAAAAATGAAGTTTGCCACATCAATTGACTCTTGCTTTTGCAAAAGATTTCTCTGTAGCATGCAATATTGTTTAATAGTATTTTACCTACAGCAGAACTTCTCTGAAATTGGAGTTAATCCTCTCAACCCCTGCCCCTGCCTTATCAAATAAGTTTATGTAATATTCTAAATCTTTTGTTGTCATTTCAACAATGTTCACAGAATTTTCACCAGGAGTAGGTTTCATTTTAAGAAACCACTTTCTTTGCTCATCCATAAGAAGCAACCCCTTATCTATTCAAGTTTTATCATGAGGTTGCAGCGATTCAGTCAAATTTTCAGGCTCCAGATCTAAATCTTTTTCTCTTGCTATTTCTACCACATCTGTAGTTACTTTCTCCACTAAGTCATAATTCCTCAAAAGTCATCCATGAGGGTTGAAATCAACTTCTTCCATGACCCTATTTATGTTGATATTGACCTCCTCCCATGAATCACAGATGTTGTTAATTGTAACTAGAATGGTGAAGCCTCTCCAGAAAGTTTTCAATTTACTTTCTCTAGATCCATTAGAGGAATCACTATCTATGCAGCTATAGCCTTATGAAATGTATTTCTAAAATAGTAAGACTTCAAAGTCAGAATTGCTCCTTGACCCAGCAGCTACAAAATGGATGTTGTGTTAACAGGCATTAAAACAACATGAATCTCCTTGTATATTTTCATCAGAGTTCTTGCGTGAGTAGGTATATTGTCGATGAGTAGTAATATTTTCAAAGGAATTTTTTTTCACCAATAGTTCTGAATAGCGGGCTTAAAATATTCAGGAAACCATGCTCTAAACAGTTGTGTTGTCATCCAGGCTTTGTTGTTTCATTTATAGAGTATGGACAGAGTAGATTTAGTACAATTGTTAAGGCTCCTAGAATTTTTAGAGTAGTAAATGAGCATTGGCTTCAATTTTAAGTTACTAATTGCATTAGCCCCTGATGAGAGAGTCAACCTGTCCTTTGAAGCTTTGAATCCAGGAACTGACTTCTCTGAAGCTATGAAAGTCCTAGATGGCATCTTCTAATAGAAGGCTATTTCATCTACATTGAAAGTCTGTTGTTTAGTGCAGCCACCTTTATGGATGATCTTAGATCTTCTAGGTAACTTACTGAATTTCCTCCATCAGCACTTGCTGCTTCACTTTGCATTCTTATTTATGGAGATGGCTTCTTTTCTTAAACTGTATGAGCCAACCTCTACTAGCTTCCAATTTTTCTTCTGCAGCTTCCTCACCTCTCGCAGCCTACATAGAATCAAAGAGAGTTAGGGGCTTGATGTGCATTAGGCTTTGGCTTAAGGGAATGTTGTGGCTGGTTTGCTCTTCCAGACCACTAAACCTTTCTCCATGTCAGAAATTAAGGCTGTTTCAGTTTTTTAGCATGTGTGTGCTCACTGGAGTAGCACTTTTAATTACCTTCAAAACTTTTTCCTTTGCATTCACCACTTAGCTAATTGTTTGGCACAAGAAGTCTAGCTTTTAGCTTATCTCACTAAGGTTAATCATTTCTAGTTTTTGATTTAAAGTGAGAGACGTGATTCTTCACTTGAACACTTAGAGGCCATTGTAGAGTTATTAATTGACCTAATTTAAATATTTTTGTGTCTCAGAAAATAGGCTTGAGGAGAAGGAAAGAGAAGGGAGCTGGTCAGTGGAGCAGTCAGAACACACCCATTTATTGATTAAGTTCACCATCTTATATAGGTTTAGTTCATGGTGCCCCAAAACAATTATAATAACATCAAAGGTCACTCATTACAGATCACCATAACATATATCATAATAGTGGAGAAGTTTGAGATATTGTGAGATTATCAAAATGTGACAGAGAGACAAAAAGTGAGCACATGTCATTGGAAAGATGGTGCTATCAGACTTGTTTGAGGCTGGGTTGCCACAAATCTTCAATTTGTAAAAATTGTAATACCTATGAACTACATTAAAGTGAAACACAGTAAAATAGGGGATGCCGGTACATATTTTTACTATATACATTTTTGAAGACTAAAACTTTCTTTTCTTAACAATTTTCAAATTATAAAAATCTGTTTACATCTACATTGTACATACAATTATAATTTAAACAATAGTTCATATAGTACCTGGGTTAAAGTGTAAATACCTTTAACAACATCCTAGCATTGGAGACCAGAGAGGGAAGAGAACTGGCATAAGCACTGTGACAATTGTAGGAACAGAGTGGATACAAGGGTTTTATTTGCTAAGAAACCTGGAGAGTCTCTGGAGGGAACATAGGAAAGAGATTTAGACTTGATCTTGACTAGACTTAACCCAGGTCCTGGTCCACTGGGTTTAAACTATTATAAAAAGGAGGTGGGGACAGAAAATTCTTTATTGTCTCAAGTGAGAAAAGAATTCACTAGAACAGAAAAGACTCATTGGGCATGAGTTGATTTTAGAATGAGAAGAATAATTTTAAATTGAAACTTGTTTTACCTTTCTATTCAAGTCTGAGACAACTAGACATAAATTTCTCAAAAACAAGAGCCACAAGAAACTGATGAAAATGGATAAATGTAAATGCTCTAACATTTGAAATATTTTTTAAACATCAGGAATTTCTATTTCCATTATAGGGAGTCCAAACATAGTTCTAACACAGGTAGAAAAAGAGACTTTTGTTGTTTTAGTAAGAGAAAGACCATCAGTGATGAAGGTTAGCAGATTACCATCAGTAATTGTAAAAGAGGCGATGCTACTCTAAGGGAAAAATATCCCAAGGTTGAGCCACATAATGGGATGCCACTGCAGAGCAACACAGCTTGGCGGTGACACAGTAGAACAAACTGATGCCTGCAGGCAAACATCAAAGGCTGGTAAGTAAAACCAGCCAGTCACCCAAATCCCTGCCAAAAAATGGAAGGAACTGTGGGAACAATTAGAATCCCAACAATTCTGCTTAGCAGAACTTAGAGACAAAGAGTATGTCTTATTGTTAATCTTCTTGTGATCATTCCTTCTTCATTGTTCTCTTGGCTAATAAAAAGCATGTGCTACCCAAAGTAAAATAAAATATGTGACAATTACAATGTCATTATTAAGTTATTAATTTTTTAAACATTTTTGTTTCAATTACTAAAAAAAACCACAAAAATATAACTGATTTGAGCCATAAATCTGAGGTTAAAAATTAACAGAAGAATTCTCTATTGTCCTGTGACTTCCATGAGAACTTTATCATAAATTCCCTGGCCGACACAGTCCTTTAAAAGCATGCTTCTCCCCAGGAGTGTCCTACCATGTCCACAATGCGATGTGCTGACATTGACTATGACTGTTTCCATTTCTTTCCACTTGGGATTGAGTTCATTATGTCACCTTTTCTCTTACCCTTTCTGACCTCTACATATTTAATGTCAACTTCTAAATAGCATTAAAAAAAAAAAGATAGTACCACCTGTCTCTGTTCCAAGAACTAGTCTCATTCGATAGGGAGAGGTCAAAATTAAATTTTCATCCTGGGTGAATATTGCACCCAGATACTAGGAAGTAGCTCTAATGTGATTATGAAGAATTTAAAGTGCATATATCAATTGTTAAAAGAGCTGATACATTTGTACACTAGCATCCTCCCCTCTTCTGCGTACCTGTTCAGTTAATTATTTGTCCCCATTACACTACGAATTTCACAAAGTAACCCTGTAGCACCTTCTTTATAAAATAAATCATTATCCTTTGTCAAAGGAGTGCATAATTGCAACAAAATAACAGTTCAAAACTGCTTACAATTGGCTTTTTACGTTTGACAAATACAGAAGAGAATAATTGCCTAAAGACAATGTATAACCTTGATTTAAATGACTTATTATGCACACTTCACACGTATGCAGCAAAAATAATCTTCCTTCCTAAAAACAGTTACTCCTGCTGACAAATGAATTTGTTAGGTGGAAAACAGTATACATTTATAATTCCCTTGTCTGTTTTATAACTTCGTGTATCTTACATCTACTTGCCTTTTACCCCATTGCCCTACTTTTGAATTCAAGAACTCATTTTTCATCTATGTTAACTTTGTAAAATGAAAGTCAGTGCAAGTTTAAGGAAAATAAAGAAGTATATAATACAAATAGGGCAGGTAAGTGAAGATAAGAGTAGTATTCATGTTCTTTCACTCCCTGTAAATGTGTGTACCATTGATACCTTAGTATTGGCTAGCTAGAAGGGTAGGTAATATAAAATGTTGCCAAATAGCATTTAAGGTGCTTTAGACCCTCAGATTACATATATCCCAGTTAAGAAAACCCTAGTGTTGCCTCTTTTTTTTTCCTTTCACAACAAACAAATGATTATTCTCTGAATGTTTTGAGGGTTTTGCAAAGGCATTTTCGAGATTTACAAATAATCTAGTGAATTAGGTGTCTTATATACTTTCAAGTCTTCTATCTGAAATGCTATTATATTGCTGACCATATTAATTGAAAACCAATGTTGAGAGAGGAAGGTCTTATTCCCCTTGAGTAAGAATGCCACTAACTAGGAAAGGAAAATGCTAATAAGAGAGAATAGACCAAGAAGACATCAAAATGTTTGAGAACACCTATCATGCTTTTGGTATTATTAGCTGTTTTTCCCTTAGTAAAATGTAGACACCAACCATCATTAAGTTATATTTAAAACTGTGCAGATGGTGGACAATATTAATAGATGCTTACTTGTATCAAGCTTTTGAAAAATCCAAAGCAAAAATTGTTCAATGATGGGATATAAGTAGAGAGGAGTATTCTAAATGGTCTGAAAATTTTAACGTATACAGAAAAAAAGCCAAATAATTATGGATCAGAAATAGAGGACTAAATGCAGCTTCCCCACAGGCAATGTATTTGGGCCTTTTATTAAAAAGAAACATTGACATAAGTATCGCATAAGTCATCTAGCATTGGAAGAAGAAAAAACACCTTTGCTAGCTCAGTATTTCTCAAATAGGGATTAGTGAATAAAAACCCAGCTATCTCCCCAAGGTTCTACAAGTTCTGTATGCAAAGTTTTTCAAAAATATATCAATTCTTTAAATATTTTTGGATGACCTATTTGACCACCATAAAATATAGTACAGTGAGGTACTTCTAAGGTGGCATTTGAATGTCATTGGATATAAATGGATCCAAATATCTATTCATTCATTCAATCAGACAGATAGATCAATGGAGATACGTCCATAAATATATATAAAGATGTATGAGTATACACATACACATACACACATAGAGTCTATCATGTGCCAGGCACTAATCTAAGACTGATTATACAAGAGTAACAAGGCAGACAAAACCATTATTTATATATATATCTCCCATAATATATATGGAATAGTAGCAAAAACTATCCAGAGAATTAAACAAGGTGATGTGATGATGCCTGAGTATTAACAGTAGATAAAGAGTTCATCAAAGCCCTGTATAAACAGATGATATTTAAATAGAAACATACATGACAGAAAGGAGAGCACCAAGAGAAAACAAAACCAGGTAAAGAGAAATCCAGTCTGAGACTAGTTAGTTCAAGGACCATCAGCAGGAACAGATTTTAAGTGTTAGAAGAGCAGCGAAGAACACTGTGGGTGGGACTTGGTGAGAACATCTGTATTATGATAGATAGGTAAACAGGGACCATGTCATGTGATCCAAGATAAGGAGTTTTTGGATTATTCTAATTGAAATGAAAAGGCATCTATGATTTTAAGTCCCAATATTGCTATTAAAAAGATCACTCTGGGCCAGGCTTGGTGGCTTATACCTGTAATCCCAGCACTTTGGGAGGGTGAGGCAGGAGGACAACTTGAGCCCAGGAGTTCGAGCTTGCAATGAGCTGTGATTGCACCGCTGCACTCTAGCCTGGGAAACAGAGCAGGACTCCTTTGTCTCTTAAAAAAAAAAAAAAAAATCACTCTGGCTCCTAAGTGGATAATGGATTATAGGGAGGTAAGAAAAAAATGAAGACTATTAGGGAGGTTGTAGGAATCCATTCAAGAAGTGAGTATAACTTATACTATGATGCTAATAGTAGATTTGGAAAGAAGTAGATGGATTTACTTGGTGAATGTGGATGAAAGAGATTGAGTTTTGATGATGGGTTCCTGGCAATGCTCTGATTATGTGTAAAGGCTGCAATCCCATTTACAGAGTGGTGAAGACTCAGAGATAATCCGTTTGTTGGGAGAAGGCATTCTGGGAATAAGAAGTCACGGTTGTGCTTGCTTTGGCAGCACATACACTAAAATTGGAACAATACAGAGAAAATTAGCATGGCCTCTGCAAGAGGATGACATGCAAATTTGTAAAGCATTCCATATTTTTGATTCACTGCAATCTCTACCAAAATCTCAGATTTTTTTTTTTTGCAAAAATGGACAAGGTGATCTTAAAATTCATATGGAAATTCAAAAGATATAGAATAGCTAAAACAATCTTGAAAAAGAAGAACAAAATTGGAAAATTCACATATCCCAATTTCAAAACTTATCACAAATCTACAATAATCAAGGAAATGTGGTACTGGCATAAAACTAGTCACATAGATTAAGGAATAGAATTGAGAGTCCACAAATAAAACTTTACATTTATAGTCAATTGATTTTTTATATTTTTGATTTGTGATTGTTGCCAAGGTCATTCAGTGGGGAAAGTGTATACCATGGAGTACTACTCAGCTATAAGTAACAGTGGTGATATGGCACCTCTTGTATTTTCCTGGATAGAGCTAGAACCCATTCTACTAAGTGAAGTATCCCAAGAATGGAAAAATAAGCACCACATGTACTCACCATCAAATTGGTTTCACTGATCATCACCTAAGAGCACATTTAGGAAGAACATTTAATTGGGTGTCAGGGCAGATGTGGAGGGGAGGGGATGGGTGTATACATACATAATGAGTGCAATGCGCACTGTCTAGGGGATGGGCACACTTGAAGCTCTGATTCGGGGTGGGGGTAGGGAGGGCAAGGGCAATATACATAACCTAAAGTTTTGTACCCCTATAATATGCTGAAATAAAAAAAAAATTTTAAAGCCAAAACCTAAAAAAGCCACACTTCAGTAATTTCTTATTCAATTTAATAATTTTCACATCTTTGAATTTGTAATTTAATGTTACAAAATATAATAAAATATATTTAATGTTAAATTTTAATTTTTCCTCAAGATAATTCCAATCAATATTTTAAAAATAATGCCTTTTGACATTTTAGTACTCATTTATACAGATTCACATTAATTGTTTAAATTCCACTTCTGAATTTCTTAGTATAATCGGACACCTTCTGTACCACTATTTATTTATACCTTCCCCTCTTATTGAATATTTATGTCATTTACAAATTTTGGTAGGATGATTTAAATGTTTTTTGGCACTTAAATGGATAATTAATTTCAGATGAAATGCTACCAGAAAGATCGTCCTCCTTTTATTAAATCCCTTTTGCTCTTTATTTCTTTGTATCAAAATATTATTTGTTCTCCACTATCCTTCCCTTTTCTACAGAAATTGTAGTTAATAAGCTTCCACCAGCAATTCTGCAGTTAATCTGTTTCTTGAAATTTATAAATGGATTGGATTTACAGTGCTGATCTTATTAAAATAAATTCCTTGTAGTTTTTTCTTCTTCAATGTAAAATATGGTTTTATTTAATGTCCTAGCTCTTAAATAAAAATGTCTGAAATATAATTTACTTTTAAGAGTTGAATGCTTTAAACAAGTCACAGTGCATTATATTTTTGTGCATAGAATACAGGGAAAGATGGAAAAGGAAGCTTTTGTTACTATTTTTAATATGTGTCCTTTAAAAAATCAAATGTGAAGCTGAATCTGGGGAGAATATTTTAATATTAAAAAAAGGTGACATTCTTAATGGATATTCTCTGATACTAAAAGATGATTTAATGATAGTTTCCAGCAGGAAAGAATCCTTCTTTATTGAATTATATTTTTTTGATTAATATTTAGCCATGGTTTTCCAACCAGCTCCTGTTCATGGTCTGCCAGCCTCACTCAGGGAATCTTTTTGGTAGAAAGCTGTCCTTATGAGCAGATGGATGGTGTCACCCTCACCATTGCCCTATCACACCCAGTGTGCATGGAGAATCCAGAATGACATTATGAAGATGGGCATCACATCATCATTCCCCTTATTTCCGTGCTTTAAATTTTCCATTGTTTGTTTTATTTAACACAAAATCCAACTGTTGATTAGAGTCTACATAATCTTATACATTTTGTCTCTGCTCCCTGCCCAGTATCACCTCCCACCAGATCTTGTCCAGATTACTGAGTCTCTGGATACACTGGCATTCTTTCTGTTATTTGAAAATAGACCAGCTCCTGCCTTGGGCTTGCCTTTCCTTCTGCTTGACATATTGATCCCTAGTTCTCTGTGTGTTGGGCTTTTACTTATCATTTAATTCTACATTTAATTGCAATCTCCTCAGAAACATATTCCTCCACCCAATATCCAAAGTAGACCTGTGAGCCTCTACTGCTTTTAAGAATTACATCTATCCTTTTTCCTACTTGTAATTGCTTCATGTTTATCACTACCTGAAAGTATTTTGTTTTGAATCTTGCGTTTGTTTCTATTTGAAATTATTATTTACTTATTTGCCCATTGTCAAAACATACATTTATGTAACTGGTGCCTAAAGTAGTGCCTGCATTGAAGAGAGCAAATATTGATTAAAGTAATGATTAAAGGATAGTTTGAGGGGCAATTAAAAAGTATTTTAATCTAGTGAAATGAGCTTCTATCACCTTCAGCTCACTAAGGCTAATGAAATTCTCCCTTTGCACCCTTTTTTAAAAAAATGCCATTAAAATGGTCATTTATCATAATGTTGTTTTTTGCTATGAGGTAGATGATATTCCCTGATCACCTATCTAGTTACCAAGAAAATTCTGGAATAATTTTAGAAAAGGGAGAAGAAGAAAACACACATATATCTAAAAATCCATTATGTTCTAAAATTTTGAAAAGTTTCATTAATTGATTAGACATAGTTCATTAAATAGATAGAGCTACTCTGTGAGCTGCACACAGTTCCCCTGAGCCCATCTGATAGGAAACCTTGGGATGGCTTGCCAAGTGGTTGATGCCTTGAACAAAGAAAATCATTTCTCCTTCCTCTACTAGAGAGCCCTGCTTGAGAATGAAGAACCTCTCTGAGATATTATTTCCTTCTGTAGATTAAGAAACTGAGAGACTGAGGGGCCAATAACTTCTCTAAGGTTAAAGGATGTGAATGTCAAAACAAGAATTCAACTTTCTTCAGTCACGTTTTCTTCACTTTGCCAAGCTTTGCTACCTCCTGAAATATTTCTTCCATATCTTTTCTGGAATATTCTACATACAAATGAAAAACAGTGTGGTTAAAAACAAACTTATCAGTGCTGCTCTCCATAACTTGCCTCTTTTAGAGAATTAAACTATTATTTACCTAGTAAATTATTCCCCATCTAAGTATACAATTTGTTATTAAATCCTATGTATTCTGCTTCCTAAATATTCCCTGTTTTGGTCACAATTTTGCCTGGGACCTGCCTTCATTCTCTTTACCTTACTGTAGTTTACTATTTCATCTTTCCAGAATCCAATACAGATTTATAACTGTTCTCTTGCTTCCATTTTAGTACCCCTCCAAATTCTACTCTCATGAATGACACTGACCTTGACAAGTGAAAATATTACTGTTCGTTTTTTTTTTTTTTTTCCTTAAAATTCTGTGGTGGCCCTCAATAGCCTTCAGGATAAAGTCCAAGTGTCTTGGCTTAATTTATAAAATTCTTTATATTTAGGGACCTATCTTTTATTCAAGCATCACCCAATGTTGCATTACTTGAAGTTTGTAGTATATTTTACAGGTTTCTAGGTATCCATTCTTTCACACTCGTTGCACCTCAGCCTAGCTATCCCATCTTCCTGACCAACTTCTATTCTTCTTTCAGTTATCAACTCAAATGTGCCATCCTCTGAGATATTCTTGGACTTCTGCATTTGAATTAAAGGTCTCTTTTCTGTCCCATTTCACTTTTGAATATCTATTTCTTAACATTTATGTACTGCACTAAAATAAAATAGTTAGACTATGAACTCTTGAGGGCAGAGAATGGTTTTCTTTTTATTCAGTGCCCACAGATTCCAAGCACATAGCACAATATCTAGTATAGAGGCTCTTAATACATGTTAATTGGAAGCATAAAAATAAATATGTAAATGAAAAAAGTACTTTTTCATAATTCACAATGTTGCCTGGTTATCATCCTTAGTAGACATCTAGGAAAAGTAAAACTACCGAATGAGACAATCACTTTAGGTCTGCTAAGCCCAGTTACCTTTGTAGTTACCTCCTGGTTAAAATTTGACTGGCTTCTGGGTGTCCTACCCACTACCTCGTTGTTCCTGCAACATTCTTCCTCAGAAACGAAACTCCTTAGGCTTCACATCAGCACCATCGCAGAATCTCAGAAAAGTTAGGATTGAAAGGATAATAAGGTTACCTAGTCCAATCTTCAAAGGAGCCCAAATCATCTATTTTGACAGGTGTAGTGTTCAACGATAATTTATTATCTATCTGTAAATGTGCTGTGACAAATTTTATGGCAGTAATGAAATTTTAGTAATCCAAGACAGCTCCACTGTGATCTCTGCTATTGAATATGTTTTCTTGGTGATAAGGAACCTAGGGAGAAGAGATTAAAACTGCTATTTTAATTAGATTGAGGGAGGGGACTATTCAGGCTTATGATATGACAGTAAATTGGCTACAAGTGGAAAAAAAGTTTATGAAAATGGTTGTTGTAAAGCAGAACCACAGTGAAAGATTTGTTAATGATTTTATGATTGAGAAGTTCTATATCAAAGGCTTTCTTTTCATTTAGAGACATTATAATCAATAAAGAAAAGCTTGGCTGTTCATGCAATAGGAGGGAAAAAAAGTAAATAACACATTTAAATAATTTAAAGTTCTTAGGAAAGGTTAAGAGGAACAAAGTTTGTAATCTTGCCTTAATGAATTCCTTTTTTCAGTTCAAGACCCAGAGGGATAAATATGATAATTCTAGCCAATAATATGAATATATCCTAAACTTTCCTCACCTTTACCATTCTTCTTTGCTATTTTTAATTCACCAAATTTTCCCTCATTCCAAATCCCATACGAAAACCCATTAACTAGGGTTTTTATTAATACATTTTACAATTTATTTTATTTTCATGAATACTGAGTAAGAAATAAAAGTTATCCCTAACACATTAAAAAGGGCATTTAAGTTCTGTAGTTAAAGGACTTGAAAAAACAGTAAAAGTATTTTTTTTTCTGATTGTAAAATATTAGTCCCAATTTCATTGCCTTATTACCTGGAACTTACACTAGAATGAAGGGGAGAAAAGGAGAAATTCTGAAAGTCAATATAAAAAAATTAAACCAATTTAACAATCATCCTAGGCAAAGAATTTATGAAGAGGACCCCAAGGGCAATCACAGCAACAACAAAAATAAATAAGTGGGACTTGATTAAATTAAAAAGCTTCTGCACAGCCAAGGAAACAATCAACAGAGAAAATAGAAAACCTACAGAATGGGAGAAAATATTCACACGCTATACATCTAATAAAGGGCTAATAACCAGAATCTACAAAGAACTCAAGCAAATCAGCAAGAAAAAAAATCAAACAACCTCATTAAAAAGTGGGCAAAAGAAATGAACAGAAGCTTTTTAAAAGAAGATAGACTGATGGCCAGTAAACATATGAAAATACTCAATGTCATTAATCATCAGAAAAATACAAATCAAAACCACAATGAAATATCACCTAACCCCAGGAAGAATAACTTTTATCAAAAGTCTCAAAACAATAGATGGTGGCATGGATGCAGAGAAAAAGGAACACTTATACACTGCTGGTGGGACTGCAAACTAGTGGAACCTCTATGGAAAATAGTATGGAGCTTCCTCAAAGAACTAAAAGTAGACCTACCATTTGACCCAACAATCTCACTACTGAGTATTTACCCAAAGGAAAAAAAAAAGTCATTTTATCAAAAATACATCTGCACTAGAATGGTTATAGCAGCACAATTCACAATTGCAAAGGTATGGAATCAACCCAAGTGCCCGTCAGTTCATGAGTGGATTAATAAAATGTGGTATATGTATGTAGTACTACCCAGCCATGAAAAAATGAGTTAATACTTTTTGCAACAATCTGGATGGAACTGGAGACCATTCTTCTAAGTGAAGTATCTCAAGAATGGAAAAGCAAACACCACATGTACTCACTATTAAACTGGAACTAACTGATTAGCACTCATTTGCACAGATGAAAGTAAAAGGAAAGAGGGGATAGGTGAGACCATACCTAAGAGGTACAATGTACAGTATCTGGGTGATGAGTACACTTACAACTTTGACTCAGCATTATAAAAGCAATCCATGTAACCAAACATTTGTACCCCTGTAGTATTCTGAAATTAAATGTATATATATATATATATATAAAGGTTATTATAATTACCTAATTTTCTCATAATATTCCAACTTTACTGCCATTGTTAAAAGCTTAGACTTTCATTATCTCTTGTCAATACAAAGACACTGTGATATCTCATACCCAGTGCAAAGATGTATTAATATGTCATGTTAAAACACTTTTTGCCACAGCAATACTTTCCCATTTTTTATATCATTAGTACAATAATTCATATTGAATAGCAACTAGTAAATGACTTTTCTAGAAAGATTCAGAGAGAATCAAGCTTGCAAATGCACATATTAGCCCCAATTCTAGAACGTTTCCCCTCTGTGAGCACATCTGATAATTTCACTTTATTATTGACTTTAGAAATCTTCTCTCATACAGAGAAATCTTAGAGGAATTGGGTGCTTCCAGCATCTTGAAAATGAGGCTATCATTTTCATTCATTCTTTTATTTCACTAAGTCTAGCATTGATGCATGATTTGGATATCAAAATAATGTAAGTCTTACGTGCAAAATAAGAAAAGATGAAGGAAAATATTCCTATGACTAAAGGGAAAAGAAAGGATCACTAGTTGGCCTTATCATCTCATAACTAAATACACAAAATGGCTGAGGGCTGCAGAGCAAAGATGAGGGGCTATTAACCAGGGTAGGTAGCATTTAAGGGCCCTATACCTTATACTAGGTAATAAGTTTAAAGTACCTCAATTATAAGTGTCTCTGTTTTAAACTTTCCCAGTAATGGAACTTACTTAAACAGATACTGAAAAGATCTCTGGCTTTTATTATGAAATGAATTTCTTTGTTTTCCCTACCAAGCTGTAATCCAAAAGGGGGGGGGTAATAAATTATTTAATACCATGGAAGAAACAGTACTTTTGTTCATATTTGTTTCTTTCTTGTATCTTCCTTTATTTATCAAGTAAATGAAACCAGTGAGAAAAGATGTCATACATTTCTGTGGCAATGTGTCCTTAAAAGCCAAAGACCTAGACACATACCTATGACGAGGAAAGGAGATTCTAGAAAACCCTGGTCATGCCAAGAGATGATTTAGTTGCTCTTGCTTTTCTCATTAAAACTTTCAAGGTGAATGAATATGTGCTCCTAAAATATCGCCATTTAAAATCCTGCTTGTTGGAAACATTTCACAGTCAGCCCATTGATACCATCTTAACGGATACACAGCTGGAACTTTTCTCCTATGAGTCTAATGACTTTTTCCTTTAATACCTCACCTCTTTCAGTTCCGCCTTTCCAGACAGCACAACATACTGAGTGTTGATTTATACCAGGATACAGGCTGTTCTTGCCTTTTCTTTGTCCAGATTGTATGAAGGTCACAGTGAACAACAACTTCTCTCATGTACTTATGTGATATTACAGAAGCCAGGGCTTCTCTCAGCTTGAGGTTATTATTTGGAGATCTGAGTCCTGACTTCTTTAACTGCTTGATTTATTTTTTTGCCTTCCCCTAAATTAAAAATATTGCTGGTGCCTATATTTCACTGTGTGTTTTCATCAAGTTTTTAAGTTTTGTTTGCTTTTTTGACATTGCCTCTCGTATGACATTAAGAGGAATGTAAATTTCAGTGAGTTTCTTTATCACATTAAATAAATACCACCTCTGTATTAAACATAGCTTCAGTTCTTCATCCATCAGCTTTCTTCTGTACTTCTCTTCTAAGAAACATAGAAATTCAGGATTGGAAGGAAACTAAAAATCATCAACCTCAGGCTCCATTTAAAACTTGAACATCTGGAGTTCTGCTCACACATGTTCTGCAACACGGATCTCATTTCCTCACTAAGCAACACATTCCATTTCCCAAAGCCTCTTATTGTTAAAAGGTCTAACTTTTTATTAAAACTATAACTGTTACTTTCAACCATTTTTTGTACCTTTCAAGCAGTATAAAACTTCTAAATCCTCCTCTTCTCCAGGACACCTCTTGAGGACAGTTTTTATATCTTATTTCCTCTATCTGCTCCAAACACTGCCTCACCTACACCACAAGTTATCAAGCAACCCTCTAAGTGGTGAAACCTTCTCTTATCAATTTGCTCTAGATTGTCAGCCTTCTTAACATACAAAGCAACAAATCATATAGCTATATGCAGAATGAAACATAATCATATCATCATTTCTTATGGTCTGTGTATTATATTACAGTTTGCATAATCTAAGTTTATAACTACTTTCATTTTAGAAGCCACATTGTGATGAAATTTCTTGCCAATTAAAATCACTAAAGTCAAATTATGTAACTTCAATCTTGTAGAATTTAAGTAGGGTTTTGTACCAAAATTAGAACAATTCGCCATATCTATTAGCATTACATTTCATCTAGTTAGATTTAACCCAATCTTTCTTAGAGAAGCCAACCAAAGCACCAAGTGAAGGCACAGTGAAAATTTGGGTCAGACAACTAAATCAAGATACATTGCAGGCCCGGTGCAGTGGCTTATGCCTGTAATCCTAGCACTCTGAGAAGCCAAGGTGGGAGGATTGCTTGCGCTCAGGAGTTCAAGACCAGTCTGAGCAAGAGCGAGACACTGTCTCTACTAAAAACAGAAAAATTATCCAGGAGTCATGGAGCACACTTGTAGTCCCAGCTACTTGGGAGGCTGAGGTAAGCAGATTGCTTGAGCCCAAGAGTTTGAGGTTGCGGTGAGCTATGATGACACCACTGCACTCTACCCAGGGTGACAGAGAAAGTCTGTCTTAAAAAAAAAGATACAATAGGCCTTTAAAAAATGAGCAACTTGTGAAGAAAGCTTTTTCTTACTGAAAGAAAATTTGAGAAAGGAAAGAAATAAATGAAAAGAGGAAGAAACTTTTTCCCACCCTTTAGACTAGAAAATGTGTATCCTTCTACATATAGCAGAAAATAGGGAAATGCAGTGTGAGACACTGTAATTTAATTAACTATGTGTTAATTATTATAGAAATTTTGTAAAAGAGTAAATACTCTTATAATAAACATTTATGAGTAAGCAGCACAATTATTAAATATAAATCAAAATCTTGAGTTATCACAGAGTTGGCTCTTTTTGTGCAACCCCTGTGGAAAGCATTATGGAGATACCTTAAACAGATTCAAGTAGACCTACCATTCAATCCAGCAATCCCATTATTGGGCATCTACCCAAAGGAACAAAAGTCATTCTATGACAAAGACACCTGTACCCGAATGTTTATAGCAGCACAATTCATAATTGCAAAGATGTGAAAACAATCCAAATGCCCATCAAATCATGAATGGATTAGTAAATTGTGGTATATGTATACCATGGAGTATTACTCAGCTATAAGAAATAACGGTGATACGACATCTCTTTGGTTCTCCTGGAGAGAGTTGGAACCCATTATATTAAGTGAAGTATCCAAAGAATGGAAAAACAAGCATCACATGTACTCACCAGAAAATTGGTTTCCCTGATCATCACCTAAATGCACATCGGGGAATGATACCAACTGGATATCAGACTGAGGCGGGGGGGGGGGGTGGAGGGAGAGGATGGGTGTATGCCTACATGATGAGTGCGTTGCGCACTGTCTGGGGAATGGTCATGCTTGAAGGTGCTGACTCAGGGAGGTGGGGGGTGAGGGGAGGGGATGGAGGTTTGACTACATGGTGAGTGCCAGGCGCACTGTCTGGAGAATGGACACGCTTGAGGCTCTGACTCAGGGGTATGGGCGAGACATGGGCAATGTATATAACCTGAGCTTTTGTACCCCCATGATGAGCTGAAATTAAAAAAAAAAAAAAGACATCCTAGGGAAAACAGGTTATGTAATTCATGTAGCGTTTAGATAAGGAAGCCTATATGCAAACTCAGATCTTTCTGCATACTTAATCAATATCAAGAAAGTAAAAGAACTAGCATGACTGTGTTGTTGTAAACAAATAATGCAAGTTTTCTATTTGTATGAGAAGTAAGATGGGGTAACCATGAATCCAATTATTTTATTAAGAGGAGAAAAACCGAAATTTTATTCCCAATTTCTTGAGCACCTACCATAGAATGTACCAGTCAACATTCTAGTCTCTAGGCTAAGAAAATAGACAGTAAACTTCTGTCAGCATGGAGCTTGCAATTAGAGGAGAAACAGAAAAATTAAACAAATAGTTAACCGATGTTAAAAGTGAGAAGGAGAAAAAAGTAAAGTAAAATGGATAAAGACATTCAGGTGGATGTGGTATTCAATTTTCAAATAGGGTCATGCAGCAGTAATGAGATGAAACACTTAATACTATTTGGAAGAGGAGGTGAAACAGGTGAAGCCAATATCTGGGAGACTAGCATTCCAGGAAGAATGAACATCCTGGGCAAAGGCTGGAACACTCCTGGGGGTGTTAAGGGAACTGCAGGAAGGCAATTGTGTATCAAACATGGTGATCAAGAGGCAAAATAATAAGCAAATGAAGTCACAGAGATAATGTTGGCCCAAACTGTAGGGCCTTGTAGGGCTTTGAAAGGACTTCAGCTTTCACCTTGACTGAGATGAGAAGGTACCAATGGATTTGACAGAGAAATGATTTAATTTGACTTACATTTTAAGACAATTGCTCTGGCTGCTCTACTGAGCATAGCTTATGGTGGGGGGGGTGTGTGCCATGTGAGTGGAATCAGGGAGAAAAAATGAGAATGAAATTGCCATAATCTGTATGAGAGATGGTGGTTCTTAAAATAGGATAGTAGCAATAGAGCTGGTGAGGAGTTGTCAAAATTTTGAAAATAATTAGAAGGTAGAATGCATATTAATATAAATCATGTTGGAAAGCTTTTGAGAAAGAGAATAATATCCATGTAGACTTTTACTTCCTTAATCTTTTCCCCAGGAAAAGTACAAAGAAATCAATATATGGCATAGTAAGAATTCCAAAAAGTTACAGAGCCAGGAATTCAGCTGTATTTTTTATATTATAGAATCAATCTCTGATTAAGGAAAGTGCTAATAATTTGTCTCTACTTTTGTCCTATGTATTATTTATAATATGCTAAGTATTGACCTGGTGTTATAATTACTTGATGGAGTAAACTAAACCAACCCAGAAGCTCAGGTAACATGAAAAGCAAAAGAGAATATAACTTAATGCTTGTAAAATGGCATGCATGATTCTTAAATATCAAATTTTTGACTCTTGGCCTTCTATGGGAATCACAAGACTGGAAGAAAACCCTTGTCTAAAATTAAGGGAAAAAAAAAAGAAGAGGTAAATTATAAACAACAAAATCAAATTGTTTTCCTGAAGGTTATAGACATATATTCTCTGGCAGGCAACCCTTTAAAATGGCTCACATTGACTCCCACTTGCTTGGTAGTATTCATATTCTTGTGTAATCCCATCACCTGAAGTGTGAGCTGGACACTGTGATTTTCTTATAACAAAGAATATGTCAAATATGATGGATTTCACTTCACTGATTAGGTTACAAAAGACTGTGGCTTCCATCTTGCTAGCATTCTCTCTTGCTGGTACTTTCTTTCTTGCCCTCTCCTTAACTTGCTGGTATATTGTAAGGTACTCTATGGCAAAGCCCAAATGAAAAGGAATTGAAGCATGCTTCCAGCTCATGAGAAACTGAGGCCTCAGTCCAACAGCTCGTGAGAGACTGAGTCCTGCTGCTGACTAGGATCCTTCACAGAAAAGCCTTGAGATGACCACAGACCTGTGAGACTTCAAGAACCAGAGGACCCAGCTAAGCCACACCTGGATTCCATACCCACAGAAACTGTGAAATAATAAATATGTGTTGTTTTAAACTGCTAAATTTTGTGATCTCTTTGCAGTGATAGATAACTTACAAACAACACATTTGGTCCATGAGAGTATTTAAAGATCTGTCAAAACAATAAACAAACACTTTTAAGTAGATCGCCCATTACTTTAATGTCCTGATTTTTTATGCCATTCTTAACAGATAACGGTCAACTATCAATGTAACAACAAAAATAGGCTTTTAAAAACAATAAAACCAGTATATCAAGTTGAGAAATGATTCAGCCAGAATGAGAGCTTATCAATAGCTGAAATATAAGCTATAGATTTCCATTTTACTTAATACCTATAGCTGTGTAATAAAAATGTAACAGTGAGTATGAATTCATTATTATTTTACACTGTAGATATGTTTTGTAACTTTAAGACTCATTAAACTCAGAGAAATATAATTCCTCAAGAGTTTGAGGGATAGAAAAGAGGTTTCTTGTTTACTATCCCTTTTCCTTTTTTCTCTGTTTCCATCTACCAACTGTTAAAATTTAACTAGTCTCATACTTAAATTGCATTGAACAAGAAGACTCATTTTAAGAAGCTAGATCTTACTGTATGACAGGTAAAATTCCTTTTCTATATTATATTTTAAACTTAGCTATGTAATATTTTATACGGGAAGTTTAATACAAATAAATACTAGTAAACATAATAATGACATAGCTTATGAGAAGCCTGGCCCTTCTGTAGATATATACAATGCCAGGATTATAAAAGTGGATTTTTCCTGAGAATTTGGTTTCTATAACACAATGAAATACTCTTGCTTTATATTCAATTACCCTAAACAGTATGTTCTTGTATAAGTTTAAAATAGAATATTATTCTCAATACAACTAGCTATCACCAATTAACAGTGGAAAATTGGGTAAGTATTTACTTCTCGTGCTGTTTCCAAAGTCTCTTATAAGATATTTATTAAATTGAGCTTTATCTTCCTAGAGTAGCCATTCTGGCTACAATTCCAAAAATATAGAAGATGACTTTTATGCTACAGTCCATATTAAGTTTATTGAGAAATCTACTGCTGCCACTTGCTAGCAATGTGATCTTAGGGGAGTTACCTGATACTTTTGAACTTTAATTTTCTTATCTATAAAATGGTAGTCACAAACTATAGCACAAGTGGTTTTTTCAATGATCATGCAAGATAATACAAATAGGATTTATTACCTCAAAAGCATGAACGTATTAAATGGTATATTATATAGTGTGTCATACTATAATGGAATAGGAATAGGCGTATGAATATTGCTTTCTCATTTGAGGAAAAAAGAGAGAATATTGAAATAAATATGCATTAGACATATTACATGTAATATGTAATACATATTATAATAAATATGTATCAGACAGTAGACTGATCATTGTAAAATTTATCTTTTGCTAATATATTATTAGAATACATCATAGAAATGTAACGTATTATGTTAAAACCAGTACCATCAGGAATGTAAATTAATGTCCCCTACAAATAAAAAGTTACCAGCAGGTGGTCCAAATATATTGAATTAAAATAGCTGCTTGTATTTCTTCTATTCATATCTTTCAATTCAATCTCAAAAGAAATTACTTGAAATAGAAATATGTGTAGTTTTCTAATGCAGCTCACTAAACGCTTGGCCCTGGGTTAGCTCTTGCTATACACCCTAGAGAGAAGTTTCCTGTGCATTTTATCACCTTTTCACTAGAGATAAAAGACCAGGTAAGCATATTCAAAATAACAATTTTTCTTGCATGAACAGGGAAAAGAGACCTCTGATATCCTTGTATTCTGCTTCTTAGATCACCAAGAATAGGTATATATGGTCAAAGATGGAATTTTCTTAAAAATAGCAGCTAAGTAAAAATGACTTCAACATGAATAAATCAAGGGTCAGTACATTTCTGGCACTGTAGGCTCATTTGGAATATTAAATCTATCATATACTGCAGATAATTTGTGATAACCAGGGCCTCCCAGACTGCTTACTTAGTCTTTTCTTTTTAATTTACTTTTTTCTTTTTTTTATTTCAGAATACTGTGGGGGTACAAATGGTTTGGTGGTGTGGATTTCTTTTGTACCTCTTGAGTCAAATTTATAAGTGTGCTCATCATGCAGATGGTGTACATTGTACATATTAGGTATGATTTCAATGATCTCCTTCTCCTCTCTCCCTCCTGTATGATTTCCATTGAGTTTTACTTCCATCTGTGCACATGAGTGCTGATCAGTTAGTTCCAATTTAATGGTGAGTACATGTGGTATGGTGTTTGTTTATTCATTTCCATGTTATTACACTTAGGGGGATGGTCTCTAGTTCCATTCAGATTGTTGCAGAAGGTATGAATTCATTTTTTCATGGCTGAGTAGTACTCCATGGTGTACATATACCACATTTTATTAATCCATTCATGAATTGATGGGCACTTGAATTGATTCCACATCTTTGTGATTGTGAATTGGGCTGCAATAAACATTCCAGTGCAAAGGAGTCTTTTTGATAAAATGACTTTTCTTCCTTTGGATAAATATCCAGTAGTGGGATTACTGGATATAAGTGGTAGGTCTACTTTTAGTTCTTTGAGGAAGCTCCATACTATTTTCCATAGATGTTCTACTAGTTTGCAGTCCCACCAACAGTGTGTAAGTGTTCCTATCTCTCTACATCCATACCAGCATCTAGTGTGTTGGGATTTTTTTGATGAAAAGTCATTCTCACTGGGATTAGGTGATATCTCATTGTGGTTTTGATTTGCATTTCTCTGGTAATTAATGATGTTGAGCATTTTTTTATATGTGTATTGGCCATTTGTCTATCTTTCTTTGAAAAGCTTCTGTTCATGTCTTTTGCCCACTTTTTAATGAGATTGTTTGATTTTTTTTTTCTTGCTGATTTGCTTGAGTTCTTTGTAGATTCTGGTTATTAGCCCTTTATCAGATGTATAGCATGTGAATATTTTCTCCCATTCTGTAGGTTGTCTATTTTCTCTGTTGTTTGTTTCTTTGGCTATGCAGAAGCTTTTTAATTTAATCAAGTCCCATTGATTTATTTTTGTTGTGTGTGACTGATTCCAACCAACAGAATATGGTAAAGACATTGGAATGTCACTTCTATGATTATGTGATATGACAAAGGTGATGGCATGCCACTCTCATATTATATTAGATAAGATTAGGTCTTACTACCTGATTCATGACAGTGTCACACGCTCCTTGTTGCCTTTTGGAAAGCAAGCCATGAATCCCTACACCCTGAGGGAATTGAACACTGCCAACATACTAAGGGAGTTGGGAAGTAAATCCTTCTCCCTTCAAGCCTCCAGATGAGAATGCTGCTAGGCTGACACCTTAACTGCAGCCTTTAAGACCCTACTTAGAGGACCTAGTTATACTGTGCCTTGACTACTTTTCCAAAGAAACTGTGAGATGATAAATTTGGGTATTTTAAGTCACTAAGTTTGTGGTATTTTTGTGCAACATAGAAAACTGAGACAGCATCCCTAGATCTAAGGGGTGGTCAGGAAGGGTGGTTAGAAGGACTAAAAACAGTTTGGATATGTTGTATGCGGATGAAACCATTGTTTTTCTATGACTCAAAAAGGTTGGCTGTGAAATAAAACTGAAAAATGACCTTTGTGTTGTAGGAGGGACTCTCTATTCCTGAGGCTATAAAAATTATAGCTAAACTTTGAAGGTAGAAATCTAGAAGGTTACATTAAGGGGTAGTAAAGATATTGGTTTACTACCACACAAATGAAAAAAGAATCATACAAAAACCACCAAAATATTTTCCTGTTACTTTAATAGAAAACGTTAAAATAATGTAACTTTATATGCAGAGTGTAATATTGCTAGATGCAATCATTATAACTCATAATCTTAGCCAGTATTCTGCCAAAATGGTATGATTTTACTGTGAAAGCAAAGGCATCCTGAGGCTATCTATACAACAATCATGATAAAATATGTCTACCTATTGCAAAAAGGAAATCAAAGTTAGATCAAATAATCTGCTTATCACCATAAGTAAACATCTAGCAAAGCCAGGAGATTTAACTAAAGGTAGGAGTTTAAGTGAAGAGGAGGATCCAAACAGACAGTAGCTTTGGATATTCCCTTCTCCTATTTCAAATAGTCCTAGGTGAAGAAACAGGAGAGGCAATAGAAAAAGGCTGAGATATAGAGAGGTCATCTGTGTAAATAGTTGGGAAATTTAGTTGTGTGTGTGTTTTTTTTTAAGTGTCAGAAGTCTAGACGTATCTAGTGGCCTAGTGACACAGATCTATAAGGAGCTTGTTTACGGAAGGGCCAATATGCCCTCCTTGGATAGCCCTTCTCCAAATGGGACAGAAAATCAAGAGAATAGGTGATGCCCAACCACAATGCTTGAGATATGTAGTACTATTCTGTAATGCCTATTAGAAAAAGAAAAGTGCTATTGCCAAGTGACTGATTAAATCTGGAGAGAGGCTGGGTGGTTAGCAAAGAGAGCCCACAAGAAACCACGAGGAGAATCAGCATCTTCTCAGTTCTGCGGAGAACACAATACACATGGCTGTTCCAGCAATGCTCCAGTAGAGCAGTGGGAATTGCATCTGGTGGCAAAAGAGGTCCTTACCAGGAAGAGAGGGGCGGGCAGGTAGGTAGGAGCACTGGCCTAATTTGTGAGCAGCAGAGGATATGTCCAAAACCTCACCCAGCTTGAATGGGAACAACCAAAGTGTGCAGACTCTGTGTTTCCAGGGGCAGCTGAAAAGACTTGTTTGTGCACACAGGTGAGACACCGTGGATGGACTACAAAAGACAAATGAAAGAGACTTAATGAGAGCTAAGAGCACAGAAATTCAGGCTGACAAAACCCAACAAAATAAGGGTCACGACTCATACATAATGTGTCTCTATTTGTGCACCCAAGATTAATGTGTCCCAAGAGCATGGGTTAAATGGTCAAATGTGAGTCATATTTAAAATCTGACTTGCAAATCAAAGTCAAATTTTACTGTAAACATCCCACAGCTTTTTCATTTGTTAGAATTTTATATATAGCACAATGCCATATGTGTAAAGAGATTATACATATATATTTGTTTATGCATAACCTATCTCTGGAAAGAGACTCTAGCTGATAACAATAATGCCTCTGGGGAGGGAAACTGGAAAGAAAAGGGAAACTTGACTCATTTTTAACTCTTTATGCCTTTTGACCCTTTTACCATGCACATGTTTTCTATTCCTAAAGCCCATAAAATTTAATTGTAAATAAATAGACCTAAATAAGTCAGTGAGTTTAAAAACTTTTATCAGAAAATAAATTTTATGTATATAATGTCACACAGTGAGAGAACAGTTAATTCTTGTTTGTTTTTAAATAGTAGCAAAGATGAGGTTACATGGGTAAATATATTGTTTCAAATAGACAGGGTGTGATTGTAAAGATTCCAAAATTCTTACAAGCCAAAATCCATTCCTCCCATTAGCCTTCCTGGATTGCCATAAAAAAAAGATTTGATATGTTATGAGATGACAACTTTTTAATGTCTTATTTTTATTTTTCTCAACCTCCCAGAAAACTCAGGTGAGAAATTCTAAATTGTAGTTCCTGGCAAGGAAGTTTTCCCATTTCTTCTATACAAACTCTTATCTCCTGTTATCTTTACATTTATGTGGCTATTTTATTATATATAGTAGTTTGTAGTAGTAATCACCTCAAATATGCTTTGATAGTAAAGACTGCTTAAATTTAAACAATCAAAATCGAGTAAAATAATGGATTGGAAAACCAATTGCAAGACAATATTTTCAAAAACTCTTAGCTAAAATTATATGTATTAAACTTTCTAGAGTGCATATGGCAATGCATATAAATTTTCTTTTTTAGGGAAAAAAAAGTATATAATCCTCAGCAATCTGTCCTCAGTCATCAGAGGAAGAAAAACATTTCTTTGGTCAGTCATAAAAGAAAGCTAATAACATCCTGAGCAGGATAAATATAACAGGCACATCTCCAAGACATATTGAGAGCTGGCCTATTTTTTAAGTTTGCTCACCTGGAAAGTTATAAACTGAAATTGGCCTTCAAGAATTCTTGAGAGACACTGAACTAAGGCCAAAATTCTAGCAGTATTGGCAAAGGAAGTTGGTACTAGGGCTCTTCATGGTCTGATTTCCTTGGTCCTATGTGCTTTTCAACTAAGATTAATTTTGTCACCCACCTCCACTCCCACCCCAGGGGCATTTGGTAATATATGAATATATTTTTGGTTGTCATAATAGGGGAGGAGGGTAACATTGGCATGTATTAGGTAAAGACTAGGATTGCAGGTAAACAACATGCAATGTACAGGAGAATAGCCCCCCACAATGAAGAATTGTCCATTCCAAAATGTCAGTAGCACTCAGGTTGAGAAATCCTGGTCTAGATCTAGTCTTCTCTTGGGTTCCACTCTTTCTAGGAGTAGTGGGACACAATAGGGCCTACTTTTCTCTCTTTGCTCAGCTTGACAGTAAGGAGAAAGTAATGAGCCAAGAGTGGAAACTTCTCATGTCTCTGTGGGTTTGGCCGGAGTGCTGGTATGTTGATGGTCAGGAATGCTTTCAAACTCTGAGGTCAAGTTACTAAAATGAAAGAAATGGATTTCTACAGTTCATCCTGCCAGATTCGTGTTCTCAGGTAAGAAGCTTACAGCAAACCATTTGCTTGAATAGAAGAGAGGGATGGGGCAAAATGCAGGGAAATAAAGAAATTGATTAATACTGTTAATAAAATATTATATCACTCTCCTCTATGGCAGAGAGGTTGAAAGCATTTGGTGAGAGAATGTGTGTGGTCTCTGGTTTCATCTGGCATGTAGAGGCTAACCAAAGTGGACGGATAGAATAAATGCAAGACAAAGGTGCTACTTTAGATGGCAGGATAAGGTAATCATGAAGTCATTGGATGAGATCTGGAAAAACACAAAAAATCTGGATGATGATATCCATGCACTTTTTTCAAACCCAAATTTTGCTTTTGGCATTATCTTTTTGTTTGGCATTATTTTCCTCTTCAGTGTTTTCTTTTTTTTTTTTTTTTTAATCAGGGAAGGAGATAGTATTGAGTCATCTTTTTCTTTTTCCTTCCTTGTATCTTATTGCTAGAGATGCTAAGGAATACTAAAATAGTTAAGGAATGATAAAGAAAAGTATTAATAGATGTATAGGTTTGGCTAATTGCTATATTGGTCAAAGTATTCTCTAAATAATTGTACATTGGAAATACATATCATCCTTTTCCAAAGACCAGGTAAAAATAGATGAAATAGAACATGAACTGATGTTGAAATTCTAAAATATTAGAAATATACTTTCACTAACCTTCATGCACTTCATCTCCTTTTTAAAATTTTGTTTAATTTAAAATGATAGACAAATATTTAAGGACACTTTGACATTTGCTTTTTCAAACAATGCATATCAAATTGTATACAACGATATTCAATTAATCTTTGAGTGCTGTATGTTGGAAAATAAAATTCATTGATATGATCAATGGTACATTAAATACTTCTTTTTCATTAGATAAGGAAACAGCATACCACGAAGTTGTTTGATTGTAACATTTTCTCCTTCTTAAGAAGACTGCAGCAAAAAAAAAAATATTCTAGATACAAGTATAATCAGAGATCACCATTAATGTAGAAACACAAAGAAAAAATACTAAGGATTATAGTACTTACAAAAGTCTAATTGTAACTTTTTAATTCACTTATACAGATACTAGGTTTGTATTAATAAAATGTGCTAAGCTATTGGATCTGGCACAATTGGCTTCCCAGAAAATCATGACTAGCTCAATCCATGTATTCAAGTTCTTCCTACTCAGTGAGTGCCCTATGCAAAAAACAAACAAATAGAAAACAAAACCAAACAGGCTTATCTTTTAAGAGGGGACTTTCAAGACAACTGCTTTTCTAGAAAATCCTTTGGCTAGAGGTTTTAAATATTCAATATCAATATTTAGCCTGGAATTTTGAAGATAAGAACTATCAAACCTGGAAGCAAAACTGTCAATAAATAATAGTTTACTCACATCAAAGCGTGGAAAAGATTTTAAATGCAGCTGTGTGCTTGGCTATTGAAACAACGGCATAGCAGGAAACTATTGAGAGGCCATATAAGGTCAAGTTTCCTATACCTATACATTTTTTTCAGACTCTATAGTGTGGGGGATATAATAAAAATCTAAAAGTGCTCAATTTTCATTATCTTTTGGAGTAGTATTTTCTTCCTACTTTCTGAAATAGATCCTTTTAAATACTTTTTAAAATACCCTTTTCTACTAGCTCTCAATTTTAGAGTTTTTCAGAGTTGTGTCCTAGATACTCATCTTTTTTTAAGCAATACTCTTTCTCTAAAAGATCTCAACAATCATTGTAAATTTTTAACATCCAAATATACACAATTCCTAAATTTAGATTTCAAGCTAAGATCTCAAGCTTCCCTAGGACTTACACATCCAACTACCAAGTTTCTGCTACTGTACTTGTGCTTGCAATTCAAGTTACTGCCAGATGGTGATAGTGCTGTTAGTTTGCATACACTGTAGGTAAAAGTCTATTGTTCCTTCTTCATAATGAAATATGTCAGCAATTTAACAAGATCCAGGAAATTTATTTTTATAATTTAAATAATAAAATCATATTTGTGATGGAGTTCAGGACACTCTACCTCAAATATGGCACCTTGGCATCTTGAATATTTTAAGCTGAAGGAATATGAGAAAATGGCAGAAGCAGGAAGGTCTCTCTGGCCTTCTCCTGACTCTTTCCCCTGAAGCTGCCCATAAAACCTAGGAAAGATTTTCTGAATTTCCCAAGGCAGGTCATGAGACCCACATGTAAGAGATGCCCTCTCTATAACTAGAAAAATGGAACACCTTTCGCTTCAAAAAGGGACACAGAGGAATTCGGACAAACAGGCCTTGCTACATTTCCCTCAGTTCTCTGCACTTAGCTCATACTCTTTGTCCTTTCATATTTCTTCACAGTTGTCCACTCTTCAAACCTACCATAAAAAACAATCAGTTTAACTGTTTCTTTGGGTCTTTGTTTGTTTCCTTTTGAATGCTCTCATATCATGTAAACTTATATTAAATATATTTCTGTGCTTTTACTTGTTACTTTGTCCTAGCCACGCACTTAGAAGGGCTAAGTGAAGGAAAATATATTTTTCCTTCTCTACGTTTGTTTTCTTTAAGAGACTATAAAAGAAATACTCAGAGGAGTAAGACTACAGAAATTCAACCACCTAGAAATTTACAGTGCCTACCCCTAATTAATTTAATGACTTTAAAGGAACATTTAGTGACTTATAATAATCTTCAGGTAACAGAATTCAGTGCAAAGACAGAAGTGTTGGGTTTTTCTAACTCCTATACTTGCAGTTTAATCTTCTTATAGACTTGCGATATTTATCTTTATACTGATAAAAAAGTCACCTTTCTGTTATTGCTTTGTGACTATTCTATGTGGGGTGGACTAAATCTAACAATATCATGTTGGGGTTGTTCCATAAAGCATTCTAAAACCTCCCCTTCCTACTAGTTGAATTAGGGTTTTTAATAATTAAGAGGACATATAGCATAATGAAAAAAAATGGAATCTGAAATAAAAAGAACAGTTTCTTGTCTAGGAATCAGAAAAAATTTGTCACAGTTTTGCCACATGTACCATGAGATCTTGAACTAAACTTGTCTTATTTACTGCTGACTCCTTTGTGCATCCTGGTTACATGCCTAGCACCTAGCACAGTTATCAAGAGTGAGTAAGTGCTTTGTTGACTGAATAATTAAATTTGGGGAAATTTACTTCCTGTCACTATACCACAAATACCTTTTGTATAAAAATGGGAAAAAATTGGATCAGTTAATATGAGGCTAAAAGAAGACAATGGTCTTTAAACTCTCAAATATCATGGTCTTTAAACTCTCAAGTGTCAAGCCAAATTAGTTGTTATTCTTGTTATTAATTAAATCAATTGGATTCAACAACAAGACAAAATGCTGCAGCTAAAAGTTGTGTGGCTATGTCTTTACAACCCCTACCCCTTACCCCCAGCACACAACAACCCTGAATGATCCAAGTTATCTACTTTCTATGTTATATTGCCCTGAGCACAAAGGCAATCAAACAACTCAACCAATGAATGTCAATAAAAACTTGCTGTCTCTAACCATACATGGTATATCAAACAGGATAGGATACCTCAAAAATCTCTATAGCCTAAAGCAAAGGTATATTTCTTCTTTATACTTCATGTTCATTGGAGGTGAACTGAGAGTTTTCCTCTATGTCAAACTCAAGACACAGCATGACTGTGTAGTCATGGTTTGCAACATTTGTCAGTAGTTGTGACAGGAGGAGAGCAATTAGTAGGGGTTTAATTAGTGATTTAAATCTTCTTTCTAGAAGTAACACCTAGAAACTTAATTAATTCATTGTCTAGAAACAGTTACATGGAGGACAAGAAGTGGAAATCTGTCATGGGAGAAGACTTGGAAATACCGGGTAAAGAACCCTAATGGCTATCACACTTGAATCCTCAAAGAGTCCTAGAAATCCTACTTGTCCCCAATCTTTTCTCTTTCACTTCTATTTACCACAAAAGCCATTTCTGACCTTCTTGCTAGTCTGCAAACTTCCACCCTACCAACTATTAGCTAGTCTTTTGAGATGTCTTTCCACCTACTTCATGAAAAAAATGGAAGCTATCAGCCCTCATAAGGTGGTAAGCTCTATGAGGACAGAAAACATACCTGACTCATTTTCAGTTATCCTTTCTGCCTACTATGATTGTTGTTGATAAGTAAATATTTATTGAAGGTTTTCCAGTTATTACATATATCTAGTCTCTTCTGTTGATATCTGTGGTAGGCTAAAAAAATGGCCCTTCGAAAGACATCCAAGTCCAGATGCCTGTACCTTTTAAATGTTACCTTATATGGAAAAGAAGTGGTCTTTGCAGATGTGATTAGGTTAAGGATTTTGAGATTAGAGGATTATCCCAAATTATCTGTCTGGACCCTAAATATAATCATATATATCTTTATAAATTGGAGACTAAGGGATATTTACACATACAGACACAGAAGAGAAGGCAATGTGAAGATGAAGAAGAGAGAGATTCAAAGATGCTGGTTTTGAAGATTGGAGTGTTGTGGCCACAAGCCAAGGAATGCTGGCAGCTGTCTGAGGCTAGAAGATGTAAGGTATGGATTCTCCCTTGAGCCTCAGAAAGGAGGTTGGTTCTTCTGACATCTCAATTTCTCTGCCCAGTGATACTGATATTGGACTTCTGGCCTCCGGAACTGTGAGAGAATAAGTATGTGTTGCTTTGAACCACTAAATTTGTAGTAATTTATTATAGAAAACTAAGATGTATCAGATTGACTTAGAATTTATACTTTCTAGAATTTGTGCACTGAGCAAAAATGTTTCTATATTTTAAAATGTTTAATATTAATACAGAAATTTTAAAAATTGTTATCCACATGTATCTGCTGCATTTTGAGGAGTTAGAACATTTGCAGCATTGTTTTACTTCCTTGAAATGAGTTAATTTATAAACTTTAGGGTAAAATGTTCAGAATATCAAAATTAAACTCTGTTTGCGTGTAGTTGACTAGTTCCTAAATTTGGATGGTTTAAAATATATTCATTATAACTGGTGTGGTTTGTGGAGGTAAAATTGTATATGGTCAAATTTCAGTAGTTGTGGTAACATTGAGGCTTACCATAATTACGGGTTTGTTTATTGGGTTTGTTCCCATCTCACTGTTCTTCTCTTTTTACAAATTAATAATATTCTATCTATACATACTCGCTTTGCTTCTGTATCAGTTCCTAATTTACTTTTTTTCAAAACACCAAAATATAATAGCCCTTACTTACACATATTGGCATTGCTACAATAAAATGGAAACCCAGTCCTTTGTGAAATATAAGGAATATGCATAATGCCACAAAAGTCTCTTAGTTATTTCTTTAGAACCTAGGCTAAAAGCGTAGAATGTATCTTTTTCATATATGAAAGCAAATGAGATTTTCACATTAAAATGACAGATCACAGAGCCTCATGAAAGCTAAAATACCTCAGCACAATTTATGTAAGTGTTCACAATGGTTTATGTGAAGAAATTGGAACTACCTCTCACACATTGGCTTACTTGCTCAGATACTTAGCACTGATTTTAAACTCTCATGGTATGTGTATCTGCAATTTTCTAGTAGCATATAAAAATATTTACCTCTCAGGCAAATTACTTACTTTATATTCTAGTGTATGTATATTTATGTTTCATTTGTTTCATTACAACAGTGTTTTAAATTTTATAAAATAAAACTACCACATTAGATTTCTAAAAATATTTTTTGACTAATGCAATGCCTCTTTGTACTAATTGGGTGCAATTGTAAGCTGCTTCATAAAGCAAAAAAGAAATAATTTGTTATGTGATACTTTGTTGGTGTATAAAAGTCATATTGTCACTTTTGGAATGGTTTTACTAACACTCTAAGAGCCATCAATGCAATGGGAGTTTACAGCTTACTCTCCTATTTCTGGCTTGTCCCAAAATCAGCAGCACAGAGATAATTCCTTTGTTTCTATTTAGATTGTGAATCCCTTGTGCTTTCTGAATATTAATCAGTGTTTATTTCGCTTCTCTTTCCCACCCTGCCCTCTGCAGTCTTCATCAACAGTGTAATAAGACACAGCTGATGCTGTTTGTTTATTCCTGTTGAGATATTTTTAACATCAGACTTTTTGTCTGTTACACTCAGCTTCACCCACTCTCACTCTAATCTTAGCATTATTTCCCTTTGACTGGCCCCTTGGGGAGTCTCATATATGCACAAAACACCCTTTGAAGTAAAAGGGAGCTTCCCCTTTCAATAGTCTTCATTATATCCAAGATGCCAAAAAAGAATAGATCCCTCTCGAACAGCTGAATATAGAGGCTGTGTCTTCTCTGTGTTTGATAGGACCCTCATCTTCCCATTTTTTTCCAGAACCTAGAATGGTGCCAGGCCCCCTGTGGGTATTCCTTCAATGTTAAATGAATGGATGAATGAAACACAATGTGGCACTATAAGGAAAAAAAAAAACCACAAAACTAAAAGTTAAGCACAAAAAGCATTCACATTTTCCACTTGTATCAAAAGCAGGCTGTTTCTGATCAAATAGTGAGGCATTTAGCAAAAAGAAGTAATTGCAGATGGAACCAGTGAGTGATCCCAGAAGAACGACTGACTTCAAACAACAGGAATCTGTCACATTCTCACTGTGTCTATACTTTCCAAAAGAGCAAGACCCCTGTTTTATTTGGAAACATATTTAATCCTCCCGGAATCTTTTACTTGCTATAAATCATCAAAAAATTTTATCATAGAAAAGCTACAGTGAACCTGGAAAAACAAAAGTTGAGGGTAGGTGGCTGGTGAACTAAAACACCAAAGAATGTAGAGCACAAATTCATAACTGCTACTCGGAAGTCTTTTTCCACATTTTTGTTATCACAGCATGGCAACACTTTTTGAATGCCCATGAATCAAGCGTATAGAACCAGGTTCCAGCCATCATAAATATTTCAAATACTATTGAGACAATGAAGGGGTAAATGCATGGGATAGAAATAAAGTGATAAACAAAGGATGAAGCAAAGACACACACAAACTATATCTAAAGATTTCACTTGAGGAACAGAGGCTTTATTGCTGCAATTTGAAAAGCTCTGAAACAAGAAACAGAGTCGCATTTATGATACTCATGTGTCTGTTTCAGTGCAGGCACAGAAAAATCAGAATCATGGTGACAACCAAATTTTGGCCACTGTGACAAGGAAGAAGGTGATCGGCTAATCAAAGTGCTAAATTTTTACAAGAACATCAGAAGAAAAAGTAAACAGATGTTTCCCAAAACCACAGGGAGCCAACACTTAAGAAAGGCAAAGTGTAAAACCTAAAGGTGGTGGTGAACATGTGAAACGCATTTAAAGCAGCATTCAGATTCCAAAATCCTCTTTTCTCACTAGCCTTTGTCACTGCAACCCAATGACGCTATATTGAGAGCAAAAGAGGTGACAAAGGGCAGTTGCCCTCACAGTTTATGTTAGAAAATCTCAGGTACTTTCTTTCCCATAGTGGACAATGTAAGAAGGTGTGTCGATGCATTAAGGTGAGAGAATTGTGAAATGTGCCAACTTTGTCCCTGCCTATTTGCACTCCTTACTTCTTAGCGTGTCCAAGGACTGGCTGACGAAAGTAGTGAGTCACTTCCTTCCCTTCACCCCTGACAGTTGGAACATGAGGATGAAAACACCCAGAGGAGAAAGTAAGCATCATAACTATTTTGATTGTATCAAAGCTGCCTCTTATTTCCACGTGAGAATTTTATTTAACTCATTTCAGGTGTTTTCTCCTAGGAAGAGTCTCATTTCTTCAACTCTGTTGTGTATATATGTTCTCCTACATCATCCCCTAGTGATGAGCCCTATCTTTCAGAAGTAATCCCTATTTATTGCCATTTTTCAAGGAACTCCCTAATTTGCCACCAGTTTATCTTTACATATTTATGAAGTTCCCCTTTAATAGCCAACCTTCCTATGGGACCCACTGTGTGGCAGATTGGGGAGCCATTCTTTATCATCTCTGAAAGTCACAGTACTACCCATCCTTTAAGACCTAACTCAACTACCACTTCCTCCAGGAACCTTTCTCTAGCTCTTAACTGCCCCCTGCCCCAACTCCAGCTTCCTCAGGATTTAGCAACTTTTCCCTTTTTCTGTCCATGGCTTTTTTTTTCCTAGACCAGAGATACTTACTTGAGTTATTTTCTTCACTATATTATAAGCTTCTTGAAAGAGGATCAATAAATAATTCACCTTTATGTGTAATTTATTTTAAAAATGAGTAAATGAATAAAGAAGGGATTATTATTCCCTCTGCTGTATGTTCAGTGACGTTGTACCAATATGATGCCTCAGTACTCCATTCTAGGTCCATTGCAGACACCAGTATCCTCTGCTTGGCATAGTCATTTCACTTGTTAACAAGTGTTTCATTAGTAGAAAATAAAATTCCCTGTACATGGCATATCTTCGTTTTTGCTTAACCAACAAAAGCCTGCAAGTTCAGCCCTGTGTTTCTTCTCCCTCTATCTGTAACATCATTCTCCCCCAACTCTCTGACTTGTGTATCCACTAGAAATGTACCAAAGAGCCCTTGTAAAATCTGTTCCCACTTCCTGAAAAACTACCGCACCTTGATTTCCTTTGTTTTCATCTGGTTTTTTTTTGAAACAGAGTCTCATTCTGTTGCCCAGACTACAGTGAGTGCCGTGGCGGCAGCCTAGCTCACAGCAACCTCAAACTCCTGGACTCAAGCAATCCTCCTGCCTCAGCGTCCCGAGTAGCTGGGAGTACAGGCATGCGCCACCATGCCCGGCTAATTTTTTTTCTATATATATTTTTAGCTGTCCATATAATTTCTTTCTATTTTTAGTAGAGACGGGGTCTCGCTCTTGCTCAGGCTGGTCTCCAACTCCTGAGCTCAAACAATCCACCCGCCTCGGCCTCCCAGAGTGCTAGGATTACAGGTGTGAGCCACTGCATCCGGCCTCATCTGTTTAACTCTTACTCATCCTTCAGATATTATCACTACCTCAGAAAAGCCTTCCCTGACCCACCGATCTCAGTTCCTTTTTTAGTATTTTAATATACTTTTATAGAATTGTGTTCTGTTTCTTTGGAACTCTTTTTATGTTCAGTAAATGCCTATTACATATAGTCAATACCATGATTATTTGCTCTAAGTCTTGTATCCCACCACGATACTATAGGCTCTCAGACAGCAAGGACCATCTCTGGTTTTTGCTTATCTACTCTACTCCCTGCATCTTGCAGAATACCCAGCAGACAGTTGGCACCCAATAAATGTTTGTTGAAAACATGAATAAATAAATGAAGGAATGAACACTCTATGCCATAATCATTGGCTGTATCTCTAGGACAATGCATTTCAATATCATGGATTTTGGCTCTTCAGGCCTATCTAGATTTGAATTCATGCTCCTCTACTTACCAACTAGTTAACTTGGGAAATCACTCAATCACTCTGACTCCCAATTGGCCCAACTGAAAAATGAGAATGATAATGCCTACCTCATAGAGTTGATGTGTACACAAACATGCCTGACATTTATTGAGTATGGTAGGTGTTCAATAAAAGCCAGTTCCCTTTTTCTTTCCCTAGTGAATTCTGGAGCTTTGTTGCTATGGCTTATTTGACTCCGTAGAATCAATTATAGGGATTGGAAAAGAAGGTCTTTAAATACACAGACGTAGTAGTCAAAATACCTTGTGTTTGTTTGCTTTCATTCATTTAACAGAGAAGTGGATGTGGGCTAGACCATGCGAGGCTTTGTAGGTGAGGAAAATTAGCTTTGATTTTATTCTGAGCACAATAGGAAGATCTTGAAGAATTTTCTTAAGAGATGCAAGCAAGCTCTCTACTACTAGGTGTAGTTCTACAACCTGGGAAATGCAATGAGATGCACAAAACTTTTGTGGCATTAGATGTCTTAGGACAGAAAAAACTCTAGAATGTATAATACTGATTAACCATTGCTAATTTATGTCTTTAAGAGAAGAGAATAGGAAAATATGGCTTCAATGGTACCATTTGGAAAGCGAACTGTAAACATTTCCTACAAGTTCCCTAAGCAGTTGGGACAAGACTAGGTAAGTGTATAAACAGTTAAATATGAACAATTCTCAGGCTCCCAAAGCTGGACAGACCTAAAAACTTCTATGTCTTTCTTCCTCCCTTTCTACCTGCAAAGCATGGAACTCTACAAATGCTGCAGAAATGGCAATTTTAAATATTCGATGCAGGAACAGTAATAAGTTTGGCACAGAGTCCTATGTTGTAGGATTTGAGGGATGTCATGAAAAGCTTTTTGCCTAAATTTTCTCCTCTCAGATGCCACATTGACTAAAACATTGCCTGAAAAGATTTCATCCTTTAGGCGAGACTTTTTCTTTCCATCCCAAGAAAAAATAAATAAATAAATAAATTACAAAATTCCAAGAAATAAATCTTTGAATCTGAATCAGTTACACAAAAAGGGTACTCAAATGTTTATTTTCCAACATATTTTTATTGAGAAACTGCTTTGTATTAATTACTGTAATCAACAAGATAAAGACTTGGTCTTATGTCTTACATTAACAAATAGAAAGATATATGTAAAAGATAATTTCACAAATATTTGCTGTGATAACCCAGGACAGCACGATTATCCTGGATACCTGATTACCTTAGAAAGGGAGTTGGTAATAAAATTAGGGCAATGAGAGAAAGCTCAAGACAATTATATCAACAATTAGTCTTCTTGTATGATGTAGAAATAAAAGAGCAAGTATCATTATCCCTTCGAAGAAACCTAGTTTTCTAAGAAATTGATTCTCTTTTATCTTTAACTTGTTAAAAGTAGGACAAGTTTTTGTTCCTTTTTTTTTTTTTTTTTGCTTTTTTCTGTTACCTAGTGCTAATAGAGAAGAAAGACATAATCTTATTTTCAAGTTCAGTACTTTCAATAGAATGCTACAGAAACATTAAATGTTAGAAAATGGGAGAAAACATCAATTCCTTTCTATAAAAGGAAATATTTGAATGTATTCAGAATAAAGACTAAGAGAATAATTTCATTAACAGTAGTACTAGGAAAATACTATTTTAAAAAAACAAACTGCTAAACTCTTGAGTATAAACATTAGCTTATTTAATACACTTTTCTCACAAGAAACTCATTCATACTTTAGAAATTATTACAGTAGCCTTCTACAAATAGAGAAGTAGCAATACTATTTTAACAGTCATTTTACAATAGACATAGATGTTTTGGTGGGGTTTAAAATAAGGAAAGTATTCCAAAAAGTTATAACTAATTCACTTATTTACATATTTTTATTACTTCCTGGAACTGACAGTGTTTTTTTTTTTAATTTCACATGATAAATTTGTCTCATCTTTTCACTGAAAGAAAAGTTGAAAACAAAACTTCAAAATCTTTTCTCCTTTATGGAAGTGTCAGCTTGGATCCTTCAAGTTCTACAGACTTTGAAACCCATCTTTACTCTTTGAGAAAGTTAGGCAAGATTTGATATTTCTTGACCCTTCTTTAAGAACAGATGTTTTTGTTTGTTTGCTTGTTTTTTTTATGTACGGTATAAAAGTCTAAAATTTTTGAGTACTCACTAAGCTCCCCTCTTATTAGAGAGAGAAAATATTTATGCATCAACATATAAAAATGACTAAATTGAATTTAAACTCTAAGCCAACTAAATCAATTATCTGATATCAAGTATTCCATACCCCTAAATCTGTCTAAGATATGAATATATTGGTTGTTGACACTAAGTATGAGCAAGGAATATATCTGTTACACATTCTTTAACCACTTCTGAAACCAGTTGAATGACCCCTCTTTCTGCAACACCTAACCTAGTTTCCTTGGCTCATGTTTGGATAATATTTGGTTTCTTTATAGAACTTATGTTCTTGAACTCATAGTTCATCTTCAAGCAACTTTCCCCTTGAAATAAAAATTAAGCCTGATTAATTTATAAGGAAGATTAAAGCTATAAATATGTAAAGTAGAGCTAAGCACCAAACAAGGTGCAGGATAATGATTGTCTACAAGTATTTGAAGGTGTAAACATCATCCTCCTCCCCAAAATTATTTAAAATACAATAGGATTTTTGTAAAATTAAAAGACTAGCATAATATTGACAGGATCTGGACCATGAATAAGAATTCATGGAGCAGAACTACTTTTGGAAATTAAATTGTAAATTTGCCTCCCCTAGTTAAAAGACAGGATATGACTCAGAAGTTGTTTTCTGCAGGCAGAAGGCCCTAAGAGGACTGGAGTCAATAAGTATTCATTAATAGTTGTCTATGATTTGGCAACAAGCTACTCCTTTCTCTTATGATCAAGGATTTTACTCACTAGTGTTATTCTTAATGGTTCACAGATCCTCTCAATAGCCTTATGAGGTAGAAGATCAAGTCAAATAAAACAGTCTTATACTATATAATTGTCTCACAGGGAGTGCGCTTGGATACCAATTTGCCGTCATCAATGGAGAAGACTCAGCCACACCAAAAATGTTTGACCCTCTCCCAACACTACATTTTTATAAAAATATAGTCAGAAATGGGACTTGGAACTTCTCCATGTCTGAATACATAAGGTACAAAAGAGCAACTACATTTCTTAGCTCTACAATGTTAAAATTCTTAGTCACCTCTTTTTCTTTTTTACCATATTTTTTATAGGAGTTGTAGTTCAATTATACTAAAATCCCTCTGCTGATAATAAATGAGCAACAAAGTTTGAATTTAAAACAAAATCTCATTTTTTCAATAGTATGTGGCTCTATGGAACAGAGCATCTTACCATTCATCTTAGAGATGATATGTCCGCAAAGCCACTCCCACAATGTACTATTAATTAAAAAAATCCAGTAATCTTGGAAAAACATGAGAGTGTTTAACATGACTTGTTTTAACTAAGGCCATCCTTGTGCTTTCTGTGTTCTCTTCTCAGCTATCACAAATTGTATGAGGTAAAATTCACTCATACTTACTTACCATGTAAGCAAAGATCACAGAGACAGGTGGATAATGTTGACTGGTCTTAGAGCCCTAGAGTCTTCCCCCAAAGAGTGAAGACATTGTGTGGTTCTCTGTACTTTTGAATGAATATAAAAACAAAGATAGATTGTTTGATAGAGATTATCAAAAGCCCAAATTAGATGCCTGTGTTTCTTGAGGACTGATAGGGCAAAATCAAGTGGTTATAAAACCTGTGTGGAAGTGAAGGTGAAATGTGGAACCAGTTCCTAGGTTAAGAAATGGCCTTCCTCGACCACACACATTAGTCTAATTCTCACTAGGAAATTCTCTGCAGCTCTGCAAATCGTTTCAGTTTAGTCAATGACGAATAGAAGGAGAGTGCCCTGGAAACATTTTGAACAAATTATGTTAAAAAAAAATCTCAAAAATTGAAGCAAGTGATTTCTTTTCCTTATAAAATTATATGTATAACTGCCTCATTTATCCATTTCACTTTAAATATGCTGACATGACCTTCAAAAACTTTTTTCAACCATGAGAAAAATCTTAATTCTACTACTCATGAATTTTTTATATTGGCTTCAATTGTATAATGCTGGAGGTTTGCAACAGTTTTCTTAAACAAAAATGCAAATATGAAATCTACATTTTTTATTGTTTCCTCTTCTTGCTCATTTAGAAAATGTGCATTTCCTTGAGAACTTAGCAGGTATTCTATAAGGGCAAACTAAAAATAAAGCCAATATGTGTCTGTAATGGTTCTGAAGACTTTCTTGAATGTCAGACCAGGCAAAAATGTGATTATTTGGGGGTAACCATAGCATTTTTCAGTAGTCTTGAGACGAATTTGATAAATTGGTAAAAACCTATCTAAAAGAACTGATGTAAAATCATGCTGGTATTTCATTAGTCAATCATATTTATGAAACTAGTGATAAATACTATTAAGATCATCATAAAGATGTAGTGGGAAACTCTTTTCAAGAACACTTAGATACTCTGTCAATAATCTAATGTATTTTAGCATCTCAATCAATGATCGTTCCTTTTCTGGAAGTTCTTAACAAGTTCACGTGAATCTGAAGGCAATCAAGCTTTCAGTTAAAAGGTTGATGCTGCCTATTATGGGCTCAAGTGTTTTCTGCTGGGACTTTTTTGAGCAATGAGGTGTAAGCTATAAATTTCCATTGAGCACATGGGGTTCAGCCACATGACCTATGGACTGCAGTGTGCAGAAAACCTTCCCTTTGTGTCTTGCTTGACTTATCTTTTCAATTATTATTTTGGGAAGTAAACACACAGAATTTCTGAGCCACTCTTGTCATTTGATACATTTGGACAACTTTTAAAGAACACTTATTTTTCTGGACAATATCATGTGTCCATTTTGTTCCATTCCGCTTATAAAAAACTTCTTGTGAAAGGCCACAGAATTCTAGGACTTATAGTTCTCATAAGGCTGGGACTCACATGCCAACTCTGCTTAAGAAACTTTCTTCAGCTCACACAGGCCTGCTGACTCAAACACTTCTGCTTTGTTTTTTTTCTCTTCCCTGCACCCACCTGCTGTATTTGGGCTGGAGCGATGTACACGTTCTCAAATCTATGGACACATACAAATACTTCCTGCTAAAGTATTGACAGCTGTAAACTGAGATAACTTTGTAAATACATTCCTACGAGTTGTCCTTTTTACTCATAAAGCTGCAAATGCTAATTTTAGAGAATCTGTCTAAATGTTCAAGACCACTTGGTAGAAATATGTTGGCCCTGAGGCTTACACTGCACTCTATAGGAACCATTTTATGCAAGCAAAAGGATCAAAATTCAAGATCATAGGTTGCCTTAAGAGTAAAATGAAAAGGAGTAGAAAGAATATGTCACAAACAGATTAGAGAAGGAAAGGAGAAGGATGTCAAGAGTAAGTGGAGTGTGGGTGAAAAATGGAAAGGACCCACACTTCAGAGACAACTGGAAGGAGTGTCATTGAATTGTGTGAATATATATGAATCTCAGGTGTTTGCTATAACCCCAAAATAAGCACTTTCCCCAGAAGGGAAAGCTTGAAGTTTGTATGAGCTAGCAAAAGAGCAAGAGTTAATGTATTATCAACATTCTAATAGAGCCCAGACCATATGCTATAAGATTTGGTAACTAAATAAACAATATCTGACTGTATTGGCTGTTATTTGTACACTTGAATAAGTCATAGCAGCAAAGGGACCAAATTCTCTTTAGTACCATACAACTAGAACTAAGAAAGAACAGCAGGGTGATTACTTTGAGACTAATAAAGGTCATATTAAGACATTATTCATGCATTCTGTTAAGTGGAGGAAGAGAGAATTGTAGAGTTTTGACATTTCTTGGGAAACAGAGAATGACAATTAATTCTGTGCGTGGGAAATGAGGAATCCATGAGAATCCTAGGTTTTTGGCTTGTGCTGCTGGTGGGTGCTACTACCATTTGCCAATAGAGAGAGAAGGTGGTAAAATCAAGAGCTTCTTTGTGAACATTCTAAATTTAAAATGTTGAATAGATATTTACTTGGGATGTCAAGTGACATGACATCTACAGCTCTAAGGAGAGGTAAGTGTTACAGAGAGTTTTACCAGTCATAACAAATAGATTTAAAATGATGAGGAACAATGAGATTATAGAAGAATTTAGAGAAAAGAGACATGGGTCCATTTTGGAGTTTAAAGACTGGATACTAAATAAAGAGCCATTGAAGAAAAAAGTGAGTTAGATGGAAAGAGGAGACCATAATGATATGAAAGCCAATAACGTGGACTTTTTTCCCAGGAGGGAATAATCAACTATATCAAAGACTGCTGAGAGGCTGATTATGATAAAGCAATACATGAAGATCACTGTTGACTTAGATGTTTCAGTGGAGTTTTGGGGAGAGGAGCCAGATTCAAAGGAGGTGAAAAAGAAATTGTTAATTATAAAGTGGGGCAATTAGCAAAAAGTCTCCTGTAAGGAATTTTTTTTTTGTAAGGGTTGCAAAAAAATTCAGCAGTAGTCAGAAGTGGATATGAAGGAAAGGAATTATTTTAAAGATGAGAGACATTAAAATATAGTATTAGGAATGTAATGAAAATATGAGATAATAGTATCCTGACATCTTTGTGTTTATGAAATAAGATTGAACATCAGATAATGTGAATTCAACTGTAGCTAGTTAAAAAAGAAATGGAAACTTCTTCCAAGCTGGGCACATCAGACTGTCTTTCCTAAAAACTAAGTGTGATACTGAAATACCTAAATATGAATCCCTGTGAGGCCTGACTGTACTTCCTCGCCTTTTATTATAACACTTATAGTCTTCTTCTAAATGCCTCCTTTTTGTTTGATGAATTTGAGTAGATTTCTCTATAAAATTCAAATATCATTAGGACCTCTGAGTTGAATAAAGTTTTACTTTCCTGACGTACTTAAAATTTGTAAGATTTTATATTGTGAATCTGGAATAAAGAGACAAGAATACAGTGTTCCCCAATATATTTGACCATAAAATATTCTTTGAAAAATATTTCAGGAAACTAGTGATCATATGAAAACAATTTGCAATATTATTTAGTTTTTGCTTTTGTCTCAATTTACTTAGAGTTTCATTTTCAGATTTTGTTTCTGGCTTAGCTCCATTCTGGTTTTACGTCTGCATTCACCTCTTTACCTTCGATCTATTTCACCCAAATTCCATCTGATAAAGCCATTTTTTTTCCACTAATTGTACCCGTGACTGCCTCTGAAATATTAGAAAATTTATCTAAAATCACTGAGAGGTTTACCATTTGAGATGAGAATTTCATTATCTCCCACAAATTCTCTTATTTATGTTTGGGGAAGTGTCTCCTCAAAATACAGTATTTATACCAATTTTTAAAAATCTAGGTAAGAACAATATTTATGTTTTCTTTAATATATAACAGAAAACAGGATAGCATAAAATGCATCAAACTTCTAAATCAATGTTATTTATTATTTTCAATTTTTTTGAAAATGGTGATATTGCACATTTCCTATTATAGAACTTCAAAATGTTCAATTTTTATATGTTCTAGAAACTTGAAATGTTCACAAATACAGGGCATACCAAACACTGATTTCTTTAAACCATAAGGTGATATTTGGCTTTGTACTGCATAATGACATGTTTCCATTTTAATGATGTTTTAACTTAGCATAGGAATTGGATTCCTTTTCAAATCCACTACACATTGGAATTCCACCTGCTTACCCACATCTCTTACTAAAGATTAAACTGTTAATGTTCACAATGAGGGAAAAAACAATTAAGAACTTCCTAAAATGTACTTTTCAGTGCTCATATTTATATCAAACATGTGTTGCAATGACTGGTATTTTGCATTTCAAACCAGAAATGCTGGCTTATATATACTTCCATGCATTTATAGCCTTAATCAAGGCAGAAGCCATTTGCTTTTCACATAGCAATTAAAACACAGAGAACATTCAGGATCTTGCTAAATAGCTCCCTATGCTTTATTATTGTTTATCTTGTCTTTTCGTAAGGAGGAGCTATTATTTCTGCTCCAAGCTCTTGATCTCCCTGGGGAGCATAAAAGAACGTCTGTTGTGGAGCTGAGCTGAAAGTAAATCCCTGGGAATGGGGACGTAGAGAGGGAAAAAAAGTGGGAAGAGAACTCTGGGAACAGCAAAAGTCATGCAGAAAGCTTTGTGCCACAATCAGCGCATAAGCCTTCAAAAACACACTCAACTGGTTAGAAGTTAGTACCCTTAGTTTTATGGAAAATGGAAGAAGGGGTGAACAAGGCAAGAAAAACATACAGAAAATAAGAGACTAAAATATGAGATAGGCGTAAGCCCCTGCTTTGAGATGTCCCACCTTTTCATGCCAAACCAATGTATGCCTCTCATGTATTGACTTACAACTTTACCTGCAATTCCTGTCTGCCATAATATATAAAACCAAACTGTAACCCAACCACAGCGAGTCCACTTGCTTAAGGCTTCTTGGGTGTGGCTCTGGGTCATGATCCTCAAATCTGAATCAGAATAAACCTCTTTAAATTTAAAATAAAAAGAAAGAAAGAAAGAAAGAAAGAAAGAAAAAAGAAAGTGAAAAAAGGAGAAAGAAAAGAAGAGATGATGGAGATAAAATCTTAAGACTTCATAGCCAAGTTTCAACATGAGACAACTGGGACAAATGGGTACCTGATAACAATCTTAATGGACATTTTGGATTTTTTATGGTTAATTTTACTGTACTGTATCCAGACTGGTTAATTTTCTAGGCCAGAATGAATCATTTTAGTATCAGATATCAGTAGTCCATCTAGGTTTATGTTAAGTACTACAGCAATGATTTATTTAAGAAATAGGAAAAAAATATTTTCACTTGTTTTATAGACCCATAATTGTGTTATGATAAATATATATTTTATAATTATATATAAATACATATATACACATAAATGTATTTATACACATAGACACACATGTCTCTGAAAGAGCAGCACCATATGCATGTAAGATTTTTCCTCTTAAAAAATGATTAGCTACATTAAAAATTTTTGAAAAATATTCTTATTCTTGGATTTTCATTCATGCAATCCCTATAGGAGAACTTTGAAGTTAATATTTGCCCTCTTCTTATGTAAAACAGGCTGTTTTTATAATAGCTATGTCAGCCGTCCTTCATTAATATCCAATTCATTAAGAAAAGGGCCTACTTTATCATATGAAATAAATTTGAAAGTATTTTAAAAATTTCAAAATTAAAATTATTTCTTAATTTTAAAAATTATGCTTTATTGGGAAAATAAAGAATTAAAATCCAAAGATAAGACTGACTTTGATCTTCAAAGCCAAGCTGCAAGCTTGCTGCATGAGGCTTACAGGAAAATATGAACACATTTTCAGATTTGCATGGTATATAGCTAGCCCTTAATAGCCTTACAGGTTGTTGTTTATAATACAAATCAGGCTTTTGTATAAGTTGATTGATTGGAATTACAACGTATGGCTTAAGTGTTGAGGTTTTAGCTAGTTATAAATTTATGCATTTACAGTCAACCCATTTTCAATAAAGGTGCCAAGAACGTGCACTGGGGAAAGAACAGTCTCTTCAATACATGGTGCTGGGAAAACTTGATATCCGTAAGTGGGAGAATGAAACTAGACCCCCTATCTCGCACCATATACAAAAATGAAATCGAAGTGGATTAAAAACTCAAATTTAAGACCTAAAACTATGAAACTACTGGAAGAAAACCTTGGGAAAACACTCTGGGACATTAGTCTGGGCAAAAATTTCTTGAATAAGACCTCTAAAACATAGGCAACCAAACCTAAAGTTGATAAATGGGATCACATCAAGCTAAAAAGCTTCTACACAGGAAAAGAAACAATCAAAAAAGTGAAGAAAAACCCACAGAATGGGAAAAATTATTTGCAAACCATACATCTGACAAAGAATTAATAACCAGAATATATAAGGAGCTCAAACAACTCAATAGGGAAAAAAAAACCAAATAATCAATTTATAAATGGGAAAACAATCTGAATAGATATTTCTCAAAAGAAGACATACAAATTGCCAACAGTTACACTCAAAAATACTCAACATCATTAGTCATCAGAAATGCAAATCAAAACTACAGTGAGATATCATCTCATTCCAGTTCAAATCATTTTTATCTGAAAGACAGGCAATAACAAATGCTGGCAAGGATGTGAGAAAGGGAAACCCTCCTACACCGTTGGTGAGAATGGAAATTAGTACAGTCACTATGGATAACAGCGTGGAGGTTCCTCAAAAAACTAAAAATAGAACTACCATACGATCTAGTAATCCCACTGCTGAATATATATTCAAAAGAATGGAAATCAGTATATCAAAGAGATATCTGCACTCCCCCCCTCATATTTATTGCAATGCTATTCACAATAGCCAAGATATAGAATCAACCTAAATGTCCATCAATGGATGAATGGGTAAAGAAAATCTGGTACATACACACTGGAATAGTATTCATCAAAAAAAAAGAATGAAATATTATCATTTGAAACAATGTGGATGGAACTGGAGGACATTATGCCACATTAAATTAGCCAGGCACAGAGAGACAAATATCACATATCCTTACTAAAATGTGGGAGCTAAAAAGAAAAATTGAAATCATGGAGCTAGAGAATAGAATGATGGCTACCAGAATCTAGGAAAGGTAGTGGGGAGAGGGAGATAAAGAAGGGATGGTTAATGGTTACAAAAATATAGTTAGATAGAAGGAATAAGACTTAGTGTTCAGTAGCACAATAGGGTGACTATAGTTAACAATAATTTATTGTACATTTCAAAATAGCTAAAAGAGTAGAATTGGAATGCTCATAACACAAAGAAATTATAAATGCTTCAAGTAATGGAAACCCTAAATACTCTTATTTGATCATTCTACATTGTATGCTTATATCTAAATATCACATGTGCCCCATAAATATGTATCATTGATATGTATCCACAATAACTAAAAATAAAACATTTTAAAAAGAAAATACGGTAAGATTTAAAGATTAAAATTGGAAAAGGAAGCACTGTTTTTACTAGGTGTGTTAATACAATTTGTATGATCTATCTTACACACACACACACACACACACACACACACACACACACACACAATATAACCACAATATTTCTGACTCATTTTGCTTTTCAAATAATGAAGTTCACTTAATATTTCCCAATAGCTATGTTCATCTTATCTAATTCCTCATCAACATAGGAAGTACTCATTTAATTACAAGAATTGGAAAGTCAGTTCACACAGTTTGAGCAAAATGAAAAAAAAAAAAAAACCCTCTGGGCTCATACAATAGGGAAAGACAGAGTGAAGCTGGTATAAAAATATCTGGAACCACTGACTTAATAAATATCAGGAGTGTCTGTTTGTCTCTCATTTTGTGTCTCATATTTTCCACATCTCTGATGTTTTCTGCACATAGCTTCATTCTCTCTTGCTGCTGATGGGCTTTTCCCACAAACAGTAGATAGTGGCTCCCATAGGCTGATTATTTGCACATGATTACAATAATTTTCTCTGCCTCCAAAAAAAAATCCCTGGTTAGTATTTTGATTGGACTACCTGGTTCATGTGTATATTCTTATTTCTGGGCCAATCACTGTGGCCATGAACATGAGGTCCTCTGAGTCACCTAACGATCATGAGTCACCCTTAATTAGGTGCCTGGCCTTGTAGCCAGAGCATGGTTTTACCTGCAGAAGTGTGAATAGTGAAGGTAATATAGAGAAACATGCATACATTCATGACCACAGTCATTATTTCTCCTTTTATGAAAAGTATATGTTTCTCCAATGTTTACAACTGTTGTGATCAATTCAAAAACAAATTATTATTGAAAAATACCTATGAATCACTACAGCCATTACCAAAACAAAAATAATAATAGGTATTTCTCATTGCAAAGCAGTCATGCAAAGTTGTTTTTCCTATTATCTTGTGTTATTTTCCTCAAAATATTATGAAGTAGACTATTTTTGTTTTACATAGTAGAAAAGTAAAATTTTATGTGAACAGCTCATACCATCTAACCAAAAATTATAAAGTGTATTCAATTTTAGACTGTATGTTGACCAACAGAGAGCTCAATATAATAGTAGGAGACATGGTGATTGTGTAGCATAAAAGTTAAGCCTCTGTTGATGGCATGTAAGACAATACCAAAAAATCAGCAATAACTATAGTGCAGTCAACACTACATGTAAGGCTAATATATGAATTCTGTATTGATTAGGATTAGGTTCAATTGCATGTGAATAAATCTGAAGTAATAGTGACTAAGATACAATCTTGTTTTTTCTCATGTAAATGCAGTCTGGGGAGGGACCACAGTCTGTTGTTGGAAGAGTGACTTTATAATTATCGGAGGTCCATCCCTCATGTTTTCCTTCATGTTCCAACATGATTTTTCAAAAGGCAGTTGTAACATTTCAGCCATCAAAAAGGCCAACAGATACAGAATTCAGAGCAAGGGGTGTCTCCTCCCTTTCAAAATACTTCCCAGATGTTGTACATAGCACTTTTAGCCAGCAATTTATCATATTGCCATACCTAGCTACAGGCGAAGCTTGTGAATAGAGTCTTTATTCCATTAGGTCATGTGTGCAACTAAAATCTGGGATTCCCTAATAGAAGAAGGGGAAAATTAAGCCGGCAACTAGATATCTCTGTCAAGAATTTTCATATACTTTCTTCTGAAATGTTCCACTCATATCACTATTGGAGCATAACTGCTATTGCCCTGGCCCTGTTTCTATAAATAGGTAGAGGTCTCACCTATTATACTAAACATAAGATTTTTATTTGTGACTTCTAGAGTTACACTACACTTTTTATTTCTGAATTTGAGCAAATTATGTCCTAAGTTCTTTGCAAAAACCCACTCAGCTAACTCTACACACTGTAAGAAGGTCATTGGAAAACAAGAAGGGAGGAGGCGGAGGGGGATGAGAGATAAAAACTTACCTATCAGATACAATGAACACTATTCTGGTGACAGTCACACTAAAAACCCTGACTTCAGCATTATACAATGTATCCATGTAACAAAAACTTTTATACCTCCCTAATATTTTAAAATAAAAATAAAAAGTCAAGTGCACACATGCTGCCATAGAACCACAGAACAAAAGCCCTTATTCCAACCTAAAATCACTTGGGAGAATTCACCTTGGGAGAAGACAACACCTGAGATGATTCTTAAAAGGGTCTACATACATGTTATCGAGACAAAATAACATGTTATCTTGGGGAATGCCATTCAAGAGATGAATAGTATAGAGCAGGGGTCAGCAAACTACAATCCATGAGTTAAATCTGGCCACTAGCAATTTTGTAAATAAAGTTTTATTTGAACATAGTCACGCCTCATGGTTACCAAAGTTTAGTTGTCATGACAGAGACAGTATGGCCCACAAAGCTGAAGATATTTACTAGCTGTATCTTTAGCAAAAGAGTTTCTGACCACTGGTTTACAGAGGAGAATAGTATCTGAAGTATTATTATATATTCAAGGAATAACAAAAGTTCAATATAACAAAATGTAAACTTTAGAGCAGAAAAGCTAAGGGTTTGGAGTCTGTGGTCATTGGTTAGAGACATGAAGGACTGTCTATGTTAAGTTCAGGTGCTTGTGGTTTATTCTTGTGTCATGGAGAACACATTAAGAGGTTTAAGGAGCAGAAGGACGTGATCAGATTTTAGCTGGACTGTGCATTGTGGAGATATTAAGAAATGCAAGACAGGACATGAGGAATCAGTTAAGAATCCTCTACTTGAGGACCTGAAGTAGAACAGAGAGAAAGGAGATGAATAAGAAATGATCTATAGAAACTCTTTAGTAGGTAAAATCAGCAAGATTTGATGAATCTCAATTATCTTTATTTAAAAATATATCTTCAAATTTTGACACTCCTCCCTTCAAAAGGTGGAGCCTAATTATCCTTGTTTGCAGGCCAAACCTAGGGATTCCTTTCTAAGGAATAGACTGTGACAGAAGTGATACTATGTGGCTGCCAGGGCTAGGTAGTAAAGAACATAGCTTCTACTGCACTCTCTCTCTCTCTCATTTAGATCTATCTCTTTTTTCTCTAGTGAAAGCCAGATAACATGTAATAAGAATCATAAAGCAGCCCTAGAAGAGTTTCATATGCAGAGGAACTGAGGCTGCTCCCTAATTCACCAGCAATGTAAATGACCAACATTGGAGGTGGGTCCAACAGCACCATTGAAACCTTTAGTTGACCGTAGGCCTGGACGACATCTTGACTATGAACTCATGAAAGACCTGGAGCCAGACTCCCTCAGCCAAGCTGCTTCCAAATTCCTGACTCAAAGAAACTGTTAGAGAAATAAATGTTTATTGATGTTTTCAGCCACTGATTATGGGGATAATTTGTTATGCAGCAATATGTAAGTAGTATATCACCACTACCTAAAATAAGAAATGCAGGAGGAGAAAAAAAAACAGGAGGAAAGTGTTATGTGCAGTATTAGCCATGCTGATTTTAAAGGACATTTGGAAGAGCCAAATAAACATGTCAAATAATATTTAGGTATTCTCCCTTAGTCTGACACTCAATAAAAGGCCAGGGATTAGACCAGTATCCCTTGAGGCACCTATCTGACCTAATGTATAATTTTCAAACTTTCTTCAATTCCACTTATATTTTAATGAGGATATTTCCATCTATAGTTAGCTATTTGCTCTTACTCTTTGCTTCTTTGCTCATTGGCATATAACATATTTTGGGTCAGCAAATAACTGTTATAAAATGAAACATTTCTAAAATAATATAACTTGCAAAGATAACACTTTCAGGCTTCTAGCCTATATTCCAACTCCTTGGTAAGGAAACAAGGCTCTCAACCAACAACCAATATACCTGGTATCAAGAGGTGATTTCCATTGAAAGTCACACTACAGACACTATCAGTGAATCTTAGTAATTCAGACCCCAGGGTTTGTTCATATTTTCCTTAAATACTCTATACATATTCAAATGCAATGTTCTCAAGCTGGAATTTTCTTGGATATGTGAAATAGATAAGGTGTGTGAGGTTGGTGAAGTGTCCAAATATATGCATACCAAAGATAGGAAATGATTCTACGCTGTTGTAATCTTGTGCTTGGCTTTTAGCTTCTGGCATAAATATATCCACAGCAACATAGTTTGAATGTCAGCAGAATTGCTCTCTGCCACAGTTCAGTGCACTGGAATAAAAATTATATAGTTAAATATTTATATATCAACAAGAAACATCTACAGAAAATATACTCACTCTTGTTCATAGGAGATTGAATTTCAAATTCATAAGCAAGGAAAACATGTATCTCAAAAACCATCACAGATTCAAGAAAATATGAATTCAATTTCAAAAATTAGAAGTTACCATTTTAAGTCTTTAAAAATTAGGTATTTACAGCTCATCATTTGTATTTAAATGTTAAAAAAACATTTAATATGTCACCACTGTTCATTAAGGTCATGGTAGGCACTGAGGACATACAGATAACCCAAGGTACTTCCCCTGAGTAGCTTATGGCCTCAACAGATTTGTTACCTTTTCCTATTACTAAGGGCATTACATTTTTCATGTTCATAAAATGAAACACATACACACTGACACACAATTTCAGTACGAAACTGAATCACTCCAGCCTGTGTCAGCCATAATGAGTTCTGTGTCTCCTCTTGACACCCACAAACTGTTCTGCCAGGTTTAGAACAACCACCGTAGGCAGCTTCACATGTCTTCAGACTTTCTTACTTGCCATTCTCTCCCCGCAACAGTGTAATTTCTCCTTTTCTGAAGTCTGATTTTCTCTTCTATAAATCCAAGAAAATTCTTAACAAATTACTGAAAGGTCATTTCGTCCTGGATAAATGGTAAAGCCTACTCTGTAGCTTTTGGGGTTGTGCATAGGGAGCGAGCTTTCACTTACTTAGTAGACCCAGAAGTTAGTGTATCCTTTTAGCATGGAATGAAGAGTGGAAATTACTTTCTCTCCATAGTGGGGGATAGATGTGGTCAGCAAGGGGAATATTAACCTGACTTCAATTAGTTGTGGTCAGAAAAGATCATAGAGATTCTATTATCCAAAATTAGATGGTACTAAGAGACAAAGCCTACCTTATCCAAAGAAATACCATTGTATTGAAACAGGATCATCCCATCAGACTCTTATTTTCCAATTAAAACAACACCAAAATGTTCCTGAGGTCCTCCTGAAGTTTTGAAAGACTGTACTCCAAGTATCTAAGTGGGGTAGTATTTGCAGGATTGTCCAAAGGGGGTGGAATTGACAGCTCCCTAATCTGCTGAGACAGAACTCCTGTGAGAGTCAGTTATAAAAAGGATACAATACCCATACCACATACCCACTTGGGAATCTCTTCCGTACAACCCACCCTTTCTTCCCCCAATACTAACAACTCACACAATAGTGGTACGTAGAATTTTAGTTGCATTGCAACATAGTTTAAAGTCCAAATCCATAGATAGCAAATAGTAAAGGCAATCATCCCCCAAAGCCCTCTGACAGGCCAAATGGAAAGTTCTTTCAAAAGAATGACAAGAGAATGATTTTTACCAGTTTGTGTTCTAATAGAATTGTTTTTATGATTGTATACCCAATTTCCTCTAAAAGACTCTCATGAGGTACTTTTTGAAGACTAGAAGAAAATGAACAAAGTCTCCTTATGACTTATTAGAGAAACAAAAAACATTATTTAAAGGATCTCAAAGGGAAGAAGGAGTTTTTACATGGAAGGATAATAAGGATTTAAAAAACAAAACATCGACAATATTCATAAATTGTCCAAAGGGCTTTTTTTTAATTTGTTTTATTCCCAGGAAAAGGAATAATTTAAGACTACACAATCAAGATTTTCTTTGGTATTATAAATAATGAGGTTTATTACAATTCATATTTTGTCTTTGCTTTCTATATCTGCATTATAAATATGCACCTTATAAATATATCTATTTTCAGAAAATAGAAGCTACACTTGTATAGCTGGTTATTTTTAAAAGCACTTCATGTTCTGGAGAGGTGCTATGACTTGTTCTCAATCTAGGTGAAGAAAGAATAAGTGTATGAAAAAGTGCTCCTGTCCTTAAATAAGTTGTTAGGCACTGCATGTTGAAACTACTGACAGGGACAAAGAACTGAGGGAACCCTGCAATAACTTAGGTCATAATTCAAGTAGATGCCATTGCATTATGCTATTAGACTATAAGGCTATACTAGAATTGCATGAGCAATTGTATTTGTTGTAAACCAATGAATACTTCTTTCATTAACTATTTGTTGAGTCTTGCTTTTGTTTTTGAATAGGACTTTAAATTTGGAATGATTTTGAGACAGAAAACAAAACCACACTCTCATTAGGTCATAATTGCTTTTTCACTGGATATCTGAAACATTATTTATGTAAGGAGATTTTACTCATAAGCCTCATTAGCAATGAAGTAACCATATATATTATCCAAAGTTAAACATGATATACTTTTGGCTTTTTGTCAATTTTAGTTGGGATGAAAAATCTTAGCATATAGCTGAAATGTTTTACATGACATGAGATACTTTTTTTATATTACATTCTATTATCCTAAACACACAATAGATAGACTTCTGAAAACAAACATAGGAAAGTAGAAAAAGGGGTGGAATAAGGGGTTATCAAAGAGGATAGTATAAAATGCGTTGGGTGGGCTGATGTCCCACTTTAATATTTTAATTTTGTTTGAGGGTATCTTGGGTGGGGCAGGAATTCATCAGCATATTTAACAAAGCCATGAACGGGAAAGTCTATCATGGAATGACCAGCTAACCAAAAGGCTAACAGTAGAGTATTAAAGGAGGTGACAATAAAAGAAGTAAGAAAACTGGATTGGAGAAGTAGCACCAGCTACATTATGAATAGGAGAGCTTCATTGCTCCACTTACTCAATGTTTTTGTCAAGACCCAATCATTTGCAAAGTGCTGTCCTGGATGCTTTATGTCTTAAAGTCAGGTTATAAGGAAGAATTTTAAAAAGAGTAGTTATCAACCACTTACATTTATATACTATTATTTAATTTCACAACCACTGTATAAGGTAAATATTTATAAAATTTGTATTTTATATTAAAAATATTGGTAAATATTGATCCATTTTCCACTGGTTCAGCAAAATCTAGTAACTTACTCTAGATCCATTCCCTACATAAAACAATACATCTTGGATTTGTGATTTGAACAAGTTCTTATCTAAAAATTCACACAGTTTTGTCAATGAGAATAAGGGAAACTCAGAAATACTGTGTCAAATAGCAACCTTTGTACTCTAAATTATTTATAGTCCCTAGATTTTTTTCAGACACCGATAAATTTGGGCACCTAATTACACAAAGATTAAAGTTTTATGTCATACAGAATATGTTCCCTGTTTAATACCTCTACTTCTTTTATGGAAGATATGAAATGCATGGTAAGAATAACAGATGTATAAATTCATAAATGTTTTCATTTATTCCATAAAAGATTTAAGACCTAACTTTAGCTCTCATTCTGAGTGATGCTTTATCTAGCTACTATTAGGGAAATTCAGAAAATTTCAAAGGTATCTCAGTTATCTTGGATGTAAAACTTAATCTTTCTCAAAATTTTTCCCTGTGTTGATGGTAAACAGTTAACCTTTGAGTAGGGGAGTTGAGGTTTGTGCAAATGTTACTGAGTCATAGATAAGGGAGGAATGTTTACCTCTAAGTCCTGAAATGCCTGGGTGTAATGTTGGCCCTTGGTGGGGATGTAACTTGTCCCATTTGATATTGGGTCACATCCCATTTCCCATGGAATTGGCGGAGAGTGAGCAATGTCCCTTAGAAACATTGGAGTGCCTTCCCTTGCCACGTATGCACTGTGGGAAACTCAGGAGAATTGTCTTTCTGACAACCTTTCGATTCTGTGACTAACACACCATGACAACAGATGGGAGTTTCCCATCAAGCTTGTCATCTCCTTAATCTCCATCTAGGAAATGGGGAACAGATACTCTAACTTCCTGATGCTCAAATTTAAAGAAGATACAAAGTAATATTATCCTTCCCTTCATACTTAGTATGTGGGTGAAGGTAGTTGTTGTTCAGGGGAGGTAGGATGTCTGCCTCTAACCTATAGAATGCATACCTTCTTCTCTCTTTCCCCAAACAGAATATTTTATATCGTATGGGAAGTGAGTGGGACATGTTTTTCATTGATTAGTCATTGCTGACTCAGGTCATTTGAGCTTAAAGGGTAGAAATTTGACACTCTTTTTCTCTTGTCTGTTCTGATAACTTTATTCCCCAGCCCCAGGTCAACGGGGTTCCAGAGCCAAGTAGGGAACCCTCACTGCATACAGGAAAGGATATGGGAAGAAAAAGTACCTGGAATCAAATTATATTTCTACCACCATTTGTCTTTAGAAACTCAATGCTTATACTCAATCAGTCATACAGATATTAATGAATTTTAAACACATGCCATTTTAAACTGGGATTACTATATTCCAGGCACCTGATGGAAAAAGAAATATTTGGTCAGTCATGCTGATGCTTCCAGATATTTAGTATTGTGCATATAATAAAAATGTCTGGATCTGTTTGCATTCTGGGCACTGTTTTGGGACTGTATACCAGTCATATAGTATACAATATTTTACATTTTGAAACCAGTCTAGATATAAGCATTATCCTTGAAGGCATGAGAATTGTAGGGGGAAATAATGTTATTTGTGAGAAATGTAAAAAAACAAACAATATTATTTTTCCATTCCAATGTTCATTTTACCTGATGGCTAGCTGAATTTTTAATTTGGCTGTGATATTCACTTTAATGTAGTCCTCTTCTAAAGACTAAAATATGATGCTAGTGATTTTCCCATAAATCAGAACTATTTCTACATGTCTAAGTTCTTATGATTACTTACTTTGGATGTAAAAATCAGAAAAGTCAATTCCAAAAATACACAAATTTTCTACCACTTGTTTCATCTTTATTAAATTGAATTCTTCTAAAAGGCCCGATGCTACACTAGCCTCAAATAGGTTCTATATCAGAAAAAATCAATAATGCCTAGATGATTTAATCATTTGCATCCTAAAATTTTTGCAGAAATTCTTGAGTAATAAATATTTTGACAAACACACATATTTTTTGTTTTATGAAAACTGCAATCTCTTTTAGGGGACATAGAACATTTTTTAAAGGCAAAAAGAGGTTTATGCCATAATCCATCACTCCGCTGTAGCTATAAAATGGTTATTTATAAATTGCTTAATCTGGTTTCCGTATTTAATGGTTATTTTCATTATTTATTGGATTAATGTTGTAAACACAGTATTGATTCAAAGAGCAATGCTTTTCATAAAATATATCTGACCATAAAATTGAGCAGTAAAAGTTGAAATATAAAGAATACTAGATCAGTTTTATCATTCCTTTAGCAATGTATACAAATCTTGTGCTTTGAAGTTATAGACACAGGGGACAATTTAAACGTTAGATTCATATATTCTCAAATGCCATCATCATTAGTAGCAATTATCCTATTGAATAAACTTTAATCCTGCACTTCTAAAGAAAATATTTTAATTTAGAATATCCTGCTTGCTTAATAAAAAGTTATTACTTGTATTCAAAGAATATACATATTGAAATGCAACTTTTGAAATTATTTTGCCCAGTACTCTTAATTTAAATTTGTGAATGCTGAGACTCAGAGAGATTGATAAACTCGTCCAAAGCATCATAATATGTAATTAACTAATTTAATTTTTTTCTACTTTACACATATGCTGTTGTCCCTATACACACACAAAATCTAATGCAGTTTTTAGAATTGCTTATTTAGTGTTATTATCTTATTTCTCTTTCTTTGAGATTTCATTCCTAACATAGTTTGTTTTGTGTATTCAAGTCACCTTTAAAGTATTCTAATGAACATTTCTGTATTTGTTTGGCTATGAGAGATTTCAGGTACTCATGAAATTTGAATCATTTCCAAAATGTCTCTTGCACAGATCTCTTTCTTTCTATTTCCACTGCTAACTTAGTCCTGACCCTCTTAACTTCTCTTCTATATGCTGTAATGGTAACCTTATTGGTCTCTCTTCCCAATCAATATTACACACTACTGCTGGGGTTATTGCCATTCCCCTGTTGTAAAACATCCACTTCTTATTGCTTAGAATAAATGCCAATTACTTAGCCTAGCATTTAAAGCTCCCCATTATATGACCCCAACCTATATTTCAACCTTCTCCCTCTACCTACACACTCACATGCCCTAACTCCCGAGTCACACTCGGATATCTGCTTGCCATTCCTCATGTTTGCTGATGTGTTTTTCTTTTTGAGCTTGATTCAAGTTTTCTCTTTCATCTGAAATTATGTAGTAGATCCCTTTATGATCTCCATTTATGATCCATTTATGAGACAAAATCTCACCTCCTTACAAACCATTCACAAGTGTTACTATTCAGAATTCATCTTCTCTCCTATACTGTCATAAGGTTGTTTAAATGTTAATCACAGCACATGTTAATCTTCTACTGAATTTATTCATGCGCAGCTAGCTGTCTTTGTCCATGAAATAACAGCTCAGGAAGGCAAGAGAAAAATTCCATTTTGCTTTCGCTCATCCACAGTATCTTCAACAACAAACATTTGTTGACCGAATTAATTTGATTGAAAATTCAGGTGATTTTTCAATAAATTACATTATATACATTCTTGTCCCCTTAAAATTCTGTGCCATATGATCTATTCTTTTCTTGATGATTCAGGACAATATCTATTAACATTATTGTTTTGAGTTATAATGCCCTCAGGAGTCACATAGGCATATCATATCCTTTGTCACTAGAGCAAATAGCTACGAACTACAGAGATTTGATTCAAGAAGTCCTAAATCCTGGGGAATCCTTACACCAGCCTGCTTGCCACTTTATTTTAATCAGTTGCCTGGGGGTAGGCCTGAAGGTTTTACTCTCCCTCTCCTACAGAATAAACATCAAGGTCTTTGTAGTAGCAGTTCTAGGACTTACTGCCCTTTCTGCTTGCTGGATGTGTTGCATTGCCTCCAAAGAATTAGATTTTTTCTCTATGAGAAATAAGAAATAACTTTTTTAAGTTTGGGAGAGAACAAGTTGGATTGGGGTTTTGATGACACCACTTCTCACTGGGATGGAAGCAGTCATTTTCAGAGAGCAGGGGGGACTACACCGAGGGCGAGTGTTCTCAGGAGGGAGGGACAAGCATTCCACTATGTGGCTCATTCTGTCACCCCTCTTTCATGTGCACAGAAATGGAGTGGAATGTCTTTTTGGTGATGAACACCCTTAGTTCAGCAGCCTAGCTATTATTGCTTCCTTCTCAATAGAAGCGGAAATTGTTTTTCACTACTGGTTTGTTGGTTGGAAGGTCATGAGGCATTAGGTCACCCAAGCCCTCAAGAGACATAAAATATAGCAAGGGTAAAAATTCAATGCCAGAAGAGAGAGCAGGGATTTGATTTCCTATGGGAACATCCAGTTATGTTCCACTCCTTCCAATTATGTTCTCTCCCCTCCCCAAAGTTATAATTTCCTTTGGTTTCAATAATAGCTGCTGTTCATTTCTTTTTGGTTTTTCCTTCTTGTACTTTTCCAAGCAGCCTTGGTTTTTTCCAAGTGGATGTCTCTTTCTCCCTTGAAAGTTAAGAGATGTATTGATTCCATCTAAGCTATCAGGCTAATATAACAATAATATTTTTGCTTTAGTTTTTTCACAAACTCTGTGTATAATATTTTTCAGAATTTTTCTCATGAGAAGTACCTGCTCATCCCCCTTGTACATTTCCTCTTGGAACTCAGCTCTTACTTACTTGGCTGCCAGAAGAAAATGTTTTTCCAGAGCAGTTTTTATATGGTCATAGATTGAGGTCAGGCACTGCCTTTCTGATTCTTCAAAAAAATACTTTCTGAATAAAAGATTACAAACTCAGCAATATAGAATCTCTTCTTGTTCTGCTTTTGTTGCCAACTCACAGTGGCCTTAAATAAGTCACTGATATCTGAGCCTCAGTTTCCTTGTTTGTCAAATGGAGATAACAATCTCTGGTCTCCTATCTCATGGAATTTATGTAAAGTTCAAGTGAAATTGTAAAAAAAAAATCTATAAACTATTAAATGTAATAATGAGATAATTTATGTGAACATACTTCTTAAACTATAAATAGATATGTAAGAGCAAATATGCTTATTGATTATAATTGTTCCCTAAGAGTCCTAAGAATATTGGCTCATGTGCAAGGGCAAGAATTGCAATACTGTACATTTAGTTACCACTTTCCTGTCCTTGCCGCACTATACTTGTCTGCTGCATGCCTTTCCAAAAGGCCTTCTCGTGGTGGTCCACCCAGTTTCTTGCCTGCAGCCATAAAATTGAGCTTATGTCAAAGGCAAATACTTAGGTTTAGTAAATACAAAGATATTCCTGGAAACTCATCCAAAATACCTAACTGCCTCCATCCTCTGAGACTCAAAAGCCCTCATGACATTTTGAGATTTATGCCTTAGGAAGACTGTGGTTAGTTGAAGCTCACGTGGCATGCAGGTCAGTGGAGGAGAGACAAAAGTCACCTTCTTATATCTCCCTGGTTGAATCACTTGTTATTCTTTTGGAAAATTGCAGTGTGAAGAAATTTGTGAGGTATTGAAGTATATCTTATTCTTTATATCTAAAGAAGCTTTGTATGCGTGGAAAGGCTGATATGTTCCTACCTAATTTTGGTCTGGAGAGGTGGCTGGCTCCCTGCCACATGGTAGTGCCAAAGCAATAGAGTGAATAAAAACTTTTGAGGTAAATACAGCTTTGCCCCTTTCCCACCCTCCATATTAAAATTTCCATTTATACAAGGCAAGTCCCAAGAACATGCATCTGATTTCGAATTGGCCTGGAGGGCAGATCATTACAGAGTCACTGACACTAGCATTATTGTTTCTTTCATTGAGAGAGCTTCAAAGGTTTGTCATATTATTTCAGATCCATTTTTTATTCCGTATTAAAAAAGATATCAAAGTGTGTGGGGTAGGGATGGTATCACTATGCTTAGAGTTTTATAGTTTCTCATTTAAATATTTAAAAAACCCAAAAACCAAAAGAAAAAAAAACCAATAATATTAGGTAGATTGCATTTTTCACTTTTTACATTAAAATAATTTTAAGTAAATCAAGGCTTTAAATTAAAGGATATCCTTAAGAGTCATAACAAATGAAAGTTAAACCAGGAAGTTAAAGTTCATGCTTTTTCCATAAAATTACTGTTTCTTTCTCAATTAACCAATAAATTATGCTTATAAATAGCACATGCTCACACAGGTTGGTCCCATTATATAGGGAAATTGCAACTTTAGTAGTACACTCGGTGCTATTCAGAAATCCTATTTTTCTTCCACGTTTGCTTTATATTTTGTCCAGAGTGTGGCTATTGTGAAATATTTCACTATCTCCAGATCCTAATTATGCCTATAACTTCACAGATATCTCTAGCAGGTACAGCATGTATAGTAACACTGTAATTTAGATAAATAAATGTTGATATGTTTTCTTATTTTTGTTATTTGTTGTCTCATTTGCTACATAGGCACCAAATCCTATCAATTCTAATTTGGCAATGTTTCTTTTTCTTTCTGTTCTGTACCCATAGTGACTGGCTACCCTACTTTAGAAGACTCCTCTCTGGGGTCTCCTTGCCTCCAAACTGAATCCCCTCTAATCTTCTCTTCATGTTGAATCCAAGATAACTGTCCTAAAACTCAGATCTGATAATATCCTTTTCTTCCTCAGTTTTTCTGTAATGGCACTCTCTTGCCAAGAAAACCAAGTCTCCGCCATAGATTTCAAGTTCTATGGTCTGAACCTCAGTGTCCATTCCAACCTCATTTCCACCTCTATCACCCCATATAGTTTACCCTACAACTTTTTCACCTCATCTGCAGTCACATTAGTCCCTGATGCTGGAAAACTTCCCCATCTCTACTCATTCTATCAAAAGACTTCAAGATTCACCTCAAACATCACAATCTCTATGGAGGCTATTTTTATTCTTCCTATTTAGAAATAACTGATCTTTTCATAATGCATAAATGGCCTGTTGCTTATTTAGTTATAGTTTGTTACCATAGTATGAATGGTTGTCCCCCAAAAGCTCATGTTGAAATTAGGTCCCCATCATTGGAGGTGGAGCCTGATGGGAGCTGTTTGGGTCATAGCAGTGGATTCCTCATGAATGGTTTGGTGCCATCCTTGTAGTAATGAGTAAGTTATTGCTCTATCAGTTCCTGAGAGAGTTGGTGGTTATAAAAAGACTGGCACCTCCCTGCTCGCTCTCTTTCCATGTGATCCCTGCACATGTGGCTCCCTTCCCTTTCCACCATGATTGGAAGCTTCCTGAGGCCTCACCAGAAGCAGATGCTGGCGCCATGTTTCACGTACAGCCTATAAAACCATGAGCCAAATAAACTGCTTTTCTTTCTAAATTATCAAGCCTCAGGTATCTCTTTACAGTAACAGAAACAGACTAAGACACTTGTGTTAAAAATCAGTTGTTTACGTGCTTTCTTTTCCCCTAAACAGGGAGTTCACTGAGAAGGTTAAAGATTTAGCCATAACCTATTGCCAAGAGTTCAGACTCTAACCTAGACAAATCTGATTTGAACCCCTGCTCAGCCACTTACCTTTCTAGGCTTTGTTTTGCAGACTGTTGCCTTTCTTATACTCTTTTGGAAAATTAGAGTACTATCTACCTTTTAGGTTCATTGCAATAATTAAAAAATATGACATTCAGAGAGCATCTGCATTTTGAGGTCCTTATAAAGCATGCTGAATCAAGGGTGAAGGATGAGCAGCAATAAGACAGAGCAGCCTTCCAGGTGAAAGAACAATGGGAGTGTCTGTGTGTATGCAGGAGTAGGTATGTCCCAGGATCACTAAGCAGACTTTTGTGACCAGAAAAGAATGTGCCCATGAGCAGTAAACAACTATCTTCAATAGTTTGTGTGAGGTCATATTGTGGAAACCAAGTTGAGTGTAGACTCAATATCATAGGGATGTTTTTGAAAAAAAAAAGGGATATAATTTAGGATTTGAGAATGATTGGTCTGGTTGTTATACACTGAATAAAACATGAGGGGCAGAGTATGAGGTCAAAAAATCAACCAGTCAGTGGTTGAAGTAAATCAGGCATAAAGTAGAGAAGGCCTAAAAAAAGGTGATAGCATCTGCAGTTCTACAATTATGCTATCTGTTGTGTCAATAATTGCTTATTTTTATTTGCTCTAGATTTAAACTCTCCTAGGTAAGTTTCAAGTAGTGGCTACATGTTGTACTTGCTCACCCAGACAGGCACTACAGCCATGTTCACTCTAACATCATCTTCTTCTGTAGACTTGAGTGATTCCTTTCTCAGCTGAGATCATTCTAGATTGAGGGAATCACATATATGCTAACTTTTCTTCAAATGGCTCCTCCTTTTGTTCCAGTTTAGTTGTTCATCTTCCAGCTATTTCCAGGTTTAGATATCTCACATAAGAGACAGCAGGGGAATTAACCATTTTTCTCACAATATGTTAATTATTGTTTGTTTTCATTTTTCCTAATATTCATGTATTTGAAAAATTTCTATTAAATGTGTATCATGTACCAATTGTTCTGATCCCTATAAAAACAATAGTTAATAAACATAACCAATCTCTATGAAAGAGGCCCAAGTCTATGAGAAAATTCATCAGGTAGTCTCTTATGTAAATCATCCATTAAAATGTCAGATTTGCTCAAGTAATAATTTTAGGATACCTTAATCTAAACTTTAGTCACTCAATTTTCCATTTGTTTTGTTTCCTGTCTGTAAGAATTTTTTTTTATAAAATATCTCCTCACTCTCATTTTTATTATACCACAGACACTTAGACTTTTCAGATATGGAAGAGTGTATCAGAGGGTAATGAAAGTCTACATGAATCATAATTATTGGTTTTTCCTTTCCACACATATATTAGGTTGCAGCAAATAGTCCACATTTTTAGGGGGATGAGATTGCATCAATGATTTTAGCACAAATTAGAGTGGACTGAGAAGCTGGGTGATATCTTCTGAATTACAATCAAAGAGATACCTGAAATTGAAATCATATTCTGTTTCTATGTAGTTTGTGACCTTGGACAAGTTACTAAACATTCCCAAGCCTTAGAATTCTCATCTTTAAAACTAGAGAATAATATTTAAACTACACAAAGTTATTCAATATGATTAATGTAATTTATGAAAGTGTTTTACACAGTGTCTAGCACATAATAGGAACCCAAAGTACCTATTTTTATTATTAATATTTCAGTTTTTAAGACCAATTTTGTTGGAGCCAATAAAAATTAAGGACATTAAGAAGAAAATTCTGCCATATGAGGCAACATGGATGAACCTGGAGGACATTGTATTGCATGATTTCACTCATGTGAGGTGTCTACAATAGTCAAACTCATAGAAGCAAAAAGTAGAATGGTGACTTACAGGGGCTGGGAGAGGGGTGAATGGGGTGTAAGTTTCAGAAATGCAAGATGAATAAGTTCTAGGGGCCTGCTATAAAACATATTGCCTATAGTTAACAATATTGTATTATGCATGTAAAAAAATTTAAGAGGGTAGATTTCATATTATGTGTTCTTACCACAAAACAACAATAATAAAGACCATGAAAAAAATTTTGAAAATAAGGAATCTGTTTTTTACCTTGATTGTGGTGATGATTTCATGAATGTATGCATAAGTACATTAAGTATGCACAGCTTTGTGTATATCAATATACCTCAATAAATTTGTGGGGTTTTTTTTAAAAGAACATTAATGTGTTTCAAGAATTATAATGAAGTGGGAAACAAAAGTGAATGAGATATTACCCAGCTTTTATGAAATTCCAATGTCTAGTGGAGGAAACACACTCATAGACTAGATTATAAGCTTTCCTACAGCTGGCAACTGGGTCTGTTTTTTTATAACAACGATTCTCAGCACTGGTCACAGTGCCTAAAACTTATTTGTGAAAGAAAGATGAGAGGGAAAGAAAAAAAAAAAAGAAAAATAGATAAACATTCAAATTCTATTACAAGATAAGCTGCAAGCTATATAGTAAGGTAAGTGTAAAGTACTACAGATGAGAGAACAACAGATCAACTGTACATGGATCAAACATTACAACAGTTTTGAACTAATCTGATAACTTGCCAGATATAAAGTTAATGGGGAATAGGATATCATCAATGTCCTCTCAAGAACTTCTAAGAATCAAGATTTTATCTTACTTCCAAAGTAACAAGTTAATATAAGCAGTTTCCTAAATGCTGTCACAAGCCTCCGGGGTCAAAGACAAAGGACAGATTTTTACTCACAGCAAAAACAGTAGTTAGAGTACCAGCAGTTGTGTAAGTTCCCTGAGCCAAAATCCCCACAAGTAAACACAAAGATGGCCAGGTTACACCTGCACATGCAACGTGATCTGCGTTACAGGAGAGAAACTCTGAGCTTAGAGAATTGGAGTATAAGATGGGCAGGGAATACGCCTTCTCTTTGAGGTCCGGAGGAAGACACTATACCTTCCAAGACTCTAAGCAAACCTGCCCTGCCTTTGCCCCAGAAGAAAAATATAACTTCTGTAGTCAAAAGCTGTTCAGTGTAGAAATGTCCTTAAAAAAGATAACTGGGCAAAGGTGATCAGTGCCTCTGCTAGCAAGACTTGCAGAAGTATGAGAGACTCCTGTAGAATTGTCTCCCAACATTTCCTCTTTTTGGGTCTATGCCATAAACCCACACGAAGCACATGAAATGGTTCTGATTTACACCCTTAAGTGCAACCAGTATATGGTCAGACAGGCAGAGGCAGGCCACAGAACAGTCCCTGAGAGACAGACTTACCACGAAACCAGTGAAGGTTAAGTTTCTGAGTTCTCTACCTACTCCAAGACCCTGTATTTAATTTTGTATTGATAATTTTGTATTCTTTTTCTTTAAGAGGTATCCCCAAATTACATAAACCTCAGACTCAAAAAAAAATCTGGATCCGCCAACCCTTGTCGCAGTGAATGCAGCTCTCACAACGAGCGTGGGGGGGGGGGGGGTGGGGGGCATGTGCTAGAAAAGACAGCAGGTGTGACTTCTGCCCATTGAAAGTGCTGTAAGTGTAGACTGTGAACTCCAGTAATGTTTTGTTGTTTAGAGTATAAAACTTACTAAAGAATAGTGAGGAAATTTTAGGTAAACAAGTAAAAGGTGTTTCTTAAAAGTATTTCAAATGTAACAGTCTTTAATGTTTCTTTTAAAATAGAAACACATAGTAATAAAATGTCTTATTTAATGTGTTCCACATACGTGAGCTCTACCTATCTTTATTTCTCTTATAAAATCCACTGTCCTATTCAGAATCACGTTCAGTTGACATCAAAGCATCCAGCAATCTGAAATGTTTGTATTAAGACCCACTTAATAAGATTTTTTTTACCATTAAGTGGATCTTGATACGCATATCTGAGACATAAATAAATATGAGCCTTTTCAGAATGAACAGCAAAATACTGTTATAATTTGTAGCCGTCTTCTCTGAAGATAAGTCTCTAAATGTGTATCTATTTAGTAATACAATTTTTCTAATAATTTCTTTCGCTATATTCATTTGGTGGCATATACCCAAAGATCTCTCCCTAAAGCAACTCAGCTTTGCGTTTAAAAGATGAAAGTTTAACACTTCAGGCAATGATCATAATCATTTCATTTCTTCAGTTCCATTAAGATAAAAAAAAAGTTATCAAGCAGAATACACATGCCTTTCGCAGCACTTGCTACTTTTAGTCTAACTTATTTTTAATTAGAAAGTCATCAGTAAGTCATATCAATGGACTAATTTCTAACCATTTCTATTAATTTTTGTAAGTCTAAAAAATAAGTTTGGAAATAGTTATACATATTTATTTAGTCCGTGTTATTCAAAAATATTCTGAAATAAGTGCAGATCCAGGTGGAAAACACACTCACATTTTTTTTTTTTACTTATACCACCTTTTCCAAATTTAACTCAAATAGTTTTATATAGACTATTAAAATATGAGTAATATTTTCACTTAAAAAGTGGGCTAACATCAGATCTCTTTAATACAATTCTCCAATTAAAGAGGAAATGGTTGATTTTAGGAATAAGGCAGGAAATATACAGGATGAGACTGGAGTATTTTGTATACTAGAAAGTAAGGAAATGTTCAGTGCACACACACACACAGACACATACACACACACAATGGGCATATGTCAAAGGGAAAGAGAACCAGCCAAAAGAGCTCCCAAGGTCCACAGATAAAATGATACATATAGAAGATATAAAAAGAGGAGTAGTAGATTACAACACAACTATAAAAATAAATATCCATGCATCCATACTGATACAAATAAATAATTGAATAAATACAGAAATAAATGGTGAAGAATAGACAAATCTTCCTTGCAGGAAGATCCCAATAATTTATGTAGATTCTTCACCCTCAAGGAGGCAGAACATAACTCCCTTCTCTTTAGGCATGAGCTGTACATGATGAGTTCCTTCCAAAGAGTAAAACATGGAAAGGGAGGGAAAGAAAAGTAATTTTATAGTGGAGAACCCTAGCAAGTAATACCTCCACCCAATGATCAAAGTGAATATCAATAGTGATAAATCATGTTGATAGTAAGCACATTCGATATGATGTGATGACAATGGCACTTTACCTCTGTAGTCTTCCTTCTTCCTCTCCAAAAATCACCAATCTGGTCAAATCATGATTTCTAAAAAAATACAGACAAACCCTTATTGAAGGACAGTCTACAAAATAACTGATACTCCTTAAAATTGTCAAGATTATCAAAAACAAAGTCTAAGAAACTGTCACAGCCAAGAGGCACCTAAGACATGATGACTAAATGTAATGTGGGATCCTGGAACAGAAAAAGAACATTAGGTAAGAAATAAGGAAATCTGAACAAAATACGGACTTTATTTAGTTAATATTAATAATGTACCAATATTAGTTCATTAATAGGAACAAATGCACCATATTAATACAAGATGTTAATAACAGTAAAAATGAAGTGTGGTGTTTATGGAAACTTTCTGTACTATGTTTGTAATTTTTCTATAAATATAAAATTATTGTAAAATAAACCTTTACTAAAACATAGTGGGTTCAAATATTTACTCTTGTTTTCTAGAAAATAGAAACCTCTCATCAGTTGTAGACTTCAGACAAACAGACCTCACTGTGCATTAATTCTCAGGTAGTTTTTTAGTAAATACTTGATGAAAATCTTAAATTCTATTTTAAATAGAATTGTCACTTTCTCTTCTCTTCATTTTCTTCTCTTTATGTATTTTACAGTTTACTCCACTGTAGCATATTTTGAAGTTCCAGAAAGATAATCCATATAAATCTAGTTAGATAAATAGGAGAATCAAACATCTGAGATTATAATAATTGTAGATGAAAAATAAGTTTCTGAATATAGGCATACTGAATGAAAGAACTTTTAGAGAGATGACAAATAAGCAAGAAAGAGACAAAATATTTCCTGAACTAAGGCACACTGTTATTAGATTTGTGATTCTATATTCATTATAAGGTATTACAATTCATGAATAATATATAGTGGCTAAAATGTCTAATATACATATAAAAATTAATAAATTCCATTAGACATTGTGAAATTGCCAACAGAAATAATTAAATGTGATACTTGGACAGCAAAAATGAAAAGGTCAGATAAAACAAACTCTGGTAAGGACATGGAGCAACTGAAACTCTCCCACATCGCTAGTGGGAGGTATAAATTGGTACAACCATTCTGGAAAACTATTTACTAGTATCTACTGCAGGTGGAGCTACACATACCCTGCAACTGAGTAATTCCACTCTTAGGAATATACCCGTCAGAAATGCACACATGATGTATTGGTTCTAAAATGTTCATATCATTATTCATAATAACAAAAGCCTAGAAACTGCCCAAAAGAAGAATAAATAAGTTATGGTATATTTACACAATTAAATATAATGCAGCAATGAAAATTAACTATCACAGTACACACAATATAGACTATTATCACAAAAATGTTGAACAAAAGACACGCAAGGCTATATACCATATGATTCCATTTATAAAAGATACAAAAACCAGTGAAGCTAATCTATGCTGTTAGAAGCCAGGGTTGTAGGAGAAAGGATGAGGGGCAAGTTTGGGAGCAGGTTACAAAAGTATATTCTATTTGTGAAAATTCACAGAGCTTGTTACCTATGATGTATACTCTTTTCTTTTTAAATGTCTATGATTTAAGAAAAAAAATAGTGTTGACACGCCTCCTGGCTTCAGTGATATTTCTGTTTCACAATATGATTTACATATGCACACAGATTACATTTTCATATCCTTTATTTTCTTTTGCACCTCTGCCTTGTCATATATTTTTAGGTGAATCAATAAGAACCTATGTGTGAAGAGAACTATATTATATTAATACATCTATGATAATGACAGTAATGAAAATAGGCATATTTTTGTATTTACTCTCTTTTAAATATGTCACTCCATGACTTGTTCTCCCACATCTATATCATTCACCCATTTAAAATTTTCTTTGAGGAGGATGTAGACTCTTAAATCAGATATTTCTTAGACCACGTTTTTTTCAGAGCTTTAATATCTAAGGATGAATTCCTGTTTGAAAGTTGAGATCCATTTCATATCCCTGTAAGCACAGCCTTTCTAGTAATAACCCCAGAGAAACAACATTGCAAAGTAATTGACTGTAGGGGTAACAGTAAAAACAGATGATAAACAGTGCTTAAAAACACTCCTATATTTCAGCTAAATGTTACTGAACAATTTGAATTTTATTTCCTGGACTCAATAACTACAGGTATTTTTATAGTAATAAAGCTAATCATATATCAAAGGAACAAACACTTACATTAGAATGATCAAAGGATTTCCTTGGAAAACATAGCAGTTAAGAGCTTATTGATATATCTTAGGTAACTAAACATCAATAATAATAATATATTCTATGTGTAGAAGTAATAGACACTGTGCTGAATACTTTATATACATTATCTTATTTAAATCTCATAAATTCTTCACCTTTTTTGAAATTAGATTACAAGAATAAAGTTTATAAAGATAAAGGGGCTGACCTAGTATTTAAACATGTATTTGCCTCATAAAGCCTATGTTCTTAATAGCCAAATATATCCATTGAATATATTCATTTCCTTCAAAAAATCATTGACCAATATGAACAAAATATAAATGTTTTATGTCTTCATGAAACTTAAGTTCTAATGGCATTATTTATTTTGGATACCTAATAATATAAGTCTGAATCTAAGACTGGGCAAATAAACTCAATATAAATAGTATTTGTTACAGTATAATTTTTTATTACAAGCAAGTAAATATCTATTATCCTGGAAACATACCTCTCTTATGTAAATACCATATAAATATCTCTATTAGTTTATATGCAATCATCTCTTTGGTGACACATTTTATTATGCCTTGACACAGTGCATAGAAAACAGTAGGACCTGTAACTCTGAGAAATTATTGTTACTACTTCTTATGTCTGCAAGCTGATTACACATCTCCTGGGGATCATTGTTCTGGCAGCTTGTGGATCCCTATAGAACTGGCCCCGATTTTCTGGACAGGAATGCCACAGACAGGTTTCAGCAAGTACAACCATGTAGGTTGGCCTGGCTTTATCTTCTATGACCTGGGGTTATCCCTGAGAGAAAGCCATACCTCTTCTTCAGAGTATCCATGTGAAATCTTTTTAAATTATATATTCAAAAAACTAGGGAGTGTGTGGGATAAAGATTTACTTATTGGGTACAGTAAACACTATTCTGGTGATGGGCACACCAAAAGTCCCGACTTAAGCATTATACAAGATTAATATTTTTGTTTGTTTGTTTTGTTTTTTTTTTGAGACAGAGTCTCGCTGTGTTGCCCAGGCTAGAGTGAGTGCCGTGGCGTCAGCCTAGCTCACAGCAACCTCAAACTCCTGGGCTTAAGCAATCCTACTGCCTCAGCCTCCCGAGTAGCTGGGACTACAGGCATGCGCCACCATGCCTGGCTAATTTTTTCTATATACATATTTTAGTTGGCCAGATAATTTCTTTCTATTTTTAGTAGAGACAGGGTCTTGCTCTTGCTGAGGCTGGTCTCGAACTCCTGATCTCGAGCAATCCACCCGCCTCGGCCTCCCAGAGTGCTAGGATTACAGGCGTGAGCCACCACGCCCGGCCTAAGATTAATATTTTGAAACAAAAAAATAAATTATTCATCTGTTCTAAAAAAAAATGAATCACACTTTCACATTTCAAACAAAGTCTTTGGCCTAAAATCAACTGCCATTTTGTAGTCAACTTGAATTTGCTGCTTTTAATGTAAGGATAGAGAATTCACCTAATTTGTGGGACAGTCCAGTGACAAAGGGAAAAAAAGTTTGACAAAATTGTTGATGAAGAGAGATCTCAGGACCCTCAGAAAGGATGGTCATCCAGAATCCTTAACAAAACATCCACTGTGTAGGTTGCTGTGATGATTAATTGACATTATAAAATTCTTAACTCCTTGTCGATACACTAAGAGACCAATAAATGTTAGCTATTGTTTTTATATTTTCTCAATTTCTTCTCCATACATTGCCTTTACCAACTTTCTCTAACTGAAACCTGCGTTCTCAGGAATTTCCTTGGCTACCTGTTTGTGTGTGTTTTTCTTCTCATAATGTCCTATTGGTTCTACTGCCAAAAAGTATTGTGAATTGATTCTTTCTTACCAAATTCCTCTAGCCATTCTGATTAAAACATCCAGCATCTCATACATAAATTAATCTGGTAAATTCTTAACTGGTCTCCTTGCCTCCACTCAAACTCCCTTCTCTTCCTTTTCTGTAAGAGGCCAAAATGATGTTTTCAAATACAAATCTGATCCTCTACTTCCTTGCTTAAAAATGTTTAGTGACTTCTCTTTGCTATAGGAGGACACCTGCTTCTTTATCATGGCCTTTCTGCTATCATAATCTCTACTCCAGCCACGTTGGCCTTTCTACAAGGTCCTCCAATGCACCAGGAACCTCCACTTGACAGCTGCAAAAATGATGTTATCTTTTCTTGGAAGCCCCATTTGCCAACACTGTCTATATAGTGCCTTTTGTGCTTCAAATTTAAGCTCAAGTGGCCTCTTTTGGTCTCCTCTTCCACCTCTAGTTAGACCAGCATTCCCTATTTATAATCCCAAGGCACCTGTTACAATTGCCACTGATGGGCTTCTGAATATGCTACCCCCAAATTTATGCACCTTGGTATATTGAATATTTTAACCTGAAGGAATCTGAGAAATACCAGGAAAACTCTGACCTTCCCTGCCCTTCTGCCCTGAAATGGGTCATAAGATTCTCATGTAAGAGGTGCCTTCCCTATACCCAGAAAAAAGGAACAGACACAAACAGAAATGTGAGCAAACAGGACTTGCAAAGTTTCCCTGTTAATTACCCTTAACTCATACTCCTTCTGGTCCTATTGCATTTTTCCATGACTCTCCACTCTTCATCAAACTTAGTACAAAAACATTCACATTTAACTGTGTCTTTGGGTCTTTGTTTCTTATGAAGGCTCCTGTGTCATGTAAAACTTACATTAAATAAATTGGTATGCTTTTCTCTTATCAATCCATCTTTTGTCACAGTGGCCCCAGCTGAAAACATAGAAGGATAGGAGGAAAGATATTTTTCCTCTACACCATCAATTCATTACTTATGCATTTGCTTTGTGTTATATCAAGCTTCCATGCTAGCCCCTCGGTTTCATCAATTTCAGACCCAAAAGACAAGTGGCCCCTTGTCTCCTCACCTAATACAATTCAAGGAACATGGTAAATGCTCAAAACTATCTAACGGATGAATGAAAGTTTAAAAACTAGATATTTAGAAGTCAAAATCAGCTTATTTTTGTCAGCTTCTTCACAATGCCCTATGATGAAAACATTTACTTATTTTCAAAAGCTGGGCCAACCTACTACTAAAACAACTCATCAGTTACACATCATTATTAGCATATTATTAGATATAAGGGAGATTTTTAAAACTAGCCATTTTTATCTGTTTCTAAATGATATATAATCAATTCAACATAAGTAGAATGTGATATTTATTAAAGTTTCTATGACACATAAGATAACATCTATCTGAAGACAAAAGCAAATTATATCAAATATATATACACGTGTGTGCATGCACGCACATGTGTGTGTGTGTGTGTGTGTGTGTGTGTGTGTGTGTGTGTGTGTGTGTAGTTGTATTTGCTTGCTAGGGCTGCCATAAAAGCAATAACACCGGGTGGCTTAAACAACAGAAATTTATTTTCTCACAGTTCTGGAACTTGAAGGTCAGCAGGTTTGGTTTCTTTTGAGGACTCTCTCCTTGTCTTGAAGACCACCTCCTCCTCACCGTGTCCTCACGTGGCCTTTTCTCTGCACATGCACATCCCTAGTGCCTCTTTCTTTTTTTATAAGGACATCAGTCATATTGGATTAGGGACCTGCCCTTATGAACTCATTTAACCTTAATTACCTCTTTAAGATCCTATCTTGAGAATCATTTTGGGGGTTATGAACTTTCGGGCAGGGGCAAAATTCAGTCTATTAAAAGAAGTCAAAATTCTTCCTTTACCTCATAAAATGTTACCAACAGTAGATGAAAAAAAAATCCAACTGAGTAGCAAAACGGTGCTATCAGTTTCAGTGATATTGAGTCCTACAATGTTTATAAGGCCCAGCAGAATTCATTTTTGAGGTTGTGCAATGATAATGACAAACTTCCCTCATTATTATTATTACACTTGACTTTCTGCTAACATAAATTTATTTTTTTAAGAAATCCAGCAGATCAATGTTGTAAATAATTATTACTGTTCCTGTGTGCAGACTAACCCCCAGGGCCACACAAACAGTGTATGTCATTTTTTTCATGCTGTCACCGCCTTTTGACCCTGGGAGCTCTGCCATTCTCTTGGGTGTATGGTCTGAAAGCTGACAAAGTAACAAATGTTAGAGTTAAGTTTAACATTGTATTTGCCATTTATCTCTCATAAAAAGCCAACATTTCTAGTTAAAATTAAAGGCATATTTTTATGTAAAATTTTCAGTGATTTCATATTTTTAAAAATTAAACATATTTCTTTATTAACTGCCACTTTCAAATCTCCTGATAACTAGACTATACATCACATCAAAATTTAATGGTTATTTATTTACTTAATGGAATATTTCTGTTTAGAATAACAGATTTCTATCCCCAAACTCATATTTTATGTTTCCTTAGTGTTTTCCCGGTTGAATTTCCAGTCCTTACTCCCAGATATCTTAACCTTAATCATGTTCATTTCAGTTATGTGCTCTGAATACAAATAGCTCATTTTGCCACAGAAGCAAATAAATAATTTTATCTTTTTCTTCCTCTTCCCAGACAAGCTTCTTATTTTGCAAATCTACCTTTCACATATAATCCTAGTTCTGATTCTATATCCACGTGGACATACTTTTTATGTTTTAGCCTCTGCAACAATACCTCATTTACACCTTTGAACAAAGAAGTAGCCCCCTAACTTGGGAATTATTATTTTACTATTCTAATTTGACAATCATATATCTCTAATTCTACATCAGCTTAAAACATCAATGTTTGTCTTTGCTGTTGTAGAAAAAAGTCTTTTAATCCACTCCTCTGGGTACAAGAGCCCAAATGTCTTACCAAAGGCCAGTAAGAGTGTTTTTACTGTGTGTTTATGTTTCTTAGGTGCTATTATTCTGCTGCTTCCAGAAACCAAAATGTTTTTCATCCCTTTCCTCTGTCACCGTTTCCATGGAAGATTTTTCATGGAAGTGTAGGATGTTCTGTTCCTTTGTTCACTGCTTTCTACTACCTGGTTTGCAGAGATTGAGAGGAAGATGAGGATGGAGATACAAAAGCAATAGTTTCCAGAGATATGCTCCAAATTGGGGAGTTTCTTTGTGATGTTGCAGATATTAGGCAATATATGGATACTTTTGGGAGGCACTGAAGTGCTGGGATTCCCAACCATTTAATACATGAGGACACTCTTATAATATGAGAGAAAAAAAGTGAGTTCCCACTTAGTATCTGTATATTTAGGATGTGTTTGTAAGAAAATACATGATAAAAATTATTACACTCCAGAATTTTCAAATAGAATTGTATTCTATAAGACAATACAATCTATATACACACTTTTGACGATTTGTACACATATGTGAAGGACATATTGTGTATTCACTCAGCAGTGTATTCACACTTTCTATCTGGAGTCTTGTAACCCCTGCAATAGTGATTTAGTTCCTCTCCTCACCCACATCCTCGGATTTGAAGGTCACAACATGGAAAGTAAGTGGGAGAGGAAACAGAACTGAACTATATGTTCCCCTTTGGCCATGTGATTTGGGGCAAATTACTAACCTTTTAGGTCCTTGAGTTTTGTGAGACTTAAAATTAAATAAGCTAATATACATAAATATCCTCTATGTACTGTCAAACAGGATATAAATGCAAAGTAAAATCATCTCCAAAAATAAGAGAAAAAGGTCCAGATGAGAAATCCATGTGATGTGATCAAGAGAGCTAAAAATTTCTGGCCAGCTCCTTTGGAGCAACACTATTTTTGAAGTATTTTGTGGATGGCATAACATGCTTTCTGGAATCCTCCCCACTGGCCTGAACTTCCATCCTTTCAAGATGGTGAAAGCAGAGTGGGGCAGCAAGTCCGTGTTTCCAATACTGCCACAGAAGTTTAATAATGAGCCATTTTAATGCTGTCCAAAAAGAGTTGTATCCTGGCTTCCCACTGAAACTCATTTTACCCACAAAAAAGCACAAAACAATCCTCAATGTCATAAGCATTTGCTTTGGAATATCATTAAAAGAACAACTGAAAGATTTTGAATAATTTCATTTCCTTTTTTCTTAGTTTGGAAAATGAGCAGGGAAAGTATAGTTTTCCATTGATAAGATTATACCATGCATTGAAATAAATCTATAAATTAAAATAAACACCTCAGTGTTCAATATTTACATGTGTGTATATATATGTGTGTGTGTGTGTATATATATGTATTTTTATATAAATCTGAAATGTACCAGGTCTTTCTTAAGTATACCATGTGACATACAAAATTTAATTTAGGCAACTTAGAATCACTGTTCTAAGTGTACTTGCCAAAATATAAAATATTTATACTGCTAGTTTAAACAAAATCAGATTATACATTAATGGATATGATTTGTGAAGGGATAATAACTATATGGTTTTCACTTCAGTAAATATTGAACCAATTTAATGAAATAACCAACAAAGGTGTCATTTAGTGCCTGTGTAATCAAAGTTGTGTCATGCATGGTGTGACATGATTTGTCACCTGGGCATTGGTCTACTAGCAAACAGAGTGCAACCAAGTCCACTGACTCATTTATTGAGAATGTTATGAAACCATCCACTGGTAACGATTTTCAGTCACTGCTGATCTAGGCCAGATTTGAACTGCTGACCTGGAGGTGCAAGATCCCATATCCGGCTTCTCATTGCTTATAGCTAAGATTGTTCCATTGCAAATAGTCTTGCTAAAAAAACTATTTAGAAAGGGGAAATATATTGCTTCAGTGTCTTCAAAGGACACCCTTAATATACTGTTTCAAAATGTGTCTGTTTCACTAATTTGTTTCAGTGATTTACTCTCATTAATATTCAGAATTCTAAAAAAAATGTATGTTCTATGCTAAGAAAGGATTAGGGGATTGAATCAACCAATTCTGCTGTGAAATGTAAACAGTATTTCTCTATGATTTGAATTTTTCTAAAGAATGATGGAAGAGAGCAACTTATGAAAATATGCATTTCTATAGGCAGTCTTATTTACAATTTATCTAAAGACTACAATATATCTTCCAAATTCAGCAACTAGAAACCAACTGAACACTATTTCACAAGTCTTGTAACACTGACAAACTAAATATTAAATATTTCACAAAAAATATGAGAAACAAAAGGTATGGGTAGATAGATGAAAAATATATTTATAGCTTTGGCCAACCCAGTCTGTGCCTCCTTCCGAGCAGATTCTCATAACTTGGAAAGTTATGAGAATCCCAGGAGCAGTGATTAATTAGATGCAACTTTCAAAGCAAGCCAAATACTGAGCACTTTTGAGAAAGAGATTTTATGAATACGTTATTATCATCATCATGCTAAATTGTAAAATTCCTTTCCCATATGTAAATATCTTTTCTCACACTTTGTAAATTATTTTCTGACCCTTCCTTGTAGCTATGTTATTACTTTTCTTACTAGTTGCACGACTTTCTGGTAAGCCCTGCAGACACAAATTCCTATCCCATTTCTGGATAGTTTCTGCAGTGTCAGAGATTTGTTTTTTTTTTTCAAATATTCAGTTACAGACAATTCAGTTACAGAATTGCAAGAGTAATTCTCGTGAAACTGTGTCCCCACATGGTCTACTGTAAAATCACATTTAAATGACTCAGTTCAAAAGAAATTATTTACAGGCATCTCTTTGAAACTTGAAGGAAGTCTAAGGACTTGGAAAATAGCAACTCAGTAAAACATTTCTTTTCTGATTATGGAGCAACTAGGCTGCAGAAGTTTCTCAATGTCTGCTTTACAAAAATAATTTTTTGACTTCAACCCATTTCATCCCTACCATCTTGTGCCCTAAGCCATGTTTCCTTCTCTATTATGCGACCTTCCAAATACTGAGAATCTGACAAGTCATAACTTTCATTTCTGTGCCCTTTTTAGAAATGCAGTTCATCTGCTGCCATTCTTTTAAGAAAAAAAATCCCATCAGAGCAAGTAGATTTTTCTTGTCTCTTTTCAGATGCTGAAAATGTGTGGGTTGGAGAACGAGGGTGTATGCAGTGTTGGGTTATGGGTTATAGGTTATGCTGAAGGCAGGGAAATAGCCCACACAATGCATTTTATGTCCCATACATGCAATTGAAATTCAAGTTAAAAGAAATATTATTTTTCTGTCCAACAGCAAGTCTAAAAATATGGCTACACGGCTTATAGCTTTGTGAGAATACTGGCCTTTTATGTATTTGATAGCATTATCTCTACACTAGACAGTTTTATGTTTAAAAGAAAAATATTGGTGACACTCAAATAATTGGTGAACAAATAATTATTCAAATATAAACAACTATTTATGTTCTGTATCATGTGCTAAGTGCTTTACTAGATAAAGTTCATTTTATCCCCAATGCAGCTCTGTGAGTAATATTTATTAATTAATTTTATTTATTTTTGGTAGGGACAAGGTCTCCCTATATTGCCCAGGGTGGTCTAGAACTCCTAGCCTCAAGCAATCCTCTCTCCTTAGCCTCCCAAACTGCTGGGATTACAGATGTGAATGACCATGCCTGGCCTCAAGTGAGGAATATTTTATCTCAAATATTACAGATGATGAAATTAGGCCTCAGAGCGAGTTAATAACTTCCTCATAACTAGCTAGTATGTGAAATACTGGACTTAAAGCCAAAAAGTTTTTGTCTAAAGCCTGAAATTTTAAACACTGTCCTATCCTCCATGACCACTATGCAGAAAGAAACTCATACTCACTCCTGATACGGGATGATATAATTTGTGAATAAACTAATAATCCTTCAAACACTAGCCCAAATTAGGAAGCAATCATGAGACCATCTGTTCCTCCCTACTCTTACCTTTAATGTCTGAATGTAGCCTACTCACTTTTGTGGTATAATGGAGACTCTCACTCAAAATCTTTGTTGAAAGAATAAAGTCCCTTTTAATTCTAAAATGCTAAGATGTATGTAAGAAATGAATACAGTCTCTGCCTCAAAGTGTGCAAAAAGAAATTGAAGGCAAGCTACAAGCATGTAACAAGACTGTGTAACTTTAAACTGGTCTAAAGGAGAAATGATGGTTCAGTGATCATTAATGAAGACAGAAAACAGATTGGGTAATAGTGTCAAAGTGTAACACTTGGTTGTCCAGTGGAATTTTAATAATGTCAATACAATCCCCTGCCTCAAGCTGTGATAGTTGACAACAGTTCCAACTAAATTGTGGTTAAGTTATGGTTAAGAGACTTGACATGGCTGCTACTATAAACCTGACCCCATGGGCAAATGCCTACATTGTCTTTGCCAAAAGAAGAATCCTTGAACTGGTATAAAATTCTGCAGGTCAGGCTGGGTTTTTGAAGTGAAGGTGAAGCTGAACAAATCTGATTAAATGCTTTGAGGAAATGACAGTGACAGCTGACAGGAATAAGGCAGCATGATATAATCCACTTGGATTTTATCAAAGATTTTCATATTCTGCATCAAACATTTGTGTTTGAGGTAAGTTTGATACTCTTTTGTTAAAGAAAGGTTTTCAATTTTCTTGATCACAAAGAGTAATTAGAGGCGAATCAATAAAAATTGGTAGACTCCAAAAGAAATTTTAAGCAATATTAAAATTGAATTTTCTCAATATTCCTCTCAATGCAGTGCCAAAATTTAACTTTTCTATCAGTTCTGTTTCTTTTCCATCTGGCATCTGTGAGAGAGGATCTAAATATTAGAATGAACATAAACATTTAGGTAATCGTAGAAATTTTGGAATTTATTAAATAAACCATATCTTTTTAAAAAAAATAATGCCATATCATAGGGAATTATATCTCTGCTATAGTAAAAATGATTTTTTTCAAGCTCATTATATTTCCATAACAGTGTAAATTAAGGACAGAGTAGAGCATTAAGTTTGAGTTTCCTTGGTTTTAGATGGGGATGATCCAGGCCATTAACACTATTTAAACACCTCTCCTCTGGTATTCAAGATTGCAGCCTGCTGTCTTCAGGCAATGTAATGCTGAAAAACAAGACTTTAATGATAAAATAGAGGAACAAAGACAAGCTACTCTTGTCAGTGTCAGTAGGTAAATAGCACTAATCTGTCTTCATTATTGCTATGCATGCTGTAATACCAGGTGGGAGGATGTGTAATATCTTTCACCATTATCCAAGAGCTAAATACCATGCAGAAACTTAGACAGAATTATCTTTGATCAACAAAATGTGGCAATCATTTCAATACGAAAATTTCCTTTGGAGGATTTTGACATCTTTCTGTTAAATTGCCAAGACCTCTCACTTTCCCTCATTGTTATTATTTTTCTAAATTATGAAGATTGTTGGATTTGAATACTTAGTGAGCACAAGCTTCTTCTCAAACAAAAACAAAAACAATAGAATATCTTCATCAGTAGATGTTTTTTGATCCCCTTAAAAAGATAAGAATTAATTTAAAAGGTAAGAAGGAAAAATTGGAAAATTAAAAATACAAGTACTTTTAGTCGTAAATAAGTCTATCATTTCAATATTAAATCCTCTTTAACAGTTTCATTTCTGACCTCTACATTCTTGATTCGTCTAAGAAATAGTATTTTTCTTTTACTTTTGCAATCTTACACCAGATCAAAATTTGCTAAAATCCAACTTATCAAAATTGGCCCCATGCAGAGTTTTATTTTATTTTATTTTATTTCAGCATATACAGGGTTATTAATGTTTAGGTTACATATATTGCCTTTGGCCCACCCGGGTCAGACCTTCAAGTGTGTCCATCCCCCAGAAGGTGTGCACCGTACCCATTAGGTATGAATATACCCATCCCCTCCTCCGCCCTCCCACCTGCCCAGCATCCAATGAATGTTACTGCTACATGTGCAGAGTTGTTAAATCAATGATATCTGTCTTTGGGTCTCCTTTAGTGTCCCCCTGCACTGGCTCCAGGACATATTCTTTGAATGACTCATACATCCAAAACTGATAATCAGTGTCTATCACTTTCTTCCCACCCCAGTCAGGCCTCCCTTCTCATCCCTGCCCTCACGTGTTGCTCTTCCTGTGTTTCCTGTTTTAGTAAGTGGACTCACCAGTCTCTGATTTATTAAAGTAACAACTATGGAATCATCCTTAATTCCACATCCAATAAATGTCTATCTTACTGACTCTACCTTCTAGGTATTTCTTCTATTTGTCTACTTTACTCCATTTACATATATACTTTCCTAACTAAGGTCCCTACCATCTCATGTGATGGGGTTCAGGACATGCTACCCCAAAATATGGCACCTTGGCATACTGAATATTTTAAATTGAAGGAATTTGAGAAAACCACAGAAGCAGGAAGATCCCTCTCAGGTTCTTCCCTGGAGCAGTTTGTATAACCTAGGTAGAATTTTCATAAGTCCCTTATGTGAGAGGCACACTCCCTATCCCACAGGAAAGGAACATCCTTATTTCTGAAGGGTCACAGAGAAAAATTTGAACAAACAGGCCTTGCTCCATAAATGGCCACTCATCAATCTTAGCATAAAAATACACAGGCTTAACTGTTTCTCTGGGTTTTCATTTTCTCATGAAAGCTCTCATGTCACATAAAACTTATGTTAAATACATTTGCATGTTTGTTCTTATTAATCTGTTTTTTGTTATAGAGGTCTTGGCCAAGAACCTAGGATGGGTACAGAAAAACTTATTTTCCCTCCTCTACACATATCCTTCTCAATCTTTTCACCACCAGGTAACCAGGCTAACTTGGTCAAGTAAATTCTAATCATCTCAGTCTTCTTTTTAAACTCTTCAGTTGCAGAAGCCACATTCTTCTGTGTTGCTTGCAAATACCAACAAGATTAGGATCCTACTTACATCTTCAGTCTCTTGTTTCTACTCTCAGTTCTTCCCTCCATTATTTCCAGATCTATTTAGTACCTAATACAATTAATGAAATTATAAATACACGTAGCAAATCTGATTTAGTGTATCTTATATGAAGGGTGGAGGCAGGTAAAATTGGACTAGTAGGTTAAGAGTAATTCGCAGAGAAGCATAAATGACACACGAAAGAATATGTATTTAACTCTGGAGGAAATGAGAAGCCTTCAAGTTTTTGAACTAAGGAGAGACATGATCAGGACTGTGCTTTCAGAATACAAAGCTTAAAGCAGTAGGTAAAATTAATTGGGTGGAGCGTGCAAGACTAGATTAAGGAAACAGTGAGGAAGCTATTGAAGTAAATTAGAAGAAAAGTAATGAGGACTTCCACTATGGTAGTGGCAGCAAGAATGGGAAGGAAGGAATCAAACTGAGAGTTATTATGAACTAAAATCAATAGTTCTTGGCAGGTGATTGGCTGTGGGAGGTAAGAAAGAGGGAAGAGTCAAAGATGACTAAGGATTTGAGCATAATGAGTAGGAAGAAGACGGCACCATGAACACCTAAATCATACTGGAGAAAGAGCATAATACATCCAGTGTTAGCCATATTGGATTTGAGAAATACTGTGATACACCACCCAGGTGATATTCAGAGGAAGAAATTGAAAATTTGAGGCTAATACTTTTGTATGTTAAAGACTTGTACCTAATTTTTTTTGAAACTCATATTCCCTGTTGCTAGTAGGAAATTTTGTGTGGGTTGTTTTTTTTTTTTTTAACATAATCTGGACATTTATAATCCTGTAAGGGAATATTATTTGAATCATTGTTGGTGAAGTGTAAGGCAGGATGTGACTTATATGGCCCAGTGCAAAATGAAAATTTGGGTTCTGTGGTTCAAATATTGTTGAGTATTTCAAGACAGTGGCAATAGAACATTAAACCAAACCCAGGGTCCTTCTGAGCACTGGGCCCTGTGTGACAGAACAGCCAGGCCTATGCAAGGGTAGACAGTTCCACCTGCTTATTTTTGTGATTACTGGGAGAAGAGATTTCAAGGGTCTATGTCCTCTTGAGATGCACTTATAATTCTAACAGGGCACAACCAGCTGTACTCAATTTGTATGTGCTTGGTAGAATCAGAATTAATTCTAATACATCTTCTTTGATAGAACTCCTGACACATCTACTCTCTATGAACAGAGATAAAAAGATTAGGAAAAAAAAAACAAGTTGAGAAAATAAAGCTGTGGAAAGAAAAAAATCTTACTTTTAATCAATTTCTCATTGCTATTATGTTAAATATGTGATACTGAGACTAATATTTTTATCAAAACTGGGATACAAAATGAGACATGGAAATTAGGGTTTTCCAGAACCAATTCAATATTTGTAGCTATATGAGGAGATTTGTTATGGAATTGACTCATGATGGGACCCAGAGGTCCCACAATTTACTATCCTCAAGCTGGAGAACAAGGAAAAGCAGTAGTGTAATTCAGCGTGAGCTGAAAGCCTGAGTACCAGAAAAGCCATTGGTGTAACTCTCAGTCTGAGGCCAAAGACCTAAGAACATAGAGGTGCTGCTGGGTTAAGTCCTGGAGTCTGAAGTGCCAGGAACCTAGAGCTCTGATGTCTAAGGACAGGAGAACATGGGTGTCCCAGCTCTAGAAGAAAGAGTGAATTCACCTTTCCTTTGCCTTTTTGTTCTGTCCAGGACCTCAATGGATGGAATGATGCCCTCTCACATTGGTGAGTGTAGATTTTCTTCACTCAGTCTACTGATCCAAATGCTAATCTCTTACAGACACAGCCAGAAATAATCTTTTACCAGCTAACTGGGGGTTGCTGCTTTAGGCTGTATAAGAAGCATTGGCACCAATATCTGCTTCTGGCAAGGGGCTCAGGCTACTTCCAGTCATGGTAGAAGGTAAAGGGGAACCAGCTTATGTAGGAACCATACAAGGCAAGAGAGTAAGTGAGAGAGAAAAAGCAAGAGAGCAGAGAAGGAGGTGCTAGGCTCTTTTTTAAAAAGGAAGAACTCACTTACCATGAGGACAACACCAAGCTATTTATGAGGGATCCACCTACAGGAGCCAACATTTCCCGTTAGGTCTGTCTCAAACATCAGGGGTCAAATTTCAGTGTGAGATTTGGAGGGGTCAAACAAACCATGTCCAAACTATAGCAGGGAGCATTATTAAAATTTATGTTGGAATAGCAGGTATAAGCCAGGACTGTCCCAGGCAAACCAGGGTGTACAATCACTCAATCCAATCTACCAATTTTACCTTAACCATAATATTTAATTGTTCATAATCAGGCATGAAAAAATTATGAAATATCCTTAAACCCTGTCGCTGAAAGCTGATACCATTAGCTAATTGACCCAGCTGTAACTCTATGCATTTCAATTCACTTCATGTGACTCAAACACATACATTTGCAATCGGTTTTCAGCTCACCTACTCTCACTTCTCAGCATAGGTAAGTAGGACACAGAAGTTTAGAAAAGTGAAAAATTCCATTTTATCATGTTTTTACGAATTGTGAAAGATAGGAGGGGAAGAGGGGACTAAGAGGCAGATAAAGATGTCAACTAGATGTTTGGTCAGATGAGAAGGGTGACCACAAATTGTACCATTAATACCTGTGACTATTTGATCCAGTGTAATTTGATTTTATAAACATACTCAGATTTGATGAGGTTTGGAATTATTAAGAAACACTAATCAGTTTTAAAATAATACCTATGTATCACCAGATGTTAGCATATACTCCAGAATCCTAGTAATTATAGATTTAACATTTATGTTTTTGACTACTAGATGCTAATAGTCTATGACAAATATCCATTTGTGATTTGCTGAGCCACAGATTTTATTTATAATCTGAATATCGGAGTAAACCACTTATTTAGCCAGTGATCCCAGTTGACTATGCTCACCGTGTCCATGCCTCAAGATTCATTCTACTATTCTTCACTTGCCATTATGATGCATTTTTGTAGGGGGATTATATGGTATAATAGTATCCAATAATTCAATAGTTTAGTGTTCTCTATAATGAAAAAATTTCTCTTCCAGAAGAATTGGAGTCAATTGTGTATACAAGCAGCTCTTTTCTAGTGAACAAGTCCATTCAAACCCCAACATATAAGTCATAAGACTGGAGAAACTAAAATTCGAACAGGCAAAATAAGATGTTCTTGTATGGTCTGAGTATGAAGCTCTACATGGAATTGATGGATTGTCCTTTTCCAATCTAGGAATTTTTCTATTGAAATAACTTTGGCCCCTTGCATTAAAGCACCGCTTTCTCTGAACATTGTTGGATGCACGCTGAAAAAATTCATGCTCTGCAGTGTTCTTTTTCTTTCTGAGTGCCCACAAGCACTATTATGTCAAATCAAGCAAGGTACGACACGATTGAACAGCCTGCAATTTTCTTTTACATCAATCACATTCCAGACATGACTACTTGAGGCTACAGCCTGGTCACCTTGATCAGGCACAGGCATATCCCAGGCCCCTATATAAACCCATTTATAAATCATCTCTTAGGGTATGGGCTGCTAACTTCAGCTTCCTCCACCCCCTTTTTATAACTACAAATTGCTTGGTTTTTTTTTTTTTTTTCTGTTTCAGTCTCACAGAAAATCAGAGATTTTATTCCCAAATTCTTAGGCCTCCTTATAATAGCCACTATGTTCCAAATGCAATTTTAGAGAAAATTTACTTCAGTATTTCAACTTATTCTTGTCTTTGAATAATTTAAGCACTTCAGAGAACAAAAATCAATTTTACTAATCTACCAGCATTGGTGATCATTAGAAAAAGAGAAGTGGGTTTGATATGAATAAAAAGAGACAAAAAGAAGAGCATAGTAATGGATATTTTGGCTATACAGCCTAAGAATATTTAAGGTTTTGCTTTCTTAAAATCTGTTTGTCTAACTCTGGTAGGGGGTTTAGTTTAGTTATGAGAATGGGGTTTGGCTTCACAATATATGAATACTTTAGTTTTATACTACTTTGTAACTAACCATTCCAAAAATGTGGTCTCCTAAAACAACATTTTTTGTTTTTGTTTTCCCTCACAATTTTGTGGTTGTCTAGGACCAGCTGCATGGTGCTTTTCTTCGTGTGGTATTAGCTGGAGTTATGCGTGTGGCTTCCTTTAGCTGGGCATAATGTAGCACAGCAAGGCTGTCCAAGAATGTCCAAGAAGTCCTCATTCCCAAGTCTGATAGTTGGTGCTGGCTGTCAGCTGGGCATTTGGTTGTCTTCCACGTGACCTCTCTCCCTCCACTAGTCTAGACTTTTTCCTCACAGCATGGTGGCTGGATTCCAACAGAATGAAAGCAAAAGTCAGCAGTGGTCTGTCTTAAAGCCTAGATTCTGAAACTGGCAAAGAAGCAATTTCACCATGTCCTATTGGTCAAAGCAAGTCACAGGACCAACCCAGACTCCAGGAAGGTGGAAATAGTGTTCACCATTCAGCGAAAAGAGAGGTGTAGACATGTAAGAATGGGTGTAATTTTTGACATCTGTCTTTGGAGAATATCTGCCACTCATGTGGTGCCTATTGCTGACATGTAGCTGTCACTAGAGGGACAAAGGCTATCCAACTATGCATATTTAAGTCAGAGAGGCAAACAACATATTAGATGCTTAACACACTTTCCTGCCTAGTAATCCCAATATAAATTGCTTAATAAAAGTTACTCCAAGGTGTCTTCTTCCAAGCTTGACATAAATCTTATCTTCTGACCTTGAAATAAATCTTATCTATATGACCTAGAAGCTAATGCCCCCAGGTTAGTTTGGTACTTACTTTAGTCATTTTCCCAACCTCTCATTTTTTCAAAACGTGTCTAGTCTGGAAAAAAAGGTAGTTTTTGACTAAAATGCAAAAGCAAGAAAACTTATCACCTTATTTTATTTACCAGAGATTTAACTGAAAAAAAAGAAAGCATGAAGAATGTTTATACAAACTTACTAGTTAAAATATTGAATTCAGTCTATATGGATTCACCTCTCCTAACCAAAAATTATATATAGCAATCAATCATTAGCTATGAAGCATAAGAAATTAATATCACTCATATGTGAAAATCTAATCCAACAAATCTTAGTTCTGAAATGTTCTCAATGGAAACATTTAGTATTTCAAGAATATTCTACTTTTAAAGATAAAACTTACTAAATATAAATAAGATGAAACTCATGATGATGTTTCTTATTCTATGCTGTACTGTTTGAAAAGAATGTATTCTTCTTTTTTTCCCCAAGAAGTTAACAAGGCTAGAATCATTCAGAGCAACAAATTCTAAAGACAAACTATCTGAGGAAAGAAGTGAAGAAATTCCTGTGTCTCCAAATGACAAAGTAAACTCACACAATGGGGCGTGACATGTTATCATCTGCTGGAAAGTTTCAAGTGGTCTGATCTGACAAAGCGGAAGTGATTTATGGCTAATGTTTTATTTGATCCCACTCCTGCTGCTCACCTTCTCACCATAGAAAATCCACTTCTGTTTATTTGGGCAACAGTGGAATTTTAGACTTACTACGCAGGAATAAATGCATAGAAGACATAAAACATATTTAATCTTTTAGAAATAAAGATAAAGCTGATTTAGGCTGTTAAATTTTATATGTGGGGGAGAGGCATGAGTGGGAAGTGGGGCATGTGTGTACAGGGTGTGTCTATGATGTATGTTTGTGTGGTGTAAATAAAATACTAATGCTATTATACTCAGGGAGAATCCTTTTTCTTCAAAAACTTTATGCATCTAATAAGAGTCATTTAAAAATTAACTATAAGATTTTTTTTTAGTTTCTGAGGACAAAATAATAAAGTACACCTTAAAAGTATCATCTCAGAGTGCAACAGTGAATACTTTTTTGAGAAGAGAAAAAAATTATAGTATACGGAATGGTGCCCATTCCCTACTTCCCAATATATTTTTACTTTAATCCATGCAATCTGTGGATGTATTACCTTACACAGTAAGGGGGATTTTATAGAGGAGATTAAGCATCATGAGATATGGAAGATTATCTAAGATTATCACGGTGGGCCCCACCTCATCACATGGGTCTTTAAAATTGGAGAACCATTCCAAGCTGTGGTTAGAGAGAAAGATATGAATATGGAAGAAGAGTCACGGACATGTTATATGAAAATGAGTTGACCTCCATAGCTGGCTTTGAAGATAGAGGAGGAGGGATACCCACCAAGGAATGCAACCCCTAGAAGCTGAACGAGGCAAGGAAACATTGTCCCCTAGAGCCTCCATAGTGGAACACAACCGTGTCAACATCTTGATTTTATCCCAGTGAGATCCCTGTGGAATTTATGACCTACAAACTAGACGATCATATACTTTTGATGTTTTAATGACTCAGTTTGTAGTAATTTGTTTCTCTTTCCCCCCATTTTATTGAGATATGATTTTGTTATAACAGTGATAGAAAAATAATAACTTGCCTCTTTTCTCTTTGTAATTTGTAGTTAAATTGTAAGCAGTTTTTATGTTAATTATCTATATGCAATGTTATAACCAACCACCCGAGGAAATATAAAATATTTAGGCAGTGCCAACATTCAAACTATTTTTACATTTTTATATAGTCTAATAATTTATCTATGTTAAAAACCAACTGTTGGTGAATTAATATTGTTTAAGTGAAATTAATCTATAACTACTTAAACTGCATATGTTAATAAATATATTTTAATTGTATTGTTTCAAATAACACTTGATATATAATAGCATAGTAAACTTCCTGCCATGACTTGCTACCATTATCTTTTCTCCTTCCATTGGTAACATGGCAGATACTATCATTGCTTAATAGATAGTCATATTTACATCTGTCTTTTTCTCTACTGACAGCCCACTTTTTTTATTTTATTTTTTTTTATTTCAGCATATTATGGGGGTACAAAAATTTAGGTTATGTGTATTGCCCTTGTCCCCCCCAATCAGAGCTTCAAGCATGCCCATCCCCTAGACAGTGCGCATTGCACTTATTATGTATGTATACACCCATCCCCTCACCCCACCCACATCTGCTCGACATCTGATTAATGTTATTCCTAAATGTGCTCTTAGGTGACGAATAGTGAAACCAATTTGATGGTGAGTACATGCGGTGCTTATTTTTCCATTCTTGGGATACTTCACTTAGTAGAATGGGTTCCAGCTCTAGTTGTGGCAAACAATACTCAAGAGGACATCTCTTAGGGGTCTCTTATTTCCATGAGTTTTGCATTCCTACATTTTACCTTTAGATGAAATGTTGATGTCAGAAGCCACAATAGCTATCTTTGAGCTATAAGGAGAAAAATATAAAATATTAAAATATAAAAAGCCTATATGGCAAGAATAGTGGAGTAGAAGGATAAAAAAATCTACTTGGGACTACCTACCATGGTCTTATTCATGAAGTAATTAACTGTTTATTTTGAATAAGTTAAAAGTTCTTATTACATAAGTTACTATTCATCTGGTCTTCTGCTACTTACAGCCAAACACATGTTTATTGATATAGATAAGATACTTCTTGAGACATCAAAATAAATACAAATAGTCATAAACAAAGCTGTAATGTAAAAATTATTCTTATCTGTGGTTATATCTATATTGGAGCCTAAATAAGTTTTAAAAATTAAAACAAACAGATCAGGGCTTTAGTAAAAACTTGGAGTTCTCAAAAATAATTTTTTCTCCACTACAGGAATATTTGGGCCAAATGCACTTTATGAATTTTCTTTTAACTTTTGCAGTGGATTCAGTGTTACTTATTAACAGGCTAATGGTTAATACCAATTGATCAATGCAGACATGCAAAGAAAAATACTGTTCAAAACTTCTCTGTTCAGTTCTTTGAATAAAAATTTTTATGAGACATACCCAAAATTCAGAGTCTGTTACTATATGTATATATGTAATAAAGGTATTACCTATTTGACCCCATTGCAAGGGTCATGGTGGACACTCGTATAACAAAAGACAAGTTAGCCAAAGTATAACAAATTTATTTAACAAAGTTTTACATCACACAGGAGTCTGCAGAAATGAAGACACAAAGACCCAGGGAAAACTATATTTGTATGCTTAGGTTCCATAAAGGATAGATAGCCACATAGAAATGTGACTGTACAGAAAGAGTATAATGTAATGATAATAAACTGGGCGGAACTTAGCAAGCCCTGTTTGTTCCATTTCTTTTTGGCTTTTCTGCGTAGCATCCCCCACCCCAATCCCTGGGTATGGCGAAAGCCTCTCCTGAAATGAGGGTCATATGGCTTACTTAAATTTAGAGGAGGTAGGACAGTGACCTCTCCAGGTTTTATGGCTTTCTTTGGGGGAGAGGAGTTCTAGTTTTTACGACCCACCTTGAGGAAGAAGAATTCTAGTTCCTATGACTTGCTTAGGGAGAGAAATGGAGGAAGCAAAAAAAAAAATGAATGGAAGAAGGTCAAAGAACTTCTTGCTGTGAGGCCCTTTCGATCTTCTTCAGTTCAAAGTACTCAGCATGCCAAAGTGCCACATTTGGGGTGTCGAATTCTAAGCCCCAACATGTACATAATACTACTACACTGTTATTAGCAATCCTCCCAAACTATCAAGCCAAAGCCACCATAAGTTCTTATTTTTCCTTTTTCTTTACCTCTTTTCCCCAAATTCTTTCCTACAAAGGAAAAAATCTTTGTTTTGATTTTATTGTACAGTCTCTTTATAAGACGAGCATATATTTAAAGCAACTTGGCATATGAGTTTCAATAGAAAATAAGTTTGCCATCAAAGCCTTTGGCAAAATTGCAAAATAGATTATTTGTGTTATTGGGTGCCCTTGCCTGCCCCTCTTTTTCAGATCTTTATATATATATATATATATATATATATACATTGTTTTTAAACTACAGCGTCTTTTCTCCTTCTTCCGACTTTTGACATTGTGTTTTCTCTGTTGAAGATCCAACAACCCTCTCCCACACCAAAAATGCTTATTACTCCCCTCATTTCTGCAAGTGATATCATTTGAGAAGAAAATAATTTAAATTCATTCATATTAAAGAATGACTGGCTGATAGGCTCAACTACCCCTATAATTATTTTTATTTTAAAACAAGAAGGTTATTAACCTAAATTACACTCATTAGAGAAGCAGCTGGCATATAGGACAAAGTTTTCATCTAAGCTGTCTCTGTGCGAAACTGACCGTGTCACTCATTCTAACCAGGATTCACTTTTATCATTTTTAAAAAGACAAGTTTGAATAAGAAATGTGTTACAGCTTCTGAAAAATGTCAATATACTCTGATTTTTTACATGGGGAAGGGGGTAATTTTTAATTAGGGGACTTCCTTGTATGCCTTGGCTAGAACATATGGATGAATAATCTACCAAATTGGTTCTTCAAATTTTCTTAACTCTGACCAAAAAGATGATAATACCAAAAAAAATAAAAATAAATTTTTAACAAGAATGACAATTCTCACACCCAAGATTTTCTGCTTGGGAATTAACTCTCCAAAGAGTTTTTCAGTTATTACCACATTGAGAATGAATAAGGAAAGATTTATGTGGGGGATGATATTTGATCATTGTGTTCATTTATTCTTTAAGGACAAACTTTAGCGATGCCAGGACCATTTGACAGGTGTGAAAGAGCAGCAGCTGTAGAAACACAGTCTTCTTTAAGAAGCCCCACATGTAGCCCCACCTGCACGTAGAAGGCACTGGTGCACTTGGAAAACTTAAAACTTTCACTGTAATATAGGCTTCTTTGAAATTTGACTTGCTACTGTGTCTTAAGTAAACAATGACAGTAATTAAGGCTAGCATGTCTCCTTCAAGCAAAGTAAACTTCAGTTATAAAAAGGCAAAAAAAATAGTGTCTCGATTTTAATTGGCTAGATTGGCCATCCATCTACTGTACGTGATGAAAGGTTACCAGATGAAGAAAAGCTGCAGTAAATTCTAGTTATTGCTCAGGAAATTGCTGTAGCACTTAGTTTTAAATGCAATTTAAAGTGAAGTGCTATTAATAAAAAGTCTTGTGACATGAAAAGTTTATTTTAGAGTGGAATAATGCAATTTGGGGTGATGTGAGAGTTCCACAGTGGGATGTTATACTATCTACAGAGCAGGAAATGACTTGCATTAGAGGAAAGCCGAAAATAATTGAAATCAGTTAAGAAGTATGAATAACAGGGATTCCAGTGTTTTTACAATGCATAGTTTCTCCCTCATGATGCTCACTACTAAATAGCTAGAAAAAATGTAATCTGAAATTTAAATGTAATCTGAAACCCATGAATGGTAGAATCTTAGTATTGTGTTGATGCATTTTTACAGAATGTTTCAAAAGTTTGGAGCCGCGTTAGTTCTTGTCTAAAAGAGAACCATTGATCCATAACTGCATAGGTTTCCGGTATGTGTTCCAAATTCTTCAAACACCCTTTGGATATATTCTGTGGTATATCTTCATGCAATATATTTTAATGCTAGGATTTCAAGTATTTTTCTCAGATTTCATTTGCATGAAGAAAAACCTTAACACAGCCAGAATCTCAATCCGATTCCTATTACAATCAAGATCCTGATCCAATTCTCTGTTGAGCAAGATTTAAGATTACCCACTCATTTCAACATGTAAAATGAGAAGACCTTCATGTTTGATGATAGATACTTGATACCCACATAAATGGAAAAACAAAATAAAATGCAAAACAAGACCATTCTATTTTTGTATAAAAAATGATTTCTTTGGTTTGGTCCTATAGCTTTCTTTGTGACAGGCTATCCCCATAATGTTACAACCACATTAAGAACTAAATTGTGTGGGTAAAAATGGAAAGGTTCCTCTCTTATATGACCACAACAGAGCACAATGGATATGTTTCAAATTTCCAGTGAATTCGCCAGTTGTTTAGGGCATGACAGAAAGCCCTGCCTTTCTTGTTGAGGAGAACGTTTACTGCCATTTGTTTCCCATGAGATTTATCTGCACAAGGTGTGGCTCTTATCATGCTGTGATTTTTCTCCTAAGCTTCAGCATGCTTCCACCATTCAGCTTACTGTCAAGACTGAACATACACAGCAGAGCTTGCCCAGAGGAACTTCAGTCTTCCTCTTTGCTCATTGTGATTTGGCTGTGTTTTAGGATTTCAATTCATTATAACTGTAGGCAGTAATGTAACATTTGAAGGAAATAATAATTATCTACTGATGAAACTGCAAGCAGCTATCTTCAGAGGATCAAACTAGGTTCAAAATACAGGCATTGCTATTTGGCTATTACGTTAATCCTGTTGTTAGTACAATGAAGAGTCTGCCTTCTACCTCCCTGCCTGCAGATGGAAGTGCTAACGCTAGGATTTTAATTGTCTGTTACTCAACTCAGAGAGTGTCTTTCGTTTAAAGAGCAAAATTCCATAGCAACTTCCATCTCTGCATTACCAATTACCTTGAAGACATGTAAGCTTTACCGTTAAACATGGAACCAGTGCATGGTAACTCATCATTTCAAAGTTTCACAAAACATCTCATCTGATTTCCAAAGCAACTCTATTTCTATCCCCATTTCATGATGGGAAAAGTGAGATACAGTGAAGAAACAAGATTGGCCTATGGTAACAAAGTTAGAAAGTATCAGAGCCCGTAGCAGAACACAGTTCTTCATCCTGGTGAAATGTTCTTTCTACATGTGACACTGCTTATCGTAGAGCTTTTTAATACTTGATCTTCAGATGATGTTACATTTGTGGCATTTAGCTGAGCCTATGCATTAGTTCATAGTTCTATGCACATTTTCCTCAGTGCCCCACTACTCGCCAGCATACAGTGGTTTCTGGCTTGTCTTCACAGCCTTTTAAACACAATGATAGCCTAATGATTCAGGAGTTTCCTGGAGCTGGAATCCTTTTCCGAAATGAGTTACCCAGATCCTTTGTATGCATGACTGCATGAAATGAAATGGAAGAAGATTTCTTATTCGTCATTCTTCCTTTCTTGTTGAGATTCAGATCTACAAGTATTTCCTGAGAGCCTACTATGTGTCAGACACTGGATTAGCTGTTCTTAAATATGATTATTAAGGAAAATACTTGATACCACATCAGCTCTGGCTGGCCTCAAACTCCCTTCTGACCTAGCCTCAGAGTTTTGCTATCTTCTTCAGAAAGGGAAACTTCCTTACTAGTTGCTGAAGCTCAGGTTCACTGATGTTGAATGCTTTATAAATCCAATAAATACAGTTCAGAAGTTTTGATGTTGATCTTTTTATTTTTTTCTTATCTGGCAGGCTGCAGAGCTCAGGAGCACCACCGTATATGGGGGTCAAGCGGCACATTGCCCGTCAGTGTCTGGATGGTTGACTATGCAGTCTGCAGTCCAGAAAGAAATAGCTCAAATGTTGCCAGTAAAACAGATATAGGAGTCTTATGCCACAAGGGTCATCTTTTTGAACGCTTTCTTTTAAAAATCTTAATCAAATATATATGGCTATATATTTATATTTTAAAGAAAAAAACTGTATAATCTCTGAGTAGTATCTTTAAGGATTAAGATAGATTGTATTTGTGCTTTAGAAAGATAACTAACAATTTGGGGAATGAATTGGAAAGGACAAAAACAAAGATAAGTTAGGATCCTGTTGCAATAATCTAAACAAAGGAATAGTGCCTCAAAGAATAGAAAGGCAATGAGAATACTGAGCAGCTAAAAAAATTCAGTAGTTTTTAGATATTAATAAGAGGTTAAATAAGGGATGATATTTCAAGATTTCTAGTTGAGAGAATAGAAAATGATATAATTAATACAGATAACAAATACATGAAGAAAATCAGTTCAGAAAGAATGCATGTTTACTTTTAAAATGAGCTTGGGAGACTTTAAAACATCTATATTGGGTGATGGTGGTAGGAAACTGGTGCACAAAAAAGGTCAAGGATGACAATTTGGGGATCAACAATGTTTTGACCAGAAAGTCACAGGCACATAGAGTGTTAAGAGAAGGCTATGGGCCAGGAATAAAAACCTGAAGAATTGCAACACTTACAGAGTGAAGGGAGAGCCAAAGAAAGGATCTGCAGAAGTATTCTGATAGGTAGGAGGAAAGGAAGGAAAGAAGCTAAAAAGAGATTTTTTTTCCACAATGTCAAATGCTGCCAAATTCAATTAAGGAAAATCACTAAAAAGCATGCTTTGGATTTATTTAAAAAGGCTTTCCCAGGCAACTTGAAGAGAGTCGTTTATTTAAAGCGATGCAAACAGAAGTCAGATGGCAGGGCACTGGGGAATGGACAGGAGACAAGGAAGCGGAGAGCTCGCAGGAGACTAATCTTTCAATAAGCTAACACAAAAGGCAACATAAGGATGAATATTCATTGCTATGAAATAAAAATGAGGTTATTTGAAGAATAAATTTAAAGTATAAAAGTAAAAGTCATAATTATCAAAACATTCTGATTCTCTTTTTACTTCATATGCTCTATAAATATTATGAAATCAGTAGAGCCTAGGTTTATAAAAGAAATCCCCACTGTGCAGAGGAAAATCTACACCTAAAAACACATGTTTAGCTTGCCAGTTTTGAAGATTAAACTTAGTTAATCAGAATAGGAAAGCAAATACATTTAAACTCAAATCGCTGCAAATATTACTTTTATAGTCTTTGGAAAAGTTGCAAATATCAGAATTTTGACACTGTGAAGTGTAAGAAGGTATTAATAGATATATCTATCAAAACAATAGTAATTAAAGCTGTTGAAATAAGTCAAAATTTAAATAGGCATTATGAAAGCAAGATCTCTGGGCTTAAATGGTTAACATTTTTTGTGTTAAATCAGTGTAAAATGTTGTGATCAGTACATCAAATTTTATTTGGGATAAAATGATCTCTATTGGTCTCTTAGAACAAATTACCCTCATTTTAACAAACAAAAATGGTTTATAGAGGATTTTATGAGTCTATACACATATTAATATAAACATGTAGTTATTAAATTTTGTAGTTGTGTAACTAAATTTTTCACTGCTTTTTTCCAAGGTAATAAAGTTCACTCTGGACATGTGTTCCTCAGGTAGAAAAAATTCTTCCCACACTTTCTTGTGGCTAAGTGGGACTTCATAACTTCATTTCCTTAATTAAATATAAGTGAAAATAAGTTGTTTGGTCTTGCCTGCATTCCTCAGTTCGCACAAGATAGAACAGTGATGTGCCTGTGATCTAGCTTTGACTTTTTCAGGTATATTTACATAGTGTAAAATGCATAAGCCACTTTCCCATCCACGTTATTGCATGTGGCAATAGGTCAGTTCTTTTCATTGTTAGGTAGTATTCCCTTGTATGAATATCTGTATACATTTTCCTACTGAAGGGAATTTAAGTTGTTTCTAGTTTGTGGCTATAATGAAAAGAGTTGCTATGAATATTCTTGTTAAAATTTATGCATAAACACATGTTTTTACTATTCTCAGATAAAGACCTAGAATTGTGGGGTTCTAGGAAAAGTATGTTTAATTATATTAGATACTTCCAGAAAAATTTCCAAAGCAGTTATACCATTTTACATTCCCACCTGCAATGTATGTAAGACTAAGTTTTCACTTTGCTGATGAAGACAATGCCCAAAGGGATGGAGAAGTAACTATAATATATGGGAATAAATCTGGTCCTTGAATGGAGCCATAGTTTTCTACCATCTTGGTGCACTTACCTCTGCTCTAGTCCATAAAACTGAGAGGGACAATGAGATACTGAGAGGGCAAACAACGGGTTCAGTCTGCCCAGTATAGGAACCAAGAGGGTACATTTTTTGTAGAGAATTTTAAAACAATAAAATGGACTAAAATCCAATCTGCTTCTTTTTTAAATCACCAGGTGCTGAATTTTTTTCTAAATAATGTCAATAATAAAAATACTCCTTCTGATTAGGACAGACCACACATATACCTTTGTCCTTGATATGCCACTGAATTAAATTACTAATTTTTAACATTTATCTCTTCTTGATCTTTTTCTCTAAAATATCTGATTTAAGATCTACATTTTTAGAGTATGGCATACTTGTTAAAACTATGCATATCCTGTATGAGTATTCGATATTACTGATAAGTAAAAATTCGTTAACATTTAGGGCACATTTGTAAACATTTAAGATATGCATAGCAATTAATTGGCACTAGTAGCCTATAACCTACTTTTTACACTACACCGTCAGAATCTTTTCTATGAGATTGACAAACCCTTTCATAAGCATTTAGGGATACTTGATTTTAAAATATAGTGACCTGAATTACACAGCAATATTTTAGACCATCTTCCTGATATCCTTGAGCAGTAGAGCCTACCTCTATAGCACTTACTGAGCACCATATCAACGGACACACAGATCTATGGCCTCTTGGTAAATTATCTCTCAACCTGACAAAATAAAGCGAATTCAATAACCACATCAAATCTTATCCACAGCACGTTACTGTCTTGTTCAATGACCTTGATGTCTGGCTGCCTTTAACACCTTGAACTCAGCCCTAGGACTGAATGTGTGTTCCCTGTAGGTTACAGTCTTGGCTTCTCATAAGCATAGTCTTTCCCCATAACAAGGACATATCCACAAACTACATTAGTGCACTCTGTATGTCCTCACTCACCATTTGTGATACCAAACTAGCGCTGATATGAGTGAAAGAAATTAGATACAAGAAGGCTCTTGCTATTCTCTCTGAATTTTGGTCTACAGAATTCGCTATTTTTTGGACCTCTGATTATAAGGTAAACATAAATTGCTCTAAATACCTACTTGCTTGAAAAGTGCATTTGTATAAACTTCCTGTCCCTGTACTCTAGGCAAAGACCTCTAGGACCACACCTGCAGATGAACAAGTTTCATTTTTTACTAGTTTCTGAAAAACAAAACAAACATCATGAGGGAACTGTAGGGCTTCTCAGTAAGAGTGTATAAGACAGTTCTTATTACCAGATTTTAGCTTATTTTAGGTGAGTTTGGGGAACATTTAAAGATGTGTGGCTTTACTATGGATTGAATACTTACATGAAGGACAATTTTGTATTTTGTATTTTGGGCATCTAAATAGAGCTTATCTAGGAGCAAAATCATGCATCACATACCTAAATCATAAAAACAACCAACCATCCCTCCATCCCAGTTAATATAAGTGACTATTATTCCCTTATCAATTTTCATTTTAGCATGCATGATTTTGTCTGTGTTCAGACATGATTACAGAGCCTTTCAATCCATCAAAGTCACAGAGTGGCCTTGTCTAATGTTGATGTTCTGAGAAATTGTTTATGCCCAACAGGACAGCAAGCCCTACCTATGAGCAACAGGTAAGCTCCTTGATATCTGTAGTGGCTTTTCTCCTGCTGTATTGGTTTCCTATTGTTGCTGTAACAAATTATTACAAACTTAGTGGCATAAAATACAAAATTATGTTTCATTTCAATAGGTCAGAAGTTCAATACAAGTGAAAATAAAGGTGTCAGCCATGCTGTGTTCCCTTCTGGAGCCTCTGGGGAGAATCTATTTCCTTGCCTCTTCTAGCTTCTAGAGGTCAACTACATTTCTGGGCCCATGGTCCTGTTCCTCCATCTTCAGAGCCAGAAAGGGAAGGTCAAGTCCTTCTCATATCCATCATTCTGCCCTTCTTTTCTGATTCCTCCTTCCACTTTTAGGGACATTTGTGATGACATTGAGCTTACTTCAGATAATCCAAGATAATCTCCCCATACCAAGACCCTTAACAGTAAATGTATGTACAAAGTCCCTTTTGTCACGTATGATAATGTATCTACAGGTTCTGGGGATCAGAATGTGGAACTGTTAGGATGGGGAACTATTATTCTGCCTACCGTATTATCTCACACTGATGTATGTCATCTATTTCAAATAGTCTTATGCAAGTAGAAAGAAGTTCACATGCAAAAAAAATCCAGATTAAGGGGCCTTGATTTGGTTGATGCAGTGATTCAACAATGTCAAAGATACAGGTTCATTTCATCTCTCAGAACTCTTTCCTCTTCATATTTAGCTACTCATTGGTGTCAGGGTTTCCAATTGCAATCCAGAGTACATGCTTCCAAGTTGTCAATTAAAAATGAGCAAAGACTGGCTTCCAATGACTCTCTCTCATGTGTGGGGGAACTTTTCTCAAAGTTTTCTAGCCAATCATTTCTGAGCTCATTGTTTCAAATTACCTAGGCCTGTTCACCTTGAATTAATCACTGGCAAGGAGAACGGTCTGACTTTAGTAATTTTAGGCATATCAGCAAGAGTAGCATGGGGAGTCCTTCCAATTGTCAATCTCATCACATAGGACACTGGTCACCACCTGGTCTATTAATGCAGCTAAAAACGGAATTAAAATTATTAATGTAAGAGAGCTGATTTGGAGCCTAAGTCAGATGTGGTCAAAAACCAGATTATTGCTAATCAGAATATATCTTAGTGAATGTCACAATAAAATAATGTCAGAACATAGGCAGGTTTAAAAAATTAAAGAGACAATAAAAATACACAAGGTTGGTGCAAGTAATGAATCATTAATTAATAGAATACTTAAGAACTGGAAGTCATGAGTATCAACGAGCAGAACAAACAGTTAAAGTCAATAGACTAATCAGTTAGGAGAAATATGGGCACTGACGAGCCAGAGGTAAAACTTTGATACCAAGAAGGCCTTTATAACTGAGACTAACCTCTTTGCTAGTCCAGTGCACACAAACTGCTTAATAAATATTCTCAGTTCTATCGTGATTCAATATACTTTAAAGTACGAATTCATTCTGAAGTGCTGCTAAGCTAGGATATGAGGCTGAAATAAGATCAATGAGATCACCTGTGACCTGTAGGCCATGGGGCTTATCATGTCAGGAAGCAAGAATGATGAGAGACAAGTGCAGATAGCACAAATGATATGAAATGACATAACTTCTTTCAAATTCAGTAGGAAATAAAGCTTGTTCCCAAATATTTTTAAATTATCTAATATGTTAGTTTATATATATATTTTGCTAAAACAAAGAAATAAAAACAAAAATGCACTAAAGAGATGTCCAGTTTCTGGTCTAGCATGCAAGGAGCTTAGAAGTCACCACTCTATCCTAAGAATAAGTAAAAAACTGAACAAATTGAAAAAGCAACAATTCTTCTTATATCTGTGAGATAAGTGAGGCCATAGGGCAAACAGCTGCCCCCAAAGTTGAAAAGACCGGCAGGTACAGATAACCACAACTTCCATAAGCAGAGACCTCTCCATGAACTGGTGTCTGGGAAGGAAAACTCAAACTGCAATCGAGCAATTGCCAGAGGCTCAGTGTGGACAAGCCTGAAAGTTAAAAACTACAAGAACTAGTTATCAGGAGCCTCTCACACAAACTTTGGTGAGTTTTACCTCCAGAAGTTCTACAGGTTCTCACTGTAAATATCAGAGAAAAATCCCCTCATTCTTCCAGCATGCAAAGGGAAAAAGTAACCATTTTTAAATACACCAGAACATTCTGTTCTGAACAAAGCCTGCCCTTAGGAGAAACTATCTTACCAGAGCCTAAACTACTGGGGTTTTACCCGGAGCCCAAACTACTAAGGTTTTAACCAGAACTTAAACTATTGGGGTTTTAACCAGAGCCTAACCAGCCTGAGGGGAAAGGAAATACTCAACTCTAGCTCCCTCTAGCCATCCTATCTCACCTAAGAGGAAGAAGAGAAAAAGAGCAAAAACAAAAAAACAAACAAACAAAAAAAAAAATTGAGAACCACTTGTGAAGTTTACAGCCCAGGGGCTCAAGCTAACTAGAGCAGGGGTCCCCAACCTACAGGGAGTTGTATAGTTATCTCATTATGTATTACAGTGTAATAATAATAGAAATAAGGTGCATAATAAATGTAATGTGCTTGAATCATCCTGAAACTATCCCCCGCTCCCTGGTCTGTGGAAAAATTGTCTTCCATGAAAATGGTCCCTGGTGCCAAAAAGGTTGAGTACAGCTGTACTAGAGGACTGAGACCTAATCATAAGACTATAGAACATTTCCCCTTTCCCTATACCTCACCACTATTTAATAAAGACCCATTTACTCCATTTCTTTTACTGAATTGCTTTAACAACCAGTATATCATGTCCTGCTTTCAACAAAAATTACAAGTCATACGAAAACACAAAAAACAGTTTTAAGACATAGAAAGCATCTGAACCAGACTCAGATATGGCAGGGAAATTGGAATTATCAGATTGTGAATTTTAAACAACTATGATTAGTATGTTAAAGGCTCTACTGGAAAAGTAGACAACACTCCAGAACAGGTGGCTAAAGTAAGCAGAGAGAGAGAGAAATTCTAAAAAAGAATTAAAAAGAAATGCTAGAGATAAAAAAAAAAAAAAAAAAACACACACGGACAACAAACTAAACCCACCACAACAATGCTGTAACAGGAATAAAAAATGCCCTTACTGGACTCATTACAGCTCAGGAGAGAATCTCTGAGTTTGAGGAGATGTCAATAAAAACTTCCAAAAATGGAGAGCCAGTGGAAAAAAAAAAGACAAAGAGGAAAAGCAGAGCAGAATATACAAAAGCTGTGGGACAGCTACTAAAAGTGTGATGTACATGTAACGGGAATACCAGAGGAGAAGAAAAGAGAAAGGAACGGAAGCAATATTTGAAGAAATAAAGACTGAGAATTTTCCCCAAATTAAGTCATACACCAAACCACAGATCTAGGATGCTCAGAGAACACCAAGCAGGATAAATACTAAGAAACCATCCCTAGAGATATCATATTTAAACTTTAGCAAAATCAATGATAAAGAAAAATGCAATAAAAACAATTAAACTCTCTCCAAACATTCTTTCTATTAGTTTTAGGTAGTCTCTTACTACTTTAATTTCAATCCACCACTCTCTTCCTCAAAACAAGTAAAAGGTATGAGATTATTTACTTAAGTAAAATAAACACACTTACTATTAGGCATTACAGAAGCCATTTTATAGGAAAAGTTCATTAGTGAATTTACTGAAATGATAACTGGCTTTCAATTCAAACAAACTTGAGTTTAACTTCTTGACACGTTTGACATTTAAAAAATACTACTGGATTTCACTAAACCTTAGTTTGGACCCCAGAAAAAGGGTAGCAGTATTTATTTAGCAGGATTATTATGAATACTAGAGATTATATTAGGTTATTAATGGTGTGAAATGTCCAATTTCCTTACGTACTAAGTTTGACAGTTGATGTCTCTGACATTTCACTTTGACACTTCTTGTTTTATTTTCATTGTGAAGGTACATCCTCATTCTTTCAAATGCACTTTTTGGCTTGTGATTATCTTTCAAAAATTTTTCAGAGCAATTTTTGTGACACCATGGATAAGTAAAAAATTCATCTTATTTTCAAATATGAGTTCCGTTCTGAAACCAATACAGTACAGACAGCTGAAAATATCACCAAAGTGTTTTGGAAGGATGTGGCTAATGAATGCACAGTACATCAATGGTTTGAGAAATTCTATTCTGGTGACTTTAATCTTGAAAATGAGCCACATGGGCAACCTGAGACCAAGGTGAATAAGGATGAGGGGAAAGCTGTAATGGAAACAAATCCATCTCAACCTACGTGTGAATTAGCAGCAAGGTTTGACATTACTATTCCAACAACATTGGACCACTGGAAACAAATTGGCAAGGTAAAGAAGCCAGATAGATAGATGGGTTCCATGTGAATTAAATGAGCGTCAGAAGAGAAATCCTCTTGAAGCTTGCCTTTCTTTGCTGTCATGACATAAATGTGAACCATTTCTACACTGTATTGTTACATGTGATGAAAAACGGATTCTTTTTGACAATTACAAGCATTCAGCACAGTATTTGGATAAAGATGAAGTGCTGAAACATAGTCCAAAACCAGATGTTCATAAAAAAAAAACAAAACTAATGGTGTCTCTTTGGTGGTCCAGCATTGGCATTATTCATTACAGTTTGATGAGGCCTAGTCAGTCAATTACAGTGGATGTCTACTGCAACCAATTGGATGAAGTGATGAGGATGCTTGTGATTTAGCAGCAGAGATTGGGCAATAGAGACATGCCAATCCTCTTACAAGACAAGGCTTGACCATGTGCTGCACAAACAATGCTGCTCAAACTACAGAAGCTGGACTTGGAAACTCTCTGTCATCCACCATATTCACCAGACCTTGCACCAACTGAATACCACTTCTTCCAGGCTTTGGACTACATCTTGCAAGGAAAAATATTTAGTTCTCAACAAGCTGTGGAAAATGCCTTTTGTGATTTCATCACCAGTTGCTCTCTAGGATTCTTCACTGCTGGCATAAACAAGCTATGGTTAAGACGGCAAAACCATATCAATAGTTTAGGTTCATACTTCCATTAATTGTACTGCTTCTTGTTTGAGATATAATAAACTATATTTTTGATTCAAAATTGGACACTTCATATTTAATGACCTAATATTAGTAAAAATGAGGTAATACCTGTCTAATAAAAGTAGCTGCTTAGTAAATGATAGCTAGTAGTTTTAGGAGTAGTGAAACGTCACAGAAATATAGAAATGTGAAGAGAAGCAGAACAAGAAATGTTTTCCTGGTGTGTTTTTTCTAGCCATCTAATCATATGTTAGTTTCATAAAACTTATTTTGGCATAAAATCCAGTTGTTCTAGGCAATCTAACAACAAGGCAAAGGCTGACATACAAACTCACTCCAATTGGGACTCTTTCCTATACTTCCTTTCTGTTAGACTTGTCTTCTCTCTAGATCATATAAACAACAGAAAACTTTAGCATTTTGAAAAATTTCTTGCTGATCTAGCAAACAAAGGAATAAACATTGAGAGAACAAGAGATTAAATTACAGATTAAAAATATAAGGTCATACTTCTGGTCAAAATTTGATTGCAAACATTTTTTTGGCCCCCATGACCAGAAACTCTTCATATGTTTTTAAGCAACGATCTCTCTCCTTGGCCTTTTCTGGAAGTCTTCAAGGTCAGCAGTTTTAAGGCAATGTGTCTCAACTCTACTTGCACATTATAACCATCTGGGGAGTTTTAATATAGACTGCTGTTTGGGCCCTGCCCTCAGAAAATTTGGGTTTTATTGGTCTCTGGTGGAACCTTGGGAGCAACGTTGGTTTTAACATTCCCCAGGTGATATTAATGAGCATTCAAAGCTGACCACTGCTATTTTAAAGTAAACTTTCCATGGGGCTTAGGGCAATTCCTCTGTTCATGCCCAAGCACCACCTTCAGTGCTGTGGGTCATTATTCATTTCACCCTATGGTTGCTGCTTTTTCCTCCTGGGATCTACTGTGGTTGCCTGATGCTAGTTTCATTAATAATAAGTGCTTCCAATTATTCCTCCCATTAGTTGTGCTTGTGGGTTGACAGTTCCACTGCTTGTGCACCAAAGCATCACTCTGTTCTTCAGTTTTCCACTGATTCTTGGAATTGGGGAAATGGCTTCTTTGGTGAGGGATTCTCTGCACAAGGGCAAACTATGCATTTTAACTGTTGGCTGTTTCTTGAAGAAAGAACAGCCATCTCTGAAAGAGTGTGTAACATGTATTTCTTTCTTCAAGGAGATGACATATATCAAGCACCCTGTGTGTGGAGGCACTCAGGAAAGGCCTGCTTTGTGAACTAAATTGGTTTCTTTACCTATTTTTTCCTACTGCGCTCAATCTTCTGTGGCTCTGAGGTCAAGCTCACTAGTATCATAAAATTATCTCTATCCAAAATTCTTCATGTTACCTGTCTACAGTTTAGCTCTAAGACATCTTATCATATTTTCTTATTAGTGATAGATTAAATCTTTTTTCAATTAAAGTGCACAAGTTCTCTTATTCACCTGCCAAATTCCTTTGTTCCTAAGAACTAACCCTTCTTGGGTCTCATGGAGGCTATGACCATCAATTTCCTTGCATATAAATAGCTAATTGTCTTTTACCCAAAATGAAAGCAGATAACCTGTAAAATAAAAAGCCTTTATTGAAAAACATTTCTCCATATTTAATGGTAAATATAGCATCTCCACATCACGTTTGGATTAAACTCTTATTTAGCACTCCACAGAGATAATATTTATATGTACCTGCAATTTTCTGCCCTAGCACTTTTACGGTTACAAGTCTTCTCCCCCTTATTTTGTTTGCAAGTTCATTATAAAACAAACAAGAGTCACTAAGGATAGGAATTTAGCTCTCTTTATTTGTGACCTGCCTATGAAAAATATCCCCAGCCCTTTTTCACAAGGTAGTATATGGTTTCTCCTATGCACAATCCATTGTTTTAGGAAACCATATTGTCAGTAAAGAAAAAGATTCCTATGAAACCATGCTGTGAAGACCAGACCTGAGTGCTGCAATAGAAAAGAGATTTCAATAACATTATTCTCAATTTGTTTCCTTTTACTTTTCTGTATTAAAATTATTAGTAATTAAACTTCTGATCATGCATTCTACCCCTTTTTTAACCAGCTCTAACTGAAGATTTCAGTAAAGTTTAAATTATTATAGCTGATAAATTTCATAATTTAAGACTCTCTTTGTCTCACAGGAGACTCAAGGGAAAGTTATCATTAACTTCAAGAAGATATTGGTAATAATCATTCAGGGAGATTTATGTATAGAAGTTCTGACAAAGATTTCCCCAAACTGTAAAATGAACTTTCAGAAGCATCTTTGCTTATTTATATATAGACATATGGAATCCTTAGAGTTTACAATGAAAAGGTGATTTTTTTGCTTGTAAAAATTATTTCAGCAAATGACAATGCTAAGTATCTAGGTGTCTGCTAATACTTTTTCTCTACAAGTATAAAAATATTCTTTCCCTTCTCTCAATGACAAAAGTGGTAATAATTGGTAGCTTTGGTGCCCCTTAGTTCTCATTCCCTAGTGACACCACTCCCCCTACCAAATACATGCACACACATATATACACACTAAAAATGTGTCTGCTGACATACACAGACCACCTAGGAATAACTAGTACAGCTGGGTGGCCCAGTGGATAAGGAAACTTTTTTCTCTCTACTGTAATCTTTTAGACTGTCCCTCCCTTACTCATACCTTTGCCATTGCCTGTTCTTCTCTCCACTCTCAATGACCTGTCTATATAACTTCTCAAATTCCAGCATTATCCCAAGCCTTGGCCCTGTTCCACCCCCCACTTGCAAACAGGCCTTTATACCAGAGTAGCCAGCCATAGGCAGCTCTTATAAGAGACTGGTCTAGTTTCCCTACAGAAATCCAGACAAACCTGTTTCTGCCTGAAGTGAATCCACCAACTCTCTGCTACAAAGTGCATATGAATTTTGTCTGGGTAATTAACAAATCCCAGAGGAATGGGATAGTGGTGGGAATGGAAAGCAAAGAGACAGTTGGTGATTAGAGTAACTTTTACAAATGGATTTATTTTTTTCATCATTATTTATGGTCTAACCTTCTAAAAATCTAGTATTTTTATGTTACATTTAAGGATAAGCAAGTATTAGAAAAATTCAATATCCACAATATTTTAACGAATACTTAAAGAATATGGAGGTTTCTTTCTTTATGAGTGAAACATTAGTCATTGAGTACATTTCTCTATTTGGCCGATGAGGGAGAATACAGTTCCAGCCAGCTAGAGGATACAGACTATGGGGAAAAAGGGAAAATAACATAATAGGTGAAAGAAATGTCCTAAAACTGAAAATAGAGTCTTTGAGGGGGGCTCTAAAGCAATTTGAAGGGAGATACAAAACCATGGACTTCTCCAGGGTCCTAAGCTGATAGATATTAATTTATTCGTAAAAATAATGGAAGTACCAAACACCCTTCATTATAATGCTTCTATAATAGAACTAATTATGGGCTAGGCTCTGGGCTCATGTTTTACACACACTGTCCTATTTCATCCCTTACTATAGTCCTAGAAGACTGATTTTCTCATCCCCATTTTACATTTGATAATACGGAAACACAAATATATTTGTTAATTTGCCCTGAATCTCATCACTTATAAATGGCAGAGGTGGGGTTCAGCCTTATTTCCCAAATCCGTATTTTTTTAAGCAAACACTATTTCCTTTTAATGTCTAGAAAGGTAAATGAAATATGTGCTTTCTACAAACTCATTTATTTCTGTATTTGAGTATTCATTTGTTTTACCCCCTGTTATTTCCAAAGCTTCTTTAGAAAAGCTATAACCTTACTTCAGCTAAATAAAGGGAAGAACTTTCCTTTCTCAGTATAGACAGAGGGGTGTTACTAGTCTTATGGTGGTCTCTGCCACTAACTTGCAGTATGACGGTGCAAAATGTGTGCCTTTTGGGGCCCAGATTCTGATGGGATTGGCCTGGAGATCTGAGAAGTCTGTTACGTTTCCTATGCTGACTGACGTTCTTGAGAGTGTTCTGTCTCAGAACCATGAGAAGGAAGGGAACTGGGACTAAAAGAAACATGAAAGCACAGTCGGGGAGAATGATAGAAAACCATAAACTGATCCCTTCTTGACTTCAGTTTGCCTTCACAGTTGGTATTCATTTGCTTCAAACCCTCAGATCCCAAAGGATGGAGTGTTACACAAACAGTATCAGTGACCACTCTGTTCTACACATCACAAAGAGGATGAAGGATAACTACATAAATAAATAATGTAACACTGGAACTGGGCAATTTTCTGGCCTTTGGGGGCCACTAGAGAATGTTGATTTGGACCACACAGGACTCTGGGGGTTGTAAAACAGCAAACCACAACATGGTGTCCACTCGAAGCCTTTCACCAGTGTGGTTGGCCAGGAGCTGACTAACCAGAACTTTTTATAGAGCACAGCTCAGCCAGTGCAGTCACTGGAAGCTCTAACCTCATTCTCTTCTCAGGGTGGGCTTAGGAGTCCAGTGGGTCTATGGCCCCTAAAGGCCAGTCTGAGCACTTACATCCATTAATGTCAAAGTTTTCAGAAATTGGCTGCAAGATGCAAAAAAAGTACAAATAAAGCAAATAGGGTGTGTTTTTTATAAAGCTAAATTTATTGATTTAAAACACTCACTTTTATTCTGTTTTTCCCTACTTTTTAAAATTAAAAAGTTTTTTATTTTGTGAAAGTATAGTGACAATAAATGGTAGAGTTTATATGTTATGTGTTTATATGTTATTTTATACATTGTTCTCTGCTTAGCAAACCTCTCTCAGATTTCAGACTTATTTTTGAAACTTATCTGAAATCGAATACTATGGACAATTTTGTTTTAAGGTGTACAAGAGGGAGGGATGGAAGCCCCTGGGATCTCCTGCTATACAATCAAGGCTACAGAGCTTAAACCTGAAGGAAGAAAATCTCTACACTATCTGTAAGGTTTGGAGATTTGGACAATTTGCCCTAGGTCCCTGTTTTTGGATTTCACTGTATCTCATCTGTGATTCAACAGGCTTAGAGAAAATCTCAGTTTGTCAGTACAAAAAAAACATTAAAAATTACCAAGATTTAGAGATACTCAGATTTAAGTATTTTGCCTTTATAAGATAAAATGCTATTATTATCTGATTTCTTTTCACTTTGAAGAATGTCATTGATATTCACTGCAACCTAATTTTACTGGATACTTATTATAATATGGATGAGAATAGGAGGTCAATGATAACCAAGCTGCAACTTCCAGAGCACGTATTATATGCAAAACAGTTTTTATGTATTTTCCCCCAATCTCTCAACTGTTGCAATTTGAAAAGATAAAGTGATGCAGCTTAAAGTGGTAGTATAAAATAATTGAAATAGCAAAGATTTTGGCATCCAATAAATCTGAATATGAATCCTAGCTCTATGGCCTTGGATGTGTAATTGAAGTTTCCCCTCATTTATAAGATGAAGCCAACAATAATAATTTATGATGTTATTATGAGAAATGCATAGTATAATAGATGTAAAGTATCCCATTTAATGCCTGGTATATAGGAAGAACTCAATATTTGGCTAAATAACTTTATCAAGTTTATGATTATTGTATATAGCAGAGGTGAGAGCTCTACTTTCCGTCTAATAATCTACAATCCTTGCAATATATAGTAGCAAGACAACTAGTTCATTGTGCAATCTGAGCACAGTGGAGCATAAACATGACATTGTCGTATTTTTGTCCATTCACTACCTTTAAATATTCTGTTAAATCTCTCTCTCTTTTTCCTTAATGGTATCTTAGGGAACATCCACAGAATTAGGCTCACAGATTTAAAAATGTACAAATTTAGTGTGGTCAGTTTCAATTACCAACATATCCCTTTTAGACTCTTCCCTTGGAGTCTTTCTACTGCCATGACAATGTTTATGAGACTCACGTTTATAGCCACATTGTGAAATATCCTTCCTGCTCTAATCATTCTGCTCTCCAAGTTTGGATACTTTTGGACAATGCTTTGAGGATGGAGAGGAGGTAGAAGAGTAATCTGGACTACAAACATAGCATATTCCTACTAACTTGGTATAGTTCCTGTCTAAATTCATTCTCTCTTATCTAACACTAAGGAATTGGCCTGTATTAATTATCTATTGCTGTGTAATAAATTACCACAAGTCTGGAGCTTAAAACAAAACATATTTATTATCTCACAGTTTCTGCAGTCAGGAGTCTGGACATAACTGAGCTAGATTCTCTGATAAGGTCTCTCATGGCTGCATTTAAGCTACCAGCTGGGTCTGCAGTCTTATCCAAGACTTGACTGGGGAAGGATATGCTTTTGTTTGCACATTTTAGTTCCCCAAGGCTTTATGACTGAGAGCTTCAGTTCTTTGCTGCCTATCAGCCAGAGGCTGTCTACAGTTTTTTGTCACATGGCAGCCCAACATAGCCCTCAACAAAGCAGTTTACTTCTACAAAGTGAGCAAGGAAGTGAATGACTCCACAGATAGGTGGTAGAATCTTAATTATCATGTAATCCTGTGTATGTAATTACATGCATCCTGCTACCTCTGCCATAGCCTATTATATATAAGTAAGTCACAGGATAGGAGCAAGTCACATTCAAGGGGAGAGAACTACAAAAGGGTATGAACATCAGGATGGTGAGTCCATGGAGGGCACCCTAGAGTCTACAGGCCACAAGGTTATATTCTTAAAATAGAAAGATCCATTAATCTCTAATGAAAGTTGTAGTTTTTTTTAAAAGAAAAACAAAATTGACACACCTTTAGTGAGACTAAAAAAACGGAGAGAGAGAGAGAAAGAGAGAGAAGACCCAAACAAATAAAATCAGAGATGAAAAAGGAGATATAACCAATACTGCAGAAATGCAAAGGATCATTAGAGACTACTATAAGCAACTATATGCCAATAAATTAGAAAACCTAGAAGAAATAGGTAAATTCCTAGACTACACAACCTACCAAGATTGAACCAGGAAGAAATCCAAAACCCGAATAACCAGTAACAAGTAAAAAGAAACAGTAATAAAAAGTCTCCTATCAAAGAAAAGCCCAGGATCTGATGGCTTCACTGCTGAATTCTACTGGGCATTCAAAGAGGAATTAACCCAATCCTACTTAAACTATTTCAAAAAAATTGAGGAAAAGGAATACTCCCAAACTCATTCTATGAGGCCTGTATCACCTCAAACCAAAATTGGACAAAGACACAATAAAAAAAAGAAAACTATAGGCCAATATCTCTGATGAACATAGAAGCAAAAATCCTCATCAAAATACTAGCAAACCAAATTCAACAACACATTAAAAAGATTATTCATCATGATCAAGTGTGATTCATCTCAGAATGAATCCAAGGATGGTTCAACATATGCAAATCAATCAATGTGATACATCCCATCAACAGAATGAAGGACAAAAACCATATGATCAATTCAATGGATGCTTGAAAAAGAATTCAATAAAATGCAACATCCCTTCATGATAAAAACCCCATAAAACTGGGTATAAAAGGAACTTACCTCAAACTGAGAAAAGCCATATATGACAGACCCACACCAAGTACCATACTAAATGGGGGAAAAACTGAAAGCCTTTCCTGTAAGATCTAGAACAAGACAAGGATGCTCACTTCCACCACTGTTATTCAACATAACACTGGAAGTTTAGCTAGAGCAATCAGAGAGGAGCAAGAAATAAAAGATATCCAAATTGCAAAGGAAGAAGTCAAATTGTCCTGATTGGCAGATTATATGATCTTATATCTAAAGAAATCTAAAGACTTCACAAAAACAGTGTTAGAACTGACAAATTCAGTTAAGTTGCAAGATACAAAATCAATATACAAAGATCAGTAGCATTTCTCTATGTCAAAAGCAAGCAATCTGAAAAAGAAACCAAGAAAGTAATCCCATTTACAATAGCTACAAATAAAATAAAATACCTAGGAATAAACTTCACCAAATAAGTGAAAGATCTCTATAATGAAAACAGTAAAACATTGATGAAAGAAATTGAAGAGGACACAAAAAAATGGAAAGATATCTGATGCTCATGGATTGGAAGAATCAGTATTGTTAAAATGTCCATAATACCCAAAGCAATCTATAACTTCAGTGCAATACTCATCAAAATACCAATGACAATCTTCACAGAAACAGAAAAAATACCCCTAAAATTTACATGGAACCATGAAGGACTCAGAATAGCCAAAACTGCCCTGAGCAAAAAGAACAAAAGTTTAGGAATCACATTGCCTTAATTCAAATTATACTACAGAGCTGTGGTAACCAAAACAGCATGGTGCTGGCATAAAAACAGACACATAGACCAATGGAACAGACTAGATAATCTGTAAATAAATCCACACATCTATAGTGAACTTGCCTTTGACAAAGCTGCCAAGAACATATAGTGAAAAAAGGACAGTCTCTGAAATAAATGGTGCTAGGAAAACTGGATGTCCATATGCAGAAGAATAAAACTAGACTCTTATCTCTCACCATATACAACAATCAAATCAAAATATATTAAAGATTTAATCTAAGATTAAATCTGAAACTATGAAACCACTAAAGGAAACATTGGAGAAATGCTTTAGGACATTGGTCTGGGCAATAATTTCTTGAGTGGTACCCCCAAAGTACAGGCAACCAAAGCAAAATTGGACAATTGGGATCACATCAAGCTAAAAGGATTCTGCACAGCAAGGGAAACAATCAGCAAAGGGAAGAGAAAACCCATAGAATGGGAGAAAATATTTGCAAACTACCCATCTGACAAGGGACTAGTACCTAGAATATGCAAGGATCGCCAATATATCCATAGGAAGAAATCAAATCCTCTGATTAAAAAATGGGCAAAGAATCTGAACAGACATTTCTCAAAAGAAGACAACTGGCCAACAGGTATATGAGAAAATGCTCAACATCATTAGTCATCAGAGAAATGCAAATGAAAACTATAATAATATACCATCTTATCAGAGTTAAATGGCTTTTATCAAAATGACAGGCAATAACAAGTGCTGAAAAGAATGTGGAGGAAAGGGAATGCTCATACACTGTTGGTAGGGATGTATATTAGAGCAACCACTAAGGATAACTTAATGGGATGGACATTTCTCAGAAAACTAAAAATAGATCTACAATATGACCCAGCAATGCCACTGCTAGATATATATCCAAAGGAGGGGAATTCAGTATATAGAAAAGATAACAACACCCCCATGTTTATTAAAGCGCTATTCACAATAGCAAAGATTTGGAATCAACCTGTGTCCATCAATGAATAAATGGATAAAGATATTGTGGTAAATATACACAATGGAATATTACATAGCTATGAAAAGAATGAAATCCTGTCATTTGTAACAACAAGGATGGAACTGTAGAACATTATGTTAAGTGAAATAAACTAAGCACAGAAAGCCAAATCTGTATGTTCTCACTCATATGTGGAAGATAAATATTAAAAACAATTGATTTCATGGGGATAGAGGTTACCAGAGGGTAGTGATGTGGGGGATAAAGTGGGGATGGTTAATGAGTATAAAAATATAATTACATAGTTAGATAGAATCAACAATATTTGATAACAAAACATAGTGACTATAATCAACAAATGTTAGGGTATACTTTAAAATAACCAAAACAGTGGAATTGGAATGTTCCTCACACAAAGAAATGATAAATGCCTGAGGTGATGGATATCCCAATTATCCTGATTTGATTAATTCACATCGTATGCCTGTATCCAAACATCATATGTACCCTATAAAGATATACAACAATTATGTACTCAAAATAATTTTTAAAAGAATTTTTAAAAAGAAGAAGAAAAAAGAATGTGATGAAAAATAAGAAACTCAGGTCCACATCATCCCCAAGAAACTATACCATACAACTTTTGGGGGATTGGAAATCACAGAACAGTGGAGAAACTAGTGACTTACAATAAGTAAGTTTATATTCTTATAAAATTCTGTTTCTATGCCTATTGAATTATATTCTCCTTACAGAAAACAACTTTCTATCTTAAAGGCACTTTGAATTCTGTAAATCCCTTCACTAGGAATGGTCATGATTTGGCAGAATTAGCACTGTATGTTTGAGTAATTGAGTAACAGAAGGAGATTGTAGCATTTCAGATCAGTAGTGAATATCCATGAATGTTTGATAGTTTCATTTTATTATCCAAAGTGCATAATAAGGAGCAGAGTTATGAATGAGGATAAATTTAAAAACATCATGAGGAAGTATCAATTTCTTAACTACATGAGAATCATAACCACAAACCAAGTATCACTTGTGGGTTATCATATTTATATGGAATTAAGTGTAGGAGTGCTCATCTTTCCTGGAAAAATTAGTTTACCTTTCACTACTAATATGGCAATTATTCTTTTTTTCATTGTAAGTATTTTTCCCACTTATCCTCCCACCCTTGACAATGTTATAAAGACCTGGTTTTATTTGGGTCCATTTTTGCTACTAAAACAATATTAACAATACACCTGCACTAAGAATATCTGAATACCTGGAGTTTATTTGGGTTTAGGGAAGGATCTGTGTTTCTTCTGGCTCATAACATGTCCTTTAGATAACTGCATTTTTCTAATAAATATGATTATTTAAATGAAAATATAAATACAACTTAATTTTTGTTCATTTCAAGCCATTTTTCATAAATAAAACCACAAGTGCAAAATAAAATTACTGTGGCAGAATAATTCACCAATTTTTGTTTCAAAAATTACACTTTCCATATTTTATGATGATTTGCTTTGTCTAATTTCAAATAAATTTTAATTCATTTCCCCCCTTATTATATGTACTTCTAGCTACAGGTCTTCAGGTTATAAACTTTAAAATAACAAACGGGCTTCATATTAAATTCAAATTTTCTTCCTCATCCATCACTTTATATAAAATACTACACAAATGTTATTAGTTTAACATAGAATTTCTTTCTCAGAATGGGGAAATTCTTTGAAACATCTGAGACTTTAAGAAAATAACACTCACAAAACATAAGAACAAATATGTGAGGATCAAAAAATCAGAATTCCTTTTTATTTTTACTAGTTTTTTTTGTTCAAAGCAAAAAGTTTGATGTAATGTGCTTTTAATTTGTGTTCCTTAAATTCTACATTTAGAAACTCAGCTCTTCTACATTCAATCTGAATACTTTATTTTATTGCCCAATGATAAAAGGACCTAGAAAATAGCCACTTGAAAGAACACAGAAGCTACATGGGCATCTGGTTTAACTTATAGCTCTTGTTCATTACCCTCATACCAAAATCTCAGAACATATGTGGTAAGGGCTTCTGAAAAAAAAAAAACCTTTAATCTGAAACCTGAATGCCAATATTCTGAAGTTATGAACTAAAACTGTTTAAAGTTAACAATAACTTTTTGTATAACCACCTTTTTTAATGTAGTAGAATTCTATGTTAACTTTATGTATAACTGTCTTTTTAATGTAGTAGGATACTTTGGACCCTGACTGGTAAAATATAATCAACCAGCGAACATGAAAAATATTATGTTTCTTAGCTGACTTTGATTACATCCAAATTCATTTCCCAGCTACCTCCAGGCAGAATGAGGGAAAAATGCCCATGGTATGGGTAGCCAGGAGTGCCCCATCCAGGTACTCAGTGAGTATGCTCTGGAGCACACTGACTTCCTATAATGAAGACCTATTTGCTACAGAATATGGTACTAAATCTCCAACTTAACTATCTATTTATATAGAAATCAACTAGAAAAAGAGATAGATGATAAAAAAGACAGACATAGGCACATGCATACAAATACATATACATACATATATATATGTGTGTGTGTGTATGTATGGCAATATTTTATTGCTGAATGGTGGCCTGCAAAAGAGTATTACATTTTAAAAGAAGCAAAATAAATAAATATAAAAAACACTCCATGCTATGATTTTAGCTTTTTAAAAAGTTATTTATTTAATTTTTGTTCTAGGGCTATCATAAAACAGCATTAGATTATCTTTTAAATCTACCCTGCACAAATAGGCCTTAATATATGTATGTGCATTTATCTTCATATCTTTATAAGTATATCTTCTCTCTATATATATTCTCTCTATATATACATATGTATTTTTTAATCTTTATTTTATTTATTTATTTATTTATTTTATTATTATTTCAGCATATTGTGGGGGTACAAAAATTTAGGTTACGTATATTGCCCTTGCCCCACCACCACCCCCTGAGTCAGAGCTTCAAGCGTGTCCATTCCCCAGACAGTGCACATCGCACTCATTATGTATGTATACACCTATCCCCTCCCTCCTCCACTTCTGCCTGATACCCGATTAGTGTTATTCCCAAATGTGCACTTAGGTGATGATCAGGGAAACCAATTTGCAAGTATTCGTTCTTGGGATACTTCACTTAGCAGAATGGGTTCCAACTCTATCCAGGAGAACATAAGAGATTCTATATCACCGTTATTTCTTATAGCTGAGTAGTACTCCATGGTATACATATACCACATTTTGCTAATCCACTCATGTATTGATGGGCATTTGGGTTGTTTCCACATCTTTGCAATTGTGAATTGTGCTGCTATAAACATTCGAGTGCAGATGTCTTTTTTATAGGATGTCTTTAGTTCTTTTGGGTAGATGCCCAATAATGGGATTGGTGGATCAAATGGTAGATACATGTATATATTTCTGTTCAGATGTATGTGTTTGTATAGTAGGATAGGTGTGTTTTTAGAATAAAGAGATTTTACATACAGACTAAGAAAATAGTACCCTATTTAATCATTTATATTAGTACTTGGGGTGAAATAGTATATATAATCACAATTAGAAGATCTGAAATATTATCAGAAAACATCACAAACATTTATGGCATTGCCACCCTAAGACTATTTCCCCAAGGAACCACAGCTCCTCTCTACTAACAACTGGGAAGTTTGAAAATTCTCACATGATCCCACCACTCTGGCCACAGTTTATTCATTTAGGGATGGGAACCAGACATAGATTGAACCAATTAATCTATCTCCAGATTTTAGAACTTTAAATTTATAGACCCAATGTCAAGTGGGCTTTTTACTGCCATATGAAATAAAAGTCAGTTTGCAGTGAAAGACAATGAAGCCAAAGTATGCAGAGAAGAAAGAAGAAAAAGGATTGTTCCTGGGTCCCCATTTCTTAGTCTCAACTGCATCCCTGCACTTTCTAAAGTTTAGTTGTTTAACCTTTTCTTGGATTCCGTAAGGAAATAAAATCTTTTTTTCCCCAAAATATATATTCAAGGTGCCTTTCTATCACTTGCAGTCAAATAATCATAAAAGTGATATTCTCTGCTTGGAAACAATTTCCTTGCTATTTTACCAGTGCAATTCCCTCTTATCCTCTAAATTTTAGCTTCAATGATCATCTACAAAGTCTTCTAAACTGCTAAGTGTGGATTAATCTAATTTTCTATGTGCCAGAACCTAAACTGTCCCCATAATTCCTGTTGCTACTCAGTATTGTAATTGCCTGTTTATTTTTCTTTTTCTTATCTAGATACATTAGGACAGAGAACATATTTATTGTACCTACTGTTGCATTTCTTAATGCATAGGATGCCCCCAGGAATATAGAAAATAGTAAATAATTGTTGAATGCAAGAAACAATAAAAGAAAGAGTAAAGATGCTTGAATTCATATTGGTTTCCTCCAACTCATGATTTTTTTAATTTGTCAATCATAATTTTAACTTAAAGGATAGGTTGTCAAATTGATATGCACTATATTACCATTATTAATAATGCCAATTTTTCATGTGTAAATAAATGGTATCCTACTTCATATATAGCTGTTTTAAATATTTTTAATAAATGGTGCAATGGAAAATGCTGGTAACAGAATTCTACAGTACAATCTTCTTAGTTTGCATTCTCTAAATCCCTCAAGCAACTCTTCCAAACAACAGTAGCCATATGTTAAGAATTCAAATTTTCTTTCTGTGGAATTTTATTTATCTGATAACCAAACCATAATTTGTGCCTCTTCAGTGATGAGGAGCTAACTCAAAAAAAAAAAAAAAAAAAAAAAAAGGTTGTATGCTTTGTTTTCCAAGAAAAACAGCACTTTTTATGAATTAAACAAAGCACACTTAGTTCATATGAGACTAACAGTTGTTCTCAACACCCGAGTGGAACTGCCCTTTCAATGAACAGTTTGTCTTGATCAGAAGCCAAGAAAAACACCTGTACTTAAAAAACCCTTGCCTCAAACATTTCATATTTTTAGAAGCTTTTTGGGGGTCCTTGAATGGTGTTTTCAGGAGACTATTGAGGTATTGTTTGTGATGATTCTTTGAAAATATTTTTATAAACAAAGGGTAGCAAAAGCATGCTTCTGAGTTATGTAATCTAATAAAATGTCTCAAGTTGTGCTATATTATTAAATGTTGCCTTCCATACATTTGTGTACATAGTGGTTTGATTTTATCCTTCTTTTGTTCACTATTAGTTACAAAGTATAATAGACATTCATGTTTAGTTGAAGAATAATAGCCTATTATGATTTTTTAAATGTAATATTTTGAATTAAACAAGCCAACATGTGAGTTAAAATATAGACTACCTATATTTACTCACACTAACCTAAACAGTAAGCCTCTCACTTTGGTTACTCTGGCACAAGTTCTTCTATATACCTTACTTATCTCCTGACAATTTCTATAGGGATACTATCAAAATGTTAATTCAGTCTACAAATCACATTAATATGTTTAGAAAAAATAAAATTGTATATGTCAATCTAATATAGGCTCATGTGGGTTATTTGCATAGGATAGGTTAAAAACATAATGCTAAAACTATAGTAGGAATGTTTTTTTCTGTTTATTCATTTATGTAGTTTTTTTTAAAATACAAAACTGTTTTGCTATCCACCATTCAGCAACTGACAAAGGACAGTTATTATACTGAGTAAACTCATCTTTCTTTAGGTCTTGGAGTAAGATCACTTTTTGGCAAAACTCCATGTGTCCATCAGCAGGAGACACGTGGGAGTCCCTGGCACTTTGTACTACTGATGAGACATGCCTGCACAGCTCCCTTTTCTTACTCACAGTTTGTCCATTATTTTGTGCCAGAGGCCATCTGAACTCATCTCACTAAGCCCTCATCTTTGTCCATCACAGTCACCACACAAAGACCAAGACAATTAGGTCAACCCTAATACTAGATTCTAGTCACATATGACACTATCATCTACTTTTCTGACTCAAGCTCCTACTCTTCTCCAGTTAGTGAAACACTCTTACTAAGCCTTCTGGAACTCAAGATCAAATCTCAGCTAAATCCCCTCTCAAATCAAATTCTTCTCTAAACTATCCCTTTTCCTTTATGCTCTCGGTTTTCCCAACCTCCAAGTCCACTGAGGACATTGATTCCCTTGTAGTCCTCCCAAATGGCAGCTGTTTCTCTCCCAATGCTCTTTGTACCACTGGGCACTAAGGTTGCAGAGATGTCCTTCTCACTATCCTTTACAACCCCAGGTTTTTAATTTCATGTCATTAAATTGTGCCCCACCTTGTTGCGTAATCTATTTCACCAACCAAACAAGACTCTGAAATTACTCTTTGAAAATTGTAGATCTTTGGCCCATTGTCACTCATTCCATTGCTACTCCTCTCATAATTCTTTTTTTTTTATTTTAGCTTATTATGGGGGTACAAAAGTTCAGGTTATATATATTGCCCATGCCCTCCCATCCCCCCGAGTCTGAGCTTCAAGCGTGTCCATTCCCTAGACAGTGCACATCACACTGATCACGTAGGTATACAAATTTATAGTATTCTCCTTTCAATATCTGGAGCTCTCAGTTCCTTAACCTTTTCCCCTAAAATGTTCTCCACCCTGTCTCAGCCACTCAGTCATGTGGTCATTTGTTTGAACCTGTCATTACTAGTAACTACAATTGCTTGATAATCTCAATCTCAAACAGTGTACTAATACACCCAATATTTCAACTAACCTTTTCATGTGCTATACTCCAACTCTGATATTTCTTCTACTCTACCAGGATCTTTAGTCCTTGGATACCACCAACTTTTCACTATCTTCATATCTATATTGTCCTCTCTTCCCCAGCTTTAATTAGATCACCAACCATAATTATCCTTTGAATATACCCTCAATTTTCTTTTTCCTCTGCTCTTTTTTAATATCTGAGTGTCTAAACTATAGCCCTGGTTAAATCTAACTCTCCATACATCACATGCCTGAACCTATGCTGGTGAACATAGTAGAAAAAAATAAAACAAAACAAAACGAAATACAACAAAATTAAAGCATGCACAAATCATGAAGAATAGTGTTAGTTTAAATATGTAGTCACTGACCTTTAATACTTTCAGGAAATCGCAGGACATATTCCTAGTCCATTCTCTTATCGCTGTTAGCTATTTTAGAGATTCCCCATTTAGGCCTCCAACAATTCTCCATCATCACGTTTATTTGTTGATCTTCTTTATTAGTCTGGGTTCTCCAGAGGAACAGAATCAATACTGTGTGTGTATGTGTGTGTGTATAATATACATATATATATATTATATATAAAAAATACATATAAAATAAAGAATTGGCTTAAGTGATTATAGAGGCTGAGAAGTCTAAGATCTGTAGTTGGCAAGCCAGAGACGCAGGAGAACTGATGATATAGTTCCAGCCCTAGCTTGAAGGCCTGAGAACAAAGAGGTCACCAATGGTGTAAGTTTCATTCCAAGTCCAAGTCTAAAAGGAGCAGAATACTAATGTCCCAACTTGATGACAATCAGAGGGAGAGATTTCTTTCTTTTTCCACTTTTTATTCTGTTCACGCCTTCAACAGATGAATGAAGCCCACCCACATTGGGAAAGGCAATCTACTTTACTCAGTCTACCAATTCAAATGTTAATCTCATCCACAAACACCCTCACAGACACAGGCATAAACAATATCTGGGCACCTCATGTCTCCGTCAAGTTGACACATATGATTAACCATCACACCTTGCTTCCTTCTTCACTGAGAAAACAGAAGCAATCAGAAGAGAATCCTTACAAACTTCCTTACAATATCCACCCACCAACGAATCACTGTGCTTCAATATCCTGCCTTACCCCTGTCACATTTGGATGTTATGTGTGCTACAAGCTAAGGCCAACTGCTTGTAATTGCACAGTAAATCCTATCTTCCCTGGTCTTCTGAAAGACATTGCTTTGGCAATTTTCTCTACTTTCTTCTCAACCATGTCTTTTTCTCTCTATACTAGATCATTCCAAGCCCAATTTAGACATATACTTATTTTTCTCTTAAAATAATAAAACAAAATGAAGCAAAACTCTTTTAACCCCATTTCTACTCCACTATTTGAGCTTTCACTCCATTTCTCTTATTAAAGACAAAAGTTGTTTTTATTCACTGCCTACAATTTTTCTCCTCCCAATATCTCTTAAATCTACTCTAATAAGATTTTTATCCTTAAATACTCCACTGAACATTCTCTAAGTCCCTAAATTCAATAGCTAGTTTTCCATCTTGGCCCAGTGGCACCATTTGACACAATTGATCATTCTGTTCTTCCTGAAATATTTATTCTACTCATCTTCCAAGGTAACCCACTACTAGCCTGGCTTTCCTTATACCTCCTTGTCACTCCTTCTTAGCCTCAACTGCTGGTACTTTCTCATGGCACCAAACTTTAAATGGGGAGGAGTTTCAGGGATCCTTTTTTGGACTTCTTTTTGTTCTATTTCATTCATTCCCTGAATTGTCTCAATGGATTTCATGATTTTAAAGAGTATCAATATGTTGATAATTCCAATTAAATTTTACCTAAACCCCAAACCTTATGTGTCCAAAGACCTACTTGACATCCTACTTGAATGCTAAAGAGGGGCCTTAAATTTAATATGTTGAGAATTAAACTTTGATATTTCACTTCTTTCTTCCTCAATTTTTCCTTATTTAATGGCAACATTATTCTTTCAGGTGTTCAGGCTACAAACCTTAGAGTCTTTCTTGGGTTCTCTCTTTCTCTTATTCTTCTTCTAGCCAGAGGATGGCTGTTTCTCCCCTTCTTATCTTTACCACTCCCTCTAACTTTCCAGGCCCCAAACACCATTTCTTGCTCAAATGTTAGCATAAGCCTCCTAAATTAACTCCTTGTTTCTTATTCTTACTCCTTTCAGAATAGTCTCAATGTAGCCTGCTCAAAACACCCGATTAACTTCCCAATTTACTCAGAGTGAAAGTCAAACTTTGACCATCATCTACTAGGCCCTACATGATCCATTCCCACCACCCAGCCCTCTTTCCCCAGCTTTTCTCATTCATCTCACTCCAGCAGCCCTGGCGTCCTCCCCTTGAACATGCCAGACTCTCTTTTGTCTCTAGACCATCACATTTGCTGTTTCCCCATTAATGGCATCCTCCAGATGCCTACATGGCTACTCCATCAGATCTCTATACAAAAATTACTTTATAAATGTATATTTCTCTGGTAATCTCATTTAATATTTTAATGCTCTACTCCCACAGTCTAATTCTTCTTGTCTACTTAAAATCCCTCCAAAATACTCACCACTATCTAACATACTATATGTATTTACTTATTTGTTGTTTTTCTTGTTTATCTTCCCCATATAAATGAAGGCATGAGCAGGGCAAGTACTTTTGTATTTTTTGGCTGTGTAATTCCTATCATCTAGAAGCACAGTGTAGGCACTCAGTAGGTAGTTTGATGAATGATCTACTGAATGGGAGAGTGAGTAGCAAATTTTAAAATAGTACTTGACTTTTGTTTGAGGATGCCTCTGAAAAGAAAAGCAAAAGACCCATCTTACTCCATCAGTCTTCCACATATAAACGTTTGACTCAAATAGTTAAGAAGCTCCTATAATCTTAAAAATCTACAACTCAGTGTTTTTCAAATGTTTAGGAGTTAGAGAATCACTGCTTGTTAAAAACCCAAATTTCTTTGACTTGTCTCAAAGATTCAGTATGTCTGTGAAAGATCTATTACATTTGCATTTTTAACAAGCATTGCATTGATTTTATACAGTTTTAAAAGAAGCTGCTGTAGGTTCAGAAGTGATTCAAATTGACTGATGTGTGAATACAGAGTGGGGAGAACATTGTTTATTATAGTTAATATGCTGAGTTAAAGAAGATAGGTCTGGTATAAATTTCTGATATACATTCATCTCAGGAGAGAGTTTAAAGTAGAAGAGCAATTTGCAAAACGTACTAACAACACTCAGTTTGTACTTGTCTTCGGGGGATATGAAGATTTGGCCTTTAAAAGTAAGATCTATGCCAAAGTTTTCATGGACAAGCAATTGCTTCTTTAAAACATTTGTTTATGAGCACTAAGAAAAACATCAGTTCACTGGCTAAAAAAAAGATGCTTGGTGCATACAGAGAGCTAACACTAGTCAGCCAGATAACATTCCATTCTCAGAGAATGCTTTTTTTACCCTGGATCAATAAAGACCTGGGCCCATGATAAAGTTTACCATAATTGTGACACTCAGTTCTGCTCATTGCTACCTCATCTTCCTAGACTTCTGCCTCTAGTAAAGAGATTTTGTTGTTTGTTTCATTCTGAGTTAATTACCTAACTCTGATAGATGGCGTTGTAATAGATGTTATCTGATCAGCATTCAGAACTGTTCTCCAGTTTGAAGAGACATAGTAAAGAAAAGACTTCTTAATTATAATCCGTGTTCCCATTCATTAATTGACCTTCTTTCAAATAACCATAAATTGTCTAATATGGTACATGTTACAGATAAATTAACAAATATCCACATAACACAGTGTATCTATCAAGAGAAATTTAACATTTTTATCAGTTTTATTTATCTCCAGTATTTGAGCATTAGCTCCTATAAATGTTACAAAAATAAAAGCAGACTTATTATTTTCTTTTTTCTTTAAAAAAGTGTGAATCTGAATGAGATCATCTCTTCCTCCAAAATTCTGAGGTCAATATGCAGTTCTCCAGTGTTTGTTTTTCTTAATCTAGATCATTTCAAAGACAAGAATAAAAAAGATTAAAGATAAACTGAAAGAGTCCTAAACAAAGTTTCTGTGCTGAAGCAGCTCTGACATTCTGAAATTACTAGCTTCAGGTAGGGGATTGCAGAAATGCAAGATGAAACATAAACTGATTTAATATTCACCTTTTATTTCAAGAATGACTTTTGGAACTCAATATCGAGGAAATCTGTTTTGAGAGTAAGAGTATTTGAAGGTACTAGTGCCTTAGTCTACTGACCAAGAATTGAAATGTGAGACTACTAGTTGATGTGAAATTGATTAAAAAATACTTTTCCTGTCTCTCAGATTTAATAAATACCCATAGGATAAGGGTGAGGGAGGAGAAAGTCAGTGGGCAGAGTAAACTTGACCCCACGGAGGTTCCTCATGCAGGTGCCTCTTGCCCTGTTTTCCCTGCCTCACCCAGGAGATACGTGAGGCCTGAAGGAAGAGAGGTCAACAAACTATCTCCTTTTGCTTTGGAAAGAAAAACAGCAGAGACCTATACCATTAAAAAAAAAAATCAATGAATCAAGACTTTTTTGTGACTACTGCAGAAATTTGAATGTGGAGTTATTCTATTTTTAAGTTCGATAATAATATTATCATTAAATAAGAAATATCTTTATATTTTAGACATATATACTGACATATTTGGCAATAAAAAATATTAGTGATATATTTTTAAACATTTTAGCTAAAAAGTATTAGAAAAAATATGACAAAGTGTGAATCATTGTTAATTTAGGTATAAGGAGGTCCAGTATATACAATTCCTTACTTTATATAGAAAGTTGTCTACTAAAAGCATGAAAGATGACACAAGATAAGCCAGAAATACTTAGATCACAGTCAGTCCTTCTGCCTAGAAGTATTTCACCCCCTGCAAGCATCTTGTATATACTTTATCTGGAGCACTCATTTGCTTTCAGAAAATGATTTGGCGCCCTGACAAAGTTCTACGATGAGGCAAAGTTTTTGTTTCCAAAAAATGCTGTTCTTTTTTATACCTTAATTCTTAGAAGTTTTAACTTCTCTGAGGATACTGGAAGATCAATTTTTACCCCAAAAATATGTATATTGTTCTTTGATTCTTTGCACAAGTTCATTTTCTCCCATTTCTAGTCATTGCAAAAATATAAAATCTATTTAACTAATTTATCTAAGCTCTTGAACTCTAATAACAATGAAGGTAAGGAAATACAACATTAATTTTACTTAAAATGCATAACTTATTGATAGAGCACTATGAAACAAATAGTCCTATCTTTGTGCTAAAAATCTACATGGAAAAGTGGAGAAGGTACAGGCTGTTGAATTATAAAGAAAGCTCATTTGTAGATTGGTGGTCCACTTCGTATTCATCCAAATCCCTTACTACTCAGTGTTTCATAGTTCAGTTTCCAGATATTAAAAAATTGTGCAGCTCTTCTCCAACATTGAAAAATTCAAGTGAAAAACTAATGGCTAGGTCAAATTAATTACAAAATTCTTGGGTATACCTACACGTTATTTATGTTCGTAATGTAAGTAATGTTCATGAGCGCTAGACAAAAATAGGAGACATTGTTTCCCCAATATAATTTAAAGTAAAAGGCATACTTTCTTCTATTATCCAGGCTTCACTTCATCATATGTACCTTTGGTTAGGGAATAACAGAAACTTATTAGAGCCAAGACCTCTAAAAGGATTCAGAATTGTATTCTCAGATGCTTCTAGATTGGAGCTATTTTCCCAAGTACACAGAGAAGGGTGAGCTGTGCAGTAGCAAACACCATATATGGTTTGGACCAGGCCCAGTGACAGTATGTTTGATTGAGGATGAAGTCTCTGAGATGCCTTTTGAACAGGAAAAAACTTACCTGTAGTGAATTGATAACCTTAAATAGTACATGGTTGAATGCAAAGACTAATATAAACTTTAAAAAAAAATACCATTTCAAGGGTTTTTTTTTTATGTTTTGGTAAACTTTCCTAAAAATATCTTTAAAAAAATGTGCAACTCTAATTTTTCCTCCACAGAGAAGGAAAATACCTATCACTATAGATAAAATAGCTTCTAATTCACTCTCCATATCTCTCAAAATTTTTCCAAAACATGAGTCAACTATATCCCAAATGTTTAATAAAAATTAATTTCCCTGAAGCAAAATAAGCAATCTTTTTTAAAATAAGTAGTATGTGACAATTCTAATGCATGCTTTTAAAATATTATCATAAATGATCTGAAAAGCAAATAGATAGACCGAAAATTTCCACTCAGCCATTGATATTCATGCAAAGATATCCTGCCCATAAGTACTTAGAGGTTTTTTTCATCTGATCTTCTTTATCTCTATAAATAATTAAGGTCACAATTGGGAAATGAAATGAAATGAGCAAATCTTTATTCCAAACGTGGATTATTGAACATTTCTAAGTATTAAGTCCACTACATATTGCTATAATTGATTATAATGGCACTGCTCACAGTTAACACTTTGCCACCACTTCCATGCTTCAAGAGGTTTATAACTCAGCTATAAACATTTGCTCTATACTGAACTGCACATTGAAGATTTCAGCCTTTGAAAAATTGCTTTTACTAAATTGGAAAAAGAAAAATCAGACTGGACTTTTCTCTTACATGTTTATAAAGTAACCAACATGTTTAGAGAAAACATTTCTTAATTTCATGAGGAATTTTTAAAGCAAGAATTGGCTGTGAAAATACTGCTTGAGGAAAAAAAAATGATTTAAATGCAGAAATTACTTTCTTTTAGTATGGTCTCCAGGTCCAGTTCTCTATACCAGTTTGGTATAGAGCATAAGAGGATATATAATTTTAAAGTATAATATATGTAAAGCCATTTGAGACTTTCAGTTAAATTGTATTTAATTTTCTAAAAGAGCTTTTCTTATTAATTGCATATTGTCTTTCCATGCACATATATCTTCATTCAACAAACATTTAATAGCTAGTGTATCTTCAACATTGGTGATAAAATTTGAATAAAACAGCATCTTTATGGATGAGATAGATGAGTGATACACACACATCTATACGCACATGCAGGAAGTATAATACATATAAGATGATGTGGTAGAACGTAGGAGTAGCTGTTTAAGGCTGATTTAAACATCTAAACAATGAATAATTTTGAAGTTTTACAAAACCTTTTGTAAAGAGTAGACATTTTTAAATTATTGATATTTATAGACAATGAGTGTTTTTTAATACAGTTTCTTGGGGTAATCTATAAATTATAGGTAGCAAAATCAAATGTGCACAGGAATTAGGTATATAACAGAAATGCAGTATGATTCAAGACAAGAAAGAGGCTGGGTTGATACTAGGGCTACGTGCTGTTGGTAAGGAGTTTCCTGAATGAACTTGGAAATTCCTTGTTCCACTCAAAAACATTCTCAATTTGAAAATTTATGAAACATGATGCCTGCCAAACCAAACTGGTCCACATTGCATATTTGATTCAGTTACTCACACCAAGGCCTGAAGAACTATTAACTACAATCCAGTAGTTTTATTTTTTTTTAGATATTTTACATTTAAAAATACTATTCTCAATTTCAGTCTTTATCCTTTTTTGTCACTACTTGTTATCTGGAATTTATTTATAGAAAACTTTGTCCATATGCCAGTTCAAGCTGAAAAATGATTTTGTATGTAAATAATTGCAGAGAGAGTCAAAAGTTGGTGTTAAAAAGTGAGAGATTTAACAGACATACAGACATGGCTTCACAAATACCAGTAATTTATTGAAATGTTCATAGTTGATGGTTCAAATACTAAATTTAGTTATTTTACTCAATGACACCAAATTCTAGGACCTGAATAAAATTAACCACACTCAAAAGAAACTGGTAGACAACAAAAAGAATAGCTACTAATTATTGATTATTTAATGCGGAGCCGGGTGCTATGATAATTGCTTTTGAAATAGTGCTTCAATTTTTTGTGTGTGATAAAATACACATAACATAAAATTAACCATCTCAATCATTTTTTAAGTGTATAGTTCAGTAGTGTTAAGCATATTCACGTTGTTTGGCACCCTATCTCCAAAACCCTTTTCATCTTGTAAAATTGAAACTCCATACCTACTAAACGACTCCCCAGTTTCCTAGCCACTGGCAGTCATCATTCTACTTTCTGTCTTTATGAATTTGACTCCTTATATAAGTGAAATCATACAGTATTTGTCTTCTATGTGATTAGCTTAATATCCTCTAGTTTCATCCATGCTGTCACATGTGTCCAAATTTTCTTTATTTTCAAGGATGAATAGTATTCCATTGTGCATGTATATACTACAATTTGTTTATTCACTCTTCCATCAATGAATAGCTGGTTGATTCCACCTTTTACCTGTTGTTAATACTGCTATGAACATGGATGTAGAAGTATTTCTTCAAGACCCTGCTATCAATTCTTTGGGTATATACCTAGAAGTGGAATTCCTGATCATATGATAATTCTATCTTTAATTTTTCCTGTAGTGGCTGCAACCATTTTACATTCCCACCAATTTAATTTTAAAAATCCTTAATGTCTTAAAGTCTGTTTTTCCTATGTTACAATTGAGAAACTGAGTCTCAGAAAATTTAAGAACCACCTTAACTTCCAAATTTGGTAAAAGGCAATTCCAGGATTAAAAAAAAGTGCTATTTAAGTATGAGAATTCTGCAGTCTATGGTCATCTCATCTGAGTTCAAATCCCAGTCAGCTTCTGAGAGCGAAGAGGCCTGGCATACAACCCAGAGGTTTCTGAAGTCTAGCTTCCTCACCTATAAATGAGAGTGGTTACTTACTTCCGAGGGCTATTGGGAATGGATTACATGAGATTTTCTCTGAAAATGCTTGTCACATAGTAGGTATTTAATAATTAAATCCTGGGCAGACACGTGCATATTTCTGGATTAGTTTAAGTAAATAGAATTGCTTGTTCCTATAGATTCTTTCTGTAGTTGGCTAATTTAAATTATTTTATGTTGACTCCAGCTATACTCTCCAAAATTAACATAATTTCCCAGTTGTTCTATATCCATTGTGGGCTTCTCTCATGATGGTCTGGGCTCTCATTGCTCCATAATAGTGACCAAGGAATTATCATTATTTTCCTGCAATGTTAAAAATTGCCTTGCACATATTGATTACTGGTGGAAGTTATCCCTCCCCGTGTTCCCCCAAATGGCAATCGTATTTCTAAGGCAATAGGTACTATTCCAATATGCTCTGCATATAGTCACTCAGGATTTTGTGTTTTACTTTGGACGTTAGAACACTGCCAATGACATTGAGGTTCACACTTGAGGTGGTTAAAGCAGCAAAACAGGAGAAATAAAATGTTTGTCCACCTTCCATGTCATGTGTAATATCTGTCCAACCCTAAATGAATTAGACACAGAACTGCAAATTATCTGATGCAATATTGGGAAGCATTTGGGAGTTTTGTAAATTTCATTTCTCCTCAAGCTACTGGCCATGTTTTAGCAACATCACTCACACCTTAAGAAAAGAAATGCAAAGAATACATTCAGTTAGTGGTTCTCAAAAAATGGAACCAGGTGCTAATCTGCAGACCTTATTTTAATACTTCCACATATTTTAAGCCTAGTTTATTTTTAAAAGCTCCCCAATGATGCCAGGTACTTTCTGTAAATAAATAAAAATTATTTATTTTCTTAACTTTTCTCATAAACATGTTCAGAGGAATATACATTTATTGGTGTATTTGTAGGCTATGAAAACAAAGTATAAAATATGTGAATAGTAAACTCTTCCCTGGAAAGGATGTCTGAAAGTGAGACGTGGGTAGTTTCATCAAGGCAAGTGGCTATTGCTAATACAGGGAAGGCTGCTCAGATCTAATTCAACCAAGACACTGCTACCAGGAAGGAAAGACAGACTGGAATACAACGCCTCCTATTACCACCACTCAGGACAGATCGGGAAATTGCAAGGATAAGCGGAGAGATGCAACTGACTTTTAGTAGAAGATAACAGAGATCTTTTAAGAGAGAAGGCAGGAGACTACAGTGCTGCACAAATAAAACTTTCAAGTTATTTCTTGAGAGAAACATATACACAAAACAAGCAACAAATTCTTTGTAAAATGCACATCGGATTCTCTTTAAATTACACACAAATTCAAAACACAATAAAGTTCCTATAACCCAGCAATAAAAAGACAAATGACCCAATAAAATAGACAAAAGATTTAAGGAAACACTTCACAATGGAAGATATATAATGACCAATGAAAACATGAAAAAGTGCTCACCATCATTAGTCATTAGGCAAATACAAATTAAAACCACAATGGGATATCACTATGCATGCATTAGAATAGTTAAGATAAAAGAAAAACCAGTGATTAAGATAAAAGAAAAAACAGTGGCAATGCCAAAATGTTGGTGAGGATATGATATAACCAGGACTCTCGTGCACTGATGATGAATATGAAAAATAATACAAGCATTGTTTATTTTATATCTTGTATTTAAAAATGACATTTTAAAAAAGGCTAAATTGAGGGAGAGCTGATAATAGTGCTTAATATAAACATGAGTAGAAATGATACACATTACCATAAAGGAACCTGGCTTAAATTACATTATCACTAATTTTTTTTTTTTAATTTAGTTCAGTGTTACAATTGAAACTCCTCCTTCTAGTTTAGAAGGAGGGATTTTGCTCAAAATGATTTAAATGCAATGTGAGCCTAACTCCTCTGATAAAGCAAAATCTGTCATGAAGTATTATGCGACTCCATTTATCTCCCTGACCTGGTTCATAGTTTTAAATATTTCCCTTTACTGACCTCAGTAAGGAATAGTTAATCACTTTCTCATTTATTACTCACTTTAAAATGGGCCTTCTGGGTACTTCTGAGTTGTTAGTACTGTGAAAGACAGAAAATATCAAAAAGACATGGTAATATCCATTCTCTTCACAAGCTTATAATCAAGTTGAGGAAGCAATTGCCTAAAATTCCCACTATTGGATTAATTCTTAGGCTCAAGGTATTTTCTCCAACGAGACCCTGTTAAAATATAAATATATTTTGAGATATGGGAAAGCATGAAATAACCAAAAAGCCTTAAGCGATGTGTTTCACATTAAAAGAGGTTTGGATATTTTCTATATTCTCCTTGAAGATACAGGAGAATACACTGACAGAAAATTCAAAAGAAGGGCTTTATTCTTTCATTGCTAAATGGAGAAAAATCTCATAAAACTAGTGTTTTCATGTCCTTAAATAAAGGGAAAATAAAAGTGAGTAAGAAGAGAATAACCATTTATCTATCACCAAGTCCAAATAAAGGACTTTGCATACACTATTTCATTTCCATATTCATAAAATTTGTGAGGAAAACGTATGATGATCCTCAATAAACATAAAGAAATGCTTATTTCAATGTGCCATTCTAAGTTCGTTTGACCACAAAGGCAAGAATGGGCATCGATGCCTGATTTCTGTCATTCTCACGACATACGTTTTACCAGCATCTCTATCTTCCATATGTATCCAGGAAACTCAAACATTAGTGTTGGGAACGAGCTAACTACAGAAAACACACTTGTGGTTCTGAAAGGACTATAAACTGAATCTTTTCTTGCTTTTATTTCCTTAAAGAAGAAAAGAAAAACAAATAATACAAGAAGACAGAGACTAAGAATAATAGTAGAAAAATATACTGTTGGTCCCTTGTGGGATCAGAAGATTATATTCTACCATATTTTCCCTTTATTTATGATTTTTGCTTCTATATAAATTAAATATATGTAATATCAAAATTTATATTTCAGTAGTTTGGAGATGATTTTCTAAAGAATGGCAAATAGGCTCCACATGTACTTGCCATCAAATTGGCACTAACTGATCAACACTGTGGTGCTCACATGGTAGTAATATTCTCCAGGGATTAGGGAGTTTAGGGGGTTAAACTCACAACTAATGGATGCAGTGAACATTGTAGAGGGGAAGGGCATGCCTCTAACCCTTGCTTGGGTGAGGCAAAGTCATAAAATGTAACCAAAATGTTCGTACCCTAATAATATCCTGAAATAAAAATAAATAAATAAAAAAATAAAATAAAATAATGAATGGCAGAATCATAGTTTATAGTACACCTGCATCACACTTAAATGAAGACGCCCACATTTTGGTAGGTAAATCTATGTTACCATCTAGTGGTAAAGTTTTAGAAATGCAGACACAGACTCCTCGGGTCCCAAGAAGGAGTTAATTCATGAATCCAGAAAATGCAACAAATCATAAACAACGTCACAGGTAAGAATCACAACTTCTTTTAGAATCCCATGATTTCATTGCCTTCAGCTAGATTCTCAGGTGTATATAGATAAAGAGGGATTGCCATGGAGCTTGATAAGAGTGTTTATGCATTAAATGTTCATGCATTCAATGCTTCATGAAGATGTGAGTGATGCTACCTTCAGAGCTGGGTGGGAAAAAGTTTATGATTTGTATTCAAATTGGAATCAATAGTTTATAAGTATCTTTCCTTAATTAGCATTGGAAAATCACCAAGCCTAAGAAACATTGATGCCCAGAAAAAAATGGAAGTGAGAAAATTACAATAATCAACTATGACTTAGATGTAAGCTCAGGGATGGTTCTTTTCTGTGGAAAGGAGAGCCTTGAAAACATGGTATAATAGACTCAGTCTTTCTCCTAGTATCTGCCTATAATTCTGATGCTAACTGTCCCATGCTAAGAACCTTTCAAAATGTTTCCATGGGAAAGAACACTGATAAAATACAAAAATATCAGCAGGTACATTGTAGCACATAAATCCATGAATGCAGTCTCCTTTGGGTCAGGAGGTTATGTAAAGGATTAAGATAGGGAACAGGTGCACTATGAATCCACCCTACATACCTTCTATGAGCATCTGTCATGTGCCAGTCCCTCTACAAGCTACAAGAGCTAAAGTATGTAAGTAAAGATCTAATGGGGAAGAATTGACATATACTGATAATCCAAAATAAATGGCATAATAGTGACCTGCATGAAGTCTTTGTGGAACGAGGAGTGAAGAATAATTAACTCGAAATGGGAGCTAAGAGAAGTTTCATGGAAGAGGTATCAGTTAAACTTGGCATTGAATTATGAGTAGGGGCTTTACAGAGGTTTAAGAAGAAGATCAGACACCTAGAAACTTCAAAAAACTGTTCTGCTTGAAAAATAGTAAGAAGCTTTAGGCTTTCTGAAGAAGGCAAGCTCATGTGTATATGTTGCAGTAAAAGGTTTTGGGCAGCCAGAGAATAAATAATAGCTGATGTGCAGCAGGTGGAATTATGGAGATCACTAACAGAAAAGATAATTAGGAAGAGGGTAAAGTCCATCTAAAACACAGGCTATTGACTTATCATATGCTTTGTTTTTGTATTTTTGTAATCTTATCTGGTATGAACTTAAAAGAATTAACCATTAAAAGTTAAATTCCATGAGAGCATTTTGTCTATTTTGGTCATTGCTGAATTCCTTAGTGCTCAGAAAAGTACCTGACACATAGTATCACCTGAATAAATATGTAAATATTTATAAATTGAAACTTAAAACCATTCAGTAAACATGTGTTGAGCACTTGCTGTATGCTGGTATGTAACATATATTAGGCTTTTTGCCCTTTTGCCTAAAAGATCAAGCTTAAGATAAATCATAACTATAACTGGTAACAAACAAGCTTTTTCAAATGACTGGAAAATCTACTAGAACAGCATTGTTCAATATGGTAGCCACTAACCACATGTGGCTACCGAGCACTTGAAATATGTCTACTCTAACTTGAGGTGTGCCGTAAGTATAAAATACACGAGATTTTGAAAGCTTGGTACAAACGAAAAAAGGACGTAAAAAATATCTCATTGAAAAATTTTGTAATGATTGCATGTTGAAATTATAATATTTTAAATATATTGGCATAAATAAAATATATCATTAAAATTAATTCACCACTTCATTCTGTCTATGTGGTTGCTAAAAATATAAAATTACATATGTAGCTCACTTTATGTTTTTACTGGACAGTATACTGTGCAAAAAATCAAAGATAGAACTATAATTCTCAATGTATGAATTGAAAAGCCTCTTATTATTTAACTTTCAGACTATACTAATTTTGAATACTGAGGCTAGGGATGAACTTGAGCAATAATTTGAGTGACTTAAATGAGTTATCCAATTAAGAACCACTGTACTCAATTCTACAGGCAGTAACCTAATTCAATGCTTGATTATTGGTGTACAGATGTAGAGAACCAGTCTTGATCCTCCACAAAGCTTAAAATTCCTTGCTGACTGGAGGGAAAGTAAGAAACTTTCAATAGCTTTTTCTGCAGGTATTCAGATTTGACCTACTGCCCCAGTTTATAAATGGAATCAATTTCTTTGTGAATTTCCACTTCCTGGATGCAGGAAAATAGTACAATCACTGACATGGCAGAATTGGAGAATATCATATACACTGCTAGTCAAAGAGTTTTAAGTCCTCCCTGTCAGAGCTGTGTGATCATGACCCAGTATGAGCTTCCTGACTGGAAATGCTTTCCCCTCAGCCAACTCTGCTGCCAGAAATTTTCAGAATACTATTTGAAGTGTGTGCACACATGTGAAATGCCAGTATTGTGAAAATTCAACTTGGAAATCCTATGCATTATGGGACCAGGAAACAAATAGATGGGGAAGAAGTTGGGATGCTGGAGCCTCGCTGACAGCAGGGATGGCTGGACGGTGATATTCTGGGCAAGGGAAGTTATGAAACAGCTTTACCTAGAAAGAACAAGTTGCAGTTTAAGGAGTACATAGAAAACAGTAAGAGAGGAGGAATCAGAAATCCAACAAATTACAACATAACATGAGGAATAATTGGTAGATAATCTGATTCTTATAACTCTGTCAGTGAAAAAATTGGGTTCAGGAATGGTTAAGACTCAATCTGAATTTCAGGCAGTGAATTGACTGTAGGTGTGCTGTAGTTATTAACGCTATTTGCCAAATATTTCCAGTTCTCTTCATTTCCTGGCACATAACAGGCTTTTACTTCCTGGCAATCTTGTGGTTCAGTGGAAACATATGATTAATTGTATCCAACAATTTGTGTATGTAAGTCCCTTTTGAGCTAGAGCATTTTATTATCAATTCAAGCCTGTCAATACTATGTGGAATCTAAAGTCTACAGTACACTGAGTCACATTGATTGCATTCTCTTTGACGTAATAAGTAGAAACTGACCAGAATTAGCCTTCCTAATTAACTTTTTTATTATGGATCTATTTGACGTAACAAAAAGCTATTCAATCTAAAAAGCTATCCAACCCACCAGACTAAAAGTATTCTATCTACACACTAACACACATATTCCTTTGGGTTAGAAGTAAAGGAAACCTAGTGCCTTAATCTGTAGGCTTTGTTCCCACTGACCTTCAACCAGTGCTACGTAGTTTCTTGATAGGTATAGATGTTCTCTCTTTCTCTGGAAGCTGACTACATTGTCCTGTGGATTGAATTTAATATGAGAGCTCTCATCTGAATAATGCCTAGAGTTTTGGGCTCTTTTATATATTAGGAGAATGGGGAGACACCAGTCACATCTGTAGCAGGAGCAACAGCCATCAAGCTATGAAAGCACAAGGTTTATATACCTATAAGGAGAATTTCCATTTCCGTGATTGGTTCCCCTAGAGTTCGTTGTTCATTCTCTCGTTATGATTGGCTATATGCAAAATAGTTGATGTGATGTGTTGAGCTGAGATTTAATTCATATACATGCTGACTTTGCTACCCCCCCCCCATCTGGTGGTAGATTTTACAGATAATCGAAGTAGGTAATACTCATATTGCTATGTTCTAAGATGCTATTGCCCTATCTGGGACTTAACATAGCTTTTCAGACACTTGTGCACATTAAAGATAATGTCTAGAGCTCTTTTGTCCTCTGGCATATTTATTTCTAAGGTTCAAGATAGTGGCTGCTCCATCAGCTTTTGTCCCTGACTGACTACAATTAAAGATTTCTGTCACTACTAATCAGCAAGGTATAGACAAAAGAAAAGAATATTGTATCTGGTGTTACTGGTCTGGATTGTAATCTTGGCTAGGTTATGCAATAGCTGAGTCACCACAGGAAAACACACTGTCCTCTCTGAGTCTTGATTCCTTCCTTTTTAAAATAAAGCTAATAATGCTAACCCAGCTGATGATTATGAAGAACAAACACGATAAAATAGAAGAAAGCCATTCTACAGATGAATGGTAATAGGCAGAAGATTTGATATTTTTATAGGAACGTTTCTAAAATCTCTTTTAATGTAAGACTCCTATATAACTATGAGAATTTGAGCAGTAGTAATAAAGTCAGAGTGGATTTGAGGATGATCCTTAGCTTTCCAGTGCACATGGTGTGGCCATGAGCTGAATTAGGGATTATGGAATTAGGAAGTTTGCATCCTACTGCTGTATCATCGAATAGAGTAAATAATTTGCATGGCTGGTATAGAAAAATGGGGGAATCTTTCCTCTATACAGCCTTTGGGAATGAAATTTCCCATTTGCACCTTAGATGTTCGATTTGGTTTCCCTTTCTTACACAATACTTAAGTGCCCATATTAACTTCATGCACACCTGAATGTAGTAGATTTTTCTCTCCTAGCCTCAAACCTACTTCTCATATAATTCCTTAGACTTACTCACCACTGTTTCCCCTGTCAATAGAGTTGGAGTTTAATTCCCAGAACCCAGTATATTTTGCGCTTCATTTCTTTCTCTCTCCCAAGGCTGCATAATAAGAACATAGACTCTTCCTCCCATGTCTGCTTTACTTTTTGTTTTTTTCCTTTAATACCATTAGATTCCTATTTTTATACTTATTCTCTTGTTTTATTTCAGAGTATTATGGGGGCACAAATGTTTTGATTTCTACTGCTTGAGTCAAAGTTATAAGTGTATAAGCGTGCCCATCACCCAGATAGTGTACACTGTGCCAGTTAGGTATGATTTCACCCAATCCCTCCTCCCCGCTCCTGTCTGATTGATTTCCACTGCATTTTACATCCGTCTGTGCACGTGAGTGCTGATCAGTTAGTTCCAATTTAATGAGTACATGTGGTGTTTGCTTTTCCATTCTTGCAATACTTCACTTAGGAGAATGGTCTCCAGTTCCATACAGATTGTTGCAAAAGGTATTAATTCATTTTGTATGGTTGAGTAGTACTTCATTGTGTACATATACCATATTTTATTAATCCACTCATGAATTAATGGGCACTTGGGTTGATACTACATCTTTGCAATTGTGAATTGTGCTGCAATAGACATTATAGTGCAAGTGTCTTTTTGATAAAATTACTTTTCTTTTTCCTTTGAGTAAATATCCAGTAGTAGAATTGCTGGATAAAATTAAGTCTACTTTAGTTCTTTGAGGAGTCTCCATACTATTTTCTATAGAGGCTGTACTAGTTTGCAGTCCTACCAACAGTGTGTAAGTCTTCCTTTCTCTCCACATCCACACCAGCATCTATTGTTTTAGAACTTTTTGATAAAAGCCATTCTCACTGGGGTTAGGTGATATCTCATGGTGGTTTCAATTTGCATTTCCCTGATGATTAGTGATGTTGCGCATTTTTCATATGTTTGTTGGCTGTTAGTCTATCTTCTTTTGAAAAGCTTCTGTTCATGTTTTTTGCCCATTTTAATTATTCTTGTTTTCGGGAGAAGATCACCCCTTGCGCCAATAGTCAGCTTTTGTCTATTGGTGCAAAGTTGGGTGTTCTTTCTGCTCTGTTTTACCTCTTACAGCATAATGGCTACAGTAATCCTATCCTTCAGTTTTGCCCACCTTGAAGTTTGAGCAATACATAGTCTATACTACAGTCTATCAATAATTGACATCATAACTATATGAAGTAGCATTTGAATTAGCATTTCCATAGAATCTGTATTTTGTCAAAAGAAAGAAAGATGTTTAATTTATTTTCCTGGGAATTCTTCATTCATTCATCCAACAACAATAGTTTACTTACTAGATACATAACAAAGGAGGCATCCAAAGATAAATAAAATATATCAAATTATCTTTCAATTAATTTACCAACTAGTTGAAGGAAAAGAATTATGTCTATTTACCATTTAGGTTTTTTTTGTTAAAATATTTCAATTCCCTTCTGCTTTTACCTGTTCCTTAAATGGATTTGGCAACTGCCTAATTTATTTGGACTTTGTAGAGAGTCAATCTAAAAAATATAAGATTTCAATGAGGAACTTTTTTTATGAAGAACTTTTTAATAGCAATGTTTAAAGTAAAAATCCCTGGCAATTTCTTTGTATTTTTTATTTGATTTTGTTTAGGTAGAAATATAATTTAGAATGTTTGTCAGCCTAATTTGTAGGTAAGTAAAAATCTACTCATGTGACTCCTTATGTTCGGAACTCCTCTAGGTATGTAATTGAATAATTGAGGGAATTCACATATAACTTAAAGAAAAAATAACCACTTGGATTTATTAATTATATTCTCATTCAAAAATTGCTTCAATTCTCTACTTAATTGTCCCCTGGAGACCTATTCTTATTGTCTTTCCATACATAACATACACACACACACACACACACACACACACACTTCATGCACATCCTCACATTTTAATTTAGTCCAATAGGAAACTATTATTCACCAAAAGCTTTGTTTGATTTCCATACTTTAAAAAGCCTCCTCAAATCTATTTTCCTACTGTACTATTTTCTTTCAGTTTTATCCTGAAGAAAGCCTCTCTCTGTGATTTGAAACATTTCCCAGTGTCTATTGCAGTGGCAAATTTTTCATCATATTAGTACCAATAATATGATGCATTCAAGCACTCTGCAGTGTTTTGATAAGATTCCATGGGGGTCTGGCCTTTTCCAGCTATATAAAAATGTTCAAAAAATAAAGCATGAGAGCAAAAATAAATGCCCTGCTGAACATTTGTACCAAAGAAGATTAGAACACATGGTTGAAGCCTGTTCCATAGAAGTGTTTTCTGAAGACAGGAGCCATGCAGAGGGCTTCATTAACTTCCAAACACTTCAAAATGAAAAATGGGAAGAAAGTATCTTGGAAAGATTGGACAAGACAACACACTAAACAATGTACACATTATGATAAGTAAAGGGGGGTATTTGATTTAAAAAGTATTGATTTCAGTTGCCTTTTAAATGAAATGAAGAAATAATGGTTGTTTCAAGAGGGAAAAATAAAGTGTTATATTTTTATCAGATATTGATCACGTGTGCTTAATTACTCATGCCGTCTATCTCCTTGAGTTTCAACACTAAAAGAGAGGAAAAAGCACTGGTTTCACAGTATAATCAACAAAGACATAAGAGGATTAATTTAATGCATCCTAAAATTAAAAAAAAAACAACTGAAGCATTCCATCTTGTTAAAATATAATCTATATGAAGAAATTACAATTACTGAGCCTTGAAAAATACACGGGACTCAGACATTGTGATTTTGAGAATATATCTTAATATATCATGAGAAATTTAGCAATTCTAATTTGCAGTTAGAATTGCAAAATTTCTCATGATATATTAATGCTATAAGCTATTTGAAGAGTAATTTTTTCATGTCTTAGGAAGTATGAGCTCAACAATCAATATTTTTTTATTAATATTTCATCATATCTCAACAGGACAGTAGAAAAATATTCTGTTTCCTATCCTTTTGCCATGACAAAAAGTATTTTTTAAATAATTAATTGGGAGGCCATTAGACAGAGGTGGCTCCAGTGCCCTGGGTCCATACGTAAGCAAACCAAAATCAAACTCAGTGTAAGCAGTCCTACTCTAGCCCACCCAGAAACTGCCAACTAACCCCTAACTAAGGGCTTTCCACAGCTTAAGCTTAACCAATTGGAAACTGCCAATTAACTTCTAACTAGGGGCTTTCCAACAGAGTGATCCAAATAAGACTTCTGCTCACCTTTAACCAATCAAATATTTTCTTTATTCTGCTTTGCTTTGCTCTGCTTTTAATAGAAACCCTATTAAAGCCTTCCCCTCAGGCTCCTTTGTTGGATCCCCAAACTGCCTGTGGTCTGGAGCTGCAGGATTCATGAATCACTGTCAGCTCATATAAGCTATTTAAAATTTTAATGTGCTTTAGTTTATCTTTTGGAACCGCCTAAAGGTCATTTCTCATTTCCACATTTTGGCTATGTCTTAACCAAGAGAGCTAAATAAAAGAATGATTCAAATAGTAAAATAATAAATACATAAATACATAAATGATAAATAAATAACAACTAAAAATTCTCAAGACCAATTATATGACTATATCAGGTAAAATCAATGTTATTATTTCAACCTAAATAATTAAATTTGTCTCAGTTCTTTGCTTCATTTTTTAGTTGGTGACAGAGCTCTTGTATATACTGAGAAAACTTTGGTTACTATCCCAACTGTCTGTGCATCAGAAGAGGCTTCTGTATGTATGTCTTCCACACTTGCCTTGGCACTGTTTACACCAGAGACTTCATGGCACACAAGAGGCTGTACCAGACAGAGACTGTCATTCAAAATTGACTCAGATTTCCTTTTCATTCTTCATAGTGGAAACTAACGACATCATACTGTTAATATAATTCATTTGACCTAAAAGCTATATATGAAACTTTCTTAATAAAAGGAAATTATTTCTTTAAATATACTCAAGCTAAACTTTAAATAGATATGCTTCATTACAATGCAAGAAAGAAAAATGAGGCTAAAGTGAATTTAAATGAAGCTAAAGTAAATTTGAAGTTATTATCTATTCCCTTTTAACATGTTAGGTGGATTCTGACAATAAAGAAAGTCAGACTTAGAATTTAGTTATGTGACTAATGACAATGACCTCAGAATCATTAAAAATGCTTTACATTTACACTTTCTCAGAAATCTTCTTATGAAACCACAACACAAATACAGTCATAACATTCTGCTTATGAAGGAAACACAAAACAAAACAAATGGTTTGGGTCTGGAAATATACTATCACAGTCTTCATAAATATGCCTTTTTCACTTCTCAGTTACTGGTAGACATCGTGGGGAAAAAGGTAGAGTCCATATTCAACTCACTCCACCAGCTACAATTGCCAATGGATTAAAGAAAAGAAAAGAAAATGTGAGAATTAATGTGAAGAACTGTATTTCTAAGGAGACATCAATCAATGAGCTAATTTCCGGTTTTTAAATTAAATTCAGCATTTTAATTGAACTAATGACACTGTCATTTGGAATATACATGTATATATGTCTGTGAGTGTATGTATATGTATGTTCATGTGTGCGTGTGTGGATATATCAGGTTTCAACAGGTAGGTCAAACAGAGGGCCATGGCAATAGCCAGCAATCATTAAACCACGCTTGAAAAACAATTTTTTGGAAAATCTATAAACAAAGGAAATAAACCAAATAATTCAACATCTTCTTTCAAGATTTAGGGCTATAAATTTGCTCATAATCGTTTAAGATAATTGTGAGCGAAAGACTTGAATGCATTATGACAAATTAAACCGTACTTTAAAAATGTAGAATCAGACAACCTTGACAGCTGCTTCACTTGAACTATTGAGCCACTTCAGTTGCAAATATTCCCAAAAGAAGAAAAATTAATATTCTGAGGAGTTGCATGCAAGATGGAAGCCCTCTGAACTACCTGAAGGGTTCAGGGCAGGTTTAGCCCTTCTGGTCTCTGACTGTGTCTACAAAACCAAAGTGAAGTGAAGAAGTAAAGCAATTATCCTGACTAACCAAGCAAAAAATAATTCCCTACAAGTCAGAAACAGGCAATTGTTGAGGCATGAATTATCCAGATTGACTATACCATGTATGTTGATTGAATTCATCAAATAATACTATTCTACCTTATATTGTTTGTATAGACAATTTAAGAATCCATAGTATTATTGTAAAAGATATGTAACTTCAAGCCTAACTGTGCCTATATTTCCCTTCATAACATGGTGATGAAGGAAAGGTTTGTTCCAGGAGACCTAGCATATACTGAAATCAGATGAAGATGAAGGAACATTTCAATATCCTGAATTGAGAATACTGTGTCCCTAATGACCACATAGTCTCCATAAGTATCCTGGGTTCGAAGATGATGCTAAGTCAATAAAAGGTTAGAGGCTGTGGATAAACCAGTGACATATATCTCCTTTCAACCTCAGAAAACTCACATTTATGTAGCAGAGTTTGACCCAATAAAGTACCCAGAGAGGAGTAGATAAAATCACTTCAAATTTTGAATATGTTGCATTGTAACCAGACGGATGGTTGAGATGCAGGGAGATCTATTAATATTTTAGGGTAGTAGTTAGTTAATCACCCCCTGAAAAGATGTATTAGGTATTTCAAATTGTGCATAACAAATAACCACAAATTGAGTGGCTTAATACAACACACATTTATTCTCTCACAGTTTCTCTGAGTCAGGAACCTGGGATCTGGTTCTTCTGCTTTAGGGTTTCTCACAAGACTCCAATCAAGATGTCAGCCAGGGATAGGGTCTCATCTGGAGACTCCACTGGGAAAAGATCCCCTTTCCATCTCAGTTAAGTGGTTGTTGACAAGATTCTGTTCCATTCGGGTTATTGGGCTGAGAGCTTTGGTAGATGACTATTGGCCAGGAGCTGCCTGCAGGCCCTTCCCATGTGGAATTGTCAACAGAGTAACCTCTTCCTCAAAGACAGCAAGAGAGAAAATCTGCCAGTGAGACAGAAGTTATAACCTTTTAAATCTATTCATAGGAGTGACATCCTATATGGGTTGAGATACCCTATTGGCTAGAAGAAAGTTACTAAAAGGAAGGTGGTAACACAAGGTCATCAATACCAGAGCTGTATTACACACTACCTACCACAGAAGATGTCACTTAAGCCTAAACCTTGGAAAAGTAAGGGAAGGTGAGCCCCAGACAAAAGTAAATGCCAAAGGCCTAAGGTTAAAAAACAAAACAAAACAGCAAAGAAAAAACCCTTAGTGTTCAAGCAATTGAAAGAAAATTATGACTTGAAAATTATGAATGATGGAGAAAGTGTTAAAAGATGAATTTGGAGAGAAAAGCTGAAGTCAGGCTATGCAAATCCTCATAGACCATGATAAACAGTTGAATTGTATTCTAAGTGTAAGGAAATCTGCTCAGTTTTTCAGCAGAGGAGTTGCATGATTTCATTTGCTAGCTAAATGCGTAACTGAGGCTATTGTGTGGGGAATGGAAAGGATGTCACAGTAGTGGTGGTAATGAGATGGTAATGAAGACAAGATAATTGAAACTTCTGGATTGAGGAGGCAGTAGTGGCAGTGGAGGAAAGACGACACACACAAGACATGTATTAGAAGTAGAACCAATCTGGTTTGAATGTGGTGTGTGAGGAAAACGGAAAATTTAATTGCTGCTCAGTTTCTGGCTTAAACAGAATGATTGTATCATTAGCTGAGATAAACAAGACTGTGGAGTGAGAATGAAAAAAACAACTTGAGCAGAAAAAAAAATCCTAAATTCAGTTTTGGACATGTTAAACTTGAGATATCTACAGGACTTCAAATGGAGATATCAAATAGGCAGTTGGAAATAAAGTCTGGAACTTAAAGAAAAGGCCATGTTAAATATTTATTTGCATGAACTTAATGAAGTTTGGACATAGCCACTCTTGAAGATAATGTACTGTTAAAGAAAAATATGCTTCTAATTGATTTCCAGATCTTCCATCAATTAGTTGCCTGTTCTTAGACAACCCATGTTACCACTGGAAGCCTTTGCTTTCTCATCTGTAAATGCATGTATGATTTTATATTTGTAATATGTAGATATAGAATGTCTCCAGAGCATTATTATTCCATTAACTATGTGAACTTGGTCCAATCATGTAGACGCACTTAGCTTCAGTTCCCTCCCATGAAATATGAACAGAAAGAACCCTATGGGATCTGAGGTCAGTTGCACTTTCAAAATTCTGATTCTATGTTTAAAAAATATTGTATATTCATAATTAGACAGAATGATGTCTTATTTAAAAAGAATATTTCAAAATGATTAAGGACTGAAATGATTTCTAATGTAAAAAATAAACATTTAATTTTAGCATCTAATTAGTGAAGTGAATATAATATACACATCTTCAAATTCTTTAACATGTCATTTTATAGAAATAAATCAGGACTGAAGGCAATACAGTCCATAGAAGTTTTATTACATTTCATCAGCAAAATGTTTATTCAATGTTAGCTAGATAGCAACAATATACTTTCAAGATTTCCTTGTCATCTTCATGCCTACAATAATACACAATCAGAATATATTTAATAAGTTCTGCAAAAGTAGGTAAATGAAAAGAAATCATCCTTTTTTCATTTTACATCAGGGCAAAAGAATCCAACCCTTCCATTTAAAAACAAAAATTATTATATTGGCCTAAATTATCCAAATTGGCTATTTTTTTCTTTAACATTTACCTTTGTTGCTTTCTTTATCAAACTCAGTCTTGATTAGCCCTATTATGATTATAGAGTTAATGTGCCTTTTACCAAAATTAACCTTATTGTAAAATAGACAATCATCTTAACAATATTTGCATATCTGTTTAGTATGAGAAGTTGTGAGTTGAAATGTTCATGACTTTTCAAAAAGCAACAAATTCATTATCCAAGCATTATAATTCACAGTGTAATATATAAACATTAGCAACTGCTTAAGCTATTAAGCAAATACTCTGATTTGAATTTAATTTCTCTTTTTTTCCTTCATCACAATGGTCCATTTTCCACAGTGGTTCTTATGTATGCAGATTTTTTCCTAGGCAATTAAAGTGTGTTTATTTTTAGGGACGTGATTATAAAATTTTCACAGTGGAATTCCATATTTGGCCTCCCTCAACGACTCTTTAAAACATTTCTTTGTTTATATTTTCAGAATAAAAAACAAGATAGAATCTAAAAATCATCCTGTTTTCTCCTTTCCTCTCCCCTGCCCCCATGGCAATTTGTTACATTTGTTTGCTAAAATGCTAAAGTTCAATAAATACAAAATATGGAAATGATTTCCCTCCACTTAATATTATTGCTACCACATAAACATTAGCCATAGCCTTGTAAGAGTTAAGTGACACTGAAAATCCACCTATGGTAGCAACACTTGAACTGTTCTATAAAGCTTTACAATGAGAAAGAGAGTTTTTTAGTTTTCATTATTTTTTGGCCAAATAAAACAAGAAAATAAACATTTATCTCATACTTTTTAAAATTTTTAATTAGTATGATAATAACATAAAGGTATTATAGAAGGTGAGAGGCAAACAAAAAAATGTCCAATTATCTATTTTAGTATTATCTGAGACTGTTATGAAACATTAACCCTTGACTGCATCTCTACCTTAGAAGACAGAATATTAGCATAAAATGTAGGAAACCTAGTGGAGAAGTAAGTCCAATCTTTATTTAGTATATTTCAGTTTTGTAAAAAATGGTGAAAACTCCCTTTCCATGAGAACTACCCTTCTGAGGATCACAAACATGTGGGCATATAAATTAAGGAGCAGATTTATGGAGAAATATGCTCAAATGCTAGAATTTAATACTTCAACAAGCCTCTAGCTCAGGTGTTTTTACAAATTAGTACAGATTTCCAACTTTTATTTGCCTCATTGCCTTAACTTTAAATTATGTGATTCATTCTTTTTCCTCAAATATTCAAGCTATTAATCAGCAAACTGAATTTTCACTAGTGCTCTTCCCAAAAGATGGAGGCAGCCCAATTTGTTCAACTTTTGAAGTGTTGGTTGTGCAATGTGTGGTTGGGTGTTGTCGTGCAGAATTGGGCCCTTTCTGTTGACCAAAGCTGGCTGCCGGCATTGCAGTTTTTGGTGCATCTCATCAATTTGCTGAGCATACTTCTCAGGTGTAATGGTTTTGCTGGGATTCAGAAAGCTATAGTGGATCAGACCAGCAGCAGACCACCAAACAGGGACCACAACCTTTCTTGCATGCAAGTTTGGCTTTGGGAAGTGCTCTGGAGCTTCTTCTCAATCCCACCACTTTTCATGTCCAACCACTGAGCTGGTAGTCACCAGTTGTTGTATAAAATCCACTTTTCATGGCACATCACAATCTCATCAAGAAATGGTTTGTTGTTTTTGCATACAAGAAGAGAAGATGACACTGCAAAACAATGATTTTTTTGATTTTTGGTCAGCTCATAAGGAATTCACTTATTGAGCTTTTCCACCTTCCCAATTTGCTTCAAATGCCGAACGACCATAGAATGACTGACCTTGAGTTCTTTGACAACTTCTTGTGTAGTTGTAAGAGGGTCAGCTTCAGTGATTGCTCTCAGTTGGTTGTTGTCAACTTCCCATGGCTGGCCACTGCACTTCTCATCTTCAAGGCTCTCATCTCCTTTGCAAAACTTCTATTTTTTAATTTTTTTTTTAATTTCAGCATATTATGGGGGTACAAATGTTTAGGTTGCATATACACCCTCTGCCCCACCCGAGTCAGAGCTTTAAGCCTGTCCATCCCCAGATGGTGCACACTGCACCGTGTTTATATGGGTGTGTATATACCTATCCCCTCCTCCCCGCTCCCATCTGCCCAACACCCGATGGATGTTATTACTGCTGCTTTACAACCCATTTTGAACTTGAATAAGAAAATTGCTCAAATTTTCCTTTTGCCTAACATCATGTCCATAGTCTAAAATAAAAGTAAAATAAACAGAAAGTAGTAAGTCATCAGCCAAAAAAAAAAGAGCAAGAAATGTGCATTAAAATGTTGTATAATAAAACCACATTTATTTAAGAGTGTATTCCAATATCAAGTGGCAAATTTCAACAGTACTAAAACCACAATGGGATATCATCTAACCCCAGTGAGATTGGCCTCTCTCAAAAAAATCCCTAAACAACAAATGCTGGCAAGGATGGGGAGAGCCAGGAACACTCTTACACTGCTGGTGGGACTGCAAATTAGTGCAACCTCTGTGGAAAAGAATCTGGAGATACCTTAAAGAGCTAAAAATAGAAATACCATTCGATCCAGCAATAGCACTATTAGACATCTACTCAAAAGAGCAAAAGACATTCTATAATAAAGACATCTGCACCCGAATGTTTATGGCAGCACAATTCACTATTGCAAGGATGTGGAAACAACCCAAGTGCCCGTCAATTCGTGAGTGGATTACTAAAATTTGGTATATGTATACAATGGAATACTACTCAATTATAAAAAATGATGGTGACCTAGCACCTCTTATATTTTCCTGGATTGAGCTTGAGCCCATTATCCGCAGTGAGGTATCACAAGATCAGAGGAATAGGCTTCACCTATACTACCTGTCAAAATGGTACTAACTGATCAACACTATGGTGCTCACACGGTAGTGATATTCTCCAGTGATTAGGGGGTTGGGGGGTGGTAAACTCACAACTAATGGTCACAGACACGGTGAGCATTGTAGAGGGGAAGGGCATGCCTCTAAACCTCACTTGGGTGAGGCAAAGACATAAAATGTAACCAGAAGATATTTGCAATTCAGTGTTTATTGCAGCATTATTCACAATGGCTAAAATGTGGAATCAGCTTAAGTGTTTATCAAGGGATGAATGGATAAAAAGGATGTGGTGTATGTACACAATGGAATATTAGTCATGAAAAAGAAGGAAATTTTGTCATTTGCCAAAACATGGATGGATCTGGAAGACATTATTTTCAGTGAGATAAATCAGGCACAGAAAGACAAATATTGCATTTTCATGGTCATATATGGGATCTAAAAAAAAATTGGTCTCAAGGAGGTAGTGAAAAAATGGTGACTACTAGAGATTGGTAAGGGTTGTGATAAGGGGCAATGAAGAGGTGTTGGTGAAGGGGTAATTCTGTTAAATAGAAGGAGAAAGTTCTAGTATTCAATAGTGCAATAGGTCAACTATAGTTAACAATAATTTTTTATATTTCAGAATAGCTAGAAGTTTTCAAATGTTCCCGATATAAAGCAATGATAAATGTTTCAGGTGAATCATGTCCCAATTACCCTGATTTGATCATTATATGTTATATGTTTGTATCAAAATATAACATGTACTCCATGAATATGTGCAATTATCAATAAAAAAATTAAAAATAAAAAAATTAAAAAAAGAAAATATAGAATTTCAAAATAACATGCAGAATATGAGTACACTTTTAAAGTTTGTGTACATCTTTGCTTAAAATAACCTCTAGAAGGATATTATTCTAAATATTATAAAGTTGAATAATCCCTCTGCATGGTTAATATACATTGTTACTGTGATATTTTTTATTCTAATTTTAAGAATTCAAAATAAAAAGCAAAGCCTTAAAAGTTACTGTATATTTAGGACATACTTGGATATCTGTGCATATTAAATGTTCACATTGAAAGTACAATTTTTTTAAATAGAAAGCTCTCTCTTTTATCTAAAGAACATTAAATATTCAGATACATTATCCAGTCTTGTATAAAAACAATGACCAATAGACTAATTTTGTATTCACTAAGTATTTTATGTACATTTACTAGGTAGCATGTATGTTTTTAGGTACTGAGAGTACAAAGAAGAACATGTCATAGTTAGCAGTAAAAGGAGGCCAGAATTATCAGTAAAAAGAGGCCAGAACTTTCATTACACAATATGCTGCAATGTGAACAGATGCTGTGATAGACCTATAATATTAATAGCTAGAATTCATATAACATTCTATGTGGACTTCACACATATCATCTTATTTCTCACGATGACCCTGACAAGTAGGTAAGTACATATGTATTGATCTGAAAACTAGAGTTTAGAGATTTAAAGTGATTTTCTTAATTTCACAGGCTACAAAGTGGTAGGCTATAATTTTAACCTAGATCTACAGATTAAAAGACACACACACACATGTTTAAATAAACTTTTTATGTATATTTCTGAACATGGCTACTCTTCATTTTATGAATTATGGTTTTTGGAAGATTAACTATGTACTCTATACTCAAATTGATGTTGGTAGTTCTTCATTTCTTTAACAAAAAAAGTTTTAAATGTTAACATGAAATAATTATTTAATGCCTTTAAGTGTCAGAAATAAATAGAAGGAATCATTTTTTGGTCCTTCCATTTTTAACATTCTTCCCTTATGACTCCATTGTACCATGAATGTACTCCCATCATAAAACCTATAATATTTGGTTGTATTTATTTGTTTGTCAATCTATCAGCTCTTTGAGGGTAAAGGTTACTTTGTATTCATCTTTTTTTCATATATTCTAACTTACTCTCTGTCACGTATTATATGTTCAAAAGTTGTTTGTTCAATAGTTGAATGGATCCCTAGGACTATGACATTCAAGAAAGTAAAGCCATAATGAATTTCACTGTATCTAGTTAATCTTCAAGTTAGATGTTTTATGAAAAGAAAACCTAAAAGTTGTATTTCTTGAAAAATTTTCTTTGATTTACTATTGAAATTATTACTTAATCTCTCATTGCATTTAATAATTATATCCTTCTTTTCTTAATTTGTACTTGTAGGGTAAAATCTTAATTTTTACAAATATTTTAAATATTGGAAAATTACATTAGAACATAATTCATTATAATATAGATATTAGTATATATTATAAGTCAAATCAAGACTCAAATAGGCCAGCTACAATTGAAATTGAATTTACCCTACAAAGTACCCTTGAACACCAAATTTACAAAGGGATTACATCGTAGTTCTAAGCACATTTAAGTGGATTCACAGGATATACTCTTTATCTAATTGGCAATTGAAAATGCCGTTATAAATATAGGTCCTTAGAGATTCTAGTTTTGGAAACGCATTGGAAAATACAACCCTTAATTACCTTCATTGTTAAAAAGGCAATCCAATGTAAACTAACATATATTTCTTTTTTCCAGTAAAGAAAGCCAAGGAAAAGCAATTTTATTGACCTAAAAGTAATGTGTGTCCATGAGGCCAGAAAATAATTGTTTTTTTTCAAAGGTGTATTCAGGGAACAGAGAAGAGATTAAAGTTAAAACTCCACTTAAATGGTTCATGCAATGGCATTAATAGCAAATCCAAAGGGACTTATGCTAATCTACTCTCTAGGTGAAAATTGAGGATGTAATGAAAGAGATTTCTATGATGGGTGGATAAAATAGAGATTATTCTTGCAATGTTGTTTTGTTTTATTTTGTAGGAAATACCACTATAGGTGATATGACATAATATTATATTCAGCTTTCTTACATTATATTATCAGGATAGACATTAAAAAACAAAATATTTGTTTACAGAGTCATAAGGAATTTAATTTTTGCCTCCCCTCCAAAAAAATAAAAATTACTAGGCTAGTAGTTTGTCATGCCTCCCTTATTTCTAGTGACACATGGAAATTATAGGTCCCAAGGCATTCTGCTTAGGCCTTAGGGAAGCACTTTTCTCTAGATCTAGTAGCCAAAATAGAGTAATAATAACTGGAATGAATGTATCTGTTCGTATCTGCTTCAATTCAATAACCCTATAGAATATGTCTCTTCTCCTGAAATCCACTTCAGTTTATGTGACATTCTTTTTACTCCTGCATCATGCTATGGTCTGCTGTACCTCAGAATTTCCACACAAGCTATTCCCTCTGCATGGAATGTCTTCACCATTTCTTCTCCTTGCATACGTGATTCTTCAGGTCTCAGATGAAATGTCAGCTCCTGGTTAATTTCGTTCACGTTATCTATATTAGTTATTCTCACCATTAACTCTATCAATAAATTTTTAACATTCACTTGGTTACTCTACACTTGCTGCTGATTTAATTGTGTATTATTTTTTATTAATCTCATATACCTTCTTTCTGACTATCCAGGGACTAGCACTATATTTGGCACATAGTTAGGGACTGACAAATATTTGTACGGTTAAGATATATTACTTAAGGATTTTTTTATTTTTCTCTTTTTCCTCTTCTTTTTATTCCTTCTCCTCCTCCAAATTGCTGCATACTGACCATACCCAGGAACACAGAGGTTCAGCATATATTCCTACATGAAATCGATGTGCTATATAAAAAGCAAAGACAGGCAATTTAATATGGTTCACCTTTTATCTTTAATCCACAATCAGGCTGATATAATTTTTAATTTTTAATTTTTAATTATTATGAGAGACACTAATATCTTATGTGAAATTATTTATAACGGCACAACAAAGCAAACACTGAACCAGTAGAAAAAATAAAATAAAATATCGTGGTTTTGGATGAGTTACAAAGAGATCAAAACCAAAGATAAGACATTTTGAAGGAAAAGGAATCAAGAAAATAGACTCATGGATTTTTTTCATAAATTTGCTTTTGATTAGATCATAACTAGACATGACATTCGTGGTTCCATTCACCACAGATCGATGAATTTATCCTTGAAGAATTCTGCTAGATAAAAAGTGCTAAAGAGACTGGCATGACTTTTCTAGCACCAGTGTACATACATAAAGCTGGAACTTAAAAAAAAAAACACCCTACAAACCTGACTTAGAAAGAAATGCTAATTTTTGCCCCAAAATTGAATCTTCAATGATTCCTAAAAGTAGCAAGGCATAGGTAACACTAATGATTCATATTTTCATGAAAAAGATAAATTTAGGTATGTTGAAGGACTGAATGTTTCTTTCCTCTATTAAATTTCCCAGGGCTTCCCCCTCCTGTTCTTAAGGGCACACACACACACACACACACACACACACACCCTAATACACACTATTTTGAAAGTGAGTGAAGGCACTGCTGGACCCAATTAATTATAACAACAAAATTAGGGTAAACCAATACCCGAGTAGCATTCCTCAGCTCAGTAATAAAAGTTTTGTTTTAATTTCAATTCAGCGCATCATGTCTTTTAAAAAAATGCTAAAATGCTTGTCATGATTTTATTTTTCTTAACTGGATTACCAGTAATTATTCCCTTTCTTTCTACCCAGGCATGAGTTCTTGTGTCCTGCCACTGCTGAATTTGAAGTCTAGGGGTATACACATCTGCCCTGGGCAAATACAGTGTTTCCTACACAAACACAGATTCCCATGACAACCAAACAGAAGTGGGGAGGGGGGCAGGTATTAGAAGCTGAGGATATTAAATTTCTCTTAGACCCACCACCTGATTCTCGTTTGACCCACTGTCTGGGTCTTATTAAGTCCACCCTGATCATTTTTAGTCACGTGGTTTTTTTTACCAGCTGGGCACATGGAATCCTAAGCACTCATACTTCTCCAAGTTACTCAACGGCAATCCTAGCAGGACAAGAGAACATTTAAGAAGACATTTTCTTTCCCTCTCTTTTAGGTTGTTGGGCTCCTCTGCAGAGGCTATCAACGTCGGCTGTGTAGAGACACCTGTCCACCAGAATGAGCCAGAGATTACTAATTCATTTCACATGGGTCACCAAACTGATATCAAATAGCAATGGCTCTTGTTTATTACCAGCTTAGGTCAGATTCAAACTGGAGACTGAAAGCTAAAAAGCTTAACCTCCAGCCCCTTAACCCTAGGTCATTCCCAATCTGTCTCTGGGGCACTTTTAATTAATGGCAGAGTGAAAAGGATTATAAATTCCAGAATTCCCATATACGATCCCTTATGGATGCCCAACTCACGGACAGCTAAGAAGCCTTTCCGTTCACACATATTTGTTCATATGATTATATCTGCACAAACTAAATTAAGTGGAGACATGAGGAGGCAATCATCTTGAAAATTCAGGCTAAAATAGAAATACTTCAACTGAGGTTTGGGAATTTACCTTTTTGAGATTGGAAAAATGTGCCAGATGATGTCCTTGCATTACATTTAACTTTTCATTTGCTGGTGCTAAAGGGCAAAGAAAAGTGGAAAGTTCAGGTAATTACCCAGACCATTAAAGCCTAGACATCTAATACTTAGAGAAAAAATATAGAGGGGAACGCCTTAAGCAACCAGATTGCTCTAATTCAGCAATTAGCCAAAATCCTACACTCCTTATAGTATAAATATACTTAGGATTATTGCAAAGTTGGAAAAGAGGATTGAGAGACAACAATTTTGCAATTCTTCTATGCAGTGGTTTTCTAATGGAATAATCCCCAGGCTAAAGAAACTTCTAAGACAACTAAATGTCTTTTTTGAGTAATGTGCTTTTGGTCATTTCCATGATACTCTGGCTTTGTTTCAAATTAGTGAGATTTGGTACTTAGATAGTTGTACAGGACATAATTAAATAATCCTTTTCTGAAAGTTCTCTGGAAATAGGTACCTGAATTAAGTATACTAATATTTATTGCATACTGACCATATAGTTAACACTACCCCATGCTAGGTTGTTTCACAAGATGTTAAATTTCATCTTCATAGCAATCTTATGAAGGTAGTATTATCATTCCTATTATCTAAAGAAACGGGGGCTCATTTGTAAGAATATTAATTCTTTGGTATATTAAAAAAGTCTTAATCATTTGTTATAGGTTGAATTGTGTACCCCCCTCAAAAAGATATTTGGAAGTCCTAACCCTCACTATGAACATGACCTTATTTGGAAATAGGGTCTCTGCAGGTTTAATCAAGTTAAGATGACTTCGTTAGGATGGCCCTTAAACCAATACAGCGTGTGTCCTTATTGGAAGAGAGAAATTTGGACACAGACACAGAGACACAGGAAGAACACCATGTGACAATAGAGGCAGAGATGAGTGTGATGCATCTACAAGCCAAGAAATGCCAAGGATTGCCACCCATCAACAGAAGCTAGGAGAAAGGCATGGAACATATTCTCTCTTCAGAGCCCTTAGAAGGAACCAACCCTGCCAACACTTCAATTTTGGACTTCTAGCCACAATTTTGAGAGAATAAATTTCTATTTGTTTTAAGCCACCCAATTTGTGGTACTTTGTTATGGTAGCCCTAAAAAACTAATACACTACCCAATGGAGGAAAGGAAAAATAATGCGGTGGGGAGGTTAATCTTACATATTAAGCAAGTTCTGACAATACTGGTGTAAATCTCTTTTATGTGTTTTGTTTGTTTGATTGTTTGTTTGTTTAGGTAAACATAGCTAAAATGTTTCCAGAAAAAAAAAGATAAAATCTGGATTAGAAAAGGGCTCTTACAAAGTTACATTCTGAGTTCCATTCTTAAAACTCTGACCATATAATTCTCTCATTATACACACACACACACATACACACACACACACACACACACACACACACATGCACACACACCCCTCTTAATAAGGCAGACTCCATAACCTAGGGAATGGATGCCTAACTTTTCAGCCTGGCAGTGCCTTTTAGGGAGTATGCTCTTAAAAGATGACTGATAATTAGACATGTAAATTCTCCTCTTTTCCAGGCTCATCTTGCCCTGCTTTCATAAAAAGCTAAACTGAGTTCCTGGCTTTTGCCCAAACAGGCATTCTGCTTTCCCACTTTCTTTCCGTCACTCATGCCGGGCCCATGATATTAAAGAACTGCCCTTCCTTCCTCTCCCTCACCTCAACATATTTAAATCCCACTAGACATTAATACCATCTGATAAGCTATCTCCTGGGCGAATCCTTTGCCAATTACAGAGATTTGAGTTCAGATTATGACTCTTCTGAGGCTTTTCTAGTTTTGTACTTTGCCATATGGTAGTGTGTTTATCTTATCTCCATTACTGTATCAGAAACCTCTTGGAGCAAGTGGTATTCTTACTCTTCTTTTATGCCCTGCTCCTACCTCCAGCACCTAGCACTATGCCTTCCACATAGTTGGTCCTCTATAAATATTTGGCGAATTCATTTTAAGTTTGAATTAAACTGTATGGGATCTCTTGGGCTGAAAAATCACATTGCAGATACCATGCTTGTATTGCTTAGTATTGCTGCACCAGTGGAGCAAGGCATATTGCTGCAAATTCTTCATCTAAATGGTGGGAGCTAGAGAGGGAAACATTTCCCATAACAGATCATCTACAATCAAAAGAAACAAGAGAAACAGGAAAGCGCTATAGAATTTTTTCAGTTTATTTATTTAGTGGTAATTCATTTGTCTGGATAGTATATCTGCTAGATTCCAGTATTAAATTCAAAATAAAGCTAATTTGCATTGGCATAGTGACTTAACTCACTAGTGTATTATTACTATGTAAGCAGGTGTACATGAGACTACAAATAAATGCCTGCTGATGGAATCCCAGCAGGGCTTCTGATGAGTTTTCATTTTGTTGAACCTTACCCAGGAAATTACTGTGTAAAAAGCTTTGCTATTAGTTCTTTGCCTGAAATATCATTTAGCTACACCTGGCCAAATTCGTGGCAATTATACTAACTATACAAAGAGGACATTCCAAAAATCTCATCAGCTATTTATATTCATTTTCTCAAATTTATTACTGAGACCATACAAATGCACACACATACTCAAATTGCAAAAGACATACATTTAGAGAAACTTAGTATTTAAAAGTTAAAAAAAAACTTATAAAAAGAGGATAGCAGAAGTTAGTCTTTCCTTAAAATAGCATCCACACTCTTTGTTATCAACTCCAAAATTTAAGCTACTGTTTACTAGTTTATGTACAATATAAGCTTTACCTATCTTAATTCTAGCCCTAAACATGCTTAAATGGAAATAATATAAACTCTTTTATTGTATCATGTGATACATTAAAAATTGACAATAAAAATTAACAAATATTTTTTTAATAAACTAGTAACCTTAACAGAGAATGTAAGATAGTCTCTGATTTCAAAATTTTCACCATATTTTGAAATAACAAATGAGCCAAATATTCATATTAAAGAAGATAATCATAAATATGAGGCAATGTATGGCAAATGGCAAAATGCTTGCTACAGAAGATCAGTGCTATTAATAGTAATGGTGGGGTTAGATCACCAGTGGTGGAGTCTATGTGAAGTGGAAGAGGTCAGGGAAGTGTCACAGGCAGGGTGACCATCTGTCCTAGTTTGAATGGAAGAGTCCAATTTATGCCTATACTCCTAGTGTAATAAATAAAATGACCCACTTTCACTCTCAGAAGTGGTTTGATCTAAATGATAATTGTATGTTCATTCTACCAAAGGAGCAAATGAGCAAGTGTGGCCTTGAAAGAAAGGTACAATTTGCACAAGCAGAAGTGAGTGTTTCTGGAAATCTAAGACAGGTAAATTGTATATGCAAACAAAGAGGAAGCATAGAAATCAATATGCTACATGAAAGTAGCTTTTGTGCTACAGATGAGGCCTCGTCTGTATTGTGAACTACAACCAAAGCGTGAAGAGAGACTTGGCCTTCTGGACTCTGTCCTCCTACCTTTCTCTAGAGAGAACAATAGAGCTTTTTTCCAGAGCATGTTTTAAGGACCATTACTGTATCCTGAATATATGGCAGAAAGAGGAATCAGTAAGGGACACACAGTAATTCCACACAATATTAAGTATCTTCTCCTGCCAAGGGTAATCATATTTAACCAGAAACAAAAACAACAACAAAAAACAGATGATCTCATTAAATTTGAATTCTTATAATCAATAAATAATGTTTAGTATTAAAAAATCCCAAATATTGCATAGAGCATAATGCACAAAGGCTTTTTTCATATAAGTATGTTCTAATTATTACATGGAACGTACTTACACTAAAACAAATTTTGCTGTTTTTCTGGAAATTCAAATTTCACAGAGTATTTCATATTTTATCCAGCAATTGTATTTTTGCCTCATTTCAGCCTTCAGAGATTTCTCTTGACTGCTTTTAGGGTTATCAAAACTCTCCAAGCCTTGACTTGAAAGACCAGCTTCCTTCACTTTCAACAGTAATTGCTGTTTTGAGTTCAGGTGATTTAAGAGGAATTATTTAGTGATGTTTTTCCTAAATTTTTTTTTTTACATCTAAGTTTGTTAATAGGCTATGGATTAAAACTAAAATCTCTATTTATAATTTAGATTATTCTCTAAAGTAACTAATAGTAAAGTACTTAATGATCTCCTACCATAAATTCAATTAATGCTATTTTCTAATCGTTAGCATCTCCAAAATTTGAGACCAAGTATACAACCAGATTGAATCATGTAATGTTTACTGAACTCCTGCATTTCCTCAATTCCCTTTCACAATGTCCCTGTGAGGCATTCCACATGATATAAGTGAGGAAACGGGCTCAAGGCAGTTTGAAAACACACTTCAAAGTCTCTGTAGCTAGTAATGCTTTTAACTTTAGTACCTAGGACCCAGATCAGCAAATTTAGTCAATTAACTTACACTATAAAACAGTTGTCTCCCAAATAACAACGAACATTCCTTGTCATTACTTTCAAATGGTTCTCAAAATTTCCAGAAATACAAACAAAAATGGGTAGCTGCTGTCTAATTAACTATGTGAATATTCTTCTTTGACTTTTCTCATTTGAGTAATGCAATCATAATAAAAATAACAGTGACAATATGTAATGCTTATTGCAAGTATGTGCTAAGCATGTTAACATGTTTATTTTACTCAATGCTATTAAACCATTATTGGATGATTTTGTTAATATTCAGTAATTAGGGGTTTCTTAAACCATTGGAACTCTAAAAAATGACATCAGTTTACAATCTTCTGACATATGGACATAATCGTTTGACAGGTACTAGAGGAGCTAAACTTTCATATCTTAATGTTATCTGTTTGATGGACATTATGGTGCTAGATCAAGGTAAAAACTTCGAAGCCTGAAAAAGAATAACTCTCAACACTGGGGAAAATGATATTTATTCTCCATGAGTAAAAATCAATATTAAAACATATTAAAATGTTGAAGTGTTAAGACTTTCTGTTATTTTATTTTAATGTTGTAGTCAATAGAATTCTGGAAACTCAGTGAACAAATAGCAGATAACAGCCAAGTCAAGAAGTTGCTAAAAATTTAACAATCTTGTTTTCAAAACTTTGATCTCACATAAATTACCCACTATCCCTGAAAGCCTGTTACAACTTCACAGACACCTTTTTTGGCTTTCTTCCCTTCTGGCTGCCTGCCTATCTGGGAGAAGTGAAAGATATTTTCTCACCATTCCAAGCTATTCTTTGGTTTCCTCATTTCCTTTGTGACCACCATCAAGTCCAAAAGACTTATTTCAAAGTTCCTCTTGGTTCCAGCCTTTAATCTGAATGTCTGGCCTTAATAAAATGCAAGGGATTGTACAGGCATGTGATAACTAATAAATTATCTCACTTGTCAGGCAGGACTCAGTTCACATATGTATAACAATATAATAATGAGGGTAATACAACGGAGTAGCCTTCTTATTTTTGGACCAACATAATAATGCATTAGCCACACAATTGTCCTAGTACGTAAGCCAATTATATGCATATACAGTAACAGGAAAATAATGTTCTCTCGCATTCCCCAGAGAATAAACATAAGAAAAAATTTATTGAAGTATTTTCTATTATGGATAGTGAAATCTGAGATGCCCTAGAAATGACATAGAAAGTAATGACACTCTTTGATATATTCGGGAACCACTTAATAGGATGGTCCAAACACGTAAGCAGAAGAGCACGGAACAAATAGAGAAAGCCAAACATAAATACCCTTTCAGTGTATTATTTTTGCATAGAATTTCTAATTTTAGAATTTATGAAGTAAAGCAGCACTTTATTTTACAGAAAGTGAGATTTTAAACATAGAGAATTTTTAAGCTGGAGCACATTTGTATATAGCATAGCAAAATTCTATTGAGCATGTTAAAGTCCCAAATAAAACAGATCATATAGAGGTAGGGGATCACTATAATGAAAAATATGTCTATGATCTGACATTTGCAAGCGAAGCCATTCAATTTCTCCTTGCACTAGTGTTCCTTCCTGACTTCCTCTTTTTATATGAAATAGTTTCAAAGCTAGGATCTTCCCTTTTCCAGTAACTTGCTGGTCTCCCTTCCAAGCTCCCTACCCCTGAGAGTGGTCAAAAAGATGCTGTCCATCAGGAATGTTGTTAAGAGGATTTCTGTGTTGGTTTTGAGTTAGATTGGACATCTTTTAGATTTCCTTTAAACTTCAGTGGCCTATAACTTCAATATGATTTTCCTCTAAATAACACTTGTTTTTATCAAAGCACGTTAAGACTATGGCTATACAATGCAAATTTGTGAGTGAATTGTTTTACCTACATGAATAGTAGCCTTATAGAATTTTTTAATGAATATTTATGATCTTAAGGATAATCCTTCATGAGATATGAATTTGATATTTCCAAAAGGGAGCATTTAGCCTTTATTTTCAACATCAATATCGTAAGGTAGTTTTATAAACAAGTGTATTAATTTCATTTCAGGACACAGCATCTTCTCCATGGAACTCTTCTAGACATTTGTCATTTCCAGACTAAAATGGCTCTTTGATCTGCATGAGGCATGATAGCAGACATGAATCTTGATCCATAAATTCCAGCATTTAATGTATATTTATCTCTATGTATGTATTTGAAATAAAGACACTAGCATAAAATTCCACATTAATCATTACTACATTTTTCTCCCTATTTTGTGCAAAGCTTCTTGAGCCTCATATGGCACAAAAATATAGTGGCAGCCATCCAACCCCCCTGATAGGGACTCATCTGTGGACCCTGTCGTCATTACAATGCTCTTTATCCCCAGTGATCTCTTCTCTTGATTCTGCTGCATTCGACCTTAAGGAATTGATGTTCTTTCACAATGATGGTAAACTTTATGTCTAGGCTTCTGCTTACAAATGTATCATACAGTACCTAACAACACCCAATTCAGCCATCTAAGAATATGTCATCTCACCCGGAGGCTGTCACCACTTACAGCATAAATCTTTGCTGCTAATGGGACCAAGATGATCACCACTTCTTTATAGTTTACCAGAAGTCTCTTCTCTTGATGTCTACATTGCATTTTCCTCATTTTCTGTTCTGCTCAAGGCTCCTCTGCCTAGTTATGTGCTTAAAGAAGAAACAAAAATAGAAATAGACCAACTATAAATTAATACCTCAAGAAACAATTCTCCTCCAATACCATTAATACATTTATCTCTAATGAGCACTTGTTATTTTCCTATGAAGACTGTATATGTCAACCTATCTATTCATCATTCACCCGATGTTTCTTTCTGCTCTCTATATATTAATAACTGGCATGGAAAATATCTGTGTCCAGTGTTTATATGATAATAAATCAGCCTTGGGTATTCAGCCTGTGAGGGCTGGGAGCAGGAAAATGTACTAGGTGTTCTCTTTGCACAGCATCTAGCACTTCTGTCTAGTCCTTTCTAAAACTGTTAAACCAGCAACATTTCCTTAATTTGATGAAGCATTTCTGTGATAACATTCTGCTCTATTATAGAAGGATAAGTATAAAACAAAATATTGGTCACTATCATTTCCTGTTCTTTATGTAGGCCATAGCATTTCACCAGCAATATTTATTAGCATCCATTTTGAATCATATCCATCTTGTATAAAGTCCTATACTAAATGTAATAAGAAAATTTTACCATCTATGAACCTAAACTTTGAGCTGTGACCTTGAAGTAAAATATAAATACTAATGGTAAGAATAAATATTTACTCAGGAGTCCACCCAGAATCATCTAAACAATGGAATGACTCTACAAAGTTTTTCAAAAATTATTGTATAGTTTTAAAAGTGCACTAGTATAAAAATTGAAGAACAATGAAATAATTCACAGCAATCCACTGGATTGGGAGTGACAAGGCTATGATGTCTTGGCATCCTGAATCTAGTGGTAAGACAGGGTATTTTTATCTTAATGAAGGATAGTAATAATGTCATGGTATTCTCACTGATGACAGGAATTTTAGTAGATTACTTATATATTTTGTCAGGTAACAATATTTTTATAAACCTTAATTTCTCTTGTGCAAATTTATTGGATAATTGGATATATATCCTGCTTCTTATTACATAAAGAACAAAGAAAAAAAGGAGAAATCATAGAGGAGATGGTTTGGCTGGATCTGATCTGCTATTTCAATTATTTAATTTTGGGGGTTAAATTATTTAAATTTCATCATTAATTCAAATCAGTGAAGTCATATGTATGCAAATTAACTATCACCTACTGTATAAGCATCCAATGTATTTTATATTGAAACATATATATTATACAGTATTTAACATATAATACTTATATATCCCAAATACAAATAGTTCATAAAATACCATATTCTGGTTTGCAGACGTATTTATAGAATAAATGAGTATGGAGAGGATGCCACCAAGGTGCCATCGATGGAACATTCACATTGTTATTTTCTTCCTAGTTTTAGAATTGAATATGCACTGAATTTGCAATTCTTTTATCACAAACATGTTAGACATATATTCGCGGGAAGAGGGTGAGAATATAGCCCTGATAATATTATTGGGTTTAAAAGTATCAGAAGGAATTGAAAAGATTGATAGATTAGGCATGTTTCAAACAGAAGAATGAATATAGACGCTGTCTGGCAGAGCGTAGAATCAGGATTTACTGTGATGCCACTATTTACTATCAGAAATTATCCAACCCTGAAGCTGAAAAAGACAGCCAAGTTAATTTTGCCCATCCTCTCCTCTAAAATGAGGAAACTGAGATGGAGATAAATTAGGTAATTTATTCAAAGCCCATAATACTTTTGATAGAATCAGGCCTACAACTGTTATTATACAAATTCCAAGGTTCTGTTTGAATTACAGGCAGGCCTTAATAATATATATCATGACAATGGAGTATCTTGTCCATAATGGACACTTACGTGCATTAAATGTATGCATTAAATAATTAATTTTCTGGGAACTATTCGTAAAACGAAAGAAAAAAGTGTCATCATTTACTGAAAATGGTAGCATTTTATAGACATAATTTCAGATTAGTGAATACCAAATCAAAATTTCTCTTTTCACTCTCATCTCTCCCAATGTTCATGGTCTCATGGTCTCACAACTTCATCTTTTCTATAAACTACTTACTTTTTTATTCTTGTCTTTTTTTTGTTTTGCATTTGCTCATTAGAAAAATAAGAGGTAATTCAGATTCTTAAGGTGAACATTGTTTCATTTCCCTTTGTTCAAAACCACTTATGCTGACACCTTTCAGAGTCTATTCCTCTTATTTAAGACTCCCCTGTGCTGGTTCTTTGTCTTTTATGAGGAAATTTCCTGAGATTTACTCTGTGCTGTGGAACAAAGCCTAGGCAGCTGTGTCTATGCCCCAGCAATACCAAACAGCCAGTACTGTTGTTTTCCTTCTCATTGCCAGGCTCTTGTTTGTTTGTTTGTTTGTTTGTATCGGAATGGCCAGAGGGGACCTAACAGGAGTCCACCTGCAATGCCTGAGTACTCAACTACATTTTCAACATGAGCATAAAAAGCCAAGTTCTGCACACTACACTGTAAACAGCCTGCATAAGTCACCCCAGACTTAGACAGTGAAGCCTTGTACAATTTTAAATATTCCTGTTGGGTTGCATTTTACACAATGCTACCATGATACATGGAATACAGCTGGACGTTTCTGAGGTTAGGGAAATGAATGTGATTACAAGGAATTAAACAGTTAAGTACACTAGCTGCCTGGAAGAACTACCCTTAGAGAGATCAGACGTTTAAAATACACATACACACACATACTGACACACATACAAACTCAGTTAATAACTCAGTAAGTCTTCCATGCAGATCCTTGTAAAGAAAATGAGGCTATTTTGTCAAAATAATAATCATGTTTTCTGAGGGAAGTCCTGCTAAAAATATAGCTTCTCCAGAGATGCAGCTACATGTTCCCTTTAAATAGCTTCATTTGGTTTGCATCACTGCTTGTCCTTATTGTAACTGAATAAGAACTGTCTAATATCCTTTTAAATGAAAGTAATTTTTGGATGGCATCATATCATGCATTTGACAATCCCTTCCAGACGTGATTATGTAGAACTATCTCTCGCACTTACAAAATGGGCAAAGGGAGTTTGGAGATGTCACATAGAAAATCACTTTTTTTCTGGCCCTTCTAGGATTGAAATAGGAGGGTGGTCCATATGATATTGAATATAGGTGAGTCACATGCTGAGATTTGAAAAGAAAACCATTCTCCTGGGCTGTGAATAGGAGCTCTGCCTTCCCCTTTGAGGCTAACCGATACCCTGTGATGAAAACCACTGTATAAATGCAATACGCTTTTGTTCACAGCACCGGCAGGTGTTGTTAAAGCCTTCTGTCCTAGCTTTGACAATGTTCCAGAAACCTGACCTGCCACAATAGGAAAGCCCTGAACAGAATAGCTAATTGTGCCAGATTGTGCAATTCCACTGTGACACCTAATAGGCAAAGACAAGAGATTTTTATGGTTTGATTTTTATACTGATAATCAGAGTAGATAAATGGATGTGTTTGGAGAATATATATATATATATATATATATATGCATATATATATATACATGTATATAATCTCCATGTACACAAACACATGCATATAATCCCCATAATAATACTAGACGTGGCTCTTGAGAGGTTGTCATGTAGTTGCAGTACAATTTCATGAGAATGTTATGAATTAGCTCTGATTGTGTTATACCCAACTTAGTCAAGATCCAAGACTACTCAAATTTCATCTTTTTCAATACTCAGAGCTATTTTCGTACAACTCAATTAACCATAATCAACAATGTTATATCCAACTTTTTTGTTCTCATTACCACCATCTTGGAGCAACAATGTCAAGCTGTTTATTAAGATGGTAGAAAATACCTGCTGCAAAAAAATTAAGTTTTTTAAATAGGCATAGTATAGGTGTAATGGAAAATTAGGACAATTACTGGAAAACATGTAGGGCAAATAAAGACTTCCAAATCAAATATGCAAATAAAAGATATAAAAATAGCAATTTAATTCATTAAGTTATTGTCTAGAAAATTTCTTTAGCTATCAGCCTAGCATGTTTTCCTTGAGTCTTACAGTTTAAATATCTGTGGCAAAGAAATTTTTTCAAATTTTGGACTTCACTGACCACCTAGCTTATGGTTTTAAAGCAAGAAAGACCTAGGTTCAAATGATTATTCTAATTTTAAGTACACATGTTGCATCCGGTAAGTTACTTATCTGGTATAAGCCTTAATTTTTTAATCAAATTCTTATAAATTTGTTTTGAGAATTGAGATTATATATATTTGTGCTTAGCTCAGTGTCTGGAGCATACTAAATGACAAATTGTGACTATTAAACTATTTTCAGGAAATTCTGCCCTACCATGGGTAAAGGTTCTTTTATAAAGAACTCATAAAATATATTTAATACATTTTTATCATTTTCATTTAAATGATTTTTTTCATTTTAAGATAGAGTTTTATTTCTTAAAAATAAAAAGTATATTATTATACTTTAATAAAGACAAATATAGCAATAACTATAAGATAAATAGAAGCTAAGATAGAAATTTCTCTCTTGCCTAATTCTAAATTGGTGACCAACCAGGGAGTGAGAATGGCTCTGCTCTAGGAGGCCATTCAGGAGTCTAGCCTCCTTCATTCCTGTGGTGCCTAGAGTATTACCCTCATTCACATGATCAAAAGAATCACTATCTCCTCTATGCTGCAGCCAGCAGGAAGGTGGGAAGAAGAAATGAAAGCCAAGCAGCTTTTCTAAAAAAAAAACTACTACCTGGAAATTTTTTACTTAACTTCCTACATCCCATTAGTCAGATTACATAAGCTTACCTAACTGTAAAAGCAATGAAAGATATTGTCACTGTCATAGACCCAGTCAAAACTCAGTAAGTCAAATTTCTAAAGCAAAAGAAAGGGTATTAGAGGACAGTTCTGAATTTATATCAGAAGATATATACATTAGTTACCCATTGCTACATAACAACCCCATAATTAAGTAGCCTAAAATAATAGCCATTTATTTAGCTCATGATTTTAAGGATTGACATTCAGACTGGGCTCTGCTAGGTGGTTTTAACTGGTCTCATGGGGGTCCCTCAGGTATCTGAGGTCAGCTGCAAGGTTACGTGGAGGGACCGGCTGGCTGTCAGCTGCAGTGCTTCAACTCTCCTCTTGTCCTCCAGGCTCGTCTTGGCCTGTGAACTTTGTGGCTGTGTACAGTCTTTGAGATCCAGCCACTTCACTTGCACAGTATCACTTTTAGTGCATTCTGTATGGCCAAAGCAAATGAAAAGGCCAGCACTGATTTAAAAGGTGGGAAAATACATTCCACCTCTTGATGGGAGGAGCCAAAGTCACATTGGTAAAGAATATGGGCAGGGGAAGAATTTGTCCCATTTTTTTTCATCTACCACAGAGGATAATCAAATTTACTGTAGTATAAATATGAGAGAGCACTCTTATTGTGAAATCTGTGAAGTTAATCAGACAGAGATCAAGTTACTGAATGGAAATAGATACAAATGTTAGGCCCCTAAATCACACATAGTTATGAACATGTGCACACATTTGCATGACACTTAAATCACATTTAAATCTTCTATAGAGTACACCTAAGCCATGTGTTAGGATCCAGCTAAACTCTGTTTTGGTGGCTGTGGACACTCCTGTGATCTGGGGGAAAGAAGAGAAAAACATTTATATCATCTGATGGCAATAAAGGTCAAATAAACATTACAAAGTGGTGGCAAGAGATCTGGCCTGGATATCAGAATAGCTGAGTGCTAGTTCAAGCTAGGCCTCACGATATGGATGATTTTCACAAATTCGCTTCATGCCCTTGAGCTCACTTTTCTTTGTGTAATTTATAAAAGTTTTACTAAATTAAATCTAATCTCCCTTTCTGTTTTGACTGGTGTTTATAACTCACTAGGACTAACAAAGAGAGACTTGTCCTTTCAGGCAACTATAAGGCTAAGAATACATGAAAGAAAAGGGAAATACAAATGATCAGGATACCTAGTGTCAAATATCAAGATATATGGAAGTGTCTGGATACCTGTCTAAATTCTGTATGTAGGAAGCAAAGTCTTAAACTATATCTGTTTGCAAGCCAACTGCAGTGATACTTTTTCTTCAGAAGACATCAATGTTATTATTTAAAACAATAGTAAACTGTTGATTTTTTCTGTGGCAGATCATCCCATGACAATTATAATTAGACTTCAAATATATTTCTACAGTTTATGATACAAAATCTATTAAGTGAATTTGTTTCATAATAAAATCATATTAGTTGAATTCTAAATATGATCCTCCTGTATTTTAATATATTTGCAGGATATATAAACCTAGATAAGAAGTTAATTTTCCCTCATGCCATGTGGCCCTAGAAATAAGATACTAATTTATGTTTTTTCTTCAAAACATAAACTAGAATTTCTTAATTCAACAAGAAGTGTTATATAATCCACAAAGATGAGAACAACACAACATATGGATTCCTAAAACATATATTTACACTTACGTAACTAGCTACAGTTTGGGCAATGCCTCAAAATTTTAAAGAACTCTATAGATTGAACAGCACAGTTGTTATCAAAATACGGTGGTAGAACCATGATCAGCAGCATGGAACTTTACCTAGGAACTTGTTTGAAATGCTAATTATCCAACCACACCCCAGACACACTGAATCAGAAACTCTTGGAGAAGATAAGAGTATTTTAACAACCCTTACAAGTTATGCTGACCCATGCTAAAATTTGAGAACACTGGAATAGCCAATATTACTTAGCAAATCATCTAGGCAATAAATTTGGAAACATCTGGATAGAACAAACTCATTATGCTGCCATTCAATTATTACTCTATTCTGCTTTAAATAGATCAACAAAAGTGACCCCTGTTCTCCACATGAATGGTGTTTCTGTGTACATTATGGTTCTCTGAAAAAAATTCATGTGACCAGTTCATCAGGAAGAATGTGTGCCTTATGCTTGGTACATAAAAAGGATCCCAACAAATATCTGTTGGCCTCATTTATTATAATTTCATAGAAGATACAAAGACAATGCTTTTAAAAAATGTTACAAGAAGATAACTTAAATATTTCCATGAAAAAGGGACCGCACAAAGAGTTACATTATTTTAAAATCAGAAAGAAACGTAAGGTTTAACAACCTCTTTTTAAAAGAAAGAAGTCACAGCTCACAGGGGGTCAGGTGATTTTTTCCAAGGTCAAATCAATTTTTAGTGTCAAAATCTGGATGAGAATTTAGGCTTCTAACTCATAGCGTAGTATTTTCTTCTTTAAAATCCACCCTTGCAGATGAATTAGAGCTCTAGGGAAGTATTTTATTGTTTAAAATAATAAGACAAAATCAAGTAGAAAAAATAAACCTTTATGTGCACAGAACAATGGCAGAGGATGCAATTAGTCCACACAATAAGGAAGAAATAAAAATAATTTAGATTCTCCAAAGACTGTTTCTTCTTCTTCTTCATTTTTTTTACAAGAGATATCAACTTTTTCATTTTAAATCTTAAATAAAACATGACACTCTGGAATGTGGAGGCTTTAAACTAAAAGCTTTTTTTATTTCTTAAAAATCCTTTAAGCATAAAGATATCAAACTCCTTACCTAGGAAAACTCTTTTTTATAACATCAAACGGCGATAAATCCACAAAAGAGAAAAAATAACTGTCAAAGGGGATTGTCATAGCAACCAGATGAGAACAAACTTGGCATAGAAAGCAACCTGATTATTTCTTCTTTTTAATCAAAATTACATATCATCAGGTTCTGAAGCAAAACAATTGGAAAACCAGCAAAAGAATTTCAAAGTATATAGCATGCACATTAATGATGATTAACTCTTTCAGCACCTAAGGTAGATGCAATTATTAGTCAATATAGGAATCACTTATTTTTCATGAAATTTCTAACCTCATTCCTTCCCTCCACTTTATACATTTAAAAATCACCAAACATTGATTACTCTTTTCCAGAAAAAAATTTCAAATTTATTTTTCATGTTCCTATGAAAACTCAAGCAGTTCATACTGACTCTCAATATTTTTATCCTGATTTTCTACAGTCCTCATTGTCCACAATTAGTGCCTTATGGACAACCAATACTGACTGACATAGCTTTCAGAAAGGTTCATGTGTACTTGGTTTCTTGTATGATATTTATGAATCTGGATTTGGGCTCCTAGTCATAGTGAACTCTTTGTAACAAAACATAAAATAGAAATCTGTATAATACATAGCCAGGTCAGGGCACCTTTTCCCCCTTTTTACAGTTTTACATGTCTGGAGGAGTGAGCTGATGAGATGTAAGGGCAAAGTAGGATGACCCCGACAAAATACGCTGAGCAAATTTCCATGAGACCAAGACATGCCAACCATATTTCTTGGGTTGGTAGATAATTGCTGCTCTCTTCAACTTTGGTAAATTGTGAAAGATGTAGGTTGCCCTAATGGCCTCTGGGTAGGCGCTTATAAACTTCTAAAATAAAATACTACTGTTGCAAAAAGGAATACTGATTGTTCCAACAAAAAATTTGATGGCACTCCAATGCACAGAAATATTTGTGACTTTGCAAAATAAATTGCCATGAAGACACATCTCTGATCTCTCTATTTATTTTCATACCCACAACCAGTTATTTAAGCAAAATGAAGAGAAAATTTCCAGTGTACCTCAGTGCTCAATTGCAAGCTGCTGCTAACAATGGGACATGGCAATCTAAAGGCATGAACCAGAGCAAAAGAGAATATTCATTATCCTATTCCTTAGTGTCTTTGATTGAGCATGAAATGTATATGCCATGCAAGGTACAGTAGCAGCTACACAGTGCTAATCAATCAGATGGCTGCATTAGTTACTCTTATCTCTGAGAGTCCTAATTGGAAGGGCCTGTGGTCCTTATTGGAAAGAGAAAATGAAAAAGTAAATCTAAATTAATACTGATTCCATAAAAAATAAGAATAATTTACAGATATGCTAACAAATTGTGTCTTAAGTCAGATTTCATAGAAGCAGAGTCTGAGATAAGATTCCTGTACAAATAATTTATTGAAGAAGACTTTGACAAACTTCTTTTAATAGCTAAATAGAAGTGGTAGCAAAAATGATATAAGGATATATACCTGAATAAAAATTAGTCATGATTAATATGCATTAAAAATAAGAACAAAAGAATAAGTGGGGCAAAGGAGTTAGAATGCTCTAAGTTATATTTATTGTCCACAGCATTGCAAAATTATTAATTTATTAAATAAAATTATTGTGAAAATATCTGAAATTATTAATGTATCTAAAAGTTGAGAATGAATATTTTAATCTGTAGGATAACCAGTAAAAGAAGAGTAAAGGATTTAATAATTAACATGCATCCTTACAGATCGTCTTGGATTGGAATCACTAGAAGTAGAGCCTGAGATGGGAATTCTGTGGACATGATTATTGAGGAAGTAATTGCAAGTGAACCTTTGAGAAAGGAGGAAAGTGGGCTCGGGCAGGGAAGAAAGCAAGCAAGGGCATAGTTTCAGGAGTACTCTAAACTCAACTTTATCCCACGGAGTACCCTTGAGCATAACGGTGGCAGTGTCATCCCAACTTTAAACAAGGGGACCAGGATTTTGTACCTTGCCGTTTCAGTCAGTCATAGGTTGCTATTGCCTGGAGGTTAGCTAATGTCCCAGGTATTTCTAGCCATACAGAGTCCCCTATTTGCAGATGGTACTTTCTTCTGAGAAGTGTATAGGTTTAAGCTATGAGAAACCCACACTCACAGCAGATGGCAGTCTTATACACCTGCCCAGAAAAGAATAACTAGGTAGGGCAGCAAGAGCATCTAATACAGAGGGAAAAATGAAATAATAAAAACATTTAATTAATCTGAAAAAGGTACAAAATATAGAGAAAATATATAGATTAGGTGGGACAAATAAGAAACAAAAAATAAGCTATAAACCCAAATTATTAGTAATTACATTAAATATGAACAGATGAATTTTTCCAATTATTGCAAAGAATAATACAAAGAATATTGGACTGGATTAAAATATACATAAGCTGCTTATAAGAGACACAGCTTAAATATAAGAGTGAAAAAAAGTTAAAAGGATAGATTGTAAAATCTTAAGCAAATACTTACCAATTGAAAGATGGGGTAAGCTATACTAATATCACAAAAAGTAGACTTTCAAAGAAAAAATTATGAGAAAAAAATGGTTATAGTATAATAATAAATGATTTGAACAACCAGAAATATATAAAAATTTAATAATATAGCCTTGAAATATATATATATATATATATATATATAGTTGGCAGAACCAAAATCAAAAATAGGCAAATCAAAAATGTTCCCATAATTGTAGTAGAGAATTTTAACATGTACCACTCAATAACAACTATTAGAACATGCAGACAAAAATATTAATAAGGATATAGACCTGACAATCAAAATCAACTAACCTGTTTATTTGACATATGTAGAATACTGTACCCAAGTAACAAAATAATTCAACTCCTTTACAAATTCACAACATTTGCCAAGATTGACCATATGCTTTTGGGAAAGATTATATGTTCAAGTAAAAGATAATCAGAGAATCCTAAAATTTTAGACATAAAATGATCCACCTCCAAATAATCTTGATTCAATAAGAAACCAAAATAAAAGTCAGAAAGTACTTTACCTTAAATTATAATAAAAATAAGGCATATCAAAAATTTATGAGATACGCTAAAACTGTGATCAAAAGAAAACTTTTTGGCCTTAAATGTGTAGGAAAGGCAAATGAAGAAAAGTCAATGTTTTAAGTATACATTCTAAGCTGGTATCAAAAGAATGGCAAATTAAACCTAAAGAAAGTAAAGAAAGAACATAATAAACAAACATTAAACCAGATATTAATTAAATATAAAACTGTACAATAGAGAATAAAAAGAATACAAAGATTAGTTATTTGAAAAGATAAATTATATTTAATAGTAAGACTGATCAAGAGAATAAACACACATGTATAGACAGAGAAAGGGACAAGGGGGGAAAATTGCTAATATCAGAGGTAAAAAGAGTCATAACAAAATAAATCATATAATTTAAAATAAGAAGATATTTGAAATGCCTTTGTCAATTAATTTGCAAAGTTAGATAAAGTCAACACTTTTTTAAAAAATCCATTATTCCAAATGTGAAAAGAAATAGAGAATTTGAATACTACAATATCTACTTTAAAAATTGAGTTTAGTTAAAAACCAACCATTTCACAAAGAGATTCTCAGAACCAAATGAATTTACTTGTGAGTTCTACCAGACATTTCAGGAAAAAGTAAAACAAATCGGAGTGATAGGAACATTCACACATTGCTGGTGGGACTGCAAACTAGTACAAGCTCTGTGGAAAGTATGTGGAGATACCTCAAAGAGCTACAAGTAGAACTGCCATTTGACAAATCTTCTGTAATTCTTAAGTACTCTTTTTTATGAAACCTGAATCCCAAAAGCTAAAAACAGCATCACAAAAAGAAAAATTGTGTAACAATCTTTACCATAAATATAGATGTAAAAACCCTAGACAAAAATTGAGAAGCCAGGTGAGTGGGGTTTGTGTGTTTGTGTTTATATGTGTGGGTGTGGGGGGTTGTGTGACAGAGAATACATTGAAACTAAGTTGAGTTTATTCAAAGAGTATAAGGTTAGTTTAACATTCAAGCATTCAAAATTCTGTCAATGTAATTAACCATATTAGTAGATTAAAAGAAAAAAAGGTGTCATCTCAAAAGATGCAGAGAAAGTGGTTAATAAAACACAACATCTACTCAGGATTAAAAACATAAACCTCAGAAAGCATTATGAATCTGATAATAGATATGCTATAATTTGGATGCTTGCTGAAATTTGATCTCTACTGTTGGAGGTGGGGGATTAATGGGAGATGTTTGGATTATGGAGACAGATCCCTCATGAATAGATCAATGCCCTCCCTGAAGGTGCAGGAGAGTTAATTAGTTCTCACTTTATTAATTCCCATAAGAACTTATTGTTAAAAAGAGACTGGCACTTCCCCCCCACCCCCTGCCTCTCTCTCTTGCTTCCTCTCTCACCATGTGATCTCTGCACAGCCGGTTTCCCTTCACCTTCCACCACCGGTGGAAGCAGTCTGAAGCCCTCACCAAAAACAAATGCTAGTGCCATGCTTCTTATTCAGCCTGCAGAACCATGAGCTAAATAAACTTCCTTTCTATATAAATTATCCAGCCTGAGGTATTTCCTTTATAGCAATACTAAATGGATTGAGAACTGTATGTCTACAAAGAATTTACAGCAAACACACTTTTTACACTCTTAATGGTATACTATTAAAAATTTACCCTTTGGTATTGAGAAAGAGACAAGAATGCTTCCTATTATATTTGTATTTGCATTGTATGCAAAATCCTATAACATATAATAATGAAAGGGAAAAATAAATAAAATGCATAAGAATTGCAAAGAAAAATGTCATCATTTGAAAATAATATTACTGAGGTCATAGAATACTCAAAGTAAGTCAATTATTAAGATTAGTGAGTAAATTTGTCAGTGTTGCCAGATACAAAGTCATTGTGTAAAACTCTCATATTCTTCTATAGCAGCAACAAATAATTAGCAAATTAGTTATAAGATTTGTACCATTTTAATAGTACCAGAATTCAACAAATGTTTAGAAATAAATCTAATGAAAATGTGCAAGACTTCTCTCCAAGCATTGCTGAGAGAAATTAAAGAAGACTCAATTAAATAGTACTAAAGAAAACCTAATAAAGTGATAAGTTAAATATATTCTGTTCTCTTTATCTGTGGATTCTGCATTCATGGATTCAATTCAATCAAGTGTGGATTGAAAATATTCAAAAAATAAAATAAAAAACAACAAAACAACAATAAAAAATATGAATTAAAAACAATACAGTATAATAACTATTTATACGGCATTTACATTGGATTAGTTATTGTAAGTAAACCAGAGATGGTTTAAAGTATATGGGAGGATATGCATAGGTTATATGCAAATACTGTGCTGCTTTATACACGGGACTTGAGCATCAGCAGATTTTGCAATCCTCAGGGGTCCTGGAACCAGTCTCCCTCAAATACCATGTAATGTTCATGATTTTGAAAAGTAAATACTGAAAAGATGTCACTTTTCCCCCAAATTGACCTATATATTCAATGCAAAATTCCAGCAAGTTTTTTTAAAAAAATACAACCTGAAGACTAAGAGTTGAGTTACATGATATTTATATGTTGATCATGTCTTGCTTTATACCTTAACTAGACATTATAATATTCTTCTTTCTTATATATTCTTGTTGCTGATGTTTAATGTGCAATTTATTAATCTTATAAACCTATTATACAATTCAACTTTAACCAATATTTCTCTAAATATTTATTCTAAATATTTATACCAATAAAAACTTACAGAATCAAAATGTTTTAAGATATTTAAATATTCATGTTTTCTCAAAACCCCTCTTAAAATCACAAATGTAATATATCAAACTGTCTTAAATGATTTAGCCATCTTAAAGAATAGAAAAAAAATATATAAAATATTACACGTCACCAACTCATGACTAAACACTTTGACATAAACGCTGCATTTTAAAATGGAGGATTTAAATATGTTTCTTTATAGTCAACATATTGGTACTTTTATTTTCTTAAGGTTGCCTTTCTAGAATTATTGTTGACAGTCATTTTTCTACTATAATATACTTATACCTGCCTAGGATTACTACAGTCTTGAACACCAAACACTTAAAATCTCAAAACATGCAATATTCAGATTTTCATTAACAATCAAATGATTTTATTTCTAAGTTTTGATTCTGGAAATTTTCAAACCTAAAAAATAGTTGAAATGTTAGTATTAATAAAACTTTTTATATCTTTCCCTTAAATTCTTTATTTTTAGCATTTTCTAACATTTCTTTATCTGTCTCTCCTTATGTGCATATAAGCAAAGTAGAACTATTTAAAATAAACAGTGGGGCTTCATCCCAGAGATGTAGGGATGTTTCAATATACACAAATCTATAAATGTAATTCACCACATAAATAGAAGTAAAAACAAAGACCATACAATCCTTTCAGTAGATGCAGAAAAAGCAGTTGACAAAATTCAGCACCCTTCTATGGTAAGAATGGCTAATAAAATAGGAATAGATGGAATGTACCTCAAAGTGTAAAAGCCATAGCCAATATCATACTGAATGAGGAAAAAATTGAAAGCATTCCCACTTAGAACTGGAAACAGACAAGGTTGCCCTCTATCACCATTTATATTCAACATAGTGCTGGAAGTCCTAGACAGAGCAATTAGACAAGAGAAAGAAATCAAGGGTATCCAAGTGGGGGCAGAAGAGGTCAAACTATTGCTATTTGCTGATTATATGATTTTATATCTAGAAAACCCCAAGAATATGCCAAGACTACTGGAAAGGTAGATAAATTCAGCGAAGTCTCAGGTTACACAATCAACATACACAAATTAGTAGCATTCCATCCAATACATCAAAAACAGTCAAGCTGAGAACCAAATCAAAGACTCAATACCTTTCACAATGACAACAAAGATAATAAAATACCTAGGAATATATTTAAATAAGGAGGTGAAAGACCTCTAAAGGGAGAACAACAAAAAACTGAGGAAGGAAATAGCAGAGGATGTAAACAAATGGAAAAACATATCATGCTCATGGATAAGCAGAATCAACATTGTAAAAATATCTATATTACCCAAAGTGATCTACAGATTCAATGCAATCCCTATTAAAATACCAACATCATTTTTTTCAGATCTAGAAAAAAATAAATCTATGCTTCATATAGAACCAGCGAAGACCCTGTATATCCAAAGCGATCTTAAGCAAAAAGACCAAATTAGGAGACATCAATTTATCAGACTTTGCTACAAGGCTATAGTTACCAAAACAGCTTGATACTGGCACAAGAACAGAGACATAGACATGGGACAGAACAGAGAACTCATATATAAAACCATCCTCAAATTGCCATCTGATCTTTGACAAAGCAGACCAAAACATAACACTGGGGAAAAGAATTCTTATTCAACAAATGGTGCTGGGAAAATTGGATAGCCACATGTAGAAGACTGAAACAGGATCCACACCTTTCACCTCTCACAAAAATCAACTCACAATGGATAACAGACTTAAACCTAAGGCACAAAACCATAAGAATTCTAGAAAAAAAAATGTTGGAAAAACTCTTACAGACATTGTCCTAGGCAAAGAATTTATAAAATAAAACCCCGAAAGCAATCACAGCAACAAAAAAAAAAAATAAATGAATGGGACCTGGTCAAACTAAAAAGCTTCTGCACAGCCAAGGAAACAATCATTAGAGTGAATAGATAACCTACAGAATGGAAGAAAATACTTGCATACTATATATCCAATCAAGGGCTGATAACTAAACTCAGCCAAATCACCAAGAAAAAAAAAATCATTAAAAAATGGGCAAAAGACATGAACAGAAACTTTTTATGGCCAAAAAACATAGGAAAAAATGCTCAGCATCTCTAGTCTTCAGGGAAATGCAAATCAAAACCATAATGAGATATCACTTAACTCCAGTGAGAACGGCTTTTATCAAAAAGTCTCAAAACAACAAATGTTGGTGTGGATGTGGAGCCATAGGAACTCTCATACACTGCTGGTGCGGCATCAAACTAGTACAACCTCTATGGAAAGTAGTATGGAGATACCTCAAAGATCTAAAACTACAACTACTATTTGATCTGGCAATCCTTAGCTAGTATTTACCCAAAGGAAAAAAAGATAGTCTATAAAAAAGACATCTGCACTGGAATGTTTATAGCAGCACAATTCACAATCACAAAGATGTGGAAACCACCCAAGTACCCATCCATACATGAGTAGATTAATAAAATGTTGTGTATGTATATCATGGAGTACTACTCAGGCATAAAACAAAATGGTGAAATAATACCTCTTGTATTAACCTAGATGGAACTGGAGCTCATTCTTCTAAGTGAAATATCACAAGAATGGAAACAACCACCACACTTACTCACCATTAAATTGGTGCTAATCAATAAACACTTATGTGCACATATGAAAGTAACATTCATCGGGGATCAGGCAGGAGGGAGGGGGGAGGAGAGTATGGGTAAATTCACACCTAATGGGTGCGTGCATGCTGGCTGGGGGATGGGCATTCTGGTATCTTTGACTTGAGTTATGCAAATGCAATTATTGTGACCAAAGTATTTGTAACCCTATAATAGTCTGAAATTTTAAAAAGTGAAAAAAATAATTAATTAAAAAACCAAATTGCAGATATAATGAAATTTCACTATTATATACTTCAGTGTACATTTCCTAAGGACATTTTTCTTACATAACCATACAGTCATTATCATACCTAAAAAAAAAGACTCATCTAAAATTAATTTATTTTAATATAATTGATACCAGTAACTGCATAAACCAATTCTGGGAAATATTTACTCACCAATAGCAAAGAGCACAGGAAGAAATATCTTTAGCTTCTTTCTCTTAATATAATTGTGTCTGGGTAGCAACAGGATTACTTGCAGTATGAGCATCTGAGGATGAAACTGACTATGAGCACAGTAGATTACAGAGATGGAATTTACCCTGCATCCTTGATAACATTTGTTAGCCACTAAATGAACCAATCCTGAAAGTCATGCTGCCTGTCTTTAATGTCTAATGAAGCTTCAGTCAATTTGAATCAGGATTTTTTTTTTTATATGCAACCAAAAATGTCCTAACTGAAATAGCGGTTATATTAGTCAGGCTTCTCCAGAGAAACAGAACCAATAATATGTATATATAGAGAGAGACAGAAATGGATTTATTATAGGGAATGGGTTCACATGCTTATGAAAGATGGCAAGACCCAATATCTGCAGGGTGAGTCAGCAAGGTGAAGACCCAAAAAATCTGATGATTTAGTCCTGGAATGAGTCCAAAAGCCTGAAAACCATGCAAGCCAAAGGTGTAGTGGGCCAGCAGGCTCAAGACCATAAATTAGCCAATGTTCCTGAGTGGATTAATAAAATGTGGTATATGCATACCATGGGGTTCTACTCAGCCACAAAAAGCAATGGTGATATAGCACCTCCTGTATTATCCTGGGGAGAGCTGGAACCCATTCTACTAAGTATCACAAGAATGGTAAACCAAGTACCACACGTACTCACCATCAAATTGGTATTAACTGATCAACACTTAAGTGCACATATAGTAGTAACATTCATTGGGTGTTGGGCAGATGGGAGTGGGGTGGAGGGGATGGGTATATTCACATGTAATAGGTACAGTGCACACTGTCTGGAGGATGGACACACTTGAAGCTCTGACTCAGGTGGGGCAAAGGCAATATACATAACCTAAACATTTGTACCCCAGTGATATGCTGAAATAAAAAAAAATGAGCCCAGTTCCAAAGACAAGAACAAGGGTAATGTTCAAAGCCATAGGCAGGAAGAATTTTGTTCTTAGAGAAGGGTTAGCTTTTTTGTTCTATTCAGGCCTTCAACTGATTGGATAGTCTACCCACCTTATGGAGGGCAATCTGTTTTACTCAATCTACCCACATACATGTTAATCTCAGCCAGAAACACCCTCACATAAACACCAAAAGTAATGTTTGAACAAATATCTGGGCACCCCATGACCCAGTCAAGTTGAGACATAAAATTAACTATCACAACTTATAAACTTGGCACCTATATACATCTGCTTCAACCATATTTAATCTCCAAATAAAGATAATAACAAGGTCATAATTCTTCCTAACATGACAAAACTGTCCTGCTTACAATCAAAAATGCATTAACACCCCCCCCCCAGGAAAAGAAGTAAAGTCCTTCAGTGATGTTTACTCTTCTTCTTAAACATCTCATAATTTAAGTACTATTATGTAAAATTAATGATATGTATATGATATAAAGTTAATACATCTTATGTCACCATGTCATGTAGCATGATGAGTAAATAAAGGAAAGAAGAAAACAAAGATATTTGCTTAAAATCTATATACATGTACATACACCTATGTATATACACACACATATGTACATATACATACATATACCCACAGAAACATATTCATAATGAAATAATGAGGGCATACTCATGACAATTATGATCCTCATTTCTGTAACTGATGTCATGTAGTAGAGCTGGTATTTATAACTATCTTCCTCCATTGCGCATTCTGTATCCTCTTTACCTTCAAGAAGTACTTCAGCTAGTCAATGGTTCTTTATCTGGTAAAATGATACAAACTTTTATTCCAAAAGGATCTTAACAACTACCAGAACTTTCTGGGTTGTTGTAGTTTTAGACCTTAATCACAGGGCATGGTAATACTACAAGGCACTCTAAGGGATTTTCTGCATTCCAAATATACATTTTCTTACCTCTACTGGGGATTGGTAATTCAATTTTTTTGGCAGTCAGGATAAATTAGCCTACCCAGCAAGTAGTTCCCTTTGTTGCCTTATGATTCAGAGGAAAGATGACCCCCAATTGGCCAGTGGCAATCTTAACCTCCAGTCATTAGCATATTTCAATCTAATCAGATTAAAGGACAAATTCCAGAAACACAGAACTAATCCAGAAGAGTCATCCTTAATATTCTGTTCTTTTAGGGAATAACAAAGATCAGAGTAGAAATAAAATAGCGACTAGAAAAAAATATAAAATATCAATGAAGCTAAGTTTTTTTTCAGGAAAAACAAATAAAATTGACAAAACTTTACCTAGACTAACTAAAAGAACAAAGAAGAGAGAAAAGTCAAACAAGTAAAATCATAACAGAAAGAGGAAACATTATGACTAATAAAACAGAAATACAAAGGATCATTAGAAACTTCTATGAATAATTATACCCCAACAAATTAGATAACCTAGAAAAAAATGTATAAATTAAGAGAAACATACAACCTACCAAGACTGAATCATGAAAAAATAGAAAATATAAGCTGAATAATAATGAGTAAGAAGATTGAATCAGTAATCAAAAACCTCCAATCAAAGAAAAGGCTAGGACCCAATGACTTCTCTTGTGACTCCTACCAAATATTTAAAGAAAATTAATACCAATCATTTTCAAACTCTCCCAAAATTTTGAGGAATAAGACACACTTACAAACTCATTTTATGAAGCCAACATTTTCCTGATATCAAAACCAGAGAAACAAGGACACTACAAGCAAAGAAAATTACAGGCCAATATCCCTGACAAACATGGATGCAAAAAGTCTCAATACAACACTAGCAAGCTGAATTTAATATCACATTAAAAGGATTATAAACCATGATCAAGTGGGATATATAACAGGGATGCAAAAATGGTTCAACATAGACAAATTAATAAATGTGATATGCATTAACTGAATGAAGGATAAAAATCATATAATTACCTTAATAAATGCACAAAAAGCATTTGATAAAATTTAACATACTTTCATGATAAAAACTCTCTCATGAAATTAAGTATCAAGAAATGTACCTCAATACAATAAAAGCCATATGTCATAACCCCACAGCTAGCACCATACTGAATGCTGAAAAGTTGAAAGCTTTTTCTTTAACATCAGAAACAGAACAACGATGCCCACTCTCATCATTTCTGTTCAGCACAGTACAGGAAGTCCAGAACAGAGAAATTAGGCAAGAAAAAAATAAAATGCATCTGAATTAGAAAGGAAGAAGTAATATTGTCTCTGTTTTTAGATGACATGTTCTTATATATAGAAAACCCTAAAGACCCCACCAAAAAAAAAACTTCAAACTAAGAAAGAATTCAATAAAGTTGCAGGATTCCAAATTAACATGCAACATCAGTTGTGTCCCTATACACTAACAATAAACTATACAAAAAAGAAATTAAGAAAACAATCTCACTTATAATAAAATGAAAAAAAACCCAATATATTTAAGGATAAATTTAATCAAGGATAGGAAAGATCTGAAAACTATAAAACACTGATGAAAGAAATTGAAGACACAAATGCATGTATGTGCCCTGTAAGGAAGTTTCTGTCAATGACAAGCCACATGTACAATGGTGATCCTGTAAGATTATCATATTGTATGTTTACATAACTTTTCTATGCTTGGATACACAGATACTTACCCTTGTGTTACAAATGCCTACAGTATTCAGTACAGTAACATACTGTACAGATCTGTAGCCTAGGAGCAATAGCATAGGTGTGTGTAATAGGCTATAATCTCTAGGTTTGTCTAAGTGTACTCTGTGATATTCACACAATGACAAAGTTGCCTGATGATGCATTTCTCAGAAGTACCCCATTGTTAAGTGATGCACAACTATAAAATGAAAGGATGTCCTGTGTTCATGGATCAGAAGAGTAAATATCATCAAAATATCCACACTGCCTTACTACCCTACTATCTAACGTACTATCCATACTGCTCTGTTATCTACAGATTCAGTGCAATGCATATCAAAATTCTAGTAACATTTTTCACAGAAATTTTTAAAAATTTCTAAAATTTGTATGGAACCACAAAAAATACAAATAATAGCTAAAGCAATCTTGAGAAAAAAGAACAAAGCCAGAGGCAGAACACTTGTTGATTTCCAATTATGTTACAAAGCTATAGTAATCGAAACAGCATAATACCGGCACAAAAAAAACATATAGACCAATGGAACAAAATACAAAGCCCAGAAATAAGCCAAACACATAGAACAACTAATTTTTGACAAAGGTTCCAAGAAAATGCAATGGGTAAAGGATAATCTCTTTAATAAATGTGTGAGGAAAACTGGATAACCACATGTAAAAAAAAATTGTATGCTTATTTTACACCATATCCCATAATCAACTGAAAATGGATCAAATATTTAAACGCAACACTTAAAACTATAAAATTTATAGAAGAAAACATAGGGGAAAATCTCTATTACCTTGGTCTTGGCAATGATTTTCTGTGATATAATACCAAAGTCACAAGCAACAAAATCCAAAATAAGCCAATTGGACTGCAACAAACCAAAAATTTATGTACAGCAAAGGAAACAATGAACAAAATAAAAAGGCAACCCCCAGAATGGGAGAAAATATTTTTGAACCATATATCCAATAAGATGTTAATGTCTAAAATAAATAACAATGATAAGGAACTCATACAACACAATAGCAAAAAAAGAAATAACATGATTACAAAATATGCAAAGTACCAGAACAGACATATTTTAAAAGAAGACACACAGTAGCCAATGGGCGTATGAAAAGGTGTCCATCCTCACCAATCACCAGGGAAGTGCAAGGTACAACCATAATGAGATATCACCTCACTGGATGGTCATTATAAAAAAAGTCAATATAACAAGTGTTGGCAAGCATGTGGAGAAAAGAGACTGTTTATACATTATTGGTGGGAATGCAAATTGATATAGCCATTATGGCAAATAGTATGCAGGTTCCTCAAAAAATTAATAATATAACTACCATATGATCCAGGAATCAAACTTCTGTGTATAAATCTAAAGGAAATAAAATGTACTATTGTGTGTGTGAGTGTGTGTGTGGTTATTTTTTTTAAGTTTAGCTTTTTGGGTTTTTTTGTTTTTGTTTTTTGGGGCAGTAACAGATTTTAATGATTAGCTTTTTAAAATACAGTACAAAGACTTTGTAAATGTGATTCAGGGCTCCCAGCACCCCTGTGTCTGCAGAGTGCCTTCAAAACTCAGCTGTTCCAGCCGGTGCCAACCTGTGAACTTCCCACCATATCCCAGAATCTGCTATTTCCCAAACCACTTCCCAGTTTCCTTTCAGTAATCTTCCAGAAGGAGCCAGGACAATAGGGCCTGTTGTTTGGTGAATTTCTTTATCATTTTCAGCCTTTAAAATGTAATTTCCATGTCTTGCAATGAATGTTTCATTTTTTTTTTTTCCTTCATTTTGTTCAAATTTTCAGATATTTAGCTCCCCTTTTATATTATTTTTTAATGTTTCTTGATTATTTGTTATAGGGTGTTCCTCCAGAAGCAAAGAGCAAAATTTTGCTGTTGTGATATGTACCAAGAAAATTTAACTAATTGTAATTTTTAATTCCATGTGTTTAATCATTGTCTCTTCATTTTAAGACTTTTAATACAAATGTCATTTTTAAAGAAAAAAAAAAAACCAGTATGTCAAAGAGATATCTGCACTCCTATATTCATTGCAGTATTATTCACAATAGCTGACATATGGAAACAAACTGTCAGTTAACAGATGAATGGATAAAAAGAATGTGGTATATACACACAATGGAATATTATTCAGTCTTAAGAAAAGAAGGACATCCAGGCTGGGTGTAGTGCCTCACACCTACAATCCAGCACTTTGGAAAGCCGAGGCAAGAGGATCACTTTAGACTAGGAGTTCAACACCAGCCTGGCCAAAATAGTGAGACCCTATCTCAAAAACAAACAAACAAACAAACAAACAAAAAGGAACAATTAACTGGGCATGGTGGTGCACACTTATATTCCTAGCTACTTGGGAGGCTGAGGTGGGAAGATGGCTTGAGCCCAGAAGTTCAAGGTTTCAGTGAGCTATAAATTCTGCTACTGTACTACAGCCTGGGCAACAGAGCAAAACTCTGTCTCTAAAAATAATAAGTAAATAAATAAATAAGGAAAGGCATCCTACCATTTGCAACAATATAGATGAAATGAACCTGGAGGACATTATACTACATAAAACAAACCAGACACAGAAAAACAAATACTGCATACTCACTCATGTGGAATCTACAAAAAGATTGAACTCATAGAAACAGAGTAGAAGCGTGGTTACCAGGGGTTTAGGGGTGGGGAAAATGGGGAGATGTTGGCCAAAGGATACAAACTTGCAGCTATAAGATGAATAAGCTCTGGAGTCATAATATACAACAGGGTGACTATATTTAATAATGCATACTAGAAATTTGCTAAATTAATTAAGATCTTAATTAAGTATTCTCACTACACATGCGAAAAAAAATAAAGGTAACTATGTGAGGTGATGGATATGTTAGTAAGTTTGATTGCGGTAGCCATTTTACAATGTATACATATATCAAGACATCACATTGTACACTTTGAATATATTCAATTTCTATTTGCCAAAATTTACCTCAATAAAGCTGGAAGAAAAAGACTTCATGACCACAAACCACTACCTATAGCTATATAGAATCCACCTCTAAATCCTGCCAACTGCTCAGTACCAAGAAACCTCCTCAAAAAGCACACAAAACTGGTATCTTTTCCCCACCCAAACCACTACAGATTTAAAAAAAAAATGTATTTCCAGAACCACTCTCAATACCAAAATCTGTATTATTCAGGGTTCTTCAGAGAAACAGAAACAACAACATATTTTTGTATTTATTTAATTTATTTATTCAAAGGAATTGGGTCATGCAGGGTTAGTAAGCAAGCTGAAAACACAGGAGAGCCTATGGTTTAGTTCTAGTTTGAGTCTAAAGGCCTGAGAACAAGGAAAGCAAATGGTGCAGTTCCAGGCTGAAAGTTGGCCATCTCAAGACCCAGGAAGAGCTGATGTTTCAGTTTCAGAGCAAAGGTAAAAACAAACAAACAAACAAACAAACAAACTGATGTAACAGTTCAAAGGCTGACAGATAAAAAGAATTTTCTCTTATTTGGGTCAGTCTTTTTGTTCTATTTAATTCTTCAATGATTGGATGAGGCCCACCAAATTATGGAGAGCAATCTTCTTTACTCAGTCTATCCATTTAAATGTTAATGTCATCCAAAAACATCTTCCCGGAAACAGCCAGAATAATGTCTCATTAAATATCTTGGCACCCTGTGACCCAGCCAAATTGACATATGGCATTAACCATCACAGAACTGTTTAAGGTTTTGGTTTAAGGTTTAAGCATATTCATAAGGCTGTGAATAGTAGAGGCAGGATGTGAAACTAGGTGCTCTGATTCAAGGTTTTTGTTTACAAACACTGGTAGATATCAATATATGTACTTCAGGGAAATAAGGAAACTTATATCCTGAATGAAATATAAATAACCCTGGAATGTGCCTCTGATACAAATTACTGCCACTATGGGTTTTCCATTTGGCTTAAATTTTCCAGCATTGTCATAACTACCAAAAAGATTTCTTAAAAAATATTTTTTATTTTTTGAGTGATTGGTTTATTTTACTTGTAAGCTGTGAAGATGAAGTCAAAGTTGCTTCCAAAATCTTCATAACTTCAGTGGTTAGGATGGTGATAATATCAGTCAAAGAATAATTCAAGAGGTTTGATGGAGCAATATAATTTGGGACCCTCGTAAGACACGCATATGGGGATATTCAACAGTGGCCAATCCAGAGTTCAGTTGAAAGATTAGAACAATACTTATAAACCTGTGGTTGTAGGGTCTATTCTTTTTTCATTATTTTTTAAAAATATGTATAACAGTTTGGCCAGGTACAGTGGCTCATGTCTGTAATCCTAGCACTTTGGAAGGCTGAGGTGAGAAGGTCACATAAGCCGGGAGTCCAGGACTGGCCTGAGCAACACAGTGAGACTCCATGTGTACAAAAAATAAGAAAAATTGGATAGGCATGGTGGCATTGTGGCATGCATCTGTAGTCCCAACTACTAGAGGGGGTGAAACAGGAGGATCACTTCACTTGAGCCCAGGAATTTGAGGCTGCAATGAGCTATGAATCCTGCCAGTGCACTTCTGCCTGGGCAACAGAGCAAGACTCTCTCTCTCACACACACACATATACATACATACAAACACACACGTATAAACAGTTTTATTAACATATAATTCGGATATCATACAATTCACCCATTTGAAGTGTACAAGTCAATGGTTTTCAGTATATTCACAGAATTGTGCCACTGTTTCCACAGTGGATTTTAGAATATTTTCATAACCTGAAAAAGAAACCTCATGTCCATAAGAATTCACTACAGATCTCTGCCCAACCCCTTGGACATAGGGAATCACCAATGTACACTCTGTCTCTGTAGATTTGCCCACTGTGGAGAGAAGACACCATGAGGAGAACAGCCATAGCGCAAGAAAGGCTGTTGCAGAGAGCCTCCAGGGAAGGCAGGGCTGCTTAATTTGTTTCTCATGGGAAATCTAAAGAACAGGAGATGCACTCATGAACTGTTTGTAGATGGAACCAGAAATGTGCACTTAGATTGTAATTATCCTGTTTCCCCAAAGTTTATTACAACAAGGGATGTGTAAATGTTTTCTGCATACCAAATGTTTTCCATGAATGTGAAGGTCTGACTGAGGACATCCTGAGTCTTCTCGAACAGACCACCTACAGGGCAGATGGACCCACAGCTACAAGACCTGGAAGGAACCCCTGAGACTGTGGACACAGTTGCAAGTAAACTTTATATAGCCATTCTAGTTAGAGGAACTACAAGAGAGGCCAGCAAGAAACCTTTAAGGAATCCTTAGAAGCACACTATCAAGAAAGTAGACAAATTTAAATATAAGCTGGTCTCCTGACCTAGCTGCCTGTTCTTCTAACAGAGAAAACAGCCAGGGCTTTCTGACTCAGTTAAACCCAGAAGAGCCTGCTAGGTGGGGCAGGGAGTAGGAGTAGCTATACAACCTTGGTACACCCAGGGAAAAGACCCCCTGGTACAGTAAGAGTGGGCATAGGACATGTTTGTATAAGAGCAGCATGGTTCTTATGTTTTCACTCCAAGCTGTATAGATCCAAAAGGAAGTTTTACTCACTGAAAGAGCAGTTTGAGTATATTCAAGGCCCTCTACAATAATTTTCAAAGATACAATGCTATTCTCCCTAAATTTGTCCTCAGAAGGTATGTACTTCACAGCATGCCTTTGACTGTTTCATTTCACTTATCTGTAAAATGGTGATAAACACATTCCTCAGATAATGATGGGAAGCCTTAATAGAGCCATATATCTAAATGGTTTTGCTATTTATAAGTAAAAGTTATGTTTTTGCTGTTATTATTGTCTCTCTAGTACTATAAGAAAAAATAGCCACTTTAAGCAGACTATGTAAGGTAGAATCCAGGCTCCATCTTTTAGTGACTGCTGTGTTGGGAAAGTTATTTTACCTCTCTTAGCCTCTTTTCCCTCATCCATAAAGTGAAGATGAAACATTGTCCCTCACAGTTATGGTAAAAAACTCAGTAAATTTTATTGGATGTTCAAAAGAACATTCAATAAATGTTAACCAGTTATTGAAACGTTAGTGTTCACAGAGGTTGTTGGCAATGCAGAGGCCATTCTCCCCTCTAGGACCATAGAGCCTGGCCAGAGTGACAAATGCAGAAAGGGCAACTAGCCAAGACCATGTGTAACTAGTGCCCTCTTGGGATCAAAGAAAAGAATCAAATTTGTTTTTGAAAATTACTGAGGAATTTGGAAAGGAAGAGATATGAAGAAGTGGGAACACTAATCCCACAAGAGCTGTTTATCATGGACCCCCGTGGGGGAATAGGATGCTTTGGGGACTAGTGAGCCAGTTGGATTAAGCTGAAAGTTATTTTTTGGTCTAAGAAAATAAATCATCTGAATAGAGTCTCACTGTGGTTTTCACAGGGGTGGGGAAAGTTGATTTGGGTTGTCCTAAGAAAAAGAAAACAAAATTTACAACCACAAAAGAGAGTACAGAAATCAAAAACTGGCAGGAGGAAACCAAGAGTTTTGTAAATAGTTCATAACTCAGTTTCACTCACATCATTCAATCCAGCAGGATCTATGACTGAGGTAAAGTTCTGCTCTCTCTCTCTCTCTCTGTCTCTCCCCTCTCTCCCTCCCTTCCTCCCTCTGTTCTTTCTAATTTACTACTGTGTTTCCCTTTGGATCTATCTATCTTTTAATCTACATAGCATATCCATGATTGATTAGGCTACTACTGGGCACTTTTAAGATCTGATGGGAATTTTCTACGTACTAATAATTTGATGTGACATTCAAGTTTTTTTTTTTTACTTTTGCTGCATAGTTTTATTGAACCAAGTCTTAGTAGCCTCTGTGCTAAATTTTTTTAAAAGAAAAGGAAAAAATAAAAATATTTCCTTGTACTTTGCTCTTTCAGAATCCACAGTTTTGAATTACTTTGTTCTAAACTGTTTTGTACTTTTCCCTATAAGAATTGACCACTGTCTAATAGATTTATGATGTAGTGTTTATATAAGGTAAAGAATATCTCAGTAAAAAATTGATTTAATGTATATACACTGTAGTTATAGAAATATAACATGACAGGCCAGAGGTTTTTTTTGTTTGTTTTTTGTTTCTTTTTTAAGAAAATCTGCTTTGCAAAGGCATTCTTGGAATTTCAAGTCTTTTCTCTTTACAGAATAGTCTTTTTCTGTGGCTTGATTATACATAAACCAAAAAAAAATAGGAGAAAAAAATATGTATATAATATATATACAAACATCCATATATGTGTGTATATATACACACATACCAACATCCATATATATATACACATATACATACATATACATGTGTATGAGTATATATTTTAAATTGAAAAAAGTCACTAAATTCTTGATTTTAAAAAAAGTAAAATAAAAATTATTATAGCCAAAACATTTCACCTGAGAGTCTTCACACTGATCATAAATGAAGAGCAAGGATTTAGAAGCTAAAAATATACAGAGAAAAAAACTTTAAGGAGCGCTGGACTTGTTGCTATGCATTTTGCAGGAACTGTAAACCTCTCCTTCCCTTAAATATCTCCTTAAGTTCACCTCTCTTTGTGTTACATAATTTGCCAGATCAAATAGAATATGACTTTGCAATCTTTTTTGCATTAGGATGTTACATTATTAATTAAATAACTACACAGAGTCCAGAGGTAGATAATTTCCCCCAGTCAGCATATATTTTGGGATCATAAGTTCTACTTTGGGATCATGATTAGTAATATAGAAGTTGAATGTTGAATTTCTTTATGCTAAGGATTAGTGACCCTAGAAAAGGGCTGGAGGAAACTAGCTGGGCCTTTTTTGCCCTTCTGCCTTCCACCATGTGGGGACACAGCACTTGCCCTTTCTGCCACATAAGGGTGCATCAAGACCCTCACGAGATATCAGATGCAGATGTCTTGATCTCGGATTTCCCAGCCTCCAGAATTGCAAGAAATACGTTTCTGTTGTTTATAAATTACCCAGTCTCAGGTATTTTGTTACCGCATCACCTGCAGACTGAGGCACCACTCCTTCCTAGAAACCACTTTTCCCACATGCCTATTATGTGCCTGCCACCTTCCCCCAAATTTCAGATCGTTTACTTGATTTATATACTTGATTTATATATACTTGATTTACTTATATTTATATACTGTGGTTTGTGGGATTTTTTAAAATAATTTCACTATTTTTGATTTGGAAATAATTCTGCACACTTAAGAATATACATTTTATCTCATTTTGTAAATCAGAAAAACATCTCAATACTAAATGTATCAAGGAAAGTACCTCTAAAACTTGCTACACGGTTGTGATGTTTAAGTTACTAGGTAAAAATCTGTGATTAAAACAGAAAATCAACATCTCAATTTGGATAAAGGACATAAAACTAGGAGCAAGTGACATAGGGACATAAAGCCAGGAGTGCTAACCTGAACTTATCAATAGTTAGAGTGTGACTAATAAATACATACATACATACATACATACATAAGGAAGAACTCATATATCAGACTTGCAGACTAAATCATAGCATGGCCTGTGATGCAAGCAAACAGAGAGAACAGATTGCCTTTAGGATAATAACCATGGATATATCCATGTAAGTATAATCATCTGACTATGTAGAGAACAAATTACTTTAGGAATCTAATAAGCATGGATATATTCACATGACTATATCCACCTGACTGCATGCTTAACATGACTGTCTTCTCACGAATTTCTGACCACCTCCCCAATGGCATTCAGTACACAGATATATCTTTTGCAATTTTAAGAAGCTGAAAAAATTTATTACATGGAGAAGCAGCAGATCCCTTGAAGGTGAGGACTGTGATTCATTTTTCTTTAAGATGCAATAGAGTGTGAAGTTTAAGAGTAAGCATTCAAGCACTGGTGTACTGAAGCCCACTCAGACTGGTTGCAACAGCACGTTGTTAAATATTGAGGAATTTTATGACCCAGTTTTGAAACCACTGTTGATTGCTTGAGATCTGTGAGAGTGGCAGTATCTAAACCACAGAAATCAGCAAACACTACCAACAAACACTTTTCTTAGAAAGTCCATTTACCAGCACAGCACTAGCCCAGGTGTTGGATCATTTAGCACCCAGTCAAACCATGTGCCATGGAGAAATTACGTAACTGATTGTGGAAAAATAATTTAAGCCATCTAGGTTTCAGTTTCCTCAACTAGAAACCGTTGGTAAAATCTGTTTCAGAGTATTATTGGGGAAATGCCCAAATTGTGTGTGCCATCTCTTTTCTCCCAAAACCCTTCACGGACATACATAATTCTTCAAGCTTCTGCTATTCTTTCAGAATAATTTTATCTTCATTGGGGGCAATAGCCTTTACCTAATCGATTACATTGATAATGACAGTATTTCAAATATGAACAACAGTTTGAGGGGGTGATTATACCTTTCTAATAACTCTTAAATCACAGCCAGTAAGTATCTATTTACACAGGACAGTCTTAAATTCAGGAATCATAATATTAAAAAGATTAATGTACCATTTAATTAGATAACAATGCCTACAAAAATAATTGCAGTGGTATATAACATATTAAATACTTACTAAATTTTAATTAAATGTACAGTTGTATTTGATATGAAAAAATGTGAGGGGACATTCAGATTGTCTTCATGAACCTTGAGAAAGTGCAAAGCCTGTGAGATTACAATCAGAAGCCCCCAGGTTTGGTATTAGTTTGTTACTATCTATTATGGATATATAGACTTGTGGATAAATCATTGAATCATTACGTATTGAGCACATATCTGAGAACTGGAAATCAAAATATCTGCTATGTTTATCTATGTTTACCTTAATGATTGAATTATATAATAGCTCTATAATCACTTTATAAGGGCTAAATCAATGTAAAGAAAGGTATTGTTATTATGAAGCCTACTGCCAGTACTATGGTATCTTTTTATTTTTAAACAAGTCAGATTACCAAAAAGCATCTATAATGCATTGGTTTAGACAGATTTCTGACTAAAGAAGTGGAGAAAACAAAATGATTTTTAAGACTCTTCTTAGTTTTGAGATTGTAAAATTTTAAAATATCTACTCTATGAATAGCAAACTGGCAGAACATCAGAGGAAAGAGTATTAATTTACGAAAAGTTGGAATGGATATAAATAATTTGAGATTTCCAAATAAGTAAATCACATAGTGTGTCAAATGGATTAAGAGTAATTAATTTCTTAAATTTTTTAGTAACCAATCAATGTCCTCAAAATCCCAGTGGAAAGATGTTTATATCCTAAGGGAACATCTTAATTGGCGATGGTTAGTAGCTCTAATTAATTCTGAACTTCATCTTAATTTACTGGCCAAGACACCCACAATTGTTAAAGAAAAACCTAAAGTAGGCAAATTAATAGCCCTAAAATAGTAACAAAGACACAGTCATCATATTTAAATAAATATTATTGAAAGAAAAACTACTTTCTTAACCTTTCAGGTAGTTATTTTTAATTGAATGATAATATTGCATAGTGGTTCAAAGCACATTGTCACAGATTCTGGAGCCAGACTAAGTTCAAGTCGTAGCTCAGCCTCTTGCTAGACGTGTAACCTTGGACAACGTATCTGATCTTTCTCTGTCGCAGTTTCCTTACCTGTAAAATGAGGTTAGCAATAAAAGTACCTTTGTAATGGTTATAGTGTTATAAAGATCAAATTAATTCAATTACTCAAAGCACTTGTAAGAATGTATAGCATATATTTTGTTATGTCCTGTTGCTATTATAATGAGATGCTGATGTTACCTTCCCTTCCAGCATGCTCCCCGGCCCCATTCTTCAAAAAAGCACACATTCACAGAGCCACACATCTAACACTCTGTATTCTCTCAACCCTTTTTCATTAGTCTAAAATGAAAGCTTTACTCATTACCTATGCAATATATGCTCACTAAACACTCTACTAATAGTTTACATATATGAACAAAAGTTTTCTGAAAAGAAATTTGGAGGAAAGAGACTTTATTCCAGGGAATGGTTTGCAAACCAGGGAGAAACAGCCTTCAGTGTAAAATGAAGGCATTCCAGAGAACAAAGGGAGGATCTGGCTTTTATAGAGAAAGTTCCTACCCAGGTTTTTAATCAAGTCCATTTATGTAAATGAAAGATTCAAGCATGCTTAGTTCTGATTGGTCAATGCTGCTGAATTCTGATTGGTTGATGCAGGCCACAGCTTATTGGTTGGTTCAGGAGAGGTAAACAGGAACAGTCAGCTAGGAAAGTCTCAAAGCAGGTATGTGGGCTTTCCCAGAGTTCAGAGTACACGCCTGACCTCTAGTCAACAAATGGCTGTTTGGCTATTTCAAAGTTAGGCCCAGTCAGCCACTCAGGATTCACCATACGAGAATTTGGCTCCTTTGGGTTCACGCGTATATGACCCAACTTAATCTTCACAAATACCTGTAATATAAACATATTATTGTCTTTTTTCTACAGAAGAAGAAAAGGAAGCCCAAAAGCTTTAAGTAACTTGCTCAAAGCTAACATTTGTAGGTTTGATGATTCAAAAACTCATGCTCTTAACTAAGCTCAGATGATGAAATCAGAGCAGTAGTGGCCTGCAGGAGGTGGAGGGAGGGGCAAGATTGGCTGGGAAGTGGTAAGATGAAACTTATGGGGGGGATAAAAAAATGTTCTACATTTTGATTGGGGTGGTGGTTACATGGTATAAACATTTCTTAAAACTTATAAACTGTAACCTGAAGATTTGTGCACTTTCTTGTCAAACTATATACTTAAAATATGTGCACTTCATTGTATATAAAATATATTCCTCCAAAACTTTATGTTCTTTGTGCTGCTGTGCTTCTTTACCCACAGGAAGCCTTAATAGTGATCCAAAATAATTGTTCTCTTACTGTTTAATTGTTGCAGTTACACCAACTTTGTGCTATGTATTTATTTAAGTTCTCAAGTTTTTTCAGTATTTATAGCATGGCTTTCCCAACAGCATAGAACATATATATCATTTCTATTCTTCTCTAACAGTATCTAGTTGTATACAAACTCATCTAGAAAGATGATACGTGAGAGAGCGGGAGAAACATTTTATATTTTTGGCATGCATCTTTCTATTCAAGTACCTCTATCCTTAACTGGTGAATACAGTGTTAATGTCAAATATTTTCATGTTTTTATAGAACCAATGTAATTAATTTGGGGGTAAAAATAATTTGCAATAATTTATGAAGGACATTTTAATTTATTTTCTTCCTTCCTGTGATTATAATTGAAAATGCAAAGCTCCTGCTAAACACACACACACACACACACACACACACACACACACAGACACAGCAGCAGGGATTGCATCAGTGCTTCAATAGGAAGATAATAATTTCTTATATTGTTTCCCATTTACTTATAAAATAATAACGTGGGGAAGCCCTGCTTTTGAATGTGGTACTGCACAAAAATAAAAAAAGTGGTAATTTTAAAGCCTTGGACTTGTCTTTGTTTAGCCAGAGGGTGGTCATGAAAAGCAGATGGCCTTGTTGCTTGAAAACAAAATCCAGCATTAGGCGTTCTGTTTTTATGCACCTGTAGATTTCTATGTATGGTTTAGAAACAGGAGGATAACAAAAAAAAGGGGTAGTCAACCTAGCATGAAACATCAAATAAAATGTTTGATATAGTTTTTAAAAAAGGTAAGGAGTGTCTCCAGTACTCCCTTTAAAAAATAGATATGAAGCTTTATCCTCTATATGGAAGGACCTATATTATATTTAGGGAAAAAGTTCTGTCTAATCTGGATCTATATTTTAGTGTTTCTGGGATTTAATGTTTCTTGTTGTGAGTGGGGGGTGTGTATGTGTGTGTGTGAGTGATGTGCATGAATGGGTTATGTGTGTCCCACATGACTATCAGAAGTAAAGAGGAATATACAAAATTCACATTGGCCAAGATAAATTAATGAGGTCAGGATTTAGCTTATTAAGTTTCATTCTGGACAGCCCTATTTAAAAACCTACCCCAACCCAACTTTGTCCCATCTATTCTAGAATTAATGACTTAATTGGGTTATATATGGTTATATATGGTCATATATATGGTTATATATGGTCATTTTGTCCCAGAGGCTTTGCAAGTTGAAGAAGAAGAACTAAACCTAGAGTAAGAACAGCTCCTGTGGTTCCCCTAAAGATGATAGGAGTGAGAGAGAATTAATATTTATATTGTTATACATTTGAAGAAATGATACTCTCTCTGAAGTGGGTGGACCTTGGCAAAACTAGGATCTAGAATCTTTGAAGTGATCACTTTGAAGTGGTTTAAATACTCTCCCTTGGCCTGTGAGAACAATCTCACTTCGTGTGCAATTACCTCCACCTTTTATAGTGTCGTTCCATTCAGTGACTTCCAATTCTTTAGTCAAGTCTCGTGTATGAGTACAGCCTTTTATGGTGACGGAATGCAGAATTAAGAGAAGGGATAGTAAAAGGAAGTGTGGACACATCACTTGTGCCCTTCTACTGGGAACATTTAGAGAAAGGTTTCCATAGTTGATAATCAGCAGAGAAGGGAGCCATAACCCACAGTGGACGTGGAAATATCTGCTATGTGGTAAGTCAAAAACGGATATTCAAAAGTCCCTTCCTTTCCAAACATATTAAAGAAAGATTACCTTTGAAGGGATGGAAGAGGTAATAGAGCTCTGAACAAATAAACACATTAAATATACAATATTTCTGTTCTTTTAAGTTTTTTCCCTTTTTAAAAAAATCTCAAATTCATATAGTACTTTGATCTCTAAATGACAGATTAAAGATAAAAATATTCAAAAAGGCTGATCTGCAATAGGTTAGTCTCTTTAAGATTGTCCCAGGTAAACCACAGTGGCCAACTATGAAAAAGATGTTGTATACGTGGGATATTTAAACAGAAATTGGGTTCATGCTATTATGCTTATTGAAATATAAAGTGTCAGCATTGCCACCATTTTATTTTTATGACATGTCATCTGACAAGAAAATCACATCCTTTCAACTCACTGATGAACGAGCATTTGAGCCATGCAAATGAATTTTCCATTTGAACTTTATATTTCTTTATTGTCTCAAGTGACATTGGTTTTGCTGCTTTCTATACAGGCCACATAGATTTCATTCATGGGAAAGAAAACTTCATGTATTCAATGTCAATTTACATTGAAAAGAACTGATAAACCCCTAAAAGCTTATTACCTTAATAAAGCACTTGAGAACCTTTTGTGTGCAGAGCATTAAACATCTCTGCTCTAACCTTGCTTATAATCTGGTTAGGGAGGCAAGGAAAATAACAAGATAAATAATGGTACAAGGTAGCATATGCTAAATGCATTCATTAAACTTTTAAAGAACATTTCAAATAAATTTATTTCTCTTCTGCAGTGAATAAAGAAACATGGTAGGCATTGTGAAAAATAAATAAGAGTTTTCAAAAAGGAAAAAAGAAAACAAGGCCCTTTTTTAAAAAAAAAGTGTCCAGCTTAGAGAGGTAAGACAGGGACAATTTGAATACAAACAGTGACTTAAAACAGAAAAAATATAAGGACTAGCTACTGACCCTGAGATTCAAAAAGCAGAAAACTGACTTTGTTGTTCTTCCTTGAAAATCTCTGTAGAATGTCATGTTTGAGAATCCTTCATAGGTATCTTCATATGTAGAACAAGCCCAATAAATAATAACAATGACAGATAACATTTATTGAGCATCACCTACATGTTAGGCACTGTATTAACACTTTTCACTGCCTCTTCAGCCTATTCTCCCACGAATGCTATGTGCTTCCTGCAATTGCAATGCTGCCTCTCTAAGGAGCCTCTTAATTGCTTTAGGGGCACAAGACTCCAGAAGGACAGAACATAATGTACACAGCATATTTCTTTCTGAAAGAATCTAAAAACTGCCCCAGAGGATGAGATTGGTAAATGAAAAACTAAATTAAAAGTATTTGTCTTAAATTCCTTAAGAATATTGCAGAGCCCCGTAGAGGTTAGAGGGTTATAAGCTTTGGACTGGGGTGACATGGAATACTGCAGGGAGTGGCCAGCATATGAGTTGGCCTTTGAATGATGGAAAAGGCCAAAGGATGGAGTCATAGGATTCATTTCAAGAACAGTAGTTGCAGAGGCTTAAGATATGGGAAGGGAAGGGTCAAGAATGTTTAGCAGTTTTTGTAAAAATTTTGAAATCAGTCTTCAGTTTGAATCTATTTATCTGCTATTTACCTTCCATGTGACCTAACACATATAGTCCCTCAATTTTTTCATCTATAAAATGAAAAAAATATGGATGCCATAATGTTTTATAAAATTGAATGTAGTATTGAATCAGAGAGGCTGCCACATGCAAGGACGTAAAAAATAATAGTAATAATAAGTTGGTGAATGAGTTTATTGATAGCCATCAGGTAGTGGTGGGAGAATGTCAGTGGACATGGCTTATTCTGACAATGCTCCTTCAAGAGAATGTTGAGTCTTGATGAGTTACCGCACCCTATAATGCTGTGAGCTTTGCTTGTATTGATATGTGTTTGTTCTATTTTGCAAAAAGGATACTATTTAGAGTACAGGGCAACTTGAGATGGTCAGTTGATACATGTCAGGTTTTGGCAGATAAAATACGTCCATCATTCTTAGATGCTCAGTAAATATTCTTTTTTCACTTTAAGTACAATAGTTATCTACTTTGGTTGGAGTATGGAGCCCAGACATGGGAGAGAGTTGTGGAAGATAAAGCTAAAGAGAAAGTTTGAAAATATATTTAAAGAACTTTCATGTCAGAATGACAAATTTTCCCCATCAATACTTGCCCTGCTAGATTCTTCTAGATTAGTAAATATTTTCAATTTAGCAGTCACCTGCTCTATGAAGTCCTAATTCTCTCAAAATAAACTGAGCATTCCATTCTATGACAGATTGAACTCTACAAACTTTTGTGATAGAACCTGTATCATTGCAGTTTACCTTGTTTACATTTTCATCTCCCTACTATGGAATGTGTATTTTGCACACAGATTATGTCCTATTGATAGTATTTTCATCTCTTACATTTACCTGAAATTTGTCACATAATTGGTTCTCTATAAATGCTCCTAAGTTTCAGTTGTACTACTCAATCTATCTTACTATTGAAGCTTTTAATCACCTCTTGCTGAACCACTAAGATATCTTTTCTACAAATCTCAAAATTACATAGGCAGGTCTGGTTTAAGATACAAACTGAGCACACACATGCTTTTCCATGGGAGATCCTTGTAAAATTATACTACCAATATTTTTTAAATGGTATTAAACCAAAACAAAGAAAAGATCAGTAGTTAAGGCATTAGTGGATGAGAGATTTCAACAAATCCCTGAATGATTAAAAACAGATGTACAAGTGGTAATTATGAAAAAAAGAATAAAAAGTCCCTTCTTAGCATATAGGTAGAAAGGGCAATAACAGAGGAGGGAGACCCCGTGCCCTTGTGATACCCCTAGAATGAGAGAATTCTAAGTCAATGATATCAGAGTATGCAAATGTGACAGGTGGGACAAAAAACAGGTAATGATTGAAAGTCTTCACAGGAAACAATTTTCTCCCATCCTTACCCCTCCCATCTCAGATAATAGGCACTCATCTGCAAGCCCAAAATTCTAGTGTTATTCCCTAAATTTATAAATTGAACACATTTTGGACAAAACTAGGGCAGCCTGAAGCAAAGTCTTCTTTATCTTAGTGTTTAGGTGTCCCTGAAAACAATGTCTGCAACTTTATCAACTCACCCCAAAGTAATTTGACAAGGATTGTCCTTATGTATAGAAAAGAAAGCACATATATAAAACACAATATATCCCATGGTTAGACAACTGAGCCTATGGATGAGCACAGGAGAACATTTTGTAAGCATTAGTTAGACACATAATAACAATGCTAAAGCGTAGAATCCAAAAATCAATCATTCAATATTCGGCTGATGCAAATAAATAACCAGGGGGAGTTAAAGCAGAGAAGCAGAATCAATGTTGGAAAAATGCAAAATGAAATCAGCAAAAAACTCTAGGGTCTAGTTAGACCATAAAAAACTCTGCTGCACATATGGCTCCTGGTCAGATGTTTCTCCGAGAGAGGGAAGGTTCTATGAGTCCTGAGCAGAAGCATAGAGAGATCAAAGGCCTAAAACTTTCAGGACTGAGGGGAATTGCTGTTACATTTGAGGCCCTATTTATAAGATAGAAATGTCAACTCCATGTTCTTAGGCCAAGTTGAATGTGTATTTGTTGTATTTGTATTCAAGAAATACTGACACTATGGTCTTGGTTGATGTTAGTATCAATTTCATTTTAATCCTAAATTCATAGTAGTCAAAGATGAATGCATACTTTATAAAGGGGAAGCTTTATTTCAAATTTAAATATTTATAGTATTTGCAGTTCAGTGCACATTGAAGACATTGATCTGACTTCAAAAGTCTAGCACAGAAACTGAACTGACTGCTGAGAACATATTTATCCTTAACACAATACAAAGAATAATATTCTGCTGTCATTGTTTGGTCATTCTGTGGGTACAAGCTGCATAATTTTATCTGAATCCATGTCAAAACAATTACCGTAACTTCCAGCTACAAAAAATTATTCAGGTTATTTTTTTAAGTTTGCCATTTAATAGATACTGATTGAGATTGGTGGTAGGAGCTGTGGGAAAAGAAGTTGCTGCCCTTGAAAAGCTCATGATCTACAGAGGCAAGTCTCCCATATATTTTAAAATTATGTTAAAAATACCAAGAACACTGCAAGTTAATTTAGGATAAAATATAGCACCAACCAACTGGCTATCTTGCCTCCATCACCATGATAACCTTTACTATATACAGGGATAATATATCAAAATTAGAAAGGGAAATCAGGAAATTTTAACTGTATCTTTTAAACATACAATTCCAAGGGTACTGCTCTGGATAAAGCTTAAACATGGTGCAAAATGTTTTTCTTTACAATTCTGAAAAAAACATTATTTATAGTGCAGGTGTGTGTGCAGGTGTGTGTGCATGTGTGTCTTGGTAATTAGCTATCGATAAACTGGGTACAAATGAGATAAGGTGACCAACCTTAGCCAAACTAAACTAAACTTAAATGTAACAACAATAAAACCTGAGTCTGATATAATAAAATACTATTATGCCAAAAATACTTTTATCATAAGGCTCCCATATCCCCCAATTTTCTACAGCCCTTGGGGGACCAAAAGACATAGAATCTTCGGACTTCTACCACCAAACAGGCAGGTCCCTGGGCCTCCTAACAGTCTACCAGAGTTGCTTCTCCACTGTCCTACAAAGGGTGATAGCTCCCAGTCCATTCTGCGGTGGAGCCTTGCTTGTCTGGTTTCCTGCACAGATTGGGATCTTTTAAAGAAAGACCCTCCTCCTCCCTCGGGAACAAGGTTGTTGGATATTACAGTTTATCAATTTATATGCCCACAGTCAGCCAAGATCCTCTACATATGGGCTGCTGTATCTGCAAGAGCTTCCAATGTCAGCCCCACACTACTCTAGAAACATCCTACCTCATCTGGTCCTCCAGCCTTTCATCTTGATCTCTGGTTATCATCCTAGACTCATCCTTTTTGTTTTGCTTTGCTTTAAGTAATTTTATTTCAAAACACTGGCTTTTCCTCAAGTCCTAATCCATCTCAGAATTTTCAATAATTTTGAACCTTATACAGAGAAGTTGGGAATTTTAATCCTTTTCTTCCCAGAAAATTCTTGTATTCCTATACAAATTTGATCCACATCACTACCACCTACATATGCACACACTCATACACACACACACACACACACACACACACACACACACACACACGAGTTTCATATAGCAGCAGGCTCCATGGATGGCAGGCCTGACAAAGTCACCAAATATTTTTTTGAGTAAGGCCTCTCACTTGTCTTTTGACATAACATAAACATGCACTCAAGAGACCTATCACGATATGATACAGTTAACTCAATTAAAATTAGAAAGTTATAGATATTGAATTGGTTATAGATACTAACTTTTATAAGAATTAACCCATCATATAAATTGATTCCTCAAGGATCTAATAAATAAGTAGAATTTTAAATTCTCAGGGAAAAAAACAATGTCCATCAACTACCTTTAGTATTGTAATCCTCTCTACCCTCTCCCTTTGTTGAGGCAGACAAAACAGACCTCACTGAAGATACTCAGTTAAGCTTCTCAATCACAAATCTAACTGCTTCTGGGAACTTCTTCCATTTATTTCAGAAATGCTATTACTTTATTCTGTTTGCTCATATTGTTCGTATCTCTTAAATATAACGGTATCTCACATTCTCCTTGGTACTTCGGCTAGATTAAAGACTGCCACAAATTCTTTTCTACTCCTTCCATTGAGAGGTGGGATCTAATTCTACTTCCTTCAGATTTGGGATGACCTTAATTACTTTTTACTGCCACTTACTCTTCATGACACTCGCCTCCTAAACCAGTTTAAATTGTATGGTCTCTCCCTTGCATGTATGCTCCACTCATTTAATCCTTTCCTTCTCCATTTTTACTTGGTCAAACCAATGTTTCTAGTTCAGATCTGCGTGAACGTGGCTATAGAAAAACTCACAATCACCCTGCCTGGTTTTCTATAAATTTATGACCATGAACATGTTGTGTGCCCTTAATGCTGACAAGCAATCAACTGTATGACCCTAATGCATTCAGTCTCTTACTCCCTTAAGCAATTGTTTCATATTTCTTTCTCCTCCCTCTTCAAACCCTAAAGATCTCCTCCCCAATGCTCACTCTCAGCCAATAACTTTCCTTTCTAAATCTCTCCCAAAATGGAAGGCACCAGAAGAGGACTCCTACAAACTGATAACACCATGTCTACCCACCAAGTAGCATCTGTACCCACATACTCTCCTTCCCTCCTGTTACCGTGGATCATGTAGCCATGCTCCTATCTAAAATCAATCCCTCTGCTTTATGTTCTATGCCCCAAAGTCCAAGTTACTCAAGGACTTTGTTCTCACAATTCTCTCCTCTCTTCTCATCATTAATTTTCTTCCTCTGCTTGATCATCCACCATTATACAAACATACTGTTAGTCTCCTGTCTTAAACAAAGAAACATTCTCTTTTCCTCTATGTTGCTAGCAGCTGCAATTCAATCTCCGAAGTTACCATTTCAGAATAATTCTTCTAAAGACATGCCTAATTTTACCATTTCCAAATTACCTCCTCCTTTCTTAAATCCACTTAAGTTATGTGCTCAACCCTGACACCACACCAACACTGCTCTCATTAATGTCACAAGTGTGCCTCATACTGTTAAATTCATGAATAATTTCTTGATCTTCTTCTTATTTGTCCTATAGTAGAGTAATCTGACAAGACTTGAAGAGTCCTGGTTTACTTTTCTTCCAAGTATAATCAACAGTGTCTAATTTTATTCTCCGAGCATCCTGATTCAGATGGTAATTCTATAGATACTCTACTTGATCTCAATATTACACAAAACTGATTGATGTTTTTATCCTCCATTTTCTCCATTTGATTTTAATTCTTCTTGCTTTCTTCCTTCCTTACTGCCCACTACTTCTCAGTCTCTTATACCGGTCTCTCCTCTTTTCTACAATCTCCTAATTGAGGAATCCTGGATGCACTACTTGGATTTTTTCTCTTCTAGTAGATAATCATTGTTGTAATACTTAACGTAATTATACCAAAAGTAAAATGATAAAGTACTTTAGGTAATTATTTATCACATAAGGCAATCATTTCTCTATGATAGTTACAAAGTACTTTTACTTTGTAAGTGGGACTAAAGTGAAGACAAGTTTTAAAAATGTATCAATGGGTTTGCAAAAGTTTCAAGAATTATTCTGTTTTATTTTTTCCTGTCTTCTCTCTTAGCTCATTTTCCTATCACCATTTATACCAATGATATATTTCTGACATTATTGTGGTTAAAAAACAGACAATCCTCAATCAAATGAAAATATAAGGTCTAGACTTAATTTGACCAATCCTCGAGGAGTATAATTACTGACACTAAATTACAGCGCAAGTTTCTTCTGTGCAACAATGGGCAAGCAAAAAGTTTAAAGAAAGAAAAATATGAATTATATATGTATATGTAAAATACAGATTGGTCCTTGGAATATTATATACAATCTGTTACCTCATTCTCTCTACACAGAGCCTTTTGTATAATGAAAAGAAAACAGGTAGAGTATTGATTGTTCCAATTATAAAGCAAGAACTTTTATTTCTTTTGTTTATTTTTTTGTTGAAAGGGTAAGGGAGCCTTTAAGAGAGAGGCATGTTGGAAAGCAACCCTTGAATATAAATGTAAATTACAACATTCCCACAAATTGTAACATATCATTATCTTGCCCATTCTTTAAAGAAAGAAAAACAATGCTAATAATCATCCAGTTACATATTAGAATAGTTTTGGGGTTTTTCATTAGACTATTATGTTCACTTGTTTATAAATCAAGATGTTTAGAGCCAGGGTGGCTCTTTCTGACCTTTTAGATGCCCTAATGTGAAGGTTGCTTCTCATTATTTGACAACTCTATTGTCAGTAGGCCACTCTTGCCTACATCATTTGTATTGCTGTTTCTCTGTATTTGGATAATATAAGTCTTGCTTCATTTCTTCACCGCCTTGAGTCAGTTTTTTTCTAGTCAGCTGCCAAATAATTTCCTCTCATTTCTAATTGAATGGCAAATTAGAAGATGAAGTCAATATTCATTCCTTCCATAAATGTCTTCATCACAGATCAGAATATCATATGGATTAGATGCTTCTTAATTCACAGCTGTGGTCCATTAGTGCTGGGAATGAAATATCTTTATATACATTAAATCTTTCTCTGTCAGTAGTATGTGATGTTTAGCCTATCTGTCAAAGTATTTCTTTTATCACATTCTCACTGTCTACTTTTTGTGCAAGACCTCATTGTTGAGCTGCATTTTATGGATGCAAAGAAATCTTATATGCAATTTCCATTCCATTAACTATTCCAAAGAGAGAATCTACATTCTAATGGTGCTGAACAGTAAACCACAGCCACTTCTGAGTCACTGTCTGATCTTTTGTTCGGCTGTCTTTGACCTTCTCTGATGTTGCAGCCATGTTTCTTTTTAGGGCTTTTACTATTCACCTAAGGAGATATTGGACTAGTTGTAACTTGTGTGAATGTAGAAATAGCTGCTGTATTTCCTGTTATTTGTTATAAAAAGAAGTGCTTTCAAATAGCATTTTAGTGGCTAATTCAAATATTGTGAATGTGAAATTTCTGTGCTTATTATTAAACTCATAGATTAAGAGTTTATATGTATCATTAAAAATAAAGTGCATGTTTTTCAATACTTAATATCTTAGCTTTGAAACCAGAGAGATCTAAGTTTATAACCTCAAAGTTATATGTAGATCTGTGTAGGCAAATTCCTTACCCACTCAGTCTAGGTCACCATCAGCTTATACGTACACCATAGAGTTGTACAGGAAAAATTTAGTTAAAGTACATACAGCTCAAAGCCTGGTATGCTCATAGAACCATCCAGTGATATTGTATTTATTATCAGTAACTTAAAATCTAGAACATTAAACCCTAATGCTATCCTTGAGAAGTGCAGCGTGAACAGCATTTTACTGCTGTAAGTATATTCTTTGTCATTTTCATTCCTAATTGGCCAGTTTTTATAATGGTATTGATTCATCCCAGGATGAATGGCATTACTAACATGAGGGTCTGGGCCACCCAGACTGTGACTATGCAATTGTCTTTGTTCAAATGTGAATTTCTTTTCTTTTCTTTTTTCTTTTCTTTTCTTTTCTTTTCTTTTCTTTTCTTTTCGTTTTTTTTTTTTTGAGACAGTCTCACTCTGTTGCCCCAGGTAGAGCGCAATGGTGTGATTATAGCTGACTGCAACTTCAAACTCCTGGGCTCAAGTAATCCTCTTGCATCAGCTTCCTGAGTAGCTGGGACTGCAGGCGTGTACGACCACACTCGGCCAATTTTTTCTATTTTTGGTAGAGACAGGGTCTCACTCTTGTGTAGGCTGGTCTTGAACTCCTAACCTCAAAGGATCCTACTGCCTCAGCCTCCTAGAATGCTAGGATTACAAGCATGAGACACCACGCTTGGCCCAAATAAGAATGTCTTAATTTCTACTGCAATCTTCTCCATATGTATTTCTGCTCATATTTCTGATGAAGAACCGCTTGCATTCATATGTAGCCAAAATTTTATATTAAGGTAAATTTCTAATTATACCATCTCATATTGTCTTAAATATGTAGTATGTTTGATCACCCAAGTGTTTTTTTTTGTTTTCCTCTTAAGAATAGAACTAAAAACCTCAAATTGCATAATATTATAGATCTCATCTAGGTAGTGAAAATATTCTGTTGACTTCAACTGCCACCTTGAAATGTCTGAATTCACATGTACATTAATTTCATTTTTTTAAACAAAAGGTAAATTACAGCTTAAATGACTCCATTTCTAAGTAAATATATTTTATAGTTTTAGATCTCAAATCACCTACCAAATATTAGTTTAGCAATTGCAGATACATTCAAGGTATACTTGAAAATTAGTTCTTTCTTTGTATTGGTGCCAAAATTTCAGTTTTTAGTTCCTGATATCACTAACACCTAAAACTTTGTGGCACCTGTGGAGTCAGGATGTGGCTAGAAAGAACAGAAGCAAAATAAACCAATTACAAAGCTAGTCCTGAGCTCCATTTACATTTGAAAAATTAAATCCTTTACTAGCACACTTCTGAAATCACTGAGTGACCTTGTAGAGCTAAAGCTCTGAAAAAAAAAAAAAAAAGAAAACATGAATCAGAAGACAGGTAAAGAGGAAGCATGGGGGGAGAGGAATTAGGGAATTTCAAGGGAAGTAATAAACAATAAAAGCCAAGAACAAAATGTGCTTTTAAAAGCATTTTGAGATTAAGAGGTTGTCTGTCAACAAAAATGAGTTTTGAAAAGATTGAAAAACATTAAATATCTGATTTATTTCTTCACATTTCAAAGGTATCTGGTGCTGTAAAGACAAAGTTAAAATCTAAAGAAGAAAATTTCAGATCTGATAAGGCAGTTAACAACTTAGACAAATGATAAATATAATTATCAAAAATTGAAATCACTTGCATAGGCTATGGAAGCTACTATTTATCAGTTCTGTAAAATTCTTTCTCTGTGACTTCTCTTCTCCTAACTTCCAATGTTGTCACCCATTCACAGCAATGCCACATTCTCCTGAACAGAGCAATGGGCCAAAAATGACCCATGTCACCCATCAGATTCCTTTCTTGGGCTTTGACTTTGGACATTTTAAAAAGAAAGTTCTTTCCTTTTGAGCTGCAATCTGAAAAGAAAATTGGAGCTCTTAGCACCCGTAGGTCCTCAATCAGAGGAAAAAACCAACCTGCAGTAAAAAGATAAGGGTAGCACACTTAAAAAAAAAAAATAATTAGCCCTTGAGTCCTGCTGTTTGAAGTCAGATCCAACTCTAAACTTGTAAGTGAGAAAGTCCATTATTTCTCTTTTGATTTGTGCAACTTTGGTTTGAGTTTCCATTACTTGCAACTAAAAGTGTGCTGTCTGATACGTGTGTTTATATTCTTATGTATGTCCTTCAGAAACAAAGTGTGGAGAGTATTTTTATAGCTACTGTAGGGGATGAGAAATATCTTTCTTCCTCATTATTAGGTTCATGGCTGATGCTTTTATAGCAAAAAAAAAAATTAACAGGAGAAAAGCATACAAATTTATTTAATACAAGTTTTATATGACATGGGGACCTTCAAAGAGGAAGACCCAATGAAACAGGTAAATTTGCATAATTTTATTCTTAAGTTTGAAAAAGAATGGACAGTCATAGAAATATGATTGAAGGAGAAAGGGTATGATTTAATGGTAGTAAACTGGGGGGACTTAGCAAGGTCTGTTTATTCAGATTCTTATCTATGTCCAAGTGTCTTCAGAGATAAAGCTGTTCCTTTCCTCCTGTTATAGGAAAGGTACTTCCCAGATAAGAGTCTTATAACCTGTTTCAGGGGAAGAGGAAGAAGGGAAGGAAGCCTGGGCAATATAGCACAAGAGAAAGATACCCTACATAAGGGGGAATGAGAGTGAAATCAGCATACAACTTTGTTGTGAATCCCAGCACCAGGCCCATCCTAGTAAAATCTGGCCCCAAGACAGCCTGCATAGCCCCAGGCTTCAGGCTGGCCCACACAGACTAAGGCTCCAAATGTGCCCCAAGTTTCAGGCCCACCCCAATGACAGGCCAGGTCCAGGGGACTCCGGCTCTAGTCCAGCCACTATGCCACACCAAGAACTAAGGCAACCCCTGGGAACCCAGACTCCAGGACAGTATAAAAACTCCAGTAGACCCAGGCTCCAGAAACACCTCAGTAGACTCTAGCGCTGGGTGGGCCCACACATATCCAGGCTGGAGGACCACCCTTATGAACTCAGGCTCTAGAACCACCCCAGGACCATGCCAGGCCCTTAGATTCAGATTCCCAATGGACTAAGGCACCACATCCATCTCAGTGCCAAGGCAGCCCCCACAGACTCAGGCTCACAGCTAGCCCCAGTTCCATGATATTTCCCTTGCACACAAGCTCCAGGACACTCACCTTTTGACCCAAGCACTGGGTCAGCCTGCTTGAGGATTCCACCTATTGACTCTGCCAGAGAGCCTACTCCTAATTTCTGGGCAAGCTGACATGTGAAGGGCTTTCCCTGCTGAAGTCAGACTATAAAGATTAGAATAAGTGCCTACTTCATCAAATGTGCAAACACCAATGCAAAGCCATGAGAATCATAAACAATCAGGGAAACATGACACTATCAACAAAAAGTCAGTAACTGACAACTGGCTGGGTGTGGTGGTTCACACCTGTAATCCTAGCACTGTGGGAGGCCAAGGCAGGGGGATTGCTTGAGCTCGGGAGTTCAAGACCAACTCCAGCACAAGTGAGAACCCATCTCTACTAAAACTAGAAAAACTAGCTGGGCAATGTGGTACATCCTTGCAGTCCCAGCTACTCAGGAGGCTGAGGCAGGATAAATCACAAGGAACCCCAAACAGAGTAAATATAAAGAGATCTTCATGAGACACATTAAATCAAATTCTAAAAAGACAAAGAATTTTGAAAGTAGGAAGAGAAAAGCAACTTATCACATACAAAAGAAACCTTACTAAGGCTGTGAGCAAATTTCTCATCAGAAATCTTGCAGGCCAGGAGAGATTGAGATGATATACAGATGGTCCCCAACTTAGGGTGGTTTGACTTACAATTTTTTGACTTTATGATGGTGCAAAAGTGATATATGTTTAGTATAAACCATAATTTGAGTACCTATACAATTGTTCTGCTTGTTAAATGTAGTATTGAATAAATTACATGAGATAGTCAACACTTTATTATAGCACAGATGTTGAGTTAGGTAATTCTGTCCAACTATAAGCTAATGTTAGTGTTCTGAGTGCATTCAAGGTAGTCTAAGCTAAACTCTGATGTTCATTAGGTTAGGTGTATTAAATGATTTTAAAGTATAGTATTTTCAACTTATGATGGGCTTATTGGAATGTAACCTCATGGTAAGTGAGGAGCATCTGTAAAGTGTTGGAGAAAATAAAAAAGTCTGCCAACCATGACTACTACACCTGGAAATATTGTCCTTCAGAAATGAAGGAGAGAAAAGAACTTTTACAGAAAAACCAAAGCTAACATTTCTAATAATGTGATGGTGATGCGTGTATCACTTTTAACTCTAGCATAAAAGCTAAAAAATATTAAAATATCAATAGCTGCAATCATTTGTTAATGGATATATAATTTATATAAGACGTAAATTGTGACACTAATAACATAAAATGTGGGAAGGGAGGACAAGATAAAGTGTAGTTTTAGTATGTAGTTAAATTGTTAGCAGCTTAAAATAGATTATTATGACTATAAATATTTTTTGTAAGCCTTATGGTAACCACAAAAATAAAATAAATTGCATACCACTGTAAGAAATTATCCAATCACAAAAGCCAGCAAGTGGGGAAGAAATAAAAGAACTAAAAAAAGTCAGAAAACAATTAACAAAATAGTAATAGTAGTAAGCCTTTAATTATTAATAATAATATTAAATGTAAATAGATTAAATTATCTAATCAAAAAACATAGAGTGGCTGAAAGGATTTTTAAAAAGTCCAACTCTGCCTACAAGAGACTCACTGTAACTTTAAAATGAAAAAATTCCTCAGCAAAATACTAGCTAACCAAATTGTACAGCATAGTAAAAGGATCATACACTGTGATCCAATGTGACTTTTTTCCTGAGAGGCAAGGATGATTCAATATATAAAACAGAATAAACAATACTAATCATGTAATCATCGCAATAGATGCAGAAAAAGCATTTGAAAGAATTCAACCTCTTTTTATGATAAAAACTCTCAACAAATTCAGTATAGCTGGAATGTACTTCAACACATATCCACATATCAACACATAAAAGACCATGTAACACAAGCCCACAGCTAATGTCATACTTAATGGTGAAAAGTTTAAAGCTGTTTCTCTAAGATGAGAAACAAGACAAGGATACCCATCTCATCATTTATATTCGACGTAGTACTAGAAGTCCTGGCCAGACAAATTAGGCAAGAAAAAAAATAATAAAAGGCATTCAAATCAGAATGAAAAAAGTAAAATTGTCTGTTTGCAGATGATATGATTTTGTATATAGAAACCCTTAAAAACTTCACAAAGAAATGTAAGAACTAATGAAGGAATGTAGTACTGTTGTAAAATATAAAGATCAACATAAAAATCACTGAAAACTATAAAATATTGGTGAAAGAAATTGAAGAAGATACAAATAAGTGGTAAGATATTCCATATTCACAGATCTGAAGAATCAACACTATTATAATGCCCACACTGCCCAAAGGAATCTACAGATTTAATGCAATCCCTATCAAAATTCTAGTAACATTTTTTAACAGGTATAAGAAAGCAATTCTAAAGTCCCCTGGAACCTCAAAAGACTCCAAATAATGAAAGCAATTTTGAGAAAGAACAAAGCCGAAGGAATCACATTTTCTGATTTTCAAGTATATTACAATCCTACAGCAAGCGAGCATGGCACTGGCATAAAAAGAGACATATATGTGCACATAAGTGTTAATCAGTTAATACCAATTTGATGGTGAGTACATGCGGTGCTTGTTTTTCCATTCTTGTGATACTTCACTTGGTAGAATGGGCTCCAGCTTTATTCAGGATAATACAAGAGGTGCTATATTACCATTGTTTTTTGTGACTGAGTAGTACTCCATGGTATACATATACCACATTTTATTAATCCACTCATGTAAACATTCACTGGGTGTCGGGCAGGTGGCAAGGGAGGATGGGATGGGTATATTCACACCTAATGGGTGTGGTGCGCACTGTCTGGGGGATGGACATACTTGAAGCTCTGAGTCAGATGGGGCAAAGGTAATATATGTAACTAAACATTTGTACCCCTGTAATATGCTGAAATTAAAAACAAAAGAAATAAACATTGTAAAAAATTAAAATTACAAAAAAATAAGACATATAGATCAATGGAATATAATAGAGAGTACAAAAATAAATCTATGCATTGGCAGTCAATTGATCTTTAACAAAGTATCTAAGAACATACAATGGGGAAAAGACAGCCTCTTCAAGAAATGTTGGCAAAACTGCATATCTACATGCAGAAAAATAAAATTAGATCCTCATTTCACACCATAAACAAAATGGATGAAAACTTTAAATGTAAGACCTGAAAATGGAAAAGTACTAGAAGAAAACAAGAAAAAAGCTTGTTGATTTTGGTCTGGGTAATAACGTTTTGGGTCCCCAAACTATAGGTAAGAAAAGCCAAAATAGACTAAAGAGATTATATCAAACTAAAAAGCTTCTGCATAACAAAAATGACCAACAGAGTGAAGAGATAACCTATAGAATGGAAGAAAATATTTGCTAACCATGCATCTGATAAGGGGTTAATATTTATAACATATAAGAAATCCAAACAACTCAATAGCAAGAAAACCATAAACAGATTTAAAAATGGGCAGAGAATCTAAATACACGTTTTTCAAAAGAAGACACATAAACAGCCAACAGATTTGTGAAAAAGTGCTGAATATCACTAATCATCAGGGAAATGCAAGTTAAGATTACAACGAAATATTACATCACACCTGTTAGTATGACCATTATCAAAAAGATAAAAGATAACTAGTGTTGGTGAGAATGTGGAGAAAAAGGAGTCCTTATACACTATGGATGGGAATGTAAATTAGTACAATCATTATGGAAAACAGTATAGAGACTCCTCAAAAAATTAAAAATAGAACTATAGTCATAGGATATTGCAAACCCACTCCTAGATATATATCCAAAGGAAATGAAATCAGTACACTCCCATGCTTATTGCAGCATTATTTACAAAAGCCAAGATATGGAACCTAATTATCTGCTCATGGGTGAATGAGTAAAGAAATGGTTTTATATAAATATATATATATATATATATATATATATATCTGTGTGTATATACATACATTCACAAACAATAGAATATCCTTTAGCCTTAAAAAAAGAAGGAAATCCTGTCATTTGCAGCAACATGAATGACCCTCCCAAAAGACAATATGCTAAGTAAAATAAGTTAGGCATAGAAAGTCAAATACCACATGATTTGCACGTATATGTAGAATCTATAAAAGGTGAACTCACAGAGACAGAGACTAGGTGGTTGCCAGGGTCTGAAAGTAGGTGAAATGAGTAAATATTGGTCAAAGGGTACAAAGTGTCAGTTAGGATGAATACGTTTTACAGAGCTATTGCATAGCATGATAACTATGGTTTATAATAATGTATTGTGTACTTAAAAATTGCTAAGAGAACATATCCTAAAAGATCTCATCACAAAAAATATAAGTTTGTGAAGTTATGGTTATATCAATTAACTTGCTTTAATCACTTCCCAGTGTATGCATATATCAAAGTATCACACCATATAAGGTGTGATACATACTACATATACACATATATATAATTTTTATTTGATAATTATAGCTTAACAAAGCTGTGAAAAATATGCCCTTGACATGAATTGTTTTAAAAAGTTTTAAACTTAGACCTGACATAAAAAATCTTCTGCTTCCACTATAGCATAGTGGTCTACAATTTTTATTTTTCTATGACATTATATATAAATATGAATATGATATTATAGTTGAATCTTTTTATGTATTAGTATTTTCATCATCTTCAAGACTGATTATAATTGTGAAATAGTTCAGAGTATGCCATCTCAAAATATGCCACTTTGACATGTGGATTATTTTGAGCTGAAGGCAATTATAAGGAAGAACACACACACAAGAAAAACTCTCTGCCCTGCCCTTTTTGACCAAGAAGGACAGGACAATGATTTATGACATTAGACAGCTCTAGGCCCTTATATGCCCTGAGATGTCACCAGAGGAATCTACATAACAAACCTTACTAACTAGCCCTTGTCTTCCATTAGTTTTCCCCATATAATTACCTTCCCACTATTTGTCACCTCTAGGAGCTCAAAATCTTTTTCCTTTGTCTTATTATTTCTGTACCAAATTATTGTTCTTTGCTAAAATGCCATATGAGCTCAAGTTCTAACCATCGCCTTTGAGTTATCAGTGTGTGCTCCCATGTGTACGTGTGATGCACATGTTGATAAACTTCTGTTTGTTTTCCCTTATCACTCTGTCTTTTGTTTGTCTAGTTTACAGGGCCCCAGTCAGAGAAACTAAGATGTGTAGAGGGAAAAATAGTTTTTACCATGCCTTACAGTTTCATCTAAACTTGCTTCCCTCTCCTTCCCACCTATAAGTTGCTCAACAGTTCTGCTACATTAGGTTTAAGTGAGATAAAAGAGTGCCAAGCCCTTAAACTGTTGTATAGCTCAATAATATTCCCTAAAATCCTAAATTAAAACCTGTCTCTTTCAGAGATTCTATTCTATTCTCTTGATACCCTACACATCACATTCTGCTGACATAGATATACAGGATACTCCAGACTAGAAACCATTTCTAGAAATCTGCTCTTAAATTCATCTCCCAGAGAAATCTATCAATTCACTTATTCCATTAAATTTCTGTCCATTCAATAGTTCATATATAAAACCAATTTTATATATTTATATATATATGAGATACTTTGCAGTGTAGAGTTTTATCACATATGCAACAGGGTATGAAGAATTGTCTTTAACCAGATATCACTTGCAGTTGTTATTTATTTGAAAAACAGTGAAGTAAATATAACTTAGCCAGAAGCTGTTGTCATTTTTTAACAACCCATAGTTTGTAATAGTGACCAAGTATTTATTGCAACCTCTAGGAATCTTAAAATTTTACTAAGAACTTGAGGTGGATTTCCCAAATCAATGTGTGGTCTGTGCAAGGCCCTAAAGTAAATGTTTCTATTTTCTAAATAGAGAAAGAGAGTACATTGATCATTGACTTTTGAAATAATCATGTTGGTGTTAACTTTCTCCCCTAGATTAATATCCCCGTCATTATTTCTCTAGAGCAGACCTAAAATAAGTCCTCTTTGGAAGACCCACATGTTTGTCTACATAATTAGGCTTAAATGCTCATTCAGTTTAATTACTCTATTCAAATTCCAGTGAAAGACCTCTTAGATTTTTCTTTTGTTTTTAGTTTAACCCATGCAGTAATAGGATGATTTAACCCATGCAGTAACAATAATAGCTGATGAGTAAATACAAAATACTTTTAGATTTTCTACTACCAATATTATTTAACCAAAATTAATAGAAGTTAAGAGAGAAGGACATTCTTCCAGTTCAGAAATATTACAAACAAGATGCCTATAAACACCTAGAGATGGTAAATCAAACATTATAATTATTTTCAAATGAGTAGTGACACTTGTAAGACAATTAGGAAAATTATCTGGGTTATAAATTTTTTTAAATGTTGAAAATCAGAGTTAAATTTGCCAAATGGATTAATAATCTGTATCAATGTGGGTAATCTTGGGCCTCTGCAAGGTGGAAAGTTGGAACCAAGATTTCTCACAGAAGTTCCACATTCCCCCAAAACCTTGAAGGGCCCATCCTCACTAAAAGGTAGAAGAAAAGAAAAGAAAAGAAAGAAAAAAGAGATAGGATGGAAGGAAGGAAAAAAGAATAAAGAAAGAAAGAAAGAGAGAGAGGGAGAGAAAGAAAGAAAGAAAGAAAGAAAGAGAGAAAGAGAGAAAGAGAGAAAGAGAGAAAGAGAGAGAAAGAGAGAAAGAGAGAAAGAAAGAAAGAAAGAAAGAAAGAAAGAAAGAAAGAAAGAAAGAAAGAAAGAGAAAGAAAGAAAAGAAAGAAAGAAAACAGAGGAGAGGAGAGGATAGGAGAGGGGAGGCGAGGAGAGGAGAGGAGAGACGAGGCGAGGCGAGAAGAGAGAAAGGGAAGGAGGAAAGAAAATGACAAGAAAATTTGTCAGTCTTGGCCTGGACTCATAACGGAAAAAAATATTTCTCAACTGGAATGCCACAACCAGAGAGCTGTCCATACAAGGATTTTGAGTTAGAATTTATGTTATCTACATAATTTAGAGATTGCCCCATGACAGTAACGTAAAAGAATGGCCCCAATCTGTATATTCCTCTAGTATGCTTTACAGAAACAAAGGCAAAGCTCTTTGGAGGAATATGCCTTCAACCCAAACTTCAAGAATTGCAGCAGATAGAAGTCGAACTTTAGAACTTCATTTATTCCCAGACACTGTGTTTGATGCTGGGGATGTAGGGAAGTTGAAACTTTCCATCTGAAGGTTTAAGTCTAAGCCAGATCAACAGGAGAAAAGGCACACTAACTTAGAAACATGCACATGGACACAGGAGTCCCACAAATATGAGATTCAAAGAAGGGCAAGATGGTTGAGGTTTAAATACCTTCTTCATAAAAAAGAGGGAATTGAGGGGCTGTAAGTAATATTAGAGGGACAGTAAATGATTTTTAGGGGAATTGCATGGATCTGGGGGCAGACAGTATCATATAAATCATTTTCTTTGAAATTTGAATGAGCCACAGAGATAGACAATATCTTGTGACAAAGTCCTTCCAGATGTGGTTACATTCCTCAGTCTTCTACATGTGATATAAAACCACCTATATTAAAATAATGTAAGATCATAAGGTAAAAATAGTGATGAAAATCTTATTTCTATAAAAATATACATATAGCTATTAATAAAAGTTAACCAGCCATTGTTCTCTAGCTTCCCTACTGCTGCAACTGCTCGCTGTTTCAGCGTCACATATCCTTGACAGATGTAAGATTTGTAACTTCCCCAACCACTTCTATAGGTAACATTGCTGTTATAAAACCTAAGACTGGTCTTTGAGATATCTTCCAGTGGGTGCATTTGGGGGAATGAACTGATATCAACTAGACCAGTGACTATGCGTGGGAACTGATCCAACAAGCCTTGCCACCCCCTACCCAGGAACTGTTTCAGTCAAGAAGAAAATTTCTGCTGCCCAGTTCCATGAATTCATCCTCAGCCAATCAGCAGACCCAATTCCCTAGCTCTTTGTTCTCCAAACACCTTTAAAAATCTTAGCCCCAAAATTATTAGGGACATGGATTTGAGAAATTACTCTCATCTTTTCATCTGGTGCCTTGGGACATTTAACTCTTTCTCTGATGCATCTTCTGCTGTCTCAGTGTATTGGCCTTTACTGGGCAGTGGTCAAGGGACCTAGTTGGGTGGTATCAGATGAAGAAATTTCAGGAAGGAGATGGAAGGTAATTGTGTCCCTTTGGCAAGTCTGGTCTTATAGCAGACAAAGGAATTTTGGAGAAAAATGCTGCCCTGAGCAGAAGCCGTAGGACACAGGAGAGAAGTCATTGATTCTGAGGCAGCTTATAAGGCCTTATTTTAGTTCAAGGTGTCAGCATGCCAAAGTGCCAAACTTTTGGGATACTGTTTAGTGAGCCTCAACAGGGACATACAGTGAACAAACAGACATAAACCAGTTCTCATAGAGTCAACTGATTTTTCATTTTAAAATAGTTACTCTGGATGTGGTAGTCAAAGCAGTTTTAAGAGAAACAAGGCAAGAAGAGAGATTGATTAGAAGCTACTGCAATAATACAAAAGAGAGAAGACGGTCATTTACACCAGACTGATAAGAGTGGAACTTTAGAAAATAATTTGAAAATAGACATAAGATTACTTCCAGACTGCATGTGGGGCCTGAGAGAGAAAATTATTAAAGATGAAATCAAGAGTTTTGACTTGAACAAAAAATTACAAAGGATTGAGTAATGATTAACTTGACATGTCTGAAACAGGGAGAGAAGGAGATTTAGGGGGAATAAAACTGAATTTTAGGAATATTTGTTTGAGATGCTGAGTCATCCAGGAGATATGCAGAAAAAGCATTTGGAAATGAATATACAGAGTTAGATAGGGAGGTTCAAGATAAAGACACAAATTTGAGAGTCATCAATGTATAAGTGATATTTAACGTCTGAATGAAACCATCTCAGAATTAAATAAAAGTAGATAAAATATCAAACCCCTGTTGAGTAGCTAGTGACGTGGGAAAAAGATCAAGAGATTTTTGAGTCTTAGAGGGTAGAGAAAGTGATCAACTAAAGCCAGTCTGTTGATATGCCAAGTAAAAATGAAGACTAAGGAGAGATTATTGTATTTAGTAATGTGAAAATAATTGATGATCTTCATAAGAGCTGTTTTGTTAGATTGAAGGAGGAGAAAGCCTTATCAGAACAGGATCTGAAGAGAGTTGAAATGAATGAAGAAATTAAATGTAGACAAATCGTTTAAGAACTTTTACTGGAAAGAGAAACAGACATGAAGCGGTAGCTAGAGAGAAAGATGGGTCAAAGAGAATTTCTTATAATGAGATAAATTATAGAATGTTTCCATGTTTATAGAAATGCTCTATAGATAAGGAAAAAACTTATGAATCACAATGAAAGGGAAAAATTGCTAGGGCCATATCCTTCAGTAGGACAAAGAGGATATGGGCTCTATTGACCAAGTGATTTGTTGGTCTTAGCTAGGAGCATAAATCATAACATAAGGAGGAAAGGTCAGAGTATATTGAAGGAAACCAAAATATTTTACCCCAAAATATACTTCTTTGACATATTTTGAGATGGGCCTATAAATAGAAGTAGCCCTGAAAAATTGTCTTTTGTGGAAGAAACTTATATCTTCAGAGAATGTCTACAGCCATGTTTTCTCTGAGGCTTTCCCTTGTCTGGATCTAGTAAAGATCAACTGAGAGTCTGACACCTTTAAAGGTCTGAAAGAAACATTTACCATCTATTCTCTCTGAGGGCTGCTGCCTGTAAGGTTTCATCTATATAGCAAGACCACCTGTGCTAGCCAGGCTTCCTCTTCTTCTCCTTTCATAACCCGCTTTGGCACCATAACCCATCTCGCCACAGTGCAAGCCCCCCTTCTTTCTGTAACCTCAACATGGTAAATAAGCTTCTATACTCTAGGGGGTACCGCAGGGGTTTGGAGTAATCACTCTGGTTCTCTCCCATGCACATCAATAAATTTGTGTGCCTTTTCTCCTATTAATTTGCCTTTTGTCCACTGATATTTCAGTGAATCTTCAGAGGGTGAACAGGAAGTTTTCTCTTGGCCTCTACAAAGGTGATAAGAGTAAAAAAGGTTATAAAATCAATTGATTAGATCTCAGTGAAGTGACCTAAAGAAATTGTATGAAGTGATTTTAGGTATGAGTATAATAAGGCAATGAGTTGGAAATTCAGGAGGTAATAGTTTTAGAACAAAATGATTGAAATTGAGATTATGGAATTTTTGTAGCTGTTCATATCTAGTGAAGAATGATGAGGTTCATAAATTTGCAAAAGAGAGCTTTATCTCTCACAAAGGGTTGCAACCTGCAGGTGGCTATTCTGACAGGCTAGGAAGTATTGCCTCTGACCAGAAGCCAGAAATAGGCACTTTGGGGGAATGGTAGAGGGAACAGAAATTTATGCTGAGCAAGGTGTCTAAAGATACATATTTAATAAGCTATAGGAGGAGTCATGAATATTTATGAAAGAAGAAACATGCACATGTGCAATTGAGCTTCATACCCCTTCATGGGACCTATGTTCAAAAAATTACATTAGCATGATATGAGGGTGGAGTTTTTAGCTTTCTGATGTCAAAAGGTAAAGCAGAGAACATGAAACTCTCCATGGTCAGTGGTCTTTTACCAGGTAGATAATTGTGCCAGTTGTGCCAAAACTGCAAAAAGGGAGGAGCAGCACTAGGCAGTTGGTTAAAAATCAGAGTTGGAGTAAGTCTTTCCAAAGGGCTGGTTTTTGTTTAGCTCTTAGAGAAAAGAGCCTACTGGTAGTTAGCAAGGGAGGGGGCATAACAAGGCCTGTCTAACCTCCAATTACATCATGGTCTGGATTTCAGTTTTTTAGGTTTCCTTGAGGTTTCCTTGGCCAAGATTGGATCCATTCAGTTCGTTAGGGGGCTGGCTTAGGATTTTATTTTTATTTCTAACTAGCAATGTTGAAATCTGATGTATGTACATGAGACAAGATGGAGGATGAAATAAGTGCAGAAGAAGAAGTCAAGAATTTGGAGTACAGAAGATTGGAAGAATAATCTATAGGAATAGCAAAATCACCAAGAATGGCAACAAAAACAATGATGGAGGGAGTAATAGGAGAGACACAGAAGTTAAATTCTTCAACAAAAAGTTGAATGATACATGCAGATAGCAAATGAAAGCACTGGGTATAATAAGATTGCCATATAAAATTCAGAAGACCCAATTAAATTTGAATTTCAAATAAACAACATATACTTGTTTGGCACATACTTATATTTAAAAAGTATTCATTTATCTGAAATTCAAATTTAACTGTGCATCCTGTATTTTTATTCACTGCATCTGGCAACCTTAATTGGGTGGTATAATCTGTTGCTATATGATTCAAGCTTTAGGAAAGAGAAAGTATGAATGATACGTAAACAGTGTAGGAGACCAGAATATGCCACCCCAAAATATGCCTTGTTAGCATAAAGATTATTTTGAGATGATTATTTTGAGAAACTGCAGACATATGAGAAGCTCTGAAAACACAGTAGAAGTTACCCTTTTATAAGAAAAATTTACATCTATAAAGGAAATCTCCATTGAAAGCAAGTCTCCCTCTCTGTGTCAGGAAGAGAAGAATGACTCTAAATCACTAGAGACTCTTATCAATGGAGAAGGCACCAACTTAAATCTGCATAACACAGTTACTGTTGTTTATGTTGTTTTTTCTGGTTACCTCTCCATTATTGGCCTCCTGAATACCCTCCTTTCTTTGTTCCAGTTGAAGATGGTATTTAAGGCTGACCTCTATGTCAATATTTTGAGATTTATTCATTTCTCTGAATATTTCCATGTATATATGAGGTGTACATATCTATTAGCTTCTGGGTTTTTTTCTTGTTATTCTGTGCTTTGTTACAGGGGTATGTTCCAACTAAAAACTCAGACAGGGTAGAAGGAAAATGATCCCTACCCCCAAAGAAGGCATGTCGATAAAAGAGGACAATTTTCTTCACTTCTGGAACAGTACTACATGACATGTAGGTGAGAAAACAGTAAGAGCCACCTTTCAGTTAGAGCAAGAAGGTAAAGTGTATTTTCAGAGAGTAATTCAACAATGTAGTATATTTGAGAAATTGAAACCACCCTTTTCAATAAAGAGGTGCAAGGCGAGAACTGGGGTAAGGTCCTAAAAGCTCTGTGAAGGCACAGGCTTATCTAAAAATAATGATAATGTCAGATTTCAGTGTGAAACTGTTGGTTCTTGGTATGCTCATGGCCAAAGAATGGCCAGACTCACCAAAGTTAGGCAATTATGAAAATGAGGCTTATTGAGGAGAGAAAGATTATAGGACAAGAGCAAGATATAGGTTTATATAACATGATACATACACCACAGGTGATGACCAGACCCATTGTCGCAGCAGGAAAAAAGAGCTTGGTTATGGTCTCGGTCTTGTTTCATGGTGTCCAGATAGGACCTCCCCATGGTTCAAATGGCACCATAGAACCACTTTGGACAGTTCTGGAGCTGCATGACCTGAGTCTTAACTGCGCACATGGGTTCTAGGTCACTTTCTGGACTTTTTGGTACCCATGTGGCTTGTCCCATGGGCTAGAGAGTCCTCTGCATTCTTTTGCAGCTGGTGTGCCAAGTTCTGTTGGCAGATTTGTAGGATATTCCCTCTTCCTCCAGGTATGGAGAATTAGGATTGGGCAGGACCAAGATGGTGGCAACAGCACCTACTTTTGTCCCTAGAAGACCTGGAATCCCTCACTATCTACCTAACAATAATAATTAGTCACTGTCCCCTTGTTTGCTTCTCTATAATTGCTACTCTGGAGTCACATAGCTGGTGGTCATAAAAATTCTTAACTCTCCCTGTAGTTAACATCACCTTTTTGAAACTTAAAGGTAGTTTCTGAGATATCTTCCAGGTCCCAATCCCAGTGGATTGGCTGACACATGCAGACCAGTGATCCATACCAAGAAACTGACTCAACTGGAATTGTGACCCCAGGAACTGAAGCAATACAAGAAGATGATTTCTACACCCGTATAATTTTTCCCCAAACCTAGCCTATTAGCAAATCCAATTACCTAATCCTTTGCCCACCATGCTATCCTTAAAAAGCCTGTCTCCCAAATTTTGGGGAAGGTGAATTTGAGAAGTTCCTTCATTCTACCACTCAGTGTTCTGAGGAATTAAATCCTTTCTCCATTGCAATCCTGACTCTCTCAGTATATTGGCTCTTCCCTGTATAGCGGGCAGTACAACCTGGTTGAGTGGCAACAAAATGACAAATCATGAATTCTAGAGGTCAGAGTGGAAGTGTTTAAAGGATTGAAAAGAGGTATAAGATGAGGTAAGTTATAAAGGGGCTGTCTTGAGAAAACAGAGATTTGAATCCAGGGAATGACCTTAGAGCCATCTGTTTCTAATGATGGATTCCAGTGATGGATGTGAGTGAGGTAATAGCACAATGGTATTACTCCTGTGGGTCTTCAAAAGCTAGTGAGACTGTGATATTTGATGTGGGAGGAGAACCTTTCCAGAAGAATGTAGTGTTTGGGGCCACTTCTTCACTTCTGCCACTGAGAATGTGGAGACTGGGTAGAAAGTGGAAATTTCAGGCTTTGGTTCTTGCCAACAAAGATGTAGAGGTGGGTGGAGGAAGGGGTAAGTCAAATGAACCCAGGAAATACAAAAGCAAGATGGTCAGACTGGCCCCAGGAACCAGCTTACTCTGCACAATAAAAAAATTAGAATTGATTAGTTTTGGATAATTGAATTATTATACAGTTTGCTAGTGGATCTGAATGATTAATACAATTAGTAAGATACATGAAATTAATGAGAGGTTCATTGTCTCTTTCCTGATTAGAATATAAGCTCCATAAAGGAGGTGGTTTTACCTGATCTGCTCAATGGTCTGTCACTGAAACACTGTCTGATACTTAGCAGGTAATGGATAAATAACTAGTAAATGAATAAATCAATAAATCAATTGATTAACCAAAAACATAAAAATGAATTAGTAACCTGGTAGACAAACCTGGGGAAATTAAACAGTATGCAGCACAGAGAGAATAATAGTTGGAAAACATTAGTATGACATTGAGAGGCAAGAAGATTTAGAATTTATAAATCACATATGGCAGATGTTTTAGAGGAAGAAAATAGAATAAGAGAGAAGCAATATCTAAATATATGAAGATTAAATTTTTCCAAAAATTGGTGAAAGACAAATCCTCAAATTCAGGAAGTAGACTAAATCCTGAGCAGTATAGCAAAAGTTTATTTCCATATCTAGCCACATGGTAGTGAAACTGCAAAACTAAAAAAAAAAAAATGAGTATGTATTAAAAGCAACCAGAGAGAAGAGAGAGCCAGAAATCATTACCTACAAAGAAAAGATAGCTATAATGACCACAGATGCATCAAAACAAATAATAGAAATCATAAAACACAAAAAAATTTCTAACTCACTAGGAATCATGAACATGAGATACAATTTCATATTCACCATATGTGGAAAATTTAACTGTGATAGTATCAAGCTAAAAAGAAAATGTGGATAAATTAAAATTTTAAGAATATAAATTATTTAAAATTCTTTCATGAGTAATCTGAGAGCAATTTGATCTTACATTTCAGCACATTATGTCTAGGTATATACTGTATAGAAATCATGTACATGTACATTAGGATTTATGTACAAGATATTTTTTTGCAGGAACGTTTATACTAAGGAAAAACTAGAAATAACTTAAATGTTTACTAACATGAAAAAAGGTAAATTAACATGAAGATATTCATGCAATAGAATTATATGGAGCAGTTAAACTATGCATACACTAGAGCTACATGTATCAAAATTTAAAAATGCAAAAATATCATGTGCAGATATATATGTACGGTATGAAATCATGTATATAAAATATTGAAACATACAAAACAGATTATGTATTTTTTCTAATGCATTTATAGTAGAAGAAGAAAATTTATTTTCCTCATCCATCGCTGGGTTCATGGCTGAGGCACCTATAATAAAAATCAGATTAACAAGAGAAAAGCATGTACATTTATTTAATATGTTTTACTTGGGAGCCTTCATAAGAAAATGAAGACTGAAAGAAACAGGGCAACATGTGCATTTTTACCATAATACTGAAGAAATGGATATTTGTGAAGAAATATGATTGGACAAAGAGAGTATGATCTAATAGCAATAAACTGGGAGGAATTTAGCAAGGCCTGTTTATTCAGATTCTTCTTTGTGCCCCAATAACTTCAGGTATGTTCCTTACCTCTAGGAATAGGGAGGGCATCTCTGGAATGAATGTGTTATGATTTGCTTCAGGGAAAAAGGGTAAGGGAAAGATGAAAATGACCTTCCTGCTTATGATATTTTCTCAAATGTCAAGGTGCCATAATTTGGGGTAGCATGTCCTGAACCCCATAAGTATATACACATAGTGAGAATATAATATTAATAGAAATGATTTAGAAGAGTAGTTACCTAAAGAGGCAGAGGAGAGAGAAAGGAAAAGGATAGACAAGGAATTTTCACTGTTTGTAAATATTTTTTTTGAGGGGGGAATCTAATGCAAATATGGCAAAATACTAAGTCAGCAAAACAAGCTGATGAGTGATATAAGTTGTTGTTATATTATTCTCTGTACTTTCTTAATAATTTCACAATTATTTTAGTGAATTGTCCTTTTCATTGCCGCTCTGTTTGCAATTTCTGGACTATAAAATTTTTTTTGGCTGTTGGTTATTAACACTTCAATTAGATTAGGTACCATTATAAGGTAAAAGTCTCTTTTATCACCTCACGAACTATTATCCATTCTCCCTCCACTTTTTAAAGGTAATGTAGTTTAATAAATACAGGTAAATTAATTTGGCTGTTTTTTGTGTTGAGTCAACCAATATACATCATGGAGCCCAGAAACTCCAGTGACTTGTAATGTTGGATTTCCCTTTGAAAGCATCTCCTTTTAAAAACTAGGTTGGGCAGAATATACAATAAGGTTAAGAGATATTTGAGGTACTATTTCATATTCCTATTATTTTATGACAGGTAACAATTTAGAGCTTATTTGATACAAAGGCTCAGACTTCAACTCTATTGTACACAAGATACTTTAATTTAAGATGGTTAGAGTTTATTGATGTCAGCAACATGACCTTTATCATATTTCTTGAAAAATAAAACAAAAAAGCATTTGTTAAAGAAAGTGTTTGCATTCCAGGCTCATAATCTCAGGCAGATGCAGAATATCTATGGCAGCTTCCAGAAGAGGGACTTTTCAGACAATTAAAGGAGATCACTATGGAGAATGAAATAGCTGGATTACAACAGTGACAGTTCAGATGACCTTGCTAAGGAGCCCTGTCAGATCTCTAGCACTGAGTCATGTTAATTACCTGAAAAAATGTTTGTTACAAATCATTTACAAACAAAACAGAACTTTCTCTCCACTACTCTCTATTCATATTTTTTCTTACTTCACTTTCTCCCTAAATAGTCTTTATTCTTCTTGTCATTTTTTTCTCCTTAAAAGAGATGGGCTAAATCATTCCCTCACTTTAATTGTTTATCAGGATATTTGTTTCTTTGAAAATAGCTAACATTGTCTCAACAGTATCTCAAGTGCTCAATAAATGTTGATCAATAGGATTGGATTAAATTTTATTTGCTAAATATTTATAGATTTGAGACACCAATACTATTGCCATGTGTGTGGTGTCTTTTAGAACCCCTGCTTAGCTATAACCAAAATAAAGATTCTTGCTTAAGCATATTTGATTCAGTGGGAAAACTTTGACTATAATTATACTACTCATCAAATTATACCTTCCAAAATAGAAATTTTTAAATTAAATTTTTATTATTATAGATGATTACATCTAAGCCAGTAAAAATCTTTGTTACTTATGAAAAGGTACATAAAAGTATCTGTCATATGAATTATTATTAAGTAAATTTTTTGTAAAATCAAAAATGCTTATTGACTTAATGAATGATTACTTAAGTGAATTAGTAAGTTTGCTTGTCTTTAGGGCAGCGGTCAGAAAATATTTTCTATAAAAAGATGGATAATTAATATTTTTGACTTTGTGGGCCATAAACTCTCTCTGCTGACTACTCTGCTGTTACAACATGATAACAGCAATGGACAATACTTAAAGAACGAAGGTGGCCCAGGTGTGAGCTATAGTTTTCAGATTCTGCTCTTAAGTTTAAGATTTTTATTTATTTAGGTTTATTGTAGTTTTGTAGTTATTGCTGCTTTCATTTTAAAACTAAAATTTCAATAGCATTAGGATAAAGCCAGCTATGGCAGCACCTGATATTCAGTTGGCTAACTACTAAAATGACTAGAGGATGTGGCTTAGACGCTGACTTTGGTTTGGCCAGATGGTTGCCTTTGGCCGTGATGCACTGCATTTTTGAGAACTGTCCTTCCTGATAAAAAAGCACACTAAGTAACTGAGCCAAGGTATTCTGATCACTTACACAATTAATCTGCAACAGTCTTTAAAATAATTCGGTGGTCAAAAACTAATGTAAAGGTCTTTGATTTTTATAAAGAGATCTTTCTCACCTGTTTCTGGTCTCTGGTCAAATGTCCCCTCAGTGAGGTTTTTCCTGATCTCTTAATGTAAAATTGCAATACCCCAAGAACTCTTTGTCTCCTTTCTTTTTCTGCTTTATTTTTCAATACTAGTTATCAAGTTACATATATTTTACCAATCATTTTAATGTCTGTTTCCTTCCAGTTGAATGTAAGTTCTATGAAGATAGGGATTTTCACATCTTTTGTTTATTGTTATATTTTTGGCATCTAGAATTGGGCCTGGAATATAGTAAACATTTAATTAATATCTGTTGCATAAATGAATGCATGTTTATTGATAAACATGTCTATATCAGTTAGCTGTAATCATCTTGGAAAGTATCCAAAGGACAGTATGCTTCGACGAAAAAAAAATTAGATTGAGGTCAAAGGGCTTGACTCATTAAGTGTTAGTTTTGTGACTTGGGATAAGTCAGTGAGGCTTTTTTTAGAGGTATCTCATTTTTCTCAACTGCAAAATGAGGGTGTTAAGACTAGATTCTCTCAGGGTGCATTCTCATTGGTTTTTATTACTTTTGCTCTTTTATTACCAGGTCTATGCCATTGGGCTGCTCTCCCAATGGGGTGAAAGCCAAGCAGAGGTCTTAATACGACATTAGTGGAAGGACTAAAACCACAGCCTATAATACTCCATCACCTCCAAGGCTATCCTGAATATCAAGTCCAATAAAAAACAAATCTAGGACAGAGTATTATAGACTCACTTTTCCATTCTCTTCCTTCTATATACAATTAAACACTGTCAAAGACAAAATTACAACAAATTTAGCAATAAATCTAATTGGCTTTTGCTTGTGATTCATGAATCAGGCAGCCTCCCTTCTACCAAATAGAATGAGAGCTCCTACTGGGCAATAGCAAAACAGTGGATTTTATAAGGTGAGAACAAGGAAACAGAACAGTTGGGGAAAAGAAAACTAGTTAACATTAGATTTCCTGAGGTTACTTTTTTGTAAGAGTTAAACCAGTAAGAAATTCCTTTTTACACTGATTCAGGTAGACTGCAATCTTCTGTTTTCAGGAAAAATTCACGTGTTTTGGATCTATCTGCTTCCTTAAAGTTTCAGTTTGATTATGTGGCATTTACCATGAGTGACTCCATTTTGATTTGGTCCGGTTTATTGGGCTCTAGTGTAGGAACTCAATCCAAAACAATGACCTTCCAGAATTTTTTGTTTAACAACATCCTGAAAATAATTAAATGACAATCATAAAAGGACTCTGAAAAGTGGAAAATAAAAGTGTCATAAGGACTTGGAGAATGACACAGTGGTGGCTTCCCTTGGTTTTCTTTTTATTTCTCATATATCTCAGACAGAGTACTAGAGAGAGCTCCCATGTGGAACCATCAACAATTATAGAAAACAAAAAAGAAGAAAAGCCTACTTTCTTTGCCCAAATGTTGGGGAAGGGAAAGTCTAGGGGTGATTTAGCAGAGAGACACAGAGCCAGTGGCAACAGCAGTCCAATCTGTCTGCAGTGGTACAAACAGTGGATCCCATTCTGGCTCACCCACCCATATCTCTCAGCCACAGGCAGCAGGCAGTTCCCTCCACCCACACCAGTGGTACCAATTGTCTCTCAGCCCTCCAGCCAGCAACAGAAAGTAAGTTAGGCCTTGGGTCTCCCAATGCTGCACTCAGGGCTGTACACTATCCTTACCCTCCTACTTCTCACACTCCATCGGGTGGCAGAAAATGGCTCAGATAGATGCTTGCTTCCATGGCAGGAACTAGCAGATGATAGAGTGAGAAATTCAATGGCACTGAGTGATCAGAGAACCCATTCTGGGTATCTGGATACTCTACACCCCACCTGATACTGAGCAGCCTGGAGAAACACATTCTGACCCCAGAGGCAGCACCACCAGAGACACAGCAAAAGTTCAAGTGAACCAGAAGAATGAAGCGGACCAGAATAGTACTGCAAGGGCCCAGAAAACTACATTGTCATTGGAACACAGCACATAAAGGTAGGCTAGGTATTATACATTAAACCTAAACGAGGTGACTGCTTGCTAACATATAAGATTTAAATAGGATCAAGAGTCTCCAAACATAACATCCAAAGTGTCTAGGATATAACTAAAAATCACCAGTCATACCAAGAACCAGTAAGATCACAACTTGAATGATAAAAGACAATCAACTGACACCAATACTCAGATGAATCAGTTATTGACACTATCTGACAAAAACAGTAAAGCGGCTTCAACAAGTGATTACTAATTCTCTTGCAACAAATGAAAAAGCAGAAAACTCAACAAAGAAATGTAAGTTTTATAAAAAAGAACCAGATTGAAAATATGTAACTGAAAAATACTATAATAATTTTTTTTAAAATAGCTGCATGGACTCAATAGTAGAGTGAAGAAGACAGAAAATAGAATCAGTGAACTTGAGAGATTAATAGAATTTACTAAATCTGAACAAAAAAAGAAAATAGACTAAAATAAATTCATGGAGTGTCAGGATCTGTGGGATAAAAACAACAAAAAAATCTAGTATTTATATCATTAGAGTCTCAGAAGTAGAGGAGAAATATGTGGGACTGGTAGACTATTCAAAAAGTAATAGCTCAAAACTGTATAAATTTGATGAAAGACAATTCTACAAATTCAAGAAACTGAGTGAACTCTAAGGAAAATAAACACAAAGAAATCCTTGCCAAGACATATTATAATTAAACTACTTAAAATTAAAAACAAAATCTTAAAAGCAACCAGAAAGAAATAACATATAACCTACAGTGGAACACTAATTCCAGCTTTGCAGCATTATTTCTGTCTGCTGGACCTGTAGCAGCCATCTTAAATTATGTCAAAGAGATATATTTTGGGGTCAAATATTCTGATTCCCTCCAACATCAATATTGTAACTGAGGTCAAGGTCATACCACTCTCTTCAGGACAGCCAGTAAGTTGAAAGGCAAGGTACTCAGGCAAGGAAAGGGACTTTTATTTGGAGGGCCAGCAAATCAAGAAGATGGCAGACTAATGTCTCAAAGAACTGTCTTCAGTATGTATGGAATTTAGGCTCCTTTTTATCGTAAGGGAAGGGGAAAGGAGGATTTGGGTTACAGTAGGTAACTGAGGACCACAGACATCTGGACATCGGTGAAGGTCGAGGAGGTTGTAAAATTTCTTGGCTCTTGGTCTGTTAACTTTGCAGGGCAAAGATCAGGATGCTCCTAAAAATCTTTAACATAGCATTGTTACTGTGTATATGCTTTTCTTATCTCCCCAGTGTTGCCAAACGCAGGTTCGGCTGCCCACCACCCAAAAACCAGACACAAGAGGAGAGTGTTGGTGAAGGAAAGGTAGTTTATTCAAGTGCTGGCATCCTAAGGAGATGGCAGACTATTGTCTCAAAGACTATCTCATCTTTCTCTGCTTACTGAGCAACTTATAAAGAGAAAGGGTAAAGGGGGCTGGTGGCAGAAAACAAGCTTTGTGAAAGTCATCATGACTTGCTTGATGTCTGTCAGCAAACAACATGTCATCTGGTGGATCTTGTCATCAGCGGTCAGTCAGTGGTTGGCCTGTTCTGGACTCCATCTCTTTTTCCTCAAGGTTGTTTTCTAACCTTGTGCCCAGCAGCTGTGTAAGCAAGCAGCAGGTTAAATCTAAACTTTTTAAGACAAAACCATATTGGAAGCAAAATGACTTCCCTTTAGCAAGCCTAGCGTTATAGTCTGAATAGCCCTTGGTGTGTGCTTATACCAAGAGTTAGTTTTGGAAGAGGCATGGTTATCACCTTACTTTTAGCCTATGTGCAGAGCTAAGCAGAAGTTTTAACCTAAAGGATATGACTGCAGAGGGTCAGAAGCAAAACAGCTAGTTATGTTAAGCTTCCATTCCACTGTTACGATGTCAATATTCTGGTCGTGATGTTGGACTATAATTTTGCAAGCTGCTATTATTGAGGGAAACTGGGTAAGAGATACCCAGGATCTCTCTGTATAATTTCTTACAATTGCATGTGAATTTACAATAATCTCCAAAAAAGTTTTTAAAAAGCACATTTAATGCCATAATCATTTTTTTTTCACAACCAAAAATTGCCAATTCTGGGAACATATCATGGCAACTATTTGAGATGGCTCAAAATACTTCCTTATGTCATTCACATCTACAGGGTCAAATATAATAACAGTGGAACCGTTGTGAATGCACTTAATGAAAGAAAGCCAGAATTTGACTTTGCTGACAACATTGAAATAAACCTGAGGCAGAATAGCATGGTTCTTTTGAGAAAATAATATGCAAGCCTATGCAATAAAGTGTTCAAAATTAGGTATGCTACTAGCAACTTTTGATAGTAAAAGAGAGTTGATAAAAGAGAAATTAAAATTGAGGAAGTTTACTGGGAACTGTCCAAAAGTAAAAACCATATTATTAGTTATAAATAAGCCACTCAGACCTCTCCTTCCCCCTTTCCAATTCACAAAGGAATTAAAGTGGCTCCAAAACCAAAGTTGCTCTTGTGATTACCAGTGATCATTCAAAAACTATCAGTCGTCTTTCTTTAAAATCAACAGATATCTTCTAGAGGAAGCCAAGAATTACATATTTACGTGATTGCAGTAAACTTTCATGTAAAAAGATCCAAAGTCCATTGCTCAAACAGATTCTCATACAAACTCTGGGATTAACAAGGGCACTGAGTTTGGTTTCAACATCAAGAGGTGTCTTTCCAGGTACTCAAAAGTTACTTCCACTGATTTTATATGCAATCATAGGTAGGTCAAAATGCCTGCTCTATAATGATGTCTAGCTTCAGTTCAGTTAATGAAGAGACATTTACATGCAGTTATTTATGTCTTTTCATGTTAGTGTCTTTGCATCATATACTGTGGATGAGAACAGGAATTTATAGTGAGCTTGGACTTATAACTATATTTCACAACAGAAAGTTAAAGTTTCTTAGTAACTGTTTTCTGTATTTTAAAATAGAATTATTCTTTGTTTTGACTTCAAATTATTTGTACAGAAAATGTTTTATAAACCTATCTTTAAGAAAGAAAATGCCATTATGTTTTATTTTCTCATAGGATCCTTAAGTAATTTTCAGTCCAATAAGTCAGTGATTCTTTATTTTAAAAATTTCTATTTCCACCTTTAGCATATACATTTCCAAATAATCAATTTCTACTTGAATTTAATTTATGGAGAACTAAATATGTAAGTCCTTTATTTTAAAATATCTTTGCTATATTCTGGATATGTCATATGAACGACTTTTTTTTGAAATCTGAAATTATGCAAATGCCTTCTTTAAAATACCATAGATTTTACTCTCTTGAAAATTTGCATTGTTAGGAATATATAGCATAAAAAGGACCCAAATGCTATTAAGGTTTTTAAGCTGTCAACTGAATTCTGCACACTACATTTATTCTGTTCCCATTTGCTACCAAGGAAAAGTGCAAAGTCAAACATGTTCCTACAAAAAGCACTATAAGCTGCATGTAAATGAGGCTACTTTTCCTGAGGGTTTATCTTCAATCTGATAGTGCATTTAAGTGCTTGCTTTCATTTAGAATAGAATGAAATATACAAATAGAAATTGAGAGCAGTGAAAATGCAACTTATCCAAGATTTTACCCAGGAATAAAAGAATCAAAACAGATTATGCTGTCTCTTTAAAGCAGCTACTTGATTAATTAAACAGTTATTTTCTATCAAGAAATACAAATATTATAATGTAGAAACAAATGTTACAGGTGATAAATGACCAAAAGGAAATGCTAATCTGGCAATAATATTGAATAATATTGCTTTTAAGTGATCCAATGTCTTTCTTTTCTTATTTTCTTTTTCTTGGTCTAAATACCATACTGATAACTACAGATGATTTGGACTCATAGCTATGATTATCTGCCATTTTCTAACTGGTAGGAGCTTTGTAGATGTGTAAGCTTGTTAATTCAGACCACAAAATTCCAACCATTCTTTCTTCTTCAATTCACGATTTGTAGACACATCCTAAAATTATAATACTAGCTTTTATGGCCTGTTTTATCAACATTACCCATATTATAGTTATGTCTACAGTGGTTTCCCAGCTGGAACCCATTTTGGATAGGTGTCACTTTGACAGACATGATTTCATAGTGATTAAAATTATGGTTTCTGTTGTCAGACACACCTAGGTTTAGATCCTGTGTCTTCCCCTAGTATTAATAGCTACACCACAGAGTGCTAGTCACTAAATCACTCAGAACTTGTTTCTATGCTTTTCTACAATATATGTAATAATGCCCAACTCTATTATTTATGAAAAATTTCTTATAATAGTCCTAGAATTTAGAAAACATAGTAAATATTAGTTCTTCTTACTTTATCTTGTCCCAGTTACAGGTGACATTTATTAGTCTCTGGAAAAGTAACTCTACCCATGATGAAAACAATTTTAATTATTTTAGAGGTAGTATGAAATAGAGAGAAATTTGGTTGTGTATCAGGTTATATATTGCTTGCATAAATTAACTCTCTTCCTTCTGTGGGAGAATACCTCCTCATCCCCTTGAATTTGGATTTAGCACTTGATATACTTAGGCCAATGTATGTGAGCAAAGATGATTTAAGCCACTCTCCAACAGAAGCTTAAAAAGGCATCAGAGTTACCACAAACTCTCTCAATTTATCTGCAGAAATGAGAGCTGGTATTTTCTACATGTAGAGGTTTCTGCAGCCTGGTTCCTGGAGCAGAGTTGAGCAGAGATAAGAGAAACTGAAATATAGCAGTCAGCATAAAATTAATGTAAATGAAAAAAAGTTTGAATTGTAAACCAGTGAGATTTGGGGGTTTTTATTATCTTGGGAAAATTGACAAATACAAAAATTGCTACCTAAAAGTAGGGCAGTACCATAACAAAACTCTAAAATATGTGGCTTTGGCTTTGGGCCCAGTGTCTGTATTGAGAAAACTGTTATTGCAGTCTGGAAAATGGTAGCTCATAATATGAAATGGCAAAACAACTTAATGAAGTATGTAATAAATGTGTGGCTTTAGGCAAAGGGTTTGCAAAATTCAATGTTGCTAATGTACCTTGGTTGCCATTTGCTGTATTTGATAAAGCATGACAAGAAAAAGATGTTTTCAGAAAGAATACATCATTTTTTCATGAAGGAGTCAAAGGGAGAAAAGAGAATCTAGATATTTCAAGAGTTGCATATTTGAAAGATGCAAATATTCATCTTCCAAGCAATTGAGGATGGTTTAGGTTTAGTCTTTGAGCAAAGACCAAAGCAAGGGTGAAATCTTCAAAGCCTTTGTTAAAGCCTCTGATTAGACTAGCATGGCCCCCAGGAAATCCTTTCAGTTAGATAGAATGGTTGAGCAAAAAGAGACAAAGGATGTGGTCCCCTAGAAGAGAAAAGTTTAAAATATCTGTAGTTACCTTTAGAAACAGGTAGTCCCAAAGAGGCTGTGAATTGGCCATTGGCACATGAAACTTACTGATATCAAATAGGTAAAATGAAATGCAACAAAGAAAGATTGTGATTGTTGGAATATAAAATGACCTTTATGATTCAGATTTCTCAGGCAAGAGTGGCCTTAGACAACTGCTAAACCTGTAAAGACTGTACGATGCATCCAAGGAAAATGGCATTAGAAACTCCCATAGGGTAGAATCAAGGAACATGGAGATCAACGATTAAGAGACCTACTCCCAGTTAAGAGAACCAGGGTTTCTTAAGAAATATTGCACACTTCCAAGGCAAGGGGCCCACACCAGTTTTCCTGGAGGGATTTTTGAATGGCTGTGGATCAGAGACTGCTATACACCTGCCATTCTTCCTCTATGAAAGGGAAGATTTGATGTAGTTATCCTCTCTCATTTCCAACATTAAATATGACTGTTGAAATGGGACAAGGCAAATAGTTTGTCTTTTGGGTCATGGGATTCTAGATGCTGATGCCTGATATAAAGGATATCACCAAATACCAGAAGGAAAGCTTGATGTTATGATTGGAAGTGGGTTTCACAAATTCGTCTTTGGGGAGGGGGTGGATGTGTGTTGAGTGCAGAAGGTAGGAAAGTAAATATTTGCCACTAAAAATGTAGATTATATTAGATTTTAAATATTCAGTCCCTCCCTGTGGGAGGATAACATCTTGACCAATTATACTGACTTTTGCTGAGACATATGATGAACTTCAACCAATGAAAGGTGAGGAGACATGATGTTTGCCACATCAAAACTTTAAGGATAAGACTGGGTTTTAGGGAGAAAAATTGTGGAGTGAAGTTTAGTCTTCCTCTAGACTGGAGGCCTCAGTCTTCATATAAAATGAGTACAAAATGAGCTCTTGAAAACCACTGAGATTTTGGATTGTTTGCTATCACAGTAAAGCTGATCTGGTTTGTTTTGAAACTTTCATTTTTAAATTTGTAATTTTGCTTTTCTTTTACCAAAGGAAACAATATATTTGTTTCCTCCCAAACAAAGTATGATCTTTCTTTCAAAGATGAATTCATTATGCATCAATCAATAGCGGAAAATGGAGAAAAACTGCAGGCCACCTTTACAAAGCTTAAATGTTAATCTATGTCTCTGTCATAAAAGTTTCAGAAATTGTAGAGCCTAGTTTAAAAGACTTTGAGTACCTAATATGGATGAAAACATTGTCAGAAACAAAATGGAGTCACTTATGTTAAGAAAAAAAACTTACTGCATTCTGAATTAAGGGGTTAAAAAAATTAAATTAAAGTAAAAAATTTGCCAAATAAAGCTGGAGAAGTCTAAGAAGAGAGAGTTCTCTTATTTGTATGCCTGATAACAAAAACTAATACAAAAGACTCTCCAAAAACTATAACCTAGCACAATGGCCATCACAATCTTATGCATAAAATACTTATGCAAGGACATCTACCTAGCAACTCCCTCAGACTGGGGTCATCATTATTATTAATCTTTGTAGCCAAAGATAATAATTTCAAAACAATTATATGATCCTCATTTTTCCTTTAAAAATCTGTGTCATCTTTACCTCTCTGAATGCACATATAGTTTATTACAGCATGCACATTCCCACTGTAATGTCCTATTTCCAAATAAACATCAATTTTTGAGAAAGTCTCTTTCCGTTTGCTATTTAAGTTAATATGGGCCAGGTAGTATACTAATACATTAGGTGCTTTACATTTAGTACCTTTTTAAATCATTACAACAACAATAAGATATAAAGATTATTATCCACATGAAGAAATAAATACTCAGACCAGTAAGCAATTTCCTAAAACCACAAAGCCAGTAAGAGGGAGAGCCCAAAGTCCATCCTAGCTGTGTCTCATCCTCGTGCAGCCAATGCTCTTTCTATCCATCTATTTAATATAATGATTCATTGCCAGGTTTTCACATGTGCCAGCATACTGTGAGAAAATCACAGAAAGGTCCTGTTTTGGCTTATTTACTTATATCTTGCATAATTATACAAAGATTAAAGCTAGATCATTTAAATGAATCCTTTCTCTTTTCATTGTTGGATGAGCCAATCAAAGTTATGCAAAATGGAATGGGGTAGTCGTAAAACAGGTCTTGATTGTAAAAATTTTGAAAAAAATAACCCCCTGGAAACCATCTTTGACCTAAAAAAATACTCTCTAATTGATGTCTAGTAGATGACTAATGGATGCACATAAAATTTCCATTCCTGAAAAAATTCCTCCAAAGGCTTCCTATTATACATATAATAAAATTGAAACTTCTCACATGGCCTAGATGAAGGGCCTATATTATCTTGCTCTTTGCTCTCTCTCCAACCTCAAATCTTTCTATTCTCCCAATTTTTTCTGGGATACACACACTGGACTATTTTCGCCCAATGCATGAAATTTATTCCCCCTTCAGAGCCCTTGTATCTCTGGGTAGATTGCTTTCCCCTCAAAACTTTACATCGTTCATTCTACATAAACATTAAGATTTTAATTCAAATGTCACCTTCTTAGGAAGGTCTTTTCCAACAGCTTCTACTGTCGTGCTTTATATATTATTCTTTTTTATCTTCTTCATAGTATACGGGTATTTATCAACATGATCGTTGTTTTTCCTCCTCCAACTAAAATGTAGGCTTTATGAAGACAAGGTCCTTGTCTTATTCACTTTTGTAACTGTAGTGCCTAAAACAGTGCTTGACATATGACAGACACTCAAATAGTTTGTGACTGGAATTCCTCCATCGTAATTACATTCTGTGTAAAATCTACAAATGCCCTAAGTGCAAATAATGAGCAAATAATTATTCATTCCCTAATTATTTTCTTATTATTTTTACTAATGAACTCAGTTGTTCAGGGAATGACATGGTATTGGCATTAAAATTGACACCGTATTGGTAGCACTGTTGGCTATTTATGTAACTGCTGGGAAACAGAATAGCTAAATAATAGAGAAACTGATGCATATATTAATTTCTTTGTTGAAGATTTTTATTTAATAACTAGCAATTCTATTAATTCTCAGTTTCATTAGTATTCAATAAGTACTCTAAGAGATGAAAATATGTTAACAGTTTTTGTTTTATTTAATCTATATAAATAGAATGTGTCTTAGCATAACATATTAATCTTCTTTTAATGGAAGATAAAGACAGGAAAATTCTGCAAGATGCTAAATTTGTTAATATATACTTTTAACAAAATCTATTCAAGTAACTCATCCAAAGAGGAGTTAGCAGTACAACAGGTAATTAAAAATTACATAAAATTACATAATTTCCCTGAAACTACAAATTATATATGGCAAAGAATGAAGATGAAAATATTTTCTTTAATATAAGATTTTATATAAAGATATTTTTAAAAACTATAGTACCAGAATTAACCTATTAATCTCTATGCTTGCACAAAAAACAATTTTTAATGTTTCTTGTATTTTACATCTGAGAAAGGCCCAAGGTTATTTAATAATTCAGATAGAAAAAAAATGAATGAAATCTACCTTGACTTTCCCATTGCAAAATTTAAAATTACACAGTATCAAGCACACAACTTCCTCATGCATAGTTGCTGCTTAATAAATATTTGTGGACTGTAGTTTAAATGAATGATTACTGGATGATCTAAAAATCGATTTTAGTAATTCATTTTGCGCACTTTGTCTGTGAAATCTTTGACCTGTAATAGTTAAAAAGTAGCAGGAAGAGATTTTTTTCCTCTCACAGCAATGCTAAGAAGTGATTTTTTTAAATGGGATAATATCTCTTATTGGATCAGGCTCATAATCTCTCAGATGAATTTATTTTGACACTAAGTAAAACTTTATCTTTTGATTCCACATTTTTTCCAATGCCTCTGCACAAATAATATACAATAAATCTTCTTTCTCACTACTTTTTCAACTCACAGAATATAAAACCAATTTCTTTGAGGTTTAGGCCATCCACACATACCGTTTCTCACTGCTGTTATCCAGCAAACTTCTAACCTCTCCTTTTCACTCATGGAAGACTTTGGGGCCAGCTCATAGCCTAGGAGATCCTTTCTACTTTATCTCCTACAAATTTATATTTCTATGTATATTTCTATGATGAACTCACTGGTATAGATTGAATGTTGGTGCCTCCCTACAATTTATGTATTGAAATCCTAATCCCTAATGTGATGGTATTTGGAGCTGGGGCCTTCGGGAGCTGACTAGGTCATAAAAGTGGATTCCTTATGAATGGGATAAGTGCTTTTATAAAAGAGACCCCAGGCTCACCCTTCCTCCATGTGAAGTTACAGGGAGAAAATGGCTGTCTATGAAGCAGGAATTGGGTCCTCACCAGACATTGAATCTGCTGGCACCTTGATCTTGGACTTTCCAGCCTCCCATGAGAAAGAAAAGTCTGTTGTTGTTTATAAGCTACTCAGTTTATAGTAGTTTGTGATAGCAGCCCAAATGGACTAGGACACTCACCTTCATATTTTGGAACCTTTTTAAAGTCAGTGACCTTTCCTGCTCCCTGTATCAATCGCTATCCCCTGAGCCACCTTCATCCTGGGAACTGCTCTAATTCAAAATCTAAAATCCCAGTAGCCCACTCCCTGACCACTGTTCATTTGGCTTCCCTGACCTCCCAAACTCCACCCAAGTTTCTCTACCTGAACTTTGACCCTATAAGGACCTTCAGTGCCGTGACCTCTCCATTTTATACTGCCATGAGACCTCTATGATCTCTCTTGCTTTTATTTTAGCATCTATTCTGCCTGAGTCAGCCATGACCTCAAAGTTAATTACATGAACTATAAGCCAAGCTATAAACTTGCAAGCATTTCTTAGTTTTGTTTATTTTGGGTATTTTTTAATACCTCCTCCACTTCCTCTTCATATTCTTCCTTCTTCTACTCGCCCTCCTGCTTTGTCTCCTTTTTTTCATTCACCAAGCAAACCTGCACCAAGGTAGCTAAGGGCTGATGGAGAAATCACACAGCTCTGGAGAAAGGGACCCCTATACATTCTAGACCTTCAATCTGACCAGGGCCCTAACAGGTTTTCTAATTGCAATTCTAGAAACATTGCACAAATCTTAGCCTTAACAGATTTTCCTACTTTTGTTAACTACTATTTGCCCTCGCTTTCTTCAAATATTCTATTCTATGATCTTTTGATATTGCATTTGCCCACTAACTCTTTCCTTGGTAGACTTCTATTATGTTCTCTGTATCTTTAATGCAGTATTTCTTTCTTTCTCAGCCCACTGCCTTACTCACTCTGTGAGTTTTCCCTGATAATCTCATTCATGTTTTTACATATTAGTAGATCACAGATCTATATTTCCAGCTCAGATTCTCCCCTAAGTTTCAGACTCATACATGTATGATCATGCTGAATATCTATTTTTACCTGGAACGTCTGCAAGTATATTAAACTTATCATTCTTCACCTGGTTTCTCTACCCATATACACCCAATACTCCTAACTAGTAATCTGAAAGACATTTCTGGCTTTTTCTTCACCCTCACTTCCCATATCCAAGAAATCAATAATTCCTGTCAAGTTACTCCCATAAATATTTATTTAATCTTTGTTCTCTCCCTTTCTATTGTCTCTGTACTAACTTGGGCCTTTTTCTCCTCTGGCTTGGCATATCACAATTACTATTTAATTATTATTTCTTCTGTCTTCTGTCTGTTTAGAATTGTCAGAATGACCTTGTAAAGGAAAGTCTGGCCTATTAATTTCTCCTTCTGATACATTCCCTATGGAGTAAAGTCTAACACCATAATTTGCCTCCTAACCAAGCCTCAAGATTCTTTTCTCTCTCACTCTTGCCTTGTAGACTAAACAGACCTATATCAAAAGTATAATTATGTGCAACCGCACACCCTCTCCTATCACCTGTCCTTCTAGCAAATTCTGATTCAGCCTTTCTAACTCACCCAGAAATCATCTTCTTCAAGAAATCTTACCTGACTTGTCTATGTTTTTGTCTTGGCCACACGGCTACACAAAACAGGTGCCAAATTTGGTCCCCTTAATGTCCTGAGTGTATATTTATTGCTGCATTTGCCACATTGTGCTTTAAACATCTATGGATGTCTATGTCCCCAAATAGAAAACTTGCTGTTTGAGGGTAGGTACTGTTTCTTATTGATCTTTGTAACATCAGCACTTAGCTAAAATCTGGCAAAAATAGAAGATTTTTAAAAGATTTATTAAAATATTTAGTACTTCTGTATATCCTGATACTCTATCTGGAATAGTCTATCCAAGTCTTCTCTCTCTACGTATATCTTACACATTTTGGTGGATTGTGTTACCTATTGTTTGGGGATATATCTGACATGTTTTATCCCCAATCCTAAATTTTTTGTTCGTAAGATTAAATGTGATCCAAGCCTTGCTACTCATGGTGTTCTGCTGTCCTAAACACAGTGGTTAGTTCAGAGATGGAAGCTGAACTAAAGCAGAGGTCATCTGAATGTTTCCTTTGGTTTGAAAAATAAAAGCAAGAATGAGCCATTCTTTTCCATGTGGTTTGCTAAGTTGGAAGAATATGAATTTGTGGCTAATGGTAGCCATCTCTGCCAGGCACCAGTGATATGACATAGAGGAAATCTCTCTGCTGGAGTGATGAAACCAAAAAGTGGAGGGAAACAGAGCTGAGAAATGATGAGAGAGAGCACTTATGATCTTGTGTGAACCCTCAAATAAGCTGTGTCTGAAATCACTTTCCCCTGGTACTTTCCTGTTATATAAGCCAATAAGAGGATCTTAAGTTAATTGAGTCTTGTTATTGATACTTTAGTGACAGTGACTTCTACAGCATTATTTGAAGCACACTTTGATCCCTAGCTCTTTTCTAAACTCACTAACTCACAATGCATAACCTACTATGGACTCCATAGGTCTATTTTACCTATTTTCTTTTGGCATCTTATACATAACTAAGATTCATTCTCTCTCTCTCTCTCTCTCTCTCTCTCTTTCTCTCCATACATACTCATAGCACATATTATATGGCATGTGTTTATATTTCTCAATTAAGTTACATTCTCTTTTAGAGACACTATGTTTTACTCTTTTGGCATGTCCCAAAGTACTGGTACATGCAATTTTTAAAAGATTATTGACTTCTATTTAATTAGCAATATTTATAGAGTATCTGCTGTGTTCAAGTCAGTGTTGTAGTTGCTAAGGATCTGAGGTGGATTTTATGTGTTAATTTTTGTCTGTCCCTTCTATTAGGGAACCACACATCCCCTATTTCGTCAGACTCAATCTGCTCAGAACATATGATTCAGGTGTAAGTGATCTTAGCTCAAAGATAGGCAAGTGGTGACTCAGGACAGAGCGAATGACATGAGATGTCTTCCAAAACTACCAGAAGACCACTTTCTTTACCAATGCTATTGCTAGCTATATGTTTACCACTTGAAGGTAACTCGTATAAAAGTGAAGCAAGGCAGAGAATTGAGAGATGAAGATAAAGGATCATGTCATCTTTCAAATTATTAAATCCATCCATGCCAGAAACTAGTTTATATGACTTGGTCTTCACCTTAGGTGAAGCAAAACTTGCTTATTTCTTCTGTTTTTCTTTTTCTTACTTAAAATAATTTGAGTTGTATTTCTGCTTTGCACTTATGACATAAATCATAATTTATACACGTGGACCCCAAAATGAGGGAGCTAGCTGCCCTCGACGAATTTTTATACCACTACCAGTGGAGGAGAAAAACCTATAAAAATGCTATCATGCTCTATGCAGACCAGCATATAAAATGAATTAAGAGACCATAAGAAGAATTAATTATTTAGAATAGAGAATTATAGATTGACAGAAGTTAGAGTTTAGCCATGAAGAAACATACTATAATAAATACTTATGGAATTAATAAATAAAACCTGGAAACTTGATTTAAGAGCAAATTATCTGCTTATCTTTCAAAATCATTAAACTTTTCACTGAGAGAAGGAAATACAGAGAAAGCAATTTATATTACACAAAATTTATTCAGAGTTTCCAGTAAGCTTGTTTAGGGCAGTGTTGTAGGTGCTAAGGAGATGTGCTACAAAGACATTAAAGTCAAATAAATATCTCATCATAAGTTATTGTTTTAGAAGAGACTATTCTTGCCCTACGTTAAGTTCTTTTGGGAAAAGAAAAAGCTCAATGAATAATTTGTCTTTGGATAACCTTGCTACATGTCTAAATTCAACAGACAAAGAGCTTCATAAAAGCACATAAACAGATTACCTCAAGGAAAAATCTCTGGACATACACTAGGCCAAGGGTAATCCTCTCAAGTGGATTTTATTTGCAGTTTCTCTGTATAGCTTAAAAGTAATAGTGTCCCTGCAGAAAACATATAGTGTTTAATGCATACAGTGATAGGAATAATCATAGTTAAGGCAGAGAACAATGGAAGCCTGTCTATTCTCATAGGTCACGCCTAAACTAACCATCTTTCCCCTCACATCCTAAATCTGCTTTTTCTTCTGTATTCCCAATCTCAGAAAATGGCACCATGGTATATGAGGCACTAAAGCTGGAATCCTGGAAGTCATTTTGTATTTTGCCTTTTCCCTTCATCTCCATTTCTGCTTGCTAACTTTAGTTTTCTCATTTGAACACATCATCTTGAAAGCATCATCTTCTTCACCATCCTCTTCTTTCAATTCTTACCTCTAGGGCCTTAATTCTAGTGTCATCACCTCTCTCTTTCTCTAATTCTACTTCTAGATGAGATGTGCAGAAACAAACATGGATGTTTGCTTGCTACACTAGAGGTTAAGTAATAAATACAAACACACAAAAACAAAAACATCCAGGTCAAACTGAAAAAAAAAACAAAAATATAATGGTTTGGTTTGGGTCTAATCTTGCAGGAGGACTATAGAGTTAAGGATTAAAGAATTAAGGAGGAAGGAAATAAGCAATGGTAGCCCATGGAGAAGGCACATGTGAGGTGGCCTGGATCAAGTGTGGCATTACCATGGGGATTGCACTGTGGCCCATATGCACATGCACAGTTTAGTCACATTTATTAGAGTGGCCTGATAGCATGGGCCTCCAGAATCTTTGCAACAATTTCTCTACCTCCAATGAATTTTCCACACTTACAAAAGTATTTTCCCTCCGTTGTCTGTTCACATTTCTCTCCTGCTTGAGACCTTTCAGTGGAGTTTTAATGACGATTCTTGGCATGAAAGGGTAGAAGAAAAATAATTTTTAGTTCTTAGTTGGAATAGAGCCCTATAACAAAAGATAAATTAACAAGAGAAAGACGAATAAAAATTTAACATGTGTACTTCATATATTCATGAGAGATAGCCAGGGAATAGTAATTCTCTAAGAGGTAGCTTTGAATCCCAGCTTGTATAGCATCTTCAACAAAGAACAATAAATGTTTAGAGAAGTAGCAAGACAAAGGAAAAGAACTTTGAGTCTTTAGGGGTAGTAACTTGGGGAAATGAAAATAATTGGTAGAGAAAAGCTAATTAGGAAAGCTTTTTCACGTACATGCCTCCGGTAACATCTCCAGACCAATAAGGGTCCAGTGTTGTCTTCAGTGGTTAAACTTTGTTCTCCTTGGGAGGGGGTTGGGAGACAGGATACCCTCTGACTCTGTAAATCTATGTCTTGCTTTTAGACAAACAGAAGGAGGGCAGAGAGCTTTTCTGCTTCTGCTTCTGCTTCTTTTTAATGGCCTTCAGCCCCGCAATCCTTCATATTTTGAGGTGGCATATTCTAGTCTCCCTTGTAAGCCATGCTACTGACTGTCAAGAATTGACCTTGATCCTTTGGTGGTAGTGGAATAGAAAAGAAGGCATTGGCAATGTGCAAGACAGTATGCCAAGTGCTGTCAGTCTGCAGTAGATTCAGTCACAATCACTATGTCTAGAACAGCTGGGTCTATGGGAGAAACAACTGAATTCTATTAACCATAATCTCCCAGCTTCCTTTTAGTGACCATGCAGGGCTTCAGTATTAACATATTACATCACTTACTACTCCTGCTACTTTTGTGTTTTTAATCAAAGCTCTGAATTTTCTTTCTTCTCCTGGGATTCCATATTGTTTTTGTTGGACTACTCAGGAAAGGACAAAGAGATGAGTTGGGGAACAATTTGTAAGTCAACCATGACATTCTCCATGTGGCTCTTGAAGATTGAGAGAATCATTAAACATCCAGCAGTGGAAGCTACAGTATTAGTATATTCAGTAGGCCCAGTGGCCCTACACACAGGTCTCCTTAGCTGCTTTTCCCCACCAGTTGTAAGCAGGTGCTCCCTCAAAGGGGCCTGGTCAGGTGGTGACTTTGGCACCTGTATCCAACAAAAGCATAAACATTTCAGTTCATCTCCTGCTAAAACTTCACCAGTATATTCATATGGGTGCCTAGGACCTTTTTTCCCCCTTGGGGACAGGGAGATCATGACCTGACCCTAATCATAGTTCTACTTAAAGCAGCTGGTGTTGGATTAGCGAGCAGGAGAGGGAGAAAGTAGCACTGTGCCATAACAAAGGCACATTTACTTGTGGTTTCAAGCTTCGCTGGGACTATTCACAGCTGAATTAAAAAAATAAAATAAAAAGCTTTCAATACTGTCTGTCCACCCAAAGCCCTACATCAAGCAAATTTGGGGACCCCAGAAAGCCACACTGCTTTCTGATGGAGCTGTAGTTTTTGTCTGACTCAGGTTTGACTCACACTTTGTTTTAAGGAATCCACCTCAGTCAGGGGCATTTGTGACCACATTGTCAAGATAGCCTCCCTTAAATATCACCTGTTTTTAATGTAAAGGCTAGGGGAGTTTCCCATGGTAGCAAGGCTGACCACAAGAAGTTACCCAGATTTATGTAGGTCATTTCTCATTCTTTAGCGGGTGATCTTTATTAGCACTGTAGACCCAATACTCTGCAGTATCCTCAGAATACTATCAGTCTGTCATTTATGGAGGAGGCCTAATTTATCTGTCTCAGGGAACTCTCCCTAAGAAAGCCAAATTCCCTTACAGCAGGCAGAAGCCACTGCCAAAAACCCTGAGACATTATTTTAGATTGAAAGGTCAGGGAAGGCCTCAATGAGGAAATGGTATTTTAGAAGGATCTACTTTAGGTATGAAAATGAACTGTGTGGGTATTTGGTGGAAGTAGAAAGTCCAGGAAATAGAAATAGCACATTCAAGGACCTTGAGGCAAGAACCTGAGGAGTACAATAGAGGAACAGCAAAAACCAGTGTGACTGAAACAGTGTAAAGGATAAGATGTGTGGAAGAAAATTGTTATTTCCAATACAATGTTCAAAGGAAAAACTACTGAACTGTCATATTCAAATAATTAATGATTACATTTCAATGTCATGCATCAAAAAGTCTTAATGCTACGTGTATTCCCATATTTCTTCACTCATAACCTCTCACATTTATGTGTTTTGCCCTCTCAAACTCTTCCCTGCCCCACTTTTTTTTGGTCTTAATAGTTTTATCTTCTAAATTACATTACATAAGTAGCAAATTATGCCTTGTTAAGTTCAATATTTATGGAGCCGCATTTACTCACAGAGTGCTAAATATACTTTCTTCTAATATGGAAACCAGAAGGAAATGCCCACTTCCTTCTGAGAATGTGGAAGAAGACTTCAGGTTATGCAAGGGTTAACTGTGTATGTGAAATAGAGGATGATTATATTGGCCGTTGAGTAAACAAAGAAAAGGTGATGGCTCTGCTCTCTTATTGTAATTGCAAATTTATTTTTTATAGTTTCTACAGTTTCTATTTTCCTTTAAACTGCCTTAATCTGTCTTCCTGCTGTGACCTATTTCCAGTAATGCATATTCAGTATAAAAATAGTAGATCAAATCATATCGGAACTCGAGTTACTCCTTGTCGAGCAGAAACATGTACTTTTATACAACACTGAAATCAATTCCCCTCGTACTAATTATTTAATTTCCATAATATACTGACAGTATTCTGCTATTAAGTGTTCACATTTAAAACTTGTTTTGTGATATTTTAATAGTTCATTCTTTAAACAACACTATGAGGAAATAAAGTTACTATTTTATAGCTCAAGCAATTGAGCAGTCAGAAAGCTAAAATACTGATCTAAGGCCATACAATGAGGTTCTGCTTATACTTATAACCAGGTTGTCATTTGATTTAACTGATCTTTCAGTTCTAATGAGTTGATTGAATGGAAAATCAATCAGTCAAACTGACAATTGACTAAATTGATCAACTGTTAGGATTGATCATTCCAAGATGGTGTTTCTCAAACTATGGCCTACAAACCATCACATTAAAATCTCTGCAATGCTGATTAGAACTATGAATTCTGCTTCTCACCCCAAATCTACAAATAAGAATTTCCTGGGATAGGGTCTAGGACTCTGCATTTTAAACAAGTATCCTAGATGATTCTTATGTATGTTAAAGTTTGAAAAATATTGTTGCTGGGCAGTATTAGCAAAGTGCAACTGAGGTGTTTCCTAACCAGACGGGTCTAGCATCCCAACTAGAAGACATTCCTGATGCTAAATAAGCTGTGGAGGAATGGAGACTTGCTAAAGCTCTGATTATTCTAGATGCTTTTTCAAACATTAAATGCAGCCCTTAAGTCTACCTGCAGAAATCTGAAAATGTTCTATTTTGATTTTACATGTCTAAGAGATCATCTCCTAGTGCCCAAACTGTGGTGTGTGTGTGTGTGTGTGTGTGTGTGTGTGTGTGTGTGTGTGTGTGTGTGTGTGTGTGCTTATGGTCAGGTAGGGAAAAATCAAAATATGTGAGCTATTTAATTTATCATCAACTATTTAATAACACCACAAAATGCATAAATCAGGTAATTTTACATGTTCCTTAAGTAACAGTCCAGTTTTCCCAGTAATTTAAGAACACCCTTGACAACGTCTCGTAGTTAGTAAGGGCTAATAACAAGAGCAGAAAAAGTAATATTAATGTGTACTTCAGGCTTATAAGAAAAGTGCATCTCATATCTCAGAATGTAGCCCCTTGCCTTGTTCTACAGTTCAAATTGTTAGGCAGTGCTTTGCTATATTAACCTAAAGCTGATTGCTTATGATTTTCGTGGTACTCTGATTGTAAAATTTAAAGTACTAATTTCTTCATTACCTCTCAAACAGAGTATTTCCACCACAGATTCACTCCCACACAATTTCTCACACAATACTGACCAAAAAGACAGGAATTATGTTAACAGCCATAGTGTTGACTGCAGTGTCTTGGAGCTATGGCTATAATGTATATTAAGCCTGAGATGAGTCCTAGATATCCTAGGCCACCTATTCAAACCCTTTTAGCTCTCTATCCTATTATTCTCCATTGCAGCTTCTTGGCCCTATTAGGAAGTCTGTAAGTCTGTTGCCTTGACATCTCTTATTCTCTCAATTTCCTCTCTCTCTCTCTCCACTCTCTCCCCACCCCGCCTCCTGGATTCACCGACATTTGCTTCCTTTCTTGTCAAGACTGGGCCCAAACAGTACACAATTCTTTCTCTTGCCAGAGCACTCATGATTCTCTACTTTGAATCAATGCAACTATCTCCCTTTTACCTCAGATAAACAACAAATGCCAATAAAAAATTGTACTGTCTGATGAAAAATTGCTCCAATTTTCATTCACCATAAAAATTCTCTTACTTTTCATTTGTTCACTCATTCAGTGAATCCTTACTGCATACCTACTGTGCTTGATCTATATATTGTTAGATTCTCCTGCCCTTCATTTCATTTTCAGCAGATGAACTAGACTTCTGTGTAATGAACGTTGATGATAGCATGAACTTCTGCTAATTCTATCCATCATCCACCTCCTGCCATAAAATTTAGTATGATTATTTCTGATTTAAAGATGGGAATTTGTTCTAATGTGATTCATATATTAAGGAACAATTTAAGCATACTACAAGTTTTATGTTTATGCTAATGCATAATTTCATTGATGAGAAGCACTGGTGAACACAAAACATTGAACCAAGCTGTATAGAAATAAACAAAATGCACTCATACACCAACCTTAAATATCTACCAGGTATATCAGTTCCCCATGTGTGTTATGAGCCCCACACATCCAGGTCTGGCATTGCAACTTTCTGGCCAATTTTACCTAACCCTCCTACCACTATTTCACAATAACTTACAATCTACAACCTTCTGGAATCCAGTTCCACAAGTAAACTTCACTTTTTTCAAGATAAACCATTGTATTCATTGTAGTACTTATGAATTCCTTAACCACCTAATATAGGTAAAACTGTGCTACCATTTTTATTAGGTATCCATATGTTTATGTGTGTCAGTTATGAAGTTGAGCATGGTCCACCTAACCCCTTTCTCCATAACCCCTATGATTTTGATTGCCTTATTTTGCATAGCCTGGTGTGATGGTTAATTTAATGTGTTAACCTCACTAGGCCACAATATGCAGATATTTGGTCAAACACTAGTCTGGATGTTGCTGTAAAGTATTTTTTAGATGAGATTAACATGTAAATCAGTGGACTGTGAGTAAAATAGATTACTCTTCGTAATATGAGTGGGCCTCATCTAATCATTTGAAGGCCTTAATTAAAAACATGCTGACGTCCCTGAGGAAAAGGAAATTCTGCCTCTAGACTGTCTTCAGACTTGAATTGCAACATTACCTCTTCTCTGGGTCTCTAGACAGAGTTTGGACTTGCCAGACTCCAAACTGGCAGGAGCTAATTTCTTAAACTAAATCTCTCTCTATTGGTTCTGAAGAATCTGACTAATACATCTGATTATTGTTAGGAGTATACATATCATGTTATTGTGAACTGACTGCACCTCTGAACTTGTCATTGTGTTCCTAGCCACTTCTCAACTCATTCTCATGAGTTCTTATAGTATATTTCAGAAAACAAGGTACTTTTAACAAGCAAATTTTTCCATCTCTGTTCTATATTCCATCTCTTCCCATTCCTGCTAGAATCTTACCACTTCACTTTTTCTCCTTCTTTCCTACCATGTCACCTTCTCTTTCCTTGCTAGCGCCTTTTCTTCATCATGTAAACTTAGACCACAAGAAACAAAAGCTGAAAAAGAATGGAGCACTCTTTGGATAGTTTTACTCAGTTCCTAGGAGGAGAGAATCATGGAATTATGTCTCAAAACAATAAATATCAAAATAAATCGTGAAATATGTTGAAGGTAGAATCAACAGAACTTGGCAATCACTGGATGGCCAATTTGGGGTAAGAGCAAAAATGAGTCTCACTTTTTTCCCCCCTGATCATCTGGATAAATAGTAGTGACAAATTTACCAAAAAAAGGGAGAGAGATTTCATTTGGGGTACAATTTTAATATTCTGGAATGGTCTTCAGAGGGCTTCAGGAATTTGTTCCCACCTGCCTTGCTAACTTCATTCCCTGTCAATTCTCCAAACTGCATTGAAATTCCCTTAATGAGTCAAGCTTCTTCATGCCTCTTTTTGCCTGAGCTGCCCTTCTCCCCCTGCAACTACTAGTCAGAGTTGTCTATGGGATAACTCCTGGGTCACATTTAGGTCACAAATCAAGTGTCAGATTCTTGGTGGAACCACTCCTGACTCTCTGAAATGATTTCACCATACCAGATTTGTTGTAATTGTTAAATCTGTTTTCTCTTAAGGCCATAATCTCCTTGAGGAAGAGAACCTTTCCTCCTTTATCTTTGCATCCCTAGCAACTGACACAGTGTTTGGCACATATTTAGTTACTCAATAAATATTTATTAAACTACATTTTTGACCCAGCAAATATGATTGTGTTCTGCCTGCACGTCCCCACCAGATCTGAATTGCAGAACTAAACTCCAGCTTGACTGGCAGGGACCTGTCACCTGTATTTTTAAAAATTCAATAGCTATAGCTACTTAATGATCTTTCCTCTGAACACTTAAAAAATTGCACACCTAAAGGCCATCACATCAAATTTCTTCCAAACAATATGATGGAAAAGTCTGCTTTCTCGATACATTCATCATTTCCACTTGACAACCACTTCATTGTTGATAAAGGGTACTATCCAGGTACAATGTCCAGCACAGCAGATCCTGACAATGCCAACGAATGCTTCATGAATTCTTAGCGTAGTCCATTGGGTTTATGTGAAATTAGCAAATTAGAAAATAAACTCTAACATTTAGTTGCATTCACTTTCTAAGAGGCTGATTCAATGGTATATCTCACAAGATAAGATTTCCAAGTGACACAATCAAGAGCCACTATGAGCTGAATAAACCAGATGCCATATAATTTACCCTTGACCTTAAACTTCTGTAAATTTATTACTATCATCCTCAGCCATGTGACTTTCCTACAATGTAGACAATAAATACTGGTTAGCTACCAAATCCATAAAAGTTATCTTTCATTTCTAGTTGAGTAAATTTTCTTAAAGAAGGGGTGAATATAATGCCAAACAATAATAAAAAAAAATTTTATTTGAATCCCAGCTTTACTATTTATTAGCTGTGTGACCTTGGACAACTTATGTAAATGCTCTGAGCCTCTATTTCCTTGTTGATAAAATGGGGACAGAATATATATTTATAGGGTGGCTTGGGGAAAAAAATTCAATTGTGTATTTTAAGTACCTACTATAGAGACTGGTATTTATTACATATACAATGAAATGGCAATGTTTTATGATTTGCTCAAAATATAAGTTCATACTACATTTGTGCTGTCAAAATCATTTTGAAAATAATCAAGGTATGTAATCTGATTTTTCAAGTAAAAACATTAATTTTTCTTTTCTACTATAAAATTAATATATACATATTGTAAAAATTTCATACAATTCAGAAGTATGAGCGATAAGAAAAAGTCTCTTCATACCATCCTCTAAATAATAACTACTAGTAACTATTTGCTGTAAATGCTGTTATATATTTTCTGAATTTTTCCTACAAAAAAAGGGAGTCTCATTGCATAATATACAATATGTGTATACACACATACATAGAGTTCTATAATTGTTTTGATTTGTCATGAAAATTTTTCCTTGTTACTTTGCATTTTTAAATAAAAGTGGAGTACTTATTTGTACTTATAACCTTATTTTAGTCTGTGCTGCTATAACAGAATATCTGAGACTGGGTAATTTATAAAGAACAGAAATTTATTTTTCATAGTACCAGAGGCTGAGAAGTCTCTACTTCAAGGAACCCACAGTTCTGGTGTCTGGTGAGGGCAGCTACCCGCTTCCTAGATGGCACTTTATTGTTGCATCCTCCAAAGAGGACAAATAATATGTCTTCACACGGCAGAAGGCAGAAGGGCAAGAAATCCTAATGCTATTAATCCATGAAGCCTCTTTTATGAGGGTCTTAATTCCATGAGTGAGGGAGGAGCCCTTATGGCCTAACCACCCCTTAAAGGCCCCACCTCTTATGCTATCACTTTGGCCACACCTGAAATTTGGAGGGACCACATTCAAACCACAACAAACCTATCTGAGGGAAAATTTTGTCCTTTTTGTAGACAAAGCAGTGCAAGAATTCCTAGCAAAAGAGAAAATATAGCCTTTGTTAAGAAAATGCAACGACACCCTCACTGTAAGATGGAGGGCAGCATCCAGGACCTGGTGTCAGGTGGCAACTGGAAGCCCCAGGGAAGAGGCCATCTCCTCCCCAGAAGAGGGAGGAGGATATGGATGTTATTAATAGAGAGAGAGTGGAAAAGGCCAGAAGCAAAGTAAAAAGAGATAGTAGGGCTAAGAGGGTGTGTGTGTGTTTGTGCTCACAGAAAAGAAAGTAGAGGCATGTTTATTGAGATTTTTCAGTAAGTCATAGGTCCTGTGAAGTAAAAATAAAAATGGCACAGTAGGCTTTAAACAACTAATTTGTTATGAAAGCTGGTAAGGCATTGGTGAGGTTCGGAATAAATGATAGAATATGTATGCATGGGGAGTTGATATCTTGGCAATAAATGGAGGTAGCATAATTTATTTATGTGATGTCCAATAGATGACAATCCAATGAAAAAGTGGGAAAAAGAGAGAGAGAAGAGAAGGAAGGAAGGAAGGAAGGAAGGAAGGAAGGAAGGAAGGAAGGAAGGAAGGAAGAAAGGAATTTGCAGGTAGAATACTTGTAAATATATATATCTTTGCATTTACTTCTCCCATTGTTTCTTTAAGGTTACATTTTAATTTAGATATCTTACCTAATTAATACTCTATTTTCTAATATGTTAAGTTTTATCCCTTTCCTAGCATCCAAGACTCCTGAAGATGTTTGACTGCTTCTTGTCTGTAAGAACTCTTTTCTAAATGAAAAGTACGTTTCCCAAATACATGCTGAAATTCTAATCTTTGAATTTCTTATTCGTATTTAACCACACGCTTGTGAATTTAAATTTTATGCATTTCTATGAAATTCTCTGAATTTAAATTATATCTTTTCTTAAAAGATAAGTTTGAGGTTTACCATCTCCATGAGTCCATGATGAGTTCTTTCCTTTCAAATCCTTTGTCACTTGTCACTTGCTATACATTGTTTGGGGATGCTTGTTGTTATGTTCTATACGTTTTCCATCTGAAAAACTGGATCATAATTGTCTGAGATTAGGAACCTCATCTTATGCACAGAACTTATCGTGGAACTCATTCAGTGAAAGGGCTACTGTAAATATTCTTAAATGCTTACATTTTGAATATTTTAAAGAATTTCACAAAGAAATCATATCTCCAAATATTAAAACATTTTGATTTCCCTCAGAAGAAAATTTCTAAATTAAATACTAGTTTGGTTTTTTTTCCTACATTATTTCTGCTATAAATCTAGGTTCTGAAAATAAAAATTAAAAGATAATTAATATGCTCGAGTATGGATTGGAAAGAAAAAAATCAATAAAATAAAAAAGGGATAATTAATATCTATTAAGTGCCAAATAATGTACCAGAGACAGTTCTAAACCTTTATATAATCGTTATATTTAATCCTTATAATGATCAGTGAGATATGTAGTATCATTTACTGAAATTTTTACTGTTCAGTATATGAAGAACTAAAATAGTATAAATAACATACTAAAGAACATGCAGCTAGTAAGTAATGAAATTGGGAATTAAATTCCGAACTGTTTGACTCCAGCTTTAAACCACTATTCTAGACTCCAACTAATGATCAAATTGAACTACACTTCTTGAAGAGCTTGTGTTGATTCACTCTTCAAATAATTTTTTAGATTAATTCATTTTAATAAAATAAAAGGCTGAAGTTAGCTTTGCTTTATGAGTTAGTTTAATGAAACAATTGCCTCTTGAAAATCCTCTAGGATTTTAAGTAAACTCTAGGTCAAAACAGACAAATTAGCATAACATTCATATTAATGCCTCAAAGTATATTACAGAAGAAGTCAGTGCTTTGGAATCTATGCAATGCCAGATATATTATTTTCAAAGGGGCTTTGGTTACTCATTATGGTGATGGATGACTGTGATGAAAATATCAAGCTAAGTCCAAGTCTTTCTATGTTTCTCCCATAATATAGTGACACACAATGAAGATTATCTAATGCAACAGGAAATGGGATTATTTGCAATAGGTGCAAGTAAATTTGATTTTCAAATCATACAGTTTGACATTCCTCATGATATTACCGACTGACTTTATTTGACCTTACCATTGTTAGAATTAAGAAATGTCTGAACAGACAATAACCAGTTCCACAGTTTTCAATAAATCAACTGTACCCCATTATAAGACAAATGTTTTAAGGAGAGGCATGAGACTAATAGATTAGATATAGCAGGTCCTCAGTATACTGCCTAGTCAATGTATTGAATTTGTGATCACAGTTATTCAAATTATACTTATGTATGTAACACAAAAACAACTCAAATGTGAGAAAATAAGTACATAAAATTCAAATATTTTGAGGATAAGGAAATTTTCTTCAATATAATTTTTTAGACTGGGCTATAATCCAAGTGGCCCAAACATTACACATTAGTAAGTCAAGCGTGCAGGTGCTCAAGAAGGTAGATCAAGCTATCCACCTTTGCAGTTAGTAAAGTTGTGCACATTTTATATTTTATATAAATAAATATATTTTCTAAGTAATACGTAACAGTGCTTGGTTCAAAGGGAGATTAGGTAAGAGCTAGAAAGTAGCAGAACCAGCATGTGCAGTATGACTACAGAGTCCATACTTGTGACCAGTGATGTTGTCTCTTCTAAATAAAGTTTAGCTAATTGCTGTTTACAGGACTAGGCCATTCTACATGTTCAAGTAATTCAGCCCTGTATTCTAACTGTTAACAAATTCCTAATTGAAAATATTATTTTCAAGTCTTGTTTTTGCACAGCAAATATTCCAGGATATTGGATTGTGAAGAAAGGCAAACTATCTCCCAATGGGACTCTTGAACACAACCCCATTCAAACAGGAGAGTGGTCAGAAAGTTTCCTGAAACTGTCAGTTAATAGTGGAGTGATTCAATTAGAATATGAGGCACGGTTAGAAGAGCTACTACTGCTTGGGCTGCAATTGCTGCCTTTCCACCTTCTACCTGTGTGATCTCAGAGAATTTCCATATTCTTCCTTGGCCTCAGCCATATGCTTTGCATATGGCTTAGTATCTGATATGAATAAAAATGACAGCTTCTTTTTCTAAAAGGATTTCAGTGCTAACAAGGCTGACCTGGGACCAAATTGAGATTAACCTAAGTCCTTGTCATATTTGCATGTCTAATAACTGGAGAATACATTGATTAAAATATTTCTCCTTTTTCTTATAATATTTCTCCTTTTGCTTATAAAAAGAAGAAAAAGATGAGAAATTATTCCTTATAGAATTATAATCCTATAACATTAATTTTTTGGACAAAGAAGGACAAGGCTTGCTCCTTTAAGTAGAAACACGTAAACAATAACTAATATAAATGTGTGAAACGTACAAGGTTAGTTGAAGAATTATTACTGAGAGCAGTTCTCTTGGCATTCAGCATCCATGTTAAAATGTAGGTTCTATCTCTAAACAGGCAGCAGTTGTTTAGCCAGGTTTTTGACAATGTGTATATTCACAAATTGCCGCAAAAATAGAAATGGTTTTTTCCTTGTAGAAGGAAATGTTAAATATAGTTACAAAGATGAGAGCTAGATCAATACATCAATATATAATATACTAGTTCAGATTTCCTGATTTCCAGAAAGATGTGAAGGCTAATGCAAACAACATATAACTGGAGTTAGAGAAAGAACCGTCACTATTAAGGGACATTTTCCTGAGGATAATGTTGTTTACTCTTCCACAAGCCATGCCTACTTTGTAGTTCTGAAAAGTAGTTTTTGCCTAAGTATCTTGATGATCATTTTATTACCAAAGACTCTTTTTCATCCTTCATTCCTATAGTAAGTGTGATGCTAATATGTATCAAGTTCCCTGGGCCACAAGGTATCCAAATATTTGGTCAAACATTATTCTGGGTGTGTCTGTGAGGGTGTTTTTAGATGAAATTAACAATTGCATCAATAAATTGAGTAAAGCAGATTGCCCTCCATAATGTGGGTAGACCTTGCTCAATCTGTTGAAGGCCTGTACAGTACAAAAAGGCTGACACTCCCATGAATTAAGAGAGAACTCTTCCTGCCTGACCGTTAAACTGGGACATCAATCTTGATGAACCATCAGACTTGAACTAAAAGGAACTAAAACATCAGCACTTCTTGGGTCTCAAGTCTGCTGGCTTTCAGACTAACTACACCATCAACTCTCCTGGGTTGTGTCTTCATTTTGCCAATTGAAGATATTAGGACTTAGCCTCCCATACATAACCACATTGGCTACTTCCTTAAAATAAATAAACAAACAAACATCTTTTTGCTTGCTTCTGTAGAAAATCCTAATAACAGTAAGTTAGGGACATTTAAATAAACGTGTCTACATAATAGAAGAATTTCCCTTCATCAAAAAATGAAAAAGGTAAAAGAGTTTCCTGTTCCCAAATGCAAGTTTAATCCATTTGAATTTGTATCTAATAACAAGATCTTTTTGCTGGAAAGAATGTTATGGTTTAGAAAACATTAATCTACAGATAACTGCATTTATCTCTATGTAGAAATTTTTATTGAAAGATTGGCTTATTGCTGCTTACTGCTATCAAAATGTCTCTCTCTACTCTCTCAAACTCAAACGTCTTCAGGAGTTACAAAAATGGTTTTCATTATTACCTCAAGGAAAACACAGTAAGGGTTTTATTCCAAAACAATCGAAAGATTTGGAGTTATTGGCTATTTTATTAATTCTCTGCCTTACTCTTACTATTGTAGATTGATAACTATAGGTCAATAGTTATTGAGCCCTTCTCACGTCTTACATGTTACATTCTATGTGAGGAAATGGAAAAATAATGAAAAATAAGATAAAGTATACACATTCAGAGGGCTTAAGTACAGCCATGTGCTGCACAACAATGTTTCAGTCAACAATAGACTGCATATAGATGATGGTCTCAAAAAATTATAATGCCATATTTTTGCTGTACCTTTTCTATGTTTAGATACACAAATACTTACCATTGTGTTATAATTGCCTGTAGTATTCAGTACAGAACATGCTGTCCAGGTTTGTAGCCTTGCAGCAACAAGTTATACCAGGGGTGAAGAACCTGTGTCCTTGGGGCCACATATGGCTTTCTGGATCCTTGAGTGTGGCCTTTTAACTGAATCCAAATTTTACAGAATAAAGAGATTTGTTCTGTGAAGTTTGGATTCAGTCAAAGGTATAGCTGTTATACCATATAGTCTAGAGGTATAGTAAGCTATGTCAGCCAGGTTTGTGTTAGTACACTCCATGACGGTCCCACAAGGAGACCATCTAACAACACAATTTTCATCCTTAAGTGAAGGATAACTGTAATTTATTCTGTGGTTCCTCCCTTCTCTCCTGTTTTTAATTATTCATTTGCTTACTTTATTGTGATAAGTGTAGTAAGTGAATTTACTACCATTCAAATTTGTAAGTAGAGGGAACTATCCTTGACCCTGTCTCCAAAGAAAAATTGATTTATGTAGTCAGAGGAAGAGTCAAGACTTAGTTCTTGAATTAACCTTGGCACCTGCTCATTGTAGAATATGCCTGCAATGGTCTGAGAAAAATGCCTGCTCCTCGCAGATAATAACCTTCCCATATGACATGGTTTGGATGTTTGGCCCCTCCCAATCTCATGTTGAAATCTGATCCCCAGTGGTGGAGATGGGGCCTGGTAGAAGGAGTTTGTGTCATGAGGGGGCAGATTCCTCATGAGTGGCTTGGTGCCTGAGATAATGAGTGAGTTCTCACTTTACTAGTTCACTCGAGAGCTAGTTGTTTAAAAGAGCCTGGCGCCACCTCCTTCCTCTCCTGCTCCTCTCACCATGTGATATGCCGCTTTCCATTCACCTTCCACCTTGATTGGAAGCTCCCTGAACTGCCCACCAGAAACAGATGCCATCCTCATGCTTCTTGGTCAACCTACAGAACTGTGAGCCAAATAAACCTCTTTTCTTTATAAATTACCCAGCCTCAGGTATTCCTTTGTAGCGATGCAAAATGGACTAATACACCATAGAAGCCAGGGGCAGCATGAATTTCTTCTAGTAGTTTCTTTGTCAGTAGACATGGACAAGTGCAAGAGAAAAACCACAGAGAAGGGCCTAAGCTGAATTTGTCTTTAAATCAAGATTTATATTTCCTTTTTCTTTTTCACCTTGCTTTTGTTTCTTTACTCTTTGCTCTATATTGGTTGGGTACCTACCATAAAGTTTAAGTGTTATCTCTAAAAGTATAAAGGATAAGATACTAGGTTTCAAAGGATGAATGTGAGCTCTATAATGGAGTTGTTAAATATAAGGGTTTTCTAGTCAAATGGACATGGATTTGAAAGATGATTCTATTTTACAGGCAGATTTCTTAACTTCTGTATGTTCAGGTTTCTGAACTTAAAATGGGAATAAAAACAATATTGACCTGTTAGAATTGTGTCAAGGGCTGTGTTCAATGATATTAAACAGGGTAGGGACAGATCAATCAATCTGATGTGGTAGGAGGGGTAGCAGAGGGTTCAGAGGGCAGGGAGAAGGGATGGGGACTTATGTAACTTGAAATTGTCTTTTCTCCCTTTGATATTTCATGCCTTGGACTCTGATTTCTACATTATATCAAGACAAAGATTATGATATCAAATAACACCATAAATAAATATGGGCCATTTTCTGGATAATATAGAAAACAAAGTTAAAGGGTAAAATTAATTTAATCCTTAAAAAGACAATTTTTTAACCTATATTAAATACATTAATCTAAAACAATCCCACAGGTAAATTAGTACACATATACAAAACTGCAATTGTTCCCCCAAATCACTATTTTGATTAAGGGTAAAAACAATAAAGACATTTTCACCTAGTTCAACAGTACAGTAAGTCCTCACTTAATGTTGTTTATAGGTTCTTGGAAATTGGGACTTTAAGAGAAATTACTATGTATAGAGAAACCACTTTTACAATAGGCTAAGTGATACAAACAATACTAAAGTTCCCACAGCATATTTCTCGCCAAAAAAAGCATCACCAAACCTCTACATAAAGACCAGAACACTTGTAGTATTAAACATTGAAATAAATGTGAGCTATACATACATTTAAGAAAGATTAATAAAAACAAGTAAAAGAATTATTTACCCAATTATTCCATTGCAGGATCTAGGTAACTGGAGACCATTCTTCCAGCTCAGGGTGCAAGGTGGGAACCAGACCTCGACAGGACACCACTCCACCGCTGGGCATACTCATACACACACCCATGGTCACTCAGACTCAAAGACCATTTAGACATGCCAATTTGCCTAACATGCACATATTTGGGATATGGGAGGAAACTGGAGTGCCTGGAGAAAAGCCATGCAGACCTGGGGCTAACATGCAAATTCCATGAATACAGTGGTCCCAGAGGGGGAATCAATTTTTTTCCTTATCAGTGTTATAACAAAATAACATTGAACAAAATAACGTTATTCGAGGACCTGTTGTATACAGGAACCCTAGAATCAACTACCAAAAAGGTCAAAAAGAAACAGTTTTAAGTAAGAGTCTCATGTCATCTCTACCCATGTCATGGACAATTCTAAGATGGAGGGATTCAATAGAAATTTGGGGAGAAGCCAAGCAAGGGAATAAATGGGAAGATTTTCACTCATATATCAAATCTGATATGTTGGGGGTGTTTGGGGTTTGGGAAGAATCGGAGGGAAATCCATTCAGAAGAGAGCTTTTGTTCTTTGAACAGATGACGCTGAGCTTTCTAGATGCTGTATTGCAAATTACAGATTATAGAAAGAGTTTTTGACTACGTGGTCTGTGCTCCTGAAAGGTGGATGTGTGGTAGGTGGAGAATTTAGAAGAACATCCTATAGGGAAGCTATGCAAGAGAATAAAAGGAAGGCACTGGACACATGGCAAATAATGTATCTGAATGAGGACCAGACAAAACAGATTCTTGCCAAAGACAAAGACTATTTTAAGAGTTTGTATAATTGATCTTTTCAGCTGCCATTATTATTGTGTATGTGTAACCAAAATAATATAACTTAGGAATTCTTATTCTTGCTTCACTATGGATGTTTAATCATTAGAGGTGGAAACAAGTGGATACAAATGCCATTCTACACAAACTGAAACTGCACTGAAAAAAATTCCTATCACTGGATTTTTCAGGTGTATCCTTCACCCATAAAAGAAATTAATTAGCAAACAAGAGCAAGCCTCACATGATTAATGATCCCAGTGACCTTTTAAATCCTCACAATTTGCTCTTTTCTGAGTGTTTCCAATGGCACCATGGCTATTAGTAACTATTAGAGTCATGTTTTATATTTTGTTCCTAGACTCTGCATCTGACATATTTCTCTTTAATTTCTAACCGAGAGAGGGCCCATAAAGAATGTCATGAGAAAGGCAGCTTTCCTCTGAGACGTGGTATTAGAAAAAAAGGCCTGTTTTCAGATCAGCTGCTCAGGTGGAATTGCTCTCCCAGGGCAGTCAGTGCTGTTCTCGGAGGGGAAGTAGATCTTCCCCCTTGCTGTCCTTCATGGGACTAATGACAGACCGAGGTCTTCAATGCCGGTCACCTCATGGACTCATCACCTAGTTTATCAAGGGGGAAGTCGACTCCGGGAGCAGCTACAAAAAGGAAGCTACTCTGATTTAGGTGGTGCAGAAACACAGGCGAGGGCTTCTCCTTCCTGTCTCCTTTGATCATTTTTCATGCTTCACCTCTGCTTCTAGGGGCCAATTCTTCTCCCCCACCCCCACCCCCCAGTTTCTATGCTTTAAATGCTTCTAGTTCTGACTGGAACTTGTCTTTGAACCAAGGAAGATTTATTTCTGTCTTGATTCTTTTCTTCCCTTCAGTCTTGTTTATTCTCTTCCTGGCTCCTGCAGCTTTTCTCTTGATATTGTGAGCGCTGCATCTACTTTCACCTTCCCTCGCCTCCTGCCCGTGAACCTCTTTATTAGAAAATGTGTAGGACAGTAGAAAGGGCAGTGATTTGGCTGACAGGGCTACTGCTGTGTGACCTTGGGCACATCAATTAACTCCTTCAAACAACAGGTTTCTTTTCTCTAAGATGAGCGTGTTAGATTCGTTTATCTCAGTGATTCATCTCAGTTCTAATTTTCTCTGACTCCTTGTCTTCTCACAGTGTTGCATACCATGCAAGCTCAGCACATGTGTACTAGTTTCCTATTGCTGCTGTAACAAATTATCATCAACATAATAGTTTAAAGCAATACAAATTTATTATCTTGTAGTTCTGTGAATCAGAATTCTGACATGGTGTCATAGGGCTAGAATCACGGTGTCAAAAGGGCTACAGTCCTTTCTGGAGCCTCTAGGGAAGAATCTGCTCACATTTTCCAGCTTCTGAGAGCACCTGCATCCCTTGGATCATGCCTTTTTTTTTTTTTTTTTTTTCCATTTTCAAAACCTAAAGTAGAAAATCAAAGTCTTTCTCTTTTTGCATCTCCCTGAACAACGATAGCCAGAAAGGTTCTCCACTACTAAGGACTTATGATTAGACTGGGTGCATCTAGATCATTCAGGATAATCTCCTGATCGCAAGGTCTGTAACCTTAATGACACCATAAGGTGACATATTTACATATTTATATACCATAAGGTACATATTTACTAATCCCTTCTGGGGATTAGTGCATGGCCATGTTGGCCAACCATTATTCTGCCTACCACGACATGTTACGAAGACAGCATCTTATGCCTGGCAGCACCGAATCAAGCCAAAGTAACCAGATACTTTTCTCCCTTTTCCTGCCTTTCTTGTATCAGACAGCATCACGGAACGACCAAACTCAGCTTCAAACTATCACCATCGGGATATAAGTTCCTGACAATATCCCCACACTGTCCCTTAGATAAGACCTTCCAGGAACCTCCGTGCCTGCCTGTGACTGTTTTGAATACCTACTATCCTGCTTCAATGCAGAGTTTGTTATTAAATGTATTCCAAGGGCTTCCTCCTTCTATATCCGCTTCTCAACATCCCAGTTTAACATTCTATTATTTTTCTCCTCTCCTTTTATCTTTGGTCTTTCTAAGTGACTGCTGCTGTCTGGTGATACACTCTGTGTTCCTAATGCGGACAAACCTTGACACTAGACTTTGGATGCCTGCTGTGGTTTCAAAACCCTCAAATATAGATGACATTTTCTCTCTGGTCCTTATCTCTCTTGAGATTCTTGCACCAGCCATACATACATTAGTCCTTCCAGTTGTCATGATCAGTCTGCAGGATCCACTCATGAGTGATGGTGCAATGCAGGGCTCTGTGCTCAGAAGAGGGCACCATGCTTGACATTGAATAGCTGTGTTGGTGCCATACTGAAATTTTTAATAACTTTACTTTTGAATTCATTTTTTTAGTAAATTCTGATGGTACAATTGAAGCATGTACCAGAGACTTGGAGGCTTAGCTCACCACCATTTCAATTTCTGCTGTTTCTCCACCTCCCTGGGATGGGTCTTGACCATCTCCCCACCCCCTGCATCCCTTTCTAGTGACTGCTACCATCCATTCCCCTTGACAGAGCCTGGATGTGGGCAAAGGGAGAATCAGTTAGAACTGAATTTCAGGGCAGAACCTGGGGTGCCTGTGAAGCTCTGCAGTTGCCCAACCATGAATCCTGGGCCCAAGGAAATGTGGCATTAATTGGCAAATAAAAGACACCATGGCAGGTATATAAAAAACGAAAGTTTTTCCTGCTGTTTGAACAAGAGGCCCTGCATTTTCATTTTTGTAATTACCTCCCAAATTACATAGTTGATCCTGTCAGTTTACTTGGAAGTTTCTCAACTTTAGCACTTGCAACATTTTGATCTAGATCATTCTTTGTAGTGAGAGCTGTTCTCTGAATTGTGGGGTATATAGAAGCATCCCTAGCCTCCTCTACCCAATGGATGCCAGTAACACTCCTCCCAACTGTGGCAATCAAAAATGTCTCCAGACGTTGCCAGTATTCCCTGGGAGAGGTGCAAAATCGTCTCAGGTGAGAATCACTGGTTTGGTTTCTAGAAACTTAATCCTTGTTCTTACCCTTCCTGTTTGAAGAAAGCACTTATATCTACCTTGAACTTTAAGTCCAACTACTCTAATTATGTGATATTGAGTAAAATCACAGGCTCTAAAATCCATTTTGGATTTGAAACTCAGCTTTGACCTTTATGAGCAGTATTACTGTGGGCCAGAAAATCTTACAATCTAGTTTTCCTGGTATAGAGAAGGAAAAATATCTTTTCCTTCTACTCTCCTAAGCTCATGGTCCCTATAACAGAAGAAAAATGTACAGATGTATTTAGTACAGGTTTCACATGACACAGGAGCCTTCCTAAGGAAATGAAGACCTGAAGAAACCATTAAACTTGAGTGTTTTTTAGAATAGATTTGATGAACAATGGGAAGTTGTGGAGAAATATGATAGGACAAATATGATCTAATGGTAATAAACCAGGAACAGTTTAACAAGACTTGTTTGTTGAAATTCTTCTCTGTGTCCCTGTGTCTTCAAAGATAAGGATGCTCCTTTCTTTTATCCATAGGGAGGGCACCTCTCACCCAAGGATCTTATGACCTGCTTCAGGGGAAGGTCACAGGGAACTTCCTGCTTCTGTGGTCTCAAATTCCTTCAGCTTAAAATATTCAACATGCTAAGGTGCAATATTTTGGGGTATGTTCTTTTACTGAAAACAATAACATCTACAACAGAAAGGTCATTGTGAAAATTAAATGACAAAATATATATAAAGTTCTTAGTACAGTACCTTTGTCTAACACATACTGAGTAATCAAATGGTAGTAGTACTACTAATATTATTATCAATTATTATATTATTGGCATTATTAGAACCAATTCCATCACTCCTAGAAAACTATGCAGTGCTGGTTTCTTGGAAGTGTTAACATTTTCCTTTTAATGATTTTTCTTAACCTGTTCATTTGTAACACAATCACCAGTAGTTTTGCCCTTAAATAATGTTGGTCTTCTTTGTCTATTGTTCTAAGTAAATATCAGAGTCCCTAGAGGTCATGGGATCCTGATAGCAGAAAGCCAACATAGTCGTATCTTCTCTTTCCTGCAGGCAGCCTGAATGCCATCTTTTCACATTTCATTCCATTTGAATCTTCTGCAGAGTTACTGCTTATTATGGAAAGATTCATTCCAAGTCTCAGGTGGCTCATTTACAAAGCAGAGACTGCTTGAGTCTAGACTGGCAAAGATCTTTCCAGTTCATCTATCAGCCTCCCCTATTCTCATAGAGCTCATTCAAATGTCTCCAATTCCAAAAAGGCCTCTTTCACAAGGTTTCAATCCACTACGTATAGAAGTGAAAAAAAGAAAATGCTGATCTCCTTTCATGAATAATAAGTAATTACTAATGATGATCATGGTGACAAAGCCTATAGAGCTTAAAGAATCTATAAGGATGTATCATAAGAAAAATCCTTTATACAAATTAAACTTGGAGTGGTGGCTCGTGCCTGTGATTCTAGCACTTTAGTGGGTCACGAAGGAGAATTGCTTATGGCCAGGAGTTTGAGACCATTCTGGGCAACATATCAAGACCCTCATCTCTACAAAACTAAAAAATTAGCCAGGCATTATGGCATGCATTTGTAGTCCTAACTACTCAGGAGGCTGAGGCAGGAAAATCCCTTGAGTCCAGGAGTTTGAGACTGTAGTGAGCTATAATCACACCACTGCATTCCAGCCTGGGCTACAGAGTGAGACTTCTTCTCTAAAAGTAAATAAATAAATAAAATTTAAAAACCTCAATAATAAAAATAAAACAAAAAAAAATTAAACCATGACAGCTATGAAGAAAGTCAAAACAATGAATTAAAGTAGCATTTCTCAGATATAGCTGTAATAACATAGTATCCTTATAAAAGTGGATATTTGGATTAAATATGGACATATGATCTTTACACACATCCATTCAAACACGCACAAGTACACATACAATCTATTTCTTAGTCTACTGAATAAAGCGTCATTATTTAGAGTGAAGCAATAAAGTTTCAACTTCCTTCTTTTGTAAGTCAAGTATTAAGATAGAAGTTATTCAGACTAACAAAAGCACTAGTCATTTAAGGGGACATCTTGAATTTACTTGCTTATTTTCAAATTCCTTGCATATTCATTCAAAAAATAGAGTTTGGGGTATTTTTTTGTTTTTAATTCTCAATTTAATTAAACAAACTAATTTGGCTAATCACTAAATCTACTGAATGGTTTACTTCATAGGAAGAGCAGAGATTGTGTTAAATTTGTTGGCAGTTTGATTCAGCTGAAATTTGTTTGTATGCTCATAGCTCTCTGCACGTGACCCATGACCACACTAACCAGTTTGTGCTCTAGTTACAGGATGGCTGTTGATCTGCCATTCTGATTGTCAGCTCCTTACACCAAAGCACCTGGCATAGGTTAGGCCCTACAACATAGAGATTGAATAATTTTTTTTTAGAAAAAAGTTATGAATGTAAATAGTGAAGAAATGGAAAAATCAAAAGACAGTACATAAGATATATACCTATAATTTGGAAAATTGCTTATAAACTCTTATTTGAAATCAGATATATGGTTCAGATTATCTAAAAAACACTAATACTGAAATATAGAAATCTTTTCTTTTTTATGAAACAGAAGAAATTTGATCATAAACCAAAAAAAATTTAATGAAACAGAAATATACTATTTACCTGATGTTAAAGAATGAGCCTAGGACGCGCATGGTGGCTCACACCTGCAGTCTGAGCTATTCGGGAGGCTGAGGCAGGAAGATTTCTTGAGCCCAGGAGTTTGAGGTTGCTGTGAGCTGGGCTGATGCCACGACACTTGCCCGGGCAACAAAGTGAGACTCTGTATCAGAAAAAAAAAAAAAGAATGAGCCTAAATCTTAAAAATTAGAATACAAGATTAGAAACCTGTTATTAAAAAAACTGTACTAATCTTGATCATATTTCATGTAAAACTTTTTCAAAAGGGATGATGTACCCTTCATAAACTAAAATGTTTCATGCATATTCATTTAAATTCCAAAGAGATCTCATTATCTCATCCAAAAAAGAATTAATGATCCTTAATGGTTTCCGATGACACTTTGTCTTTGTCCCTTTCTCAACTGCACAGATGACTTTAAGCATACAAATGTTTCTGCTCATGCTTTGACCTCTAAAGTCTCTTGCATGATTACAGAATGGAAAAGAGATCATTCTTTCATACTTCATTATGAATTTTTTATTCCTCTTTTACACATGTCAAAAAACTTATACTCAGGTTTACTTTATATATTTGTACCAAGTTTTTACAATTAAAACAATAATGAAATAAGAAAGGGCACTTGTTGAGTCACAGAAGAAAACAGGATACTGATGGTAAAGAACCCTGTAAGCCTTTATAGGGATTTGGGAGCTGTTCCTAAGAGCAACAAAAATCATATAAGTGTCATTAGAGATGAGAGAATCAAAGAGACCTGGGTTCAAATATACCTTAATGCACACTCAATTCCCCAAGCTCTTCAACAGGCATAAAAATAGTAACTACCTCATTAGATTATGATAAGTATGATGTGAATATAAATGCCTTAGCATGGTGTCTGACACCTAATAAACAGACATATATGTTAATACATCCAATTCAACAGTTCATTGAGAATTTCATGGTAGATATAAAAATGAACCACTTTAATTTTTCCAATAATCACCTTCAAATCATATTGTCAATTCTTTTTTTTTTCTATTGTTTAACAATGTCTTAGACAGATCCCATAACTCTCTAATCACTTTAAGTCCATTTTGAAGCTTTAGTACCATAAAGCTTTAAAACCAGATATGAGAAAGGCATCTTTTTCCTCCCAGGTACCTTATACAAAGTTGCAAAAAACTGGGGAAAATCTTTCCTGGAGTACTCCTACCTTTGAAATCTCTAAGCAAGTGTATGAACCATACTCTAAATTCATACAAATCTCTAAACTCCAAGGAAAGATATCAAGTTTGCTAAGAAAAATTTAAATTTTTCTGACCACTGCTAGACTAATGGATGAAGAGAACTTGAAGTGGGCAGAGGGTATGACCTGTTTTCATTCTATCTCCTACCCTATTATCTTAGAGATTCCATCCTGGTCTGATTTTGAAATGAGGGCATTCTCTCTCTTTTTTGAGACCTAAATCCTCCATTGTTGGATAGTGCTATGGTCTGAATGTTTGTGTCCCCTCAAAATTTATATGTTGAAACCTAATTCCTAATTCAATGGCATTTGTTGGTGGAACCTCTGGGAGGTGATAACATAAAGGCAGAGCAATCATAAATGAGATTAGTTCCCTTACAAAAGAGGCCCCAGAGAGATTCCTTGCTCTTCCCACCATGTGAGGAAATAGGAAAAGATGGCCATCTATGAAGAGCGGCCTCAGCACACAGCAAATATTCCAGAGCCTTGATCTTGTACTTTGCAGCCTCCAGATGTGAAAGCAATGAATTTCTATTGTTTATAAACCATCCAGTCTAGGGTATTTTGTTATAGAAGCTTGAACTAAAACAGATGCTGGTTAGGAAGAGCTAAGAGAGGAGTTAGCTGTCTGCTTACATTCCTGCACACCCACCTGGATTAAAGTGGCCTCACACGATATTATTATTTGTATCTGGTGGCTTCTACCAATATGGTGGTCTTATGTACACTGTATGTGGTTTTCTAATAATGAATTAATTTTCACTCTAATACCACTCAAAACTGAGAACTCCCTCAGGGAATAGCAGATACATCTCCGTACAGCCTGACAATAGTCCAAACTCCAACCCCTCTATGTATATTGTGTTGTTTTGTTCAGCTGCTACCAAGATGGTCCAAAAGCTCTTTCCTCCACCTTTATCCATTCTGCTTCTTCCTGTAGAAACATATCAGCTGCTAAGATCTTTTTAAAACCTGATATGAGAAAGGCATCTTTTTCCTCCCAGGTACCTTATACCAAGTTGCAAAAAACTGGGGAAAATTTTTCCTGGAGTACTTCCACCTTTGAAATCTCCAAGCAAGAGTATGAACCATACATACTCTAAATTCACACAAATCTCTAAACTCCAAGGAAAGATATCAAGCTTGCTTACGAATTTCTTAACCCTTTTCCTTTCTGCTATAACCCACGTGGGCTTGAAGACTGCAACTCAGAAACTATCCTGCTTGGAATCAAGAGTCCAGCCTCCCTTTCTTGCAGGGATCTCTAAACTCTATAGTGATTCTCTCTGAGTATACTTCCCCCTGACTAGTAACAGCATAGAGGTTGGTTAGGTTAGGTAATTTTGCCACAAACAGTTCACTCCCCTTAAAACAGATGATCCCAGACTCTAACTCTTCTCTCCTTATCCTCATCCCCAGGTGCCCTATATGATGAGGTAGGAGGGTTAGACAGCAGGGACCGTTCTATCATTTTCTGATGAAAATATGGAGAAAGATTCCTCCTAGTCATTTTGGAGGTAATTGGGATACTTCCTCATATAGGAATGGAATAATCTATCATGCAGAGCAAAGATACAGAAGAAGCTGTGATTTGGGCAGTGGAAGAGAACAGAAAGGAGGAGGTTGAGCTAAAGCAAAGGCTCACATTAAAATTAGAATAACAAATGAAACAAAAGAGTGAGGGAAGGATACTACCTTAATAATCTGTACCTAGTTGTTTTGGCTGGCCATGCCTAATTTTTCCAAGGCTACCTTGTTACATGTACCATATAGCCAGCAAAGACATTTTGGGAGTTAAGGAGTATCACCAAGATCCATACATAACATTGTATTCCCTTTTGCATCCTGAAGACATGGATTCTATATCACAGAAGAGACTTTCTTCATCACTTCATTGGCTTTGTTTGGGGAATCCTGCTGGTTATTCATTTAATTGTTGGCATGGCTCCTGCTGAATGCTAGAGTTGCAGTGGTGACAGTCATACGAGGTTTTTCTTAGAATTGCTTTGTTGTTAAGAATTTAGGCAAAATAAAATTGGATTTTTAAAAATACACACATACACACATGCACAATCATACTCCAATTTCCCCTTTTTCTTAATCCTTATTTTGGGCTTTTATTATTTAAGTTATTAATTAATATCTCAATTTGATGCTTTGAGACTGTCAGTGGTAAACCATGTATTAACAGTTGCAAGTAGTCTGGGAAAGTTACATTTTTCACTTATCCTTAGGCATTATAAATTCCTGAGTGTTATGCAAAGCATTACTAGAATGATTTGCACAACAGGGGGTTCAGTTTTTAATAAAAGTGACTCTTATTTTTAATTATAGCAATTAAGATTTTCTTATTGGCAGGCAGACTACAGCCTTGCAGTCACGAGCTTTGTTTCTGCCGTTCCACTGGTCTTAGAATATAGCCTACTCTTTCGGTTATGGTTATTTCCAAGTCTCAAGATTATTGAACACAGATAAGTAATATACAGAAGGTACCATGCTTGAAAATATGTCAGAGGAACTTTTTTTATCTAGATAGGCTCTGAGTCTCATCATATCTTAGGAAAAGGAGCAATGCATAAGGAATGAATATGTATCTTTGTGGGAACCTTGGTTGAAAATATTTTGTCACTGTAACATATTGTGAATGAATATTACACTTCAGCTTGGGTACATACTTGAACAATATGTGTTAAACAAATGACATGTTCATTTTCTCACTCTCTATATGTGATCTTCTTAAAGAAGAAAACCCAGACAGGAATTAAAACTGCCAAAATGCTAAGCCTTGTGACAATTCTATTTCTGTGGTAGACCTAATTAAACCTGAAATTTTCCAATATTTTCACTGACATCATTTATGTTGTAATTAACACTTTTTACTGGTAGAGACAGTTGTTTTCAGATGAAGTCTTTCATTTTGTTGTGGTTGTAACTACAAAACTGAAATAATAAAACCATAATTATGAAAATTTCCTAGCCACAAGTTTGCACATGAGACTGCTCTACATATGAGCAACAACAAAAGGTAATTAAATGCAGACGGGTAGAAGGTTGCAGAATGATAGCACACTGCCTAGTGTTTCTATCTTTCTGGTATATTTTAACAATATTTGCAATTTGGCAAGCTATTTAGATGATGACATTATTATAAGCCTATAAAAATGTATATTTTGAGCATATGGAGCAGCAAACTACACAAGTGTGGATGACAAGGAGTCAGAAAACTATATATAAATATTATGATGACACCTGAAAGTCTGCACAATTTATATAAAGTAGCATAACAGTTGTTAACATATGAATCTGTAGTCTGACTGATATATATGTACACATACACACATACAAATATCTCTCCTTGGATATAAAGTGTTAGGCTAGATAATATAAGTATCCAATAGATAATTAATCAAACACATTTCTTATATTACAATATTTGCAATGTTTGTTTTTAATTTTCATATTTTACCCAAATTCATTTCCATAACAAATATTATGGAGAAATGGAGTTCCAGCTATAGTTTCCTTTTAAGTGGAATAAGGTTGGAATAAACGGAAAAAATTGACATTCCACCTTATTGGTCATCATAAAAAATGAAGAGAAAAAAAAAAGACGTAGCTATTACAGAATGATTTGATCAATTGTATTGATGGGCTGAGATAAAATTGCTGAGAACCATATCTCCAGTTGGCATAGCTCACTGAAAGCAAATTTGCTGTGAATGATGATAATTTGTACCGAAAGAAATTAGTGCCAATTTGATTAGAAATTGCCCTTCTGTTCAGATTTCAGTGGCTAATATATCCTGTCATGGTTACAGCTTTATCTAGGATATAGGAGTAAAACATAAATGGTTCAGAGAGGAAAAAGAATGATTACAGAGACATTCTACTCCTTTGATTTTTAATTTTTTTAGGGCCAAGAGAAAGAGCACAAAAGAGATGATATAATCGTATTTTACATTTCATGAAAAACTATACATTTTCTCCACCTGCAGGACATTATGATAATTTATCTTAGGCTTGAATGATGCATAAAAAGAAACTGTTTCTAGTTCCTGTTTCCTCCTCATTTTATGAGTAAGAATAATTGATCTTAATTTTTTTTGAAAAAACTAACTTTTATACAGAGCATATTAAAATTTGTACAGTGCTTTCACAACTTTAATTTTTCTTAATTTTCACAACAACAAAAACAAAGTTAATAAGAACATTAAGATTCACAGGATCCAGGTGCTCGTGACAAGTACACTTTACTATGCTAAACCAGTAGGTGTGTCCCTGGGGGAAATAAATTATCTCTCCAGATCTCATCAGTTCTCCCTCCATCAGTAAATCTGCACAAATCTTTTACACCTTTGGAGAGATTCTACAAACAACTTTTATTCACTATTTTCTCAGTCACAATATGTCGGTGATAACAAGGAAAGCACTGGGTCTCCCTTATGATTAGATGGCAAAGTTCACATCCCTTCTCCCTTGAGTTTTCAAATATATAATAATTTGTGCATATTCAAATGAAACCCATCAAATTTTATTGAAACCTTGATGTAAGTCAACTGAGAAATTAACCAATCATCAAAAATAGCTTTAAAAAAATACAAGTTTGGGGAATAGGTGATAGGGAGAAGAAATGAGAGACTGTCCTTACCTGAGCAGTTATAAGGCACAATTTCTCCACTTATGTCTCTTTTCAAATATCACTTTTTAGGAGAGTCCTTCATTTCCTAGCCTAAAGAAACTAGAACCACCCACCCACATCCTTCCCATAAACACACCATATACCCTTCCCTCTTTTTTCTTTAGAGCAATGATCACTACCTACATTTTGCTAGTACAGTCATTCACTGCTTAATGACACGTCAACAAGGGACTGCATATGGTGGTCCCATAAGATTATAATGAAGCTGAAAAATCCCTATCATCTACTGACATCATAGCCATCCTAACATTGTAGTGCAACACATTACCTTTTTTTCTATTCATATTTTTAGATACACAAATACTTACCATTGTATTACAATTGCCTACAGTATTCAGTACAGTAATATGCTGTACAGGTTTATAGCCTAGGAGTAATAGGCAATACCATGGAGCCTAGGCATGTAGTATGCTATATCATCTCAATTTGTGTAAGTATGATGTTTATACAATGACAAAATCACCTAATAATGCATTTCTCAGAACATATTACTGTCATTATGCAAAGCATGACTGCATTTGTTTATCTGCTTATTATGTCTCTGTAAGAATTTAAGCTCTATGAGGTCAACCATTTATCCCTGGATCTAAATAATACCTGGTGCATATCACTCATAATAAGTAATGCTTAAAGAGAGCTCACTATACCTTCATTAACCCATTTAATTTCCCTATGGAATAGAGATTACTAGCTTCTCCATTTCAGATATGAGAAATCTGGAGCACAGCAATGTAAAGACATTTGTCCAAAGTCAAGCAACTAGGAAATGATACAAGGGAATCTGAATTCAGGAAGTATGGTTCCAGAGTCTGTGTCTTAAATACTATGTTGTAGACCCTTAAGATAAATTCTTCAATTAATAAATGGATAAATCAAAGGATTTTATTAGTTAAGACTTGAGGCTGGGCACAGAGGCTCATGCCTGTAATTCTAGCACTCTGGGAGGCCAAGGTGGGAGGATTACCTGAGGTCAGGAATTTGAGACCGGCCTGAGCAAGAGCAAGACTGTCTCTACCGAAAATAGAAACATTAGCCAGGAGTGGTGGCGCACATCTGTAGTTCCAGCTACTCAGGAGGCTGAGGCAGGAGAATCACTTGAGCCCAGGGGTTTGTGGTTGCAGTGAGTTATGATGATGCCACTGCTCTCTAGCCAGGGTGACAAAGCAAGACCGTGTCTCAAAAAAAAGAAAAAAAAGACTTGAGTAGAAAATAAACAGACTTTATTGAAAAACAATCTAACCACAGTCTTCTCTAGGAGTTCTGAACCTTTCACACATGACCTTAGTTAAAAACTATATTAATTGGGAACCTGAAAAACGATGATATTATTTAAATTTTCAATTTAAAATTCCCCGAAACCACCTGGTCAAGGAACTTTATAAATATTGTGTTTTCTTTCCCCTTTATAGACTAACTTAATCTTTTATAGAATGAGAACTATTAATATTATTAGCCAACTTCCTAACTAGGGTCATGTTTTTCCTTCCTGGGAAAATAAAACATCCACTTGATTGCTTAGAGTTATTACTTCCCATAGTAAGACTCCAGGCACTTGAATTTCAAAACTGGCAAATTATTAACTAGGTCTCAGTCAACAACCTATTCCCAGTCAGGGTGGAAACTGAGAGTCTGTATTAACTCATTAGGCTTTCTTTAGTTGAAATGATGTTTTCACAATAGAACTACAATCTGCATCTAATGACTTGGCAATGAGTTTCTCTGTTTGCCTGGAGTTCACAGTTTAGTAATAGCAGGTATGATATGTGCACTAACTATACACAGGTTTAAAATCAAAAACATCTTCTTATAAGTATTTATAAAAAAATGTGATGACCATTACCTTCTCCTCTGACAATATGGAGGCTTTAAATGTGCTCAGTTTTCTTATCTATAATCTACACTTTAAGGTGAATCTAAGCTTTTAGGAGAATCTCATTTCAAAAAGTTGTTTATGTTTGTTGCCCTGCATGAGTCCTCTGAAGCTGGTGTCTGTGTGGTGTACTTTTCTAGGCTTCAACTCTGATATGCCCTGCAGCCCAGAACAAGATGAAAAATGAACTGCAAACTCTTTGAGAGTCAGGGCTACCTGGAATTTTATTTATTCAATTTATAGCTCTAACTCAAAGGAAGGCCTTAAGGATTGGAGTAATAAATAACATTCATTTTTAATAAAAATATGGAACATGCCAGTTCCTTTCACCATAAGTCTTACTCTTCCCATTCTCTCAATAACAAGGGTTTCTAATGTCAATGTTTTGCTATTTTGAGTTTGCGGTCTATAGAAACTCTGATACATCAGAAAAGTAAAAATGATGGTTTAATATTTAATATGGAATTATTTATTTTATAACAATATGCTGACTGCCCATATCTATAGAGGGAAATTGATATATTTATTTTCAGTGTGAATAAATCATATGGACTCAATTTGTACTACATTTTACAAGTAACAATACAACTATGTTTCAAGCTACATACAAGGCAGGAAAATAAACATTTTGCCAAGTTATAAGCATACTCTTCTCATTCAAACCAGTTCTTTAATGCGATGTTTAATAAAAAGGCAGAATAGCATGTGGTTTAGGGCATGACATTTTATAGGATCTAAATACATCTATTACAATGAATTGAATGGCTGAAAATACAACATATAGAGACTTTTTTGAATGATAGTTTATTTCTTGTCACTGAAGGAAAGAACACTTCATCTAGGGCAAACTTCCTCTAATGAATTCTTCCTTTGATTTATAAAACATACACAATACACTCCGAGAAAAAAAGAAAGGAAAAAATAATTAAAGAGTAAACAGTGAATCATGTAAAAATATTTTTCATGTTTTGTCTTGTTTTGTTTTTTGAATTAAACTCAGCACTTGGTTAAGGTAAAGTAGTGCTGAGTATAAATTATTCCTGAGCTTACCCAAGGTTTAATGAGCTGGAAGGCTTCAGAAATCCAAATTGCTCTCTTGAAACAAAGCCACATCTATTGATCTGATCCCAGGAAAGGTGTCATAATGGTGGTGGGTGTGGATTAAGAAACCTCATCATTAGTATTAAAAGCCTAGATCAGAAACCCATAAGCTTCTATTACCTTAGTGTAAGTAAATAACTACAGTTCCTGATACCTCTTCTGTAAGAAATTAAACTTTTATATTTTCATGCTATTTGCGATTTTCTGTTGTTTTTCCACAGTAATTAGTAGGAAATCCTTAATACTATTAACAGTGAATTTTTTGAGCATTTACTACATGCCAGGCACTATTCTAAGAGACACATATTAGCTTTCATTATCACAAAAACCTTATGAGAACTTTTAATGTACTACAGGCTAATTTCCAAAGAGGAGGGATTAGGAAAAAATCACCAGCTTCTGTCCAATGTTGGATCTTCCTTGGATCCCCTCTGACTCCATGACTCCTTATGTTCCTCCTTGGACATCATTAACATGTTCCTGATATGACCACACATTTGTTCATTCCTGGTAACAACTAAAAGCACAGATGCCGCATCTGAGATACAGCATCTGTGCCGCATCTGAGATACAGCATCTCACAGTGGTATTAACACTAGGTCCTACAAAGTAAATAAACTCTTAAGACAGGACCTGAGGGGTGTGTACACAGGAGGGGATGGGGGAAGAGAGAGAACGTACCCTTTCTCCACTTTACCATACATGTGGCATCAGATAGACTCTGTCTTCATCTAATCTCAAAGCTGGATCATTAGCTCCCTCCCAACTTTGATCTCATCTAAGGCCTTTTCCCCTGTACCTGGCACACCCAGAAGAACTTCCTCCTTCCTATGGCTTCAGCCAAAACTTCTCCTGCTCAAGTCTGACCTCCCTTTGCCCTGTCAAGAGAGAAGTTAGAACATTGCCTGAGAAAGAAAACTCAGAGAAAGAAAATAAGACAGTTGCCAATGAGCCCTCTCTAAAGGATAGAGCCGCTTTAGTGAAGGTAGAAGAAGCCACAGTTGAAGAGGGATCACCTATAAAACCAGAGGCTCCTCCTGCTGTTCCATCTGTGACTCCAGCTGTGTCATCCAGCAAGACTGCTCCTGCTTCTTCTAAGCCTTTTGCAAAGGCTACCAGCCCCAAAGAGGACACAAGGCTGCTATCCAGGAAGAGAGCCACCAAGAAGAAGAAAAGGGAGAGGAGAAACAGGGAAAGACTCAAAACACAAAAGAGAGGATTTGGCTCAAAATGTGGCTGAAGAGAGGACTCACAGTGAGGAAGACCCCTGCTGGCTAGAAGCTGAACAAGCCAGAGAGAAGAAAGAGCAACCGTGGAGGTGAGAAGAGAATGAAGGCAGCAGGAGTATCAGGTTTTAGTCTGAAAAGCTGGTTCTTGGCAGTGCTCATGGCCGAAGAATGACCAGACAAGCCAAAGTAAGGCAGGCATGAAAATGAGGTTTATTAAGAGAAAGATAGGATTATAAGGCAGCATATAGGTTTACAAACCATGATACATACACCACAGATGACAGCCAGACCCATTGTTGCAGCACAGGGAGAGCAAAAGGAAGGGCGCAAACAGGGGCTTGATTATGGTCTGCCTCTTGTTTTATAGCGCCCGGATTGGGACCTTCCTAGTGGCTCAGATGTCACCATGGAACCACTTTGACTGGACAGTTGGGAGTTACATTACTAGCATGCAGGTTTTTCTAGGTCAATGTCTGGACTCTATGGTACCTATGCTGCTTGGCCCGTGGGCTAGAGAGTCTTTTGCATTCTTTTGCAGCTGGCATGCTAAGTTATGATTGGCAGATTCATAGGTTATTTCCTCCTCCCCCAGGTATGAAGGAGATTAGGGTGGGGCAATTGCACCAGGGCAAAGTGCCCATTTTCCTCCCTAGGAGACCTGGAATCCCTCACTATCTACCTAACAGGAGGAGATAGAATACATTGAGCAATAGAAATAAGCTCATGTTCCTGAAAATGAAAAAGTCCCACAGGAGAAAAGCATTTCCAGAGAGAAGAGCAAGAGTGCTTAGAGACAAAGAAGTGACTTGAGCAGATTATGAAAAGAACCTGGAGAATGGAAGCTACAGATAAGACTGCTATTGACCTAAGAATTAGAGATACCCACATCTACTCTTCCTTGTGAGAGACACTCTCTAGGAAATGGAAAACCACCAACTAGTTTACATGTGGTTAGCTCAAATTAATCAAAAGTGATGATGGAGATCTCTGTCAATGTAGAAAAACAACCAAATGAAAACAGTGTCTGTTCAGAATGAAAAGTCTAACAAAATTATAAACTTATCCATTGGATCTAAACCATTCAGATCAATCACCAACCATGAGATCCCAAAGTGGAAGAAATAATATCAAATTTTTCTAAGCCACTAAGTTTTGGGTGATTTTATATACAGCAGTAGATAACCATTTCTCTCTTTTTTAAAATTAATATAGTCAGTAAGAAAGTCATTTCTTACTGTTGTTTTAATTTGTATTTTCCTGATTACAGTGAAATTGAGCATTGTTTTACATTTTTGCTATTTTTTGAGAGTCTATGATCTTTGTTAGTTTTTGCTTTCTTTTCCATTGTCAGCTCCCATGTTCTTCATACTATTCTTTCTGCCAAGAATGAACTACCCAAACCCCTCACCTAATTCTCCCTTGACTAAATTCTCTTTATTCTTCAAATTCATATTATGATTCTCTCATTAAGTCTTTCTAAACCCACTCAGCAGCAAGCAATTTCCTCTTCCATTAAATTCTCTCAACATTTTGAACATGCATCGTAGAACTTTTAATATTCAAACTTGTTTAGAATCTTTGTCTGTAGATTCCTTGACAGCAAGGACAAGATCTTATTTTGTAATCTTAACATATCCTCTAGCTTTTTGCATTTAATAACATCCAGTGCTTGTTAAAGAAATACAATAAAAATAGAAGAAACTGAATTGTAGGCTCTAATAGTCTGTGTAATTTCTCCTTATAATATATTCCAGTTAACTAATGTGATTTAATGATTAATTGGATGATATAGGAGAGGAAAAAGAAGAATTAGGAAACCCTCCTTGGCTTATGGCCTGGGTAACAAGATAAATTGTGATGACCCAAACCAAGGTAATGAATGAATGAAGAAAAGCCAAATTCAGAAGGAAAGGTGATAAATTCCATCTGGGATATATTAAGGTGGAGGTCTTACTGATATATCCATGAGAGCTGCTCAATAGGCAGCAGTAAAATAATGCTAAGAGAAATGCTAGGGAAGTTTGGGCATATAACAATCTATGTTAAAACTGAGATCATTCAGAAAAAAAAAAAATCTTCTTTACATCCTCAGTTCTACTGACTGATGTATGTGCTGTTCCCTCAATGGACATCTTAGAGTCCCTGTGTTCTAGGTACTTCCCAGGATACAACCATGATCAAATTCATCCAAAACTTTCCACGAGGTTTGCCTGATGGATAAGCATTACCTTTCAGATATTGTTAAATCTAAGTTCAAGCCAAACCAGTAAGAAATGATCCCTTGGGGTATCTCATAACAAGGAGAACGCTGTAATAGAAGCAGGATAGAGCTGGCTGGAGATTCACTGGATGGCAAGGGAAACTGTGATGGAAAATAGTTTGCTTAAAACATTTGAATGGAGCATGGATTTAACTGAGAGCATGCCTATGCCCTCAGTTTTCTCTGCATGTTGAAACGCAAGGCCATCTGCTCATGGAGGGGTAGATGAGAGTCAAAAAAGGTAGAAAATGCTGGGAATAATTGCTGACAGAAACAAGAAAGGAGATGGCAAAGAACAAGTAAAACAGTCACAAGTAGTATTAAAGTTCTAGTGAATATTTTTAAATAAAGTAATTCCAAGTTTACATAAATATTAGCCTTGTCTTATTAAATACTAGGTATTAGGTAATATTTTTAGTAATAGTTGATATAATATTTAGAAAGACACACTGATTTGGATTTAATACAAACAGACGGAGTAGTTTACCTATTTGAGGTAATATAAATGTCAGTAGGACCCTATATCTAAAAATGCTGTCCTGGCTACCTATAATTCCTTCACTAATAACTCACTTATTTAACTATGAAAAGCTTTTAAATTGTAAGAATTTTCTCCTAAAATTTTGAGCATTATTAGCTGAGGACAAAGCCCCAGAGAAAGGGAAATCTGTTTTCTTAATAAAGGTTTAGTCCCTGGAAACAGAGACCAGAGGGAATTTAAAACAGGATTTGGAGGTGTAGATTCTGAAAATGGACAATTAGCTACTTTTGGAGGAGGCTACTTTGATTTCTTTGATTTTTACATTTTTACTATTATAAAAATCTGACTACTCACTTCAAGAAAAAAAAATTTTTTTTCCAAGGAAGATCAAAATTATTTTTCCCCTGAATTCCTCCTGTGACCTACCTCTATTGAAGTCATGGATGTTTGTCCTTGAGTTTCTTCTATCATATAAGAGCTACCAAATGTCATCCATCTGTGTATGTGTATGTTTTTGTGTGTTTCTCCGCACTGAAGCTACATGGCAGGAAGCATTGATTTTGTTGACTGAAAAGGTACCATGCCCTCAACAGAAACGATAACTTGCCATTTATTATGAAATCTGACCTTGGTGGTACAGCAATGAAACTGCTGAAGGAGATCAATGTGATATCTTGGAGAAAAAAATACCATTTAAAGTTAAGGTTGATGAAGGTCATTCTGTCTTATAATTCTCTCCTGTACCATTTCCAGTCACCAGTGGAAAAGTTAGAGAGAAAAGACCATTATTATTTTCTTCTATGAGAAACAGTGACCTTGGAGAAGACCTCTCAGTTTAGCAGAACACAACAGTGATTCTTTGGCAATACACAGAGGGTGGAGAACAAAAGTGCTTTGCATAGTGAAATTGAGGTAGATCCCAGAAAAGAGGCTTAAGAGATTTAAGGATGAGGCTGAATACTTGAGCAGAAATCCAAGCAAAGTTGATCTATCGTATCTGCATTTATGCAGAGAGTGAGAACATCCTGGAGGATGAGATCAAAGTCAAATGCAGTGAACTGGAAGTTGAAGCCTGAAGTTGGAGGGGGGAGTGTGACTCTAAAAATCACACATATTTGCAGAGGGCCCTCCTTCCAATAGTACTGGGGTAGTGCACTCATCCCATTTAATTCAAGTGTCATAAGACAACATGACTTCAGCTGGTATATCAAGGTTCCCGCTCTGTTATAGGCTTCATGAAGATTTACATCACTCTAGAAAATTTTGACTTAATTGAGATATTAATGGTTTATTGGCATTATATTTTACATATTTTATATGCTAACTTTTTGGTTTAAATGTGCTAGAATTTTTCAGAGTCACTATACTACACATCAAAAATGCAAGTGAGTATTTATATGTCTAATTCCACTTAACAAAGGTAGCTCTTCAATTTAACTTTAGCCTATATGTTTTGTATCCTAGATATCATTGCTCTGTGTAGTGAACAAACTGAAGTGTTTTTTGAGATATGGTTAGTATAAATACAAATATCTATATACTATGCCTAATACAGATTGTTTGACAAATGTTACCCATTGGTGGACGACGGCATGATGCCTTATTAGAAATATATGAAATAAATGAATCCCAAACGAATTCATGTTACACCATATTTTTTTCAATGTTCATTATGTTTTCAGCAGACATTTTAAAAGTGAACATTAGACATGAATTTTAACAGATTTGATGTTGGCACTTGTACTTCCTAGAGAAAAAAAAAGAATAAAAATTTCAGGTAACAACATTTACAAAATCATAAACTCATACATTTATTTAAAAGTACTTGTTTAATGGTAAAAAGAAAAGATTTTGAAATTAATCAACATCGTGAAGTGACAAACATGACAGATAAACTGTTGTGTGACTTTCCTTTTTTCTACATACTCATACCCAAATTATTGTAATTCTTTTGAACTGATAAAATGCGTATTCATCTTTAGTGTTAAATGGAAGCAGTGTTAGTCAAGTCCAAAACACAGATTGGCAGCTGTGAAATTTAAAAAAAAATGTTTTTAAATAATAATTTGCTGTGTTTTCCTTAACTAATTTCTCTGAGGGTTAGCACCTCGTTTTACCATACAGTTGAATTAGGTATAATTGAAGTCTCCTATTTTACAAAGTTGTGAGTTTAATATAAAAACTGCTCAGAATCTCTCAGTAAATAACCCTGCTCTCCATGGCTAAATTAAATATTTGAGATAATGTATCAACATTTTAAGATCATAGTTTTGTTTAATCTATATAACTTCAGTGCAGCAAGTGGTACCCTGGGGCTTCCTTGTCTCTCTGTAACATATGCATGAATATTAGAATATGTACAAAGTTGACGAAGTAAAACCATCACATAACTATTTATTTAGAAGAACTTAATTCATTTTTTGAAGTAAAAATAAAATCTTATGCTGATAAAGAAGGAAAAAGCATTAAGTCAATATTTGAAAAGGGAGGGTGAATGCCAACTGCCAATTTGCTAATCAGCTCTCATCAATGTCCAAGATGACTGTCTTTCATTGAGAATGCATTTCAGTCTCTGTTTAGTAAATTTCGGATGGTTTACTAAAACTGCCAACAAGAGGACTAATTGATGCCAATTACAGGGTCTTTCTCAGAGGAATTGGAATGAGTCCACATGTTCATTTCACACACATGACTCATCTTCCCTCAATGTAATAAGGATGATTAGCTACCTTGATACCATTATAGATAAAAATACAACCCCTGAATTGTCTTATATGATATTTGATCTGAAGTTAAATCAAGATATCTTATTATTAGCACTAACAGCAAATTTTCCAGAATTTAAATTTAATTTTTAGTTTCCTCAATGTTACCATTTCTGTAGAAATGCAATATCCAGTTTCATAAGAAATGTTTTAAAATATTTTTGAAATTGTACCCTTAGAAAGGTCTTTTTTTTTTTTTTTTTAGAAAATGTTCTACAAGCTATGCTACTATAGAACACATGTCTGGACTGACAATGCAAAAAGCATAACTTAGTCTAATTCTGAATGACAGTCGCTATTTATGCTGCTGTTTTTTAATGTAAATAATTGATCATATCTCCAGAAGTTCATGATCTGCCTCTTTAAACCCCACTGAAATACTCTTTTCTATTTAAAAGCTACTATACATCTCTACAGTATCACACTGTTTTTGTTCTTGTAAAGAGTGAAATTTTTAGATTGCGAAAAGAAAGTCTCTTTTTTCACATTCTCAATAAAAAATGGTTGGATTATACCTTAAAATGAAGTAGGAGAAGAGGGGATAAAAATCTCTCATTTATTGTATTCTAGGGCACACCAGGCATTGCACTAAGTATTTTATATGTCTTGTCTAATTTAATCCTGAGAGCAACTTTATGTTGTAGATGTGGTAATCCCTTCTCAAGGATGAGGAAACGGAAACTAATTCTCTGGTAGCACTGTTATGCCAAGGACAGCGCAGCATGTAAATGAAGGAGACCTGGAAGCGATGACTATTAATAGTAGCAACTACAGAGTTTAAGTGGTAGATGCCTTTGCTCTGAATGTAGAGTGAGGGTTTTCCATATGAGTTCAGATAATGATATACAAATGTAATAAGTAAATTGGTATTTTTGGTTTTTACTTAAAAATACATAAGGAACCTGAATCTATTTATTTTGGTTCTACATACATGTGTATGATTTTGGTTCAAGCAATTGAACCAGTGGAGTTTCTCTGCCAAGCAAAATTATTATTTTTTAAATCTATTATCCCACCATGACCTAGATGCCTTCTTGAGGACACAATACACATAATCAAAGTCTGTTTTAAAAGAAAAAAGCCAGAATCTAAATTTCCAAACATTTAGATGTCACCTAAAGAGCAAGGAGACTGACAAAATCAGCCTGCAGATCATAACCATCACTCTTCCTACACTGAGGCCACTTAAACCTTTTCTTTTTCATGGGATTTAGGGTAAATTTGGGATGCTGAAATGCCTTGTGTTCCTCTGGAGTAATACTTATACCTTATTCTATAGAATAAACTTATCTTAATAACACTGCAGAACTCTATCTTACTATACTGAGCATCACAGAATCTAAAATGTCTATAGTAGTAAACTTTAATCCATCATTTAAAAGGCACACAAAAGGATTAGTGGCTAACATTTATTTAAAAAAATAACTCATTTCAAATAATCATTGAATACTAATAATACTCCCTGATAGATATTACCCTTTTTCATGTGCCTAAAATAAGTTCAACTTTCTTTTAAAATTAAGAGTGTTAAATATATCCTTGAAGAGCCCTAAAGGTTTGTTAGTGAGAGATACAGGTAAATTTCAGTTTATCCTTATCTACATTCCTCATCTTTTTAAAGTAGCTCCAAAATATCTTACTGATGAAACAAGTATGTCCATAGTATCCACCTGGTTTACAAAAGAAAAGTAGTAGACAAACAAATAAGCAAAAATAGCAAAAGTTAAAGACAGGATAATTGCACACCTTACCTAGTCCCAAGACATTGTAAGATCAAATTGAATGAAAAGAGATAAACTATGTTTTTGAAAACTTATGTTGACTATTGCTTTATTTAAGAAATCACCTGCTGCTTCAGTTTCACAAATTTAAATTTGTCCCAACAGCAGCAACAAAATCAAAAACATCAAAACAGAAGTAGGTGTCTTTGACTTTCCTTCTAGTTGTACTAACTTTATTCACAGAAATATTTTCCTATTCTGCTGTTTACTTATTATTGGCAGGTTTGTGGTTCTGTTTTGCATTTATATTTCTATAAATTTCCAGCTTAAAACCAAGAAATTTCCTTGGCCTGAGAACTCTGGCGCAAGTGGAGTGAATGAAAAGTGTATAGGAATACAAAAAGATTTACTTAACACTGGTCTAATGAAATCTGATAAACCTTCCTAGGAATTTCAGGATAATTTTCTCATTAATTAAGGTCAAATATGGAACTATGTGCTGAGGGATTTCAAGAGTTGTGTTAATGAAGGTATGAAAATTTCTTATGTCTCCAATGAAAAGGAAAATAATGTTAAGACATAGAGGAGATTTTTTTTTAATACCATCACATACAACCTTGGGCAAATGAACCAACTGAAGGTATAAATAACTGAAGTTTACACTTAGCATATGAAAAGACAGTTTAGTTATAGAAAAGTCTTTTTAAAATATGATGTATCATGTCACCTGAATAAAATGATTTTCCCCTAAGCTTATTTTCTGAAAGACAGTATGTATCAGACATTGTAATCTTTTTTGTTTTGATGCTGCAAAATGTCTGAAGAGAATGGAGCCCTAACATGTTGGTGATCTCATTTTTAACTGTATAATTTAGACACTGGGAATCTGACATAAAGAAAAAGATTTCAGCGTTGTAGTGGAACATCATTTTGAATGTCAAAAATCCTCAGAGGACTTGGTAACAAGAGCCATTAAGTACAAAATATTCCATGTACTGTGGTGTACTGAGAACTGTTCACTAATGAGAAGCAGAAAATAATAAGAAGTGAATGTAGGTGCTTAGAACATTTGCTGGTATTGCCAGAGGAATAAAGGGAAACTCTGATCCATATGTTATGGGAATGAAAAAGAAGATGCTTGTCTAAAAGAGATTTCTATCAGAATTAACTTAAAATACTCACTCATTCTTGTATTGCTACCTTGCATCTAGTCGTTTCAACCGCATGTTTCACTTTTAAACAACCTTGACAGGAGATGAACATTTATGCCAATAAATATCTAAGGCCTGAAATAATCACTTTAGCAGGCTAAATCAATAAAGAGAATTATTGTCCAAATAAAGGAAGGAAATACAGTGATTCTATGATATATTCTAGGAATTTACAAGCTATTATTAATTTAAATATCATAAATAAGAATGAACCAAATGAATTAAGTGATTATTGAACTCATTTATTACAAAATGAGCAGATTAGTTCTAGAAAATATTCCCATCATAAATATACAGCCTATGCAAATCTTACTTCTAATTAATAAATATATAAGTGATATAAATACATTTTTCTCCAAAATATTTGTATGAAAATTCAGATCCTCTTCCCATTAAAAAGTCCATTAAAATACATCTTGTGTACTTGATTCATTTAATAATGCTTTATGTAGAAATGACCCACCCTGCTTATCTTATAATTTAAACAAAGTTTAAAAATTAACAGAAGTTATTTTTGACTGAATGAAAGAATATTTAAGTATGGAATGATAAAACTTGAGAACACAAATTCAGTGGCTAATATACAATAAAAGATAACTAACAGAAACTTCTTACTTATAATAGGAAATAAAATACTTAATATTTTAAAAGACATAAAGATATAAAAGATAAATAAGTTACTACTTAAAATAGAAAGTTCTTATCTTAAAAGATAAACAATAGGAAATTCTTATGAATAGGGTCATTTTTTACTTGTCTCTTTGCATCATGATGATAATATATAAAATATATTTAATGTACTTAGCATTAATGCTATAGAGATGAAAAGATTTCTTTTCCTTTTACCCTCCTAAATTCATGTCTTGGGCCCCTATAACAAAAGATTAACAAGAAAAAAGCATATAAATTTATTTAATATAACTAGTACATAACACAGGAGCCTTGATAAGGAAATAAAGACCAAAAGAAACAGTTGAACCTGTTAAAGAGTTAACAGTTTGGGGGAGTAGGTTTGATGAAGAGTGATAGTCATGGAGAGATATGAGACAGATGGGATATGAGCTAAATGTAATAAACTGGGGGAAACTTAGCAAGGCCTGTTTGTTTAGATTCCTTTCTGCATCCTTGTGTCTTTGGACATAAGGATGCTCTTTTCTCCAAGATATAAGGAGAGCACCTCTAACGTGAGGGTCTTAAGAACTAGTTCAGGGGAAGGTCAGAAATTTCTTTGTAGGTTTTATGATCTGGTTTATTGGGAAAGGGTGGTGGAAGGTTCATGAGATTTTCCTGCACCTACTGATTTTCAAATTCCTTCAGTGTAAAATATTCAATATGCCAAGGTGCTGTATTTTTTGGTGGCATGTCTTGAATCCCATTAATGTCTAATACATTTATCATAATGCTAACTACCATTGAGTATCCACTAGAGAAGATAAAGGCAGTAGGCTGAGCATTTTACATACGCTTTCTTCCTCACAACATAACACATTTAGTATTAAGCCCATTTTAGAGAAGTGGAAAGCAAGTTACAGAAATGATAAAATGATATTTGATTCAATAAAATAGAAAGAAGTGAAGCAGGGATTTTAACCAATGCTCTCTGACTTCAAACCCTTCTTTTCACAACGTACTGCTTCTCACAATTAATTATTCCATAAATATTTATGGTTTATCTGGTGTGAATTATGCATTGTATTAGGTGCCAAGTACTATGCTAGGTGCTAGGAACTGAGAAGGCAAAGTATTATATATGCAAAACAATATATACTTTATCATCAGGCACACTTGAATTTAAATACAGGTTCTGCTGCTTGCCCACTCACTGTATGAAAAATGGGCTGATTATGTACTTCTTGAATTCTTGTTCCTCCTCTATAAAATAGAAATACAACTTGATCTCCTTCATCATGTTATGAGGATTATTATGAGCATGAAATACCTTAGCACAGTGCTAGGCACATGGTATATGCACACAAAACGATGTCTGTTATTATTGGTACCTAATAGTGTTGTTCTGAAGATTAAATGAGTTCACATTGTCAAATCCTTGGCACATAAAAAACATTGGTTTTTAATCTTTCCCATTCTATTAGGGAAAGACATATCTATTGAACCAACTAATTCTGGTTTTCTGTGATGCTGAAACCCACAGACAATTAACACGGACTTATGTTTAGCTTAGATTTAGCTTAATGTAAACATGATTATTATTGACTAAAATGCTTATGAATCCAGTCTATGTTTTGCAGGTTATATGAAAATAAATAGGAAATCATTATCTAAAGGAGGTCCTTCTGCTCAAGGAAAAAAAAAAAGTTCTTGTCTTTTTTCCTCACATGTCAAGACCAGAAAGACTGAGTTTACCTTACTTGGATTCAATAAACAATAAATATTTATTGAATGGATATCTGATTCTCCTTTCAAATTATTTATATGTGTGTATATGTGTGTATGTTTACAAATTAGGTTAATTCAAGAGGAACCCATATAGATGAGAAAGAGCAGATAAGGAAGAGCAGATAAGGAAGAGAATAGTGAGGGGTATAAGAATATGATAAGGAAAACCCCCATCTATTACTTGGCACAGCAGCCACCTATGACCCCCACCCCTCACGGAAAACCCACATCAGCATAACACTAAACCTATTACCTGACACATCAACTAACCTATTACCTGGCGGGCATTGGTCACCTGAGACCCCACCCCTCAGGTCACCCCAACTTAATAAAAGTGGGAAAATTGGGTAGACGGGGCTCAGAATTTGGTGGCAAGACCCCTCTGAGCCTGCCAGCGAATAAACCCAGATTCTCCGACTCTCCGTGTGCTGCTCGGTTTGACCTCAGGACTACTTGCTGTAACACTCGCTGTAACAAATATGCCAACTAAAATATGCCTTTTTGGCATCTGGATTATTTTGAGTTTACAAACATTCAGAAGAGGTAGACCTAGGAAAAGTTCTAAAGAAAATGGCACACATTTTCCTTTTGTAAAGAAAATATTCACTTATATATGTGTCTCCCTCTCCCCAACCAGAAAGAGGAGACTCTTAACTCATCAATGGAGAAGGCATCAACATAAATTTGCATAACAAACGTTACTAAACACACCTGTTTAACCTACTTTTCCTGAGCATCTTCCCATAATTTGCCTTTCCCATTCCAAAGCCCAAAACCTTTTTCTTTGTTTATCCTAAGGTGGTATATAAGCCCAAATTCGAACCACCCCTTTGAGTTGCTCCTCATTGGGTCTTTCCCTGTGTATGCACGATGCACATCTTAATAAACGTGTTTGTTTTTCCCTTGTTAGTCGGTCTTTGACCAATCTAATTTTACCCAGCCAGAGAACTTAAGATGCAGCAGAAAGAAAGATTGTTTGCCTTCCTTAAAGTTTTTTAGGAAAAAGGAACATTTTGACCCTGGGAAAATTCTTCTATCTTAACTTGTAATCAATAAAAGATGTTTGGTTCTGTTTGGTTGCGGCTCTGCAGTAATGGAGAATGTCCCTGGCAAAGTGTTAGGAAAGCTGGCTATGAATCTGCCTTTGTCTCTAAATCTCTATTTCTGTGGGCCCCTTTTTGTGAGAATAATAATAATGTCTAACATGTATTGAGTAATTGGAATAAGTCAACCTCTTTATATCTACTAAATCATTTATTCTTCTAAACAACGAGATGAGTAGAGGTTAAAGGGCCATTGGTACTGAGTATTTTTTTTTTTAAATGTCCCGAGTTCAAAGCTAGTTTATACTGGTGTTTTGATTAAAATCCAGAGAGAGTCTAGCAACAGAGTTCCACCCCATACTGCAAGGGAGGAAAAATTACTTCCTTCTACACTTCTGGGTTCTTTCTTTGGCTGTTCTGTGAATTAAATTGACATAAGACAGATTAACAGGAGAAAAACAATTTTAATTACATCTGTATGCATGAGAGAGGCCCACAGAAATATGAGACTCAAAGAAGCCAGATGAATGAGCTTACATATCATCCTCAGCTACAGAAAGGAAAGGGGGTTTGAGGCTTCTGGGGCGTGGTGGAGGAAATTATGGGTGGGTAAGGAGAAAGGCCTGGTTAAGACAAGACGGCCAATAAAAGCACTATAAAACAAAGGTAAGATTTGTTTTGCAAATTTAATTCCATGATTAAGAGTCCATTGATTAAGAGTCTCCAGTGATTTAGTCATCTTCTCTTCCTGGTGCAGAAAGATACTCTTACAAATGGAGATTTCCTTTATAGATGTAAATTTGTTCCTTTTACAAATGAGCGATTTTTCAGAGCTAAACCTCTACCTGCAATTCTTCAAAATAACCAGTTCAAAATAATCAATATGGAAAAGAGGTATATTTAGGGTGGCACATTCTGGTCTCCTATAGCTATATTTTGGGGTAGCATGTCCTGAGTCCCAATACAACTAATACACTATAAAAATAAAAAAAATCAGTCTAGGTGGGCTCAACAACTCCCTTCCAGCATGTTCTTTGAGTTTATATGGATATGAAAAATGACAACATAAAGTTGACTACCTACAAATGTGGGAATTATTTTAGCTCACAATCATGATGCTTCACAAATACAAATTCTGGTTTTCAGATATAATAAGTGGCAATAGAATCTCTAATTCTTAAGAACAATTTTCATGGGATTTTTTTTTTTTTACTTTCATGGAATAACTCTTAGACTGTTCTCCTAATGAATATTTTTACAGTTTTATAGGGAAATGGTTTCTCTTCCTGTAGAGTTTTCCTACTTTGATGTCAATATGGTTTTTTTTGTTGTTATAGATTTAAAACATTTTCTTATAATTTTGGTTTATCCATTGCTTGTTAGCCCCTGGCAATATTTACAAAATTGAGGAAAAAGAACACTGTCCCTCTTAGTGTGGCTTATCATCTGAAAGACATTAATAGGCATTAAAACACACAAACACAAACACACGCACAATTTATGAATGAATCAATTCAGAGTTTCAGATGCCAAAGTCTGTTGCCACCATTGACTGTTTTAGCCATATTCCTGAGAACTGGGGGAGGGTAGGAGGAGAAATAGTGTCACTCTAATCTTCATTCATTTTCACTTTTATTCTGTTAATTCATAATGTGAGTGAAACCTGTATTTTAAAAGGAAAGAAAAAAAAGGTAGCTTATTCACTCTCTCTAGGTATATGCAAACCACTTGAAACCAATTAGGTGTCAACAGAATTGTTAATTATCCTGGGGTCACCACCTTTTGTGAAGCCTTTCAGAGTAAAAGGGAGGTGTGGCTTAGCCCGCAGCAGGTTCAAACAGCCCTCTAATTGACAAATTTTATACTCAGCAGCTGGGTTGGCTAGAGAGGTTAAATCACATTTACTCTCCTTCACAGAAGGAAATGGCTGGACCTTTACATTTATCATTCATTTATGAAACAAATACCTATTGATTCTCTGGTTTGAACTCCAGGGCTTGGCTACCAGTTGTAAATGATAATCAGTCACTGCCCCATGACGATTCTCTGTTTGTGAGAGGACCCTCTCACTTCCCAATTTACAAATGATTAATTAAGAGAAGCCGATTGTAGAATATGTCAGAAGACTCTAAGTCTAGAGACTTCCAAAGCCTCGGCTGCTTCGTTTCCTAATTCTAAACACGTGAGAAGAAAAGGCACCGGACTTCACTTTGGCTTAAGAATTAACAAAATCCTCATGAGTGCTGCACTATATTCACCAGTAAAACACCAGCTTTCTCCATCCAAACTCCCAATTTCAAAATTCCCATTCATCAGTTCAGAAGCCACCATCACCACTTCCTTTTACCATTATCCCAAAAAGGAATATGGATTGCATTGGATCCTACACTTTCCCATGGAATCAGTTAAGAATTATACTTAAGTGTGCTTAACGTGCTAATTAGTAGTTTTCATATGCTGTGTGAAAAATATTCTGAATCAAGATACTGAAAGCCCTGAGTCCTGATATTTGCTCTTTTATTTAACAGCTAACTAATATTGGGTAAATTTTTAACTTCTCTAAACTTTATGTTTCTCATCTGTAAAATGGGGCTAATACTATCTCTTCTCTGCATTGTTAGTATAAAATTTTATATGAAATAAATTTGAAAATTAAATAGTATATAAATATGGAGCATATAAAAATCACTGATTTTATTCTACAAACTGAAAATAATAACGCTTATAATCCACCCAGCATAATTGTTCATGTAAAAAAGCACTTTTCAAGGTATGGTTTGGGAACCCCCAATAGTGCCCCACACCATTTTAGGGGGTTCATGATGTCAAAACTATTTTGATAATAATACTCTTAAGACCTTATTTGCCTTTTTCATTCTTATTCTCTCAAGAATATACAGTGCTTTTTCCCAGAAGTTACATGACACATTAAATCACAACAGATTAAATGCAGAAGCAGAGATGAGAATCCAGAATGGTATATTTCTTAAGCCAGATATTAAAGACCTATTCCAAAATATTTAAAAATACCACTCTTCTTGTCAGGTTTTAGTCTGAAACTGTCGGTTCTTGGCTCACCCATGGCTGAAGAATGACCAGACACGCCAAAGTAACGCAAGCACAAAAATGAGGTTTGTTGAGGAGAGAAAGATAGGATTATAGGGCAAGAGCAAAATATAGGTTTACAGAGCCTGGTACATACGGCACAGATGACGACTGGACCCATTGTCACAGTAGGGCAGGCAAAAGGAAGGGCAAACACAGAAAGCTTGGCTACAGACTGCATCTTATTTTATGGTGCCTGGATAAGGCCCTCCCTTGTGGTTCAGAGGTCACCATGGAACCACTTTGATTGGACAGTTGGGAGTCACATGACCTGAGCCTTAACTACGCATGTGGGTTCTAGATCACTTTCCGGACTCTATGGTACCTATCCTGCTTGGCCTGAGGGCTAGAAAGACCTCCGCATTCTTTTGCAGCAGGTGTGCCAAGTTCTGATTGGCACATTTGTAGAGTATTCCCTCCTCCCCCAGGTATGGAGAATTAGGGTGGGGCAGGACACAGATGCGGGCAACAGCCTTCACTTTCGCCCCTAGAAGACTCAGAATCCCTCATTATCTGCCTAACATTCTCAGGAATTATTTTCTGTTTTGGAAAATTATTCAAAATGTCCTTAAAATATGTTATTTATATTAACATGTAATAAGTTCACGATTTCTTTTGAATGAAGCAATACTTTTAAAATTTGCCAATTTAAATTTCTAATAGATCTAATATTGATACACATATACATATAGAAAAGCTCCCTAGGGTTGTAGGGGAGGAAATATACAGTTCTGACTTCCCAACTTGGTCATCAGAGCTGTGGGGGGGGGGGGAGTAATTTTCTCTCTACCTTTTCTGAGTTCTTAGCTGGGACTCCCTGGAACAAAAGATAGATTAACAAAAGAAAAACAACCAAAAGTTTATTAATATGTATACTTCATGTATATACATAGGAGATACCTGGGGAAATGATTACATCTCAAAAAGGTGGTTTAAAATTCAGGCTTAAATTCCATCTTTGGCTCGAACCAGAAAAGAAGAGTGTTAGGGCGGTCAGTAATGGGGAGGTGATCCAGAAAAGCACAGTAAATAAAAATAAGGTTTGTTATGCAGATTTAAGTCAGTGCCTTCTCCATTAATAAAAGTTTATTGTGATTTAGAATCATCCTTCTCCTCCAACCTTAAAACTGGAGATTTTCTTTATAGACGTAACTTTCCTTTACAAAAGGGTAACTTGTGCTTAGTTTTTAGAGCTTTTCCTGTGCCTGAAGTTTCTCAAAATAATCAGCTCACAATAATTCTTATGCCAAAAGAGACATATTTGGGATGGTGTGCTCTGGTCTGCTACAGTCATACTTTGGGTTGACATATTCTGGTCTCCTGTAGTGTTCTCAGTATTTTTTTAAGAGCGTAAAGGGGGCTGGGCATGGTGGCTGACACCTGTCTGTCATCCTAGCATTCTGGGAGGCTAATCGCTTCAGGACAGAAGTTCCTGACCAGCCTGAGCAAGAGTGAGACCCAGACTCTACAAAAAATAGAAAACTTAGCTGGGTGTGGTGGTGCGTGACCGCAATCCCAGTGACCCAGTAGGTTCAGGCAGAGGATCACTTGAGCCCTGGAGTTTGAGACTGCAGTGAACTGTGATGCCACCACTGCACTCTAGCTCAGTGACGAGCGAGACTGTCTCAAAAAAAAAAAAAAAAAAAAAGTGTAAAGGGACCACAAAGCAAAGAAGTTTTAAAATTGCGTAGATAAAATAGTATATGGAAATGGGGCTCTGTAACTGTGAAGGATCATGTAAGTAAAAACTGTTAAAATAATCATTGCATAAGAATGAAGTCGACATTTGTGAATTGATTTGTATAATTTAGCTCTTCTCTGCTTTGTGTTCCAACCTACTTCAGCACAAATATTTGTAAAAAAAAACCTGTTCTTACACTAGTTAGGACAGGGATCTGCTGACCTATATACATGCATTTAAGAAGTAATAAGATAATGATACATAATGGCAGAAGAGTATAGATGAAATTCGCATCTACAGAATTAACCCGAAGCTACAGAATTATTTAGGATGTAAAGAGTCTCAGTATTATGACATCCTCTTTCTGGGGGAAATGCCATATTAGTGACAAGTCAGTCCCTGTCAGACACTTGAAGGAGTGAAGGGTTGAAGAATGGGGGTATTCATTCCCTTCCCCTCTTGCTCTGGGAGTTTGAGGACATTGGTTCAGCAAATCAGGTACTTTTACATGGTATGTTGAATCCTAAGACAACAAAGCAAAGGCACGGAGAGAAATAGAAAATTTACAGTAGTGGTGACAGGGTTAAAAATCCAGCTGTGGGCTGGTAAGTGTCCACCCTGTGGCTGTGGGGCCAGCTGTCGTGGTGACGAGTGTCTATTGATGGTGACGTTAGTGCCAAAGGCATAATTTTGGCTGTGTTCCATCAACCTAGTCTCTGTTGGTTCAAATCCAAATTCTGAGTCTTATTCTACACCTTTCTATAAATGTTGCAATTACCTTATCCTTCCAGTTAAATTATCTGATTATTTAGCCAGATTTGGGTTTTCCATGATTTGCTACCCAGAACCCTAAAAAGACTGGCTACTGAATTAGATAGATTTGGGCATTTGATTCCAGTTCTGTGATGTTTAAGCTGTGTGAGTTTAGGCAAATTATTTCACCTCTAAAAAAATAAAAAGAATAATAATTCTCTCTTTAATTTTGGTTTATTATTGATATGTATATTGGGAATATTATTATGAAGATTAAATAAGATAGTGCATATAAAAACTAGCACAGTATATACTTGCAGTAGTATTGAAATACAATCAGAGAAAAGCGCATATGAGAAATAGAATTACTCTTTACTCCTTTAATCCACTTCTGCGGGCATATCAAATCATTACTTCTTCTTTGTACTTAGAACTCATTCTAATATTGTATTTCCAAGAAGTAATATTGGTATTTTGGTGGGACAAATCTTTATTGTACTGGATTGTCTCAAGCATGGCAGTAATTTATCATCACCAACCATTGTTCAAGTAGGGACCAAGGAAAAGTTTTGCCTCCATCTACTAAAAGTTTGCTGAAAATGAACAAAAGGAGGATTAATAGAAGACAATGACATGCAAAATCTATTTTAATGTGCATATGGACATGGGAGCTCTATACAAAGTAAGAGACTCAAAGGGGTTCCAGATGGTTGAGCTTAAGTTTCTCTTCCTAGGGGAGAGATGTATAGACTGAGGAGGCAGACATTATTTTGTTAATGATTTTCTGGAAACTGAATGGACAAGTTATGAAAGGTGAGGGACAGAAGTCCACAGGAACAAAAAGTTGTTTTATTGTTCATATAAAGTACCTCAGGTAATCTATAGGAGATGCCCTCAGAAGAATAGATGAAAATTCTGTCTAGGTGAGGTGAGGACTCCCAGTTTCATCTCTTCTCTGGTGGTTAATCTTTCCCATTATTTGTTGAGGGGGTTTTAAGACAGTTGCATTTCTTTTGGAAAAAAGCTGTCTTAGATAAAGAAATCCGAGAAAGAATCCCTCCTAGTGCTTCAGGAATGAGGATCAGAGAGACAAGGATGCAGAGAATGTCGAGAACTGGGTTCTGAGGCTTATTTCTGAGGCCTTTCAGTGTCTAAAACACTTAATATGCCAAAGCATCATATTTGGGAGAATCATTTTATGTGCCCAACGCTCGCCAAATGTCAATAGTTCTCTAAACTTATGACAACCCAAAATATCTATAGGGGACAGTTCTCTACCTAGTAGAGAATGTCTGCAAGCCTTGAATATTCCACAAGTACATTAGCACAGTGATCTGTTTTAAAATATTTCTAAACAATTAGGTATAGAAAAGAGAACATACTTATTGAAAGTGGTAATGTTCCTAGACTGAAAATTAATATTTTGAGGAACTAAATACTGAAACTCATAATGATCTTAGCAAATTAAAGAGGTTGACAAATAAATAGAGTTATTAGACTATGTACAAGTTTAAAGTCAGTGAAGAAAACCATATTCATAACATTCTGAGAGACTTTGGGAAATGACAGCCCAGTTTTTCTCCAAAGTTGATGTGCTTTAGAATTGCCTATGGTTTTAATATAAATGTGGGCACTAACCTCTTATTTCAGAATTATTAAATTAGAATACCAGAGGTTGGGCCTGGGCACATATATTTTTACACTATAACATATTGTTTATAAATGTTGAGTGCTTCAAAGTTAATGGATTTTTGTGGATTTCAATAATGTAACATAAATAATAAAATGTTTCTATAACACACTGCATTGGTACCTACTATGTGACAAGCAGTGTGCTATGTAGTAGGGGTGTAAAGATGAACAACAAATAGCCCTGGATTCCAGAGGTTCACTATTCAGTTGTAGGAAACAGTCATTAAATAGTTGATGTATGGTGACATGTAAAAGTTTCAAAAACTGATAAAAAGGGAAGGGCGCTAGTATACACAAAGCAATCACAGGTACTATTTCCTAGAGAATTTGATGAAGTTCAATGACGGATAGATAAGAATTAGTATGGCATATTATGGAGGAATATTGTTCTTCATACAAAATAAGTTTGTGCTACCTACATGGAACAATTGACTTTGAGCAATTACGAAAGAATGGTGTCTGTATTAGTCAGGTGATTTGAGGTTAATATAAAAGCATGTAGTATTGATTCTATTGTTTTGATCAATTAACTGAAAAACGAATTTAAATTCAGATGCACCGTAACTTGAAAATTGAAAGCAGTTATAGCAGAAATAATATTTTCTACAATGAATAGGTGCTTATTCAGTTAGGAAAGCAAAACTGAATTTCCATAGAAAGTTATTGCACAAATGCCCAGTGAACTATATGACAACCTTTCCTTTCTTCCTTCCTTCGTTTCGTTTTTTCTTCCTTCTTTCCTTCTTTTTTTTCTATGTCACTTTATATTTATAGTACCGTATTATAAAGCAGAACTTTGAGAGCACACCTAAGTTAGAATGAATACAGCATTAAAAGAAATCGACATTTTTTAAAAAATTATAGAGATAAGTAGATCTATGTAGTGACAGATCTGTCCAAATTTAACTATAGTTTGTCTCCTGATGTGCAAAAATAAATAAATAAATACTCTTCTCATATGTGCCAAAACACTACTTCTTCAATCTTTCCATGAGTCACAAACACCCATTTTAAATGCAATTGTTCATCTAAAGGACAATTAATCCTGACATAAGAAGATATTGGTCTTTAGCAATTAGCAAAGAACAATTCTTAATGAGTAATACAGATTAAATATACTTGTTTTCTTTTTTTGTAAAATTTGATAATAGACAAAATTTTACAATTTTTTTCAATGTATTTTTTTGTGTTTTTTTATTTGTTATGTTTGGTTTTTAGTTTTTTTTTTTTTTTTGAGACAGAGTCTCGCTTAGTCACTCTGGGTAGAATGCCTTGGCATCAGCATAGCTCACAGCAACCTCAAACTCCTGGGCTCAAGCAGTCCTCCTGCCTCAGCCTCCCAAGTAGCTGGGACTACAGGTGCTCACCACCACACCCAGCTAATTTTTGTTTCTATTTTTAGTTGCCTGGCTAATTTTTTCTATTTTTAGTAGAGATGGGGGTCTCACTCTTGCTCAGGCTGGTCTCCAACTCCTGACCTCAAGCAATCCTCCCGGCTCGGCCTCCCAGAGTGCTAGGATTACAGGCATGAGCCACTGAGCCTGGCCTTCAATGTATGTTTTTTACAAAAAGTAGGAAGGTTGGTACCATGTGAGACAGCCACACATATATGTTGGCACCTCCTACCTTCTGGAGAATATAATGAAAACAATAAGCACATTCCTTAAGAAAAATGCACAAACACATAGAATATGGATATCACATTGAGAGGTTCACAGAAGCCTTGATATCTGTTTCTGGTAAGAATTCTCATACATGGAAAGAATATGGACTTTGGATTCATCTAGGAATAGATTGCAGAACTTACTATCTTCCTGACTACAGAAGAGTTACTCTTTCTTTCTCGGCTTCAGTGTTCTCGTCTATTAAACCATAATAAGGATTATATCAACTTGATGAAATTGGTGTGAAGATTAAATGAGATAATATACACAAAGCACTTAGAACAATGCTAAGCCTAGAGTAAGATCTCAGCATGTCAGCTGCTATCAACATCTTCATACTATTTAGTTATAATCATCTATGAAATGGGACTAAAAATTAATACCACAACATGGGTTTGTAAAGAGTAAATGAGACAGAGTATATAAAATATGTAGTTGTTCACAGGAAATGTTCAGTAAACATTAGCCACAATCATCAAAATTTTGGTTTATTTCCTATAATATAAACTCAAGAAAATGGATGTTTTTGCTCTTTCTATGTAACAGCAGAAGTCTTTCTTCCCTGTGGTACAACAGTGGACCTTTATAAATCACCCTGGATTTTGGCAAGAAGTAAATTTTCAAACTGAGTGTGCTTAAGAATAATTTTCAGGCAGTTATAAATGTAGTTCTCATGCAAATATAAAATGAACAGATGTCAAAAATTTCATTAAACTCACTAATGAAGGAACTAGTAAAATGTTAAAACCAATTTAATATAGATTTTGAAGAACAAAGATACAGCCAAGAATGTTGAAATGAATTTTCTAAGAGATGTAAAATTGCTTAATATTCTACAGGACAATATCATATAATAATTGGTGTTATCTTTTCTACAGAGCAAAAAATTCATTGTACATTATCCAGACAAAATTTATTTGCCTTGACACAGATAAGAATCAGTTTCATTACTATCATTTTTCTATAACTTAACTTCTATCACTACGAGTTCTAGTCCATATAAATTCAATTAAAGGTGCATGACCCTATAGAATCAGATCATCCCTGAAAGATTTTCAAGATAAGACCCAGAACTTCACTGAAAGGACATTCAATCATCTTTTTTGCCCATATTCAATGTTGAACAATTTTTTTTCAAACAAGCACTCTTCTAAATACTGCCTCTTTCAAGGAAAAATTATTTATTCTATGACAATTTTACAATAAAAATGAAATATCCCCCTCATCCATACCAATGTATGTATGTTTATTGACTTCTTTTTAACATTTTTGGCAATTTTTTAGCTTTATTTATTCATTAATTGTTAGTTTACAAAAAAACTGCACATAACATACAGTTTGGTGAGTTTGGGCTAGCATTGGAGTTACCATCACCAAAATTCATATAATAATTAAATATTCTTACCATAGAAAGAATAGACAATTGTTTAAAAGTTCTAAGTTTGCAGAAAAATTGGGCAGAAAGTATATGTCCATGTTTTTGTGTGGACATAAGTTTTCAACTCCTTTGGGTAAATACCAATAACTGTGATTGCTGGATCATATAGTAAAAGTATGCTTAGTTTCATAAGAATATGCAAAACTGTCTCCCAAACTGACTGTACCATTCTACCTCCCTACCAGCAATGAGAGTTTCTGTAGCTCCACATCCTAGCCAGCATTTGATGTTGTCAGTGTTTTGACTTTGGCCTTTCTAATAGGTGTGTAATGATGTCTCACTGTTGTTCTAATTTGCAATTTCCTAATGACATACAATGGAGCATCTGTCTTTTCATGTGCTTATTTGCCATCTGTATATCTTCTTTGGTGAGGTTTCTGTTCATATCTTTGGTCCATTTCTTTAATCAGGTTTTTCTTCTATTAATATTAAGAGTTCTTTGTATATTTTGGATAAAAGTATTTTTTCAGATATGTCTTTCACAAACATTTTCTGCCAGTCTGTAGTTTTTCTTCTTATTTATTTATTTTTTTGACCATGTCTTTTGCAGAGCACAAGTTGTTAATTTTAATGAAGCCCAGTCCAGCTTATCAAATATTTCTTTCATGAGACATGCCTTTAGTTTTGTACCTAAAAAGTCATTGCCATACACAGGTCATCTAGATTTTCTCCTGTGTTATCTTTTAGGAGTGTTATAGCTTTATGTTTCACATTTAGTTCTATGATCCATATAGAGTTAATTTTTGTGAAGAATGTAAAGTCTGTGTGTAGCTTCATTTTTTTGCATGTGGATGTTTAGTTGTTCTAGAACCATTTGTTGAAAAGGCTATCTTTGCTCCATTGTATTGCCTTTGTTCCTTTTTCAAAGATCATTTGACTATATTTATGTGGGTCTATTTCTAAGGTCTCTATTCTATTCCATTTATACTGCTTAGTGTTCTCTGAGCTTTCTATAAGTGTGGTTTTGTGTCTGACTTTAATTTGGAGTAAATTCTCAGTCATTATTGCTTCAAATATTTCTTTTGTTCATTTTCCTCTTTCTTCTCCTTCTGGTATTCCCATAAGGCTTAAGTTGCACTTTATGTAGTTGCCCCACAGGTCTTGAATATTCTGTTCTGTTTTTTTTTTTTTTTTTTTTTTAAGTCTTTTGTTCTCTTTGATTTTCCATTTTGGAAGTATCTATTGACATATCCTCAAGCACAGAGATTTTTTTTCCTCAACCACGTCTAGTCTGCTAATGAATCCATCAAAGGCATTCTTCATTTCTATTACAGTGTTTTTTGATCTCTGGCATTTTTTTTTCCTTTTTTTTTATTTTTTAGAATTTCCATCTCTCCATTTACTCTGTCCCTCTGTTCTTATATGTTGTCAATTTTATCCATTAGTGCTCTTAGCATATTAATCATAGTTGTTTTATACTCTTTGTCTGATAATGTCAACATCCTTGCTATATATATGTCTGATTCTGATGCTTGCTCTGTCTCTTCAAAGCATTTTTGCTTTTTGTGTTTCCTATATGTTGTTCTTGATAGCCAAATGTGATATGCTAGGTAAAAGGATCTGCTGTAAATAGGCTTTTAGTAATGTGGTGGCAGGGTGTGGGGACAGGGAAAGAGGCCTATGATTAGGCCTCAGTTTTTTAGTGGGCCTGTGCCACTGAACTGTGGACTTCACAAGTGCTTCTGCCCCTTTATGTGGGACAGAATGGCTAGGGGAGACTGCAGTTGAGTGTGTTCATTCACCCTGTACAATAGGTTCTGGTAAAATACATTCTCCTGAGGGTAGACCTTGTTAAAAAAACAAAAACAGAATTCTCTGAGATATGTCAAAATGGTTCCTTTTCTCTACCTTTTGCTAGAAGTACAAAGAAATTTTTCTCTTATAGTCACTATGAGAACCTAGTTTAACTCCTGGAGGTAAAATTCACAAAAGTGTGCCCCTCCCTCCATGACTGAGTCCTCCTGGAGTTTTTAATTCTTAGACTTGTTCATGCTGAGCCTCCAGAAATTCATCAATTAGTTTTTAAGTTTCCCTACCTGATGCTGGCTCTCACAGAAAGGTTTTTATTCATGGATTTCTGCCTGTCTGTCACCAATTTTGGGGTCAGTGATTTGCCTTGTGTCTTTGTTCTTTGACAAATCTATGAAGAGTTGTTGATTTTTCAGTTTGTTTGGCTTTTTACTTATTGTTGGGACAGAGTGAAGACTTCCATGCTCTTCCCATGCTGGGTGGGAAATTCCCCTGTTGTTTTTATTGTGGGTACCTGAGGATTTGATGTCAAGCATTCCCACTTGTATGCAGCCCACACATTTTCTCCAAATTGACCCAGTATTGCCATTGCCACTTCCAGAATTGGCAATTTTTTTTTTTTAAATCTAAACATCTGTCTTTCTGGTTAACTCTCATAAGAATACTGTGACTAATGGAAAAATGCTACAAATATGGCATCCATTTTTTTCGCAGAGAGTTATCAATGTGGGGATAAAACAACATATTTAACAATCATTTCTTCTGTTCATTGGTACTAAATACTGTCCATCTCTTTAAACATCATATCACTTTATGGGACCCATGATAAAGTTAATTCTATTCTCAACTGTTTTGGAAAGCAGTTTGTTAAGCAGAGAAAAACTGAGCTGTGAATTAAAACTTCTAATGTGACACTGGAGGCACATAGAATTTTTTCCAGATAATAGAGGATATTAATGTATTTAAATTTTATTAAGCATGTCAGTGGGAGTAATTTCCTAGTGATATATCTAATTTCAATGCCATCAGCAAAACAGCTTTGTCTCTTGTTTTTGTGCTTTTTGTGTGTGTTTGTAGCTTAATACATAGACGTCGTTTTCTCTATTTTAAAATATTCAGGCACCTGCAATAACACAGTCATAAAGCTCTTTTATATCAAGTTATTCATCCCTCAGCTTGTTTTTATTATAGGTCTATTGGAAGATTTCCACCTCAACCCTATTCTTTTAGCAGTTAATTAAAATATTCTTGCTATTGAAATGTACTGTATAGTCCCTATAAATTAGGGGATGTCAAATATTGTAGTTTTCTTAGAGTAGCTAAGATTCTACTGGTTTTTTTTTTATTCTTACTATTTCATACTTGCTGCAATTTAGAAAAATTGCTGATGCATCAATTAATGCAAATTGTATAAAGTCTTCTATAATTTGAGCCTAAAATGTCAGATCCAACCATGGAGCTTTGTATTTTCATGAGCTGCAAGTTAAAATACTGGGTTCAATTTTCATTTACCTAATGTTCCCCAGTAATAAAGAGATGTCTATTAAGGACATCTGTTACAATTTGGTAACCTCTAATTTTAATGGGAAATAATAGAGTTCATGTCTGTAAGATTAGAGGTTAGGGACTAGGTCTTTGCACTGGTTTGGCGTCCTTGATATACTGTTCTGCCAGCCAACCTAATTTATTCACAAAAGGCCCAAAGTCTTGGTTCCACAGGCCAAAAGGAAAGAAAGAAAGAAAGAAAGAAAGAAAGAAAGAAAAAACTTTTCTATCTTGTCACTTTGATCATTGCCTTGTCGAAAATCTGTCGCCACCTGCTAGAAAATAATATTTTGCTTCTCTTTTTAAAAAGCACGTATGGAAAGAGACAAGAAACCAGTGAATAATTACACAGTAAAATATACTCTGCCAACCAACTGTGAGGGGGAGGAAAAAGGCAGAAGAGAGTAGAAGAGGAGAGAAAAGGGTAGAGATGAAAGTCTCTGAAGCTCCTCCTTGTCCCCAAGGCCCTCAGTGGAGCCATGGCCTCCTACTAATGTTTAGGTTTTCAATTATTTTTCTCTTGGTAGAGGGTGGGCGATGGGGGTGAGAGACAGACAAAACCTTTGCCTCCTCTTTCCTCTCTTGAACTGACAACCTATAGATAGTAAAGGGAATGCATCTGAGAAAACAATTATATCTGCCAACTTCAGCAATTGTAACAATGAAATCCTGTTTTGTTTTTTTTTTATTCAAACCAAACTTCAGCATTCCTTTTGAATCCAAGTCCTTAATGGCATTTATGACTCTCACGGGTATTTATTTTAGCTGAATATCTTGCATTTGCTATGCCAAGAACAATCCTGAGTAAAAAAAAGATTCCTGTCACTTTATTCAGATTTCAACAAAAAGCACCCAAGCCAGTAAATCACTAAATGGAACTACCAACTTCCTATGACATGCATGAATAATGCCTCAGCAGCCAGCTCACCGGAAAGATTAGAATGGGAGTGAATAAAACCCTGTAAAAGTATGCCTACACAAGCTGAGCCCCGAACTCTATCAAAATCGATTTCTCCCATTTGACATCTGAGTATTTTGAAATGTTCTAACAGGAAGCGACAGAATCAAATTTCTTTCCAACTTGCTTTCTGCATAAAGGAAGAATTATGGTAACTAAACTTGCCAGGTTTTAAGTATCACTGAAAGTCCATTGTTAACTTGAGACCACCTTGATGGAAAAAAAACAAACAAGAAGGAGAAAATTTGGTGTTGAACACCTAGATTGACAAAAATTGAGCAAGTCATGTTTCACATAAATATGTTGTTTTTCTTTAGTTCGGGAAAGTTGGAAATGTCCTTGATTCAGTTTTGTATTAGAATATAAGAGGGGAAGGTAACTTGTTCATTCAGATTACTCTAAGTATGACAGTAACAAGATTAGGGAACTTTCAATATGTGTAGATATATTTGACTAGGGTCAGTCCTCTAATAACAGTTCTTACTTATAGGCTGATACATCAAAACTGTAAGAGTCCCATGTACATGTTTCTCTATGTTCCTTACATTCTTATTGAAGGAAATAGAAAGTCATTTACATGCATTCAAATGTCTTCTTTGTGCTTTTTGGTGAGACAGTGTTTTCAGGAACCTTTGCTCTCTAAATACGATGAACCCAGAGTTAAGCCGTTGCACTTTGTTGCCAAATTTATAAATGGCCACCTTTCATATTTATAAATGAACATCCCATTTTGTGTTTTGTTTACCTTGAAAGTATTTTTATCTTAAATTAATTATTCCCTACCCAAATGACAAAGAAACTTCCAGATCTCAGGAAAGAAATGAGATGAATTTTTTACAGCATAGGTAATCAAACACATTTCTATTGGATTTTCAAGAATTTTAATTCTTCTCAAACCATTCCTAACCTCCCCCAAATCTGTGCTCTGCTGAGTTTATTTCAAAATGATTTAATAGTAATAAAAATTAGGGTTTCCATAGTTTACTAATTAGCATTCTTATCTTGGATGCATGAAAGACCTGATCTATCTTTTTTTATTAGTAATAATATAGAATTTTACAATTAAAAATAAAGAAGAAAGCTAGGGCATCATTTTTTTCAGGCTCATGTAGCTCTTTTGGTGATTTATAGGTTAATCAATCATCAATAGAATTAAGGGCCATTTATACTAAACAAATTGCTTATGGCTGCAGCAAATTGTGTTTTGAGATTTAGTGATAAGGACTATAAATTGCCAGTCATGTTATTAGACATATAAATCAGAGAGTTACTGAAAATTGATTAGCTGACTCCAATTTTTCTGAACACATTGTTACTCTAGCTTATTATTTTTCTTTCCTAGGTCAGAGCAGTTCAACTCTATACTAAGTGAAGGAATGTGCATTTCTAATATCTAAGGCTAATACTCAAAGGTTTATATTGGTTTTTTGTTTTGTCTTGTTTTCATTTCTATAGATATTCTTTGAGATCAAGAAAGCCAGATTTTTACCTTTGTGTGAATATTGCAGTGTTGTTGATTTTTTTTTTTCTATTCACTTTCTGCTATGGTCTGAATGTCCCCAAATTCCCAAAATTCATATGTTGAAGCCCTAACCTTTCAATGTGGTGGTATTAGAGGAAGAGGTCTTTGGGAGGTGATTAGGTCATGAGGACAGGACACTCAAGAATAGGTTTTGTGCTCTTAAAAAAAGTGTAGCTTCTGCTGTGTGAGGTTATGGTGAAAAGATCACCATCTACAACACGCAGGCCCTCGTCAGAACCTGACCACACTGACTCCCTATTCTCAGGCTTCCAGCACCCAGAACTGAGAGAAACATATTTCCATCGTTTATAAACCACGCAGTCTATGGTATTTTTTTATAGTAGCCCAAAAAGACTAAAACACTATTTGAGTGTAATTATTCTAGGTATAAAAACTAATACATATATTTTTAAATTGCAATAACATTTTTGAGTTTAATGATGAAATCTTGCTGTAACAAACCCATGACGAACATGGCCTCTTCCTCCTTTAGCATTTTCCTAAGATCCCCAATATATAATCTACTCCTAAGAAAAAAGAAATCAGAAAAAGGTAAGTCATACACTATGTATATGTGTATTGTTGTGAGGGCCTTTATGATAATAAGCCATTATTTAAATGATAAGATAGCATCCATTTTTTTAAAGTGTACATGTCTTATTTGTTTTCTACATGAATAATTAGTTTGGGAGACTATTCTGGATGCATATTTTGAATTCTGAAGTAGTAGGCTAGTTTTCTTGACACTTGTCTTTTTCTATCTCAATACATCCCATGCAAAGTTACTAGAATATTCTTACATAGGACTCTCATTTTATTATTGCTCTGATAGAAATTTTCAATGGCTTCCTCATTATCTACAGTGTAATTTTCAAGAATTTCTTTTTCTCAAACTAATCTTCACAAACTCTATTATCCAGTCAATTCTAAAAGGTGTGTATTACCTAAACACCCTCCTGCCTGACCTACTGTTCCTGCCCCTACTCCCTGTGATGGTGTTCTGCACCTCCACCTACTAGTACTATGTCCTCCGTTCATGGTCCAACTCAAAGACAGCGTTTTCTAGAAATTTTTCCCCAAATCCTCTTGGAAAGCATTGCAAATTAAATCAGCTCATGTAATTTATTTATTCTTCTATTCATGCATTTATCTACTGTATTCTACTTCTACTTTTTAAATTTCTATTGAAAACTGTATATGCCTTTCTATAACCTATAACTGGCATAATGTAAATTTTAACAAACTGTTGGTCATTCATAGGCTTTTACTCAGCATTTTAAGGATAATGTACTTTATAGTACAGATAAGTGTCATGATCAAGTCACTTGCTAGGAATCGATAATACACAGTTATCAAATGATTTAATTAACCTAGAAACAAACATACCTGTAAATTATTATATAAACTAATTTGAAATATCATTCAAATTTTCCCATTCTTTTCCGTACATTTAAGATCTTGGAAAGAGGCCAGGCACGGTGGCTCACGCCTGTAATCCTAGCACTCTGGGAGGTTGAGGCGGGTGGATCGTTTTGAGCTCAGGAGCTCCGAGACCAGCCTGAGCAAGAGCAAGACCCCGTCTCTACTAAAAATAGAAAGAAAATTAGCTGGACAACTAAAAAATACATAGAAAAAATTAGCCAGGCATGGTGGCTCATGTCTGTAGTCCCAAATACTCGGGAGGCTGAGGCAAAAGGATTGCTTGAGCCCAGGAGTTTGAGGTTGCTGTGAGCTAGGCTGACGCCATGGCACTTAGCCCAGGTGACAGAGTGAGACTATCTCGAAAAAAAAAAAAAGAAAAGAAAAAAGGAAACAAGGGGCTGATAAAAGGTGAGGGGATTCAGAGTATGCCATCCAAAATATGCAACTTTGACATGAGGATTATTTTGAGCTGAAGGCAATTAAAAAGAAAGACACACAAGAAAAAACTCTCTGCCTTTTCCTGTCTCTACTAAGAAAGGCAGGAAAATTGTTAACCAAAGGAGACAACTCTAGAACCTAATTAGCCCTGAGATGGCACCAGAGAAATCCACGTAACAAAATTTACTAACTAGTCCTTATCTTCTGTTACTGCTTTCCCACAATTTTTTTTTGTCCTAGAAACTCAATGTTCTTTTCCTTTGTCTTATCCCTTTTCTATAAAATTATTTTTCTTTGTGAAGATGCTATTGCAGGAGCAAAGAGGGGGGCATTCCCCTTGGCCCTCTGGAGGTTTTCTAAAAAATCATCCTGCAAAAAGCAGATTAATTAGGAAAAAGACATACAAATTTATTTAATTTGTATGCATGGGAGCCTTCAGAATGAAGAAACCCAAATATACCATGGATATTGCCCATTTTTATGTTTAGTTCTAACAAAGTGTGTGCAACCATGTAGAAATATGACTGGACAAAAGGGTATGATGTAATGCTAATAGATTAAGTGGGGAAACCCAGCAAGGCCTGTCTGTCTAGATTCTTTTCAGCCTCTCTGAGCAGCCTTCCTTCTGGCTGTGGGGCGGGGCTCTCTCTGGAATCAGGATCTCATGGCCTACAGTCAAACAAGGTAGGTCAAATAACTCTTCATGGCCAGATTTTACACAGATTATGTTTGGATGCTATGGCTGGTTTTTGAGAAAAGAGGTTCTGGTTGCTATGACCCACCTTGAGGAAGAGGGATTCTAGTGTCTATGGCTATAGCCCTGGGGTAGAGGTGGGGATTGAGAGGCAGAAGGGCAGAAGAAAGTCAGAGAACAACTTTTGCTTCTGAGGGTGCTGCTGAGGTATTGCTTTGGGGTATTGTTTTCTGAGTCCCCACACTGTCTGAGTTCAAGTTCTAACCATCCCTTTGAATTACTCTTCACTGAGTGTTCCATTGTGTGTGCACAATGCACATGTTAATGCAATTCTGTTTGTTTTTTTCTTTTTGATCTCTGTCAGTCTAATTTACAGGATTCCAGCCAATGAACCTAAAATGAGGAAAGGAAAATAATTTTTTTCTCATCTACAGGGGAAAGGGATTCTCTGCTTTACTGATGGACCATCACTGAGCCACACTGGTGGGCAGTATAAATATAGAAGTTAAGATGAGAACCATAGGAGTTAGAAAAACCTATGTTCAAATTTCAGCTCTTACCTGCTGGCTATATTATAATACAAAACGCTAGCTGTGACCTGATGCTTATAATATAATTTGTAGTTTAAATTTTGCAACAGATTTATGTAAAATCATGATTTGATCCCTTATTTCTCCAAATATATCAGGAATTCATGCTCTCAAAGGAATAGACAAGTTGTGAGCAAAGGTATAGAGTGGAATGCTAGCACTGTTTCTTACATATTCACTACATATTTAATCATCATAAATGTCTTGCCTTGTACTTTTACTTGCAAGCTGAAGTTTAGAACAGAAATATATACCCAATTAATTTTGTCACAATAATAAATATCAGAGAACTCTTTCAACATTCAGAAAAAGGAGTTTGTTGGTTGTTTTTCTTTAACTCAGTGTTAGCTATTACAAATATTTTAATTAATCTGACCTCTCTCCTCTTTGACTATATAGAAATGTTCAAAGGAAACATCTCACTTTATGTGTCCCAGAAGATTTTAAAAGTGAAATGTGATACTCACATTTTTACCTTACCATCTCTTGGTTGCAGAGTAGCATTTGATCTATATGTACAAGATTTTAGGATGTTGGAGGGTGCAAGATTTTTTCCACCATGCTATGAGTACTATGAACAGTTTCTTCTGAACAAAAGGTTTTTCAAAGGTCTGTTATGTATAAGATATCAAATGCTGGTAATGATCTGAGGGTTTCACTAAACCACAAACCTTTCTGCAGGATTTCTTTTGTTTTAAAATCTATATTAAGTTCCTTTTGGGTACCAACTTCTTACGAGCTATTTTTCCAATGAAATGGAACAGACCTTTGGTTCAAGAAAATAAAAAAAATTATTGTCATTATTCTTAGATGTTGCACCAATATTTGCTTTAGTTATATTACAAAAGAATTTCTTCTATAGAAGCCAGCTGATGGAAAAATCCCTTCAAAATTATAACCAAAAATCCCTCCAAAACTAGGGGCTTTTAAAAATATCTATACATTTGAGGAGAGCTACAATAAGAACAATCTCAATAATTCTTTTCAACTATTATAAATTAGGCTATTGTCTTCTGTCTATTAAATATTTCCTTTTGCTTTATCCTTCTTTTGAACAGTTGCCTAACTAAGTGATCAGAATTTTTTGACATTGTGAAATATATCAAAGCCAGACATAATCATTAGCACTGGAAGATCCAGAGTATGAAAGAATTATAAAAACCTTCCTGAGAGTTGAACAAGCCCAAGTTGATTTTGAACTCTTCAGGTTGCACCTGACATGTGCAAATAAAGAATTCAAATTACCCACAGGTGCCACATAAAGGTAGCTAAGTCGCAGACAGAGTAGAGTTCCTTGTTCGGAAGACTCATTCAATTTGCCCTGGAGGATACGGAAGGGAAGAATCTTTGCAGCTTCTATAACACATTGAGACATGTTAATTTTAGTCTATACAAAAATATATCTCTTTGTTGAGTGGGTGTTGTTTGGTTTACTGTTTCCTTTCACTTTCTTTATTTTTCTATTTCTGAACCAATCTCCCACACCATTTCCTGGTTAATATTAAGGCAGAGGTTAGAGAGGGCAAAATTTATATTGTCAAGTCCATAAAACAGGTAAGGCAGCAGATATTTAGTTTTGGATTATCATACTCAACTGAGGTCAGCTCATTTATCTTCTGTTTTCTCCCCACGATTCCAAATCGACACACTTATGCAATTTAGCAGTTATAGAAATGATTAATAGGTTTCTCTGGTGCTAACCTAATTGCTATGACACTAAAGACAAGAACATTACAAAAGATAAAGCATTGAGCCCAGAATTACCTCCCATCTTAGGTGGCAATCAGCTGTTCAAGGCAATTCTCCAACTCCTTTGAGCAACAAACAAATTAGTGTCACCACCATGTATGGCTTTTGCCTTGCTGGATTCAACTAGGAGACATTCTCATTAACAAATCCTCATGCCCAGCTCACTATTTTTTATCTTATCCCAAGTTCATGTTATCAAAAATTTCCAGGAAGAAAATTCTTTAAGAAATTCTGATTAGTATTAATATTTTTATATTTTACTTCCATTTAGCAGGATATTTCCACATGTGCCATAGTCTTAAATTTTTATTTAATGTAATACCACTAACCTAACATCAAATGGATGTATAAATGTACTTAACAAATAAGAAGTAAAGTGGAAAAAAGCCAATCATCTGAAAAATCCACACATTAGCCCCATTTGTGCCATCTATATGTTTCCAAGAAAAGTACCCAGAATATTGTTTCAGTTTTTATATTTCTCTGTTTAGATGACCTAATCATAAAATGCCCCTTGGGCTACAAAGCACCAAATATTTATACTAAAAATTAAATTGTCAAATAAAATATCTTACTTTTTCTTTCTTTTCTTTTTTTTTACTTTTTAGTGTTTTTAAAATTTTTCAAAACAAAATGAAATAAGACTTTTGATTACTTAAATGAATATGAATTTGTAATTTTCACAATAAACTGTCTTCACTTAGGCTATCTTCTATCAAAACCAAGTTCATTAGTAGATACTGTATTTTATATTTAAATCCCTACACACCAATGATGGAAATGTTCTTCTAAACTGAAAAACTGTGTATGTGTTGACATCGTTGGTTACATGTTCAATCCTATCATCTTAATATAATCTGTAGCACCTGTAATTTCCCTCTAAAATAGAGTTTGTCATTTAGAAGAAAAATATTTTCTCTTCTTTTGTACTTTGTGATTCTAATACTTTATTAAACTGTTTAAAAAAGACATTCTAGCTTTCTTTAGGTTCTCTACTTGGTGGCATTGCCACCACTGAGTTTTTATTATGTAAATTATTGCAATCTGGTTAGCTCTTTCCGTCTCTTTTCTTAACAAAAGGGGTCTGCAAGTGCTAATCAAATGTTGCAATTTACATATTAATGAAGTTTTTATAATGACATTTCCTTTATACACAGGGTGAGCAAAAGGGAGACTTTTTATCCTTTTTTGAGAAAGCAACCTCTAAATTTTGATTTTATGAAGTATCTTTGAAACTTTCCAAAGCTGACTGAAATGGCATTTATATATATTAATCAGATACAAAAAGATATCACAAGGTATGAGCTGCACATGTGCTGTTGTGATGTTTATAAGCGATAATCTTTTTGTATACATTCATGCACTTGTAATTGCACAAAATGCTAAGGATACATTTGGCAGTGAGAATGCTGTGCACAATTAAGTCCTAATCATTTTCAGAAAGGGAAAAACATTCCACTAAAATAAGGAAAGACAAGAAGTGTTCCAAAGCTATGTCAGAGTGTCCAGCTGTTTTCATAGAATATAGGTGATTTCCTGGTGCTAGCAAGATCCAGAAGAAACATTATAATAACTAGAAATGTCTATAATTGCAAAGAAGCCCAAGTATGAAGATCCGCAAAAATAGAATAAGTGGATGGAATTAGTTAAAACAGTCTTCTTAATAATGAGGTATGCTGATTATAAAAGTACTTTGACTCTTTAGAGTGTGTTACTGAACACCATGCTGAAAAAAAAAATTAACAATCTGTGGCTAGAATGGGGTCTCCCACAGACAATATGCTCATAAGTGAAAAGACAGAGATTCCAATATTAATCATTATTCAGTCAATGACATTCATGGGAAATTCAGGAAAGGAAATAATTTGCATCATATTTTCTTTAATTATTAAATAGCAAATAAGCACAACATTTGTAACCGGAACTATTTTCTTATTCAATAACATTCTGAAAAACTGTATATGTACACTGAAGGAGAAAAGTGACTCTAACATTTTTGTGTAATTTTCTAATTTTACCATGTGAAGCATTTTATGTAAAAAGTTTGTCACTGACTAACCTGAGAAATGTCAGTGTTTTTCAAAATCCTACTCCTGTTTCCCCAGAAAAGTAATGTGAAAACTAGTAATTTTTTAGATATTTTGAAGAGTAGCCAAGTAATAGTTGATTTGTTTCCTCTAAAATGATTTCTTATTATAAAAGACAAATTTGGATCTAAGATCAGCAAAATTTCTAGAATGTTAAAGGCTTGTAAAAACTAGTACTAAAAATTATCTAATGCATCATAAAAATAGCTCTTAAATCTAAAAAATAAAAATGTAATTATTATATGTGTAGGTTGACTTAGCTTGGCTTCGATATAAGCTTGAAAATGGCAGTTGATGACAACAGAAAATTCCTCTTTTGGATTCATGGAAAGACAACCCAACAAGTGAAATAATAAGACAGGTCTTACTTCTTTTCACAGCAGGACAAGAACACCCATTCAATTGGATTAGATGACATCATGCCAAGAGCCATTAGTCCAATCATTGACTTGTGCCGGCAAGTGCTACCATTTAGACACATGGAACCACTTCCAGTCACATCTGGCCTCTTGGGAATGTAAGTTGGCACAAGCATGCTGTGGAAAGAATCAGTGCCCCTACCGGAACTATTTACCCCAAATAATTTAATATTTGGGGGTTATTTCTCTTGACAAGAAGAATCCTTAAAACTATGAAACTCCCAGCTACGTATTTATGATCCACAGAAAGTTTATTTTTCTTTCTTCTTCACTTGAGTGGTTTGGTTTCTGAATAGCTTCAATCTAGCTCCAGGCCTTTAAACTGTTGATTGCTCATGTTCAGGCATTGATTTCAGGTTGTGCCAATTCATTGAAATTGTACTTAATTTCAAAGGACCTCCGTCACTTGCTGGAAGACCAGTTTGTGTAGAAGTGGACAAATGACTTCCCTCCGGGGAATCTGACCTCTTCTAACCACAGGTATATACAAGCCTTCCAATGACAGTGAGTAATGATTCTAATCTTTTGCTGGTTATCCCACAGGTCTCACAATTGTTTCAGCCTTCCAAGAGAAAAATATTTTGCTTAATTTTGTTTTTTCCCATCCCCATTTATAATTAGCTATGCTAAACATAACTGAAATTGTATACTTGAACTATTTAAAACATATTAAACTATGAACTCTGGAGAACTGAATTAGACACAATTGTTAGTTATACATCTTTTTAAAAAATAGGACGTTGTCATCCAGAATTAAAACCACATGTGCAAAGTTATGTGCGTGCATACACACATATATATATACATGCACGAACACATACATACACACACACATTATAGTAACTCAGACACTACAGAGATTCAATTGTTTTCTAATTCTTCCTTTGCAATCATCAAATTATGAGCCACTCTTTGTTTGCTAACCTGGCTATATTTTATGATACCTTACTGTGCCTCCTCAGTTTATCTTACTATTATGCTGTGATTATTTCTGGTACTATTTGATTAGCATATGCAACAGCTCTAACTTACCAACTTAATACATTTTTCCTATATAGGTGTGTTTTGGCTTATTTTTGATTTAAAACAGCATGAATATGGTTTCATTCTATTTTTCTCATCACAAGAGGAAAGTGTAGGAGATCTGAGAGTAGAAGAATGTTTTACCAATTGGGCTTTTATTTTTTTCTCCCCAAAAAAACACCAGGTACTCACAGAATTTTGTCAGCCTAACATTTTTATATTTCTGGGTATAAGAAGAGAAACAAAAGAAGTAATTTGTTCAACTGAGTTTTTGTGGCAAAGAAACAGATCTGAAATCACATGAAGAGTCTATTAGGCCAATCGTATTGAAAGAACAACTAAATATACCATTAAGCAATGTCACCAATGCCAAAGAGTGAACTCATTAAGATTTCAATTGATCTTCTTTTTGACAATGGAGAGGAGAAAAGATTTCTTTTCTCATTCATCACTAGGTTCATGATTGAGGCAACTAGGACAAAAGACAGATCAATAAAAGAAAAACATACAAATTTATTTAATATAAGTTTTAAGTGAAATAGGAGCCTTCAGAAATTAAAACCCAAAGAAACAGGAAAACCTGTGCATTTTTATGCTAAGTATGAAAAAAAAAGATAGTGATTGGACAAAGGGGATATAATTTAATGGTAATAAACTAGGGAAACTTACCAAGGCTTGTTTGTTCAGATTCTTTTCTGTGTTCTTTTGTCTTCAGACATAAGAACATGTCTTTCTTCCAGGTAGAGGATCGGCACCTCCCACATGAGAGTCATTTAAGCTACTTTAGAGGAAAATAAGAGAATTCTTTCATGACTTCCTTCAAGAGAGAAGGGTAGGGAAATAAATGTCAGAGAGACCTTCCTGCTTCTGCTGTTGTCTCCAATGTCAAGGTGCTGTATTTTAGAGTAGCATGCTCAGAACCCTATCAACATTGTATTTTTAAGTCATACTTTCTATGTACAAAGTAAAATGTACTTAAAATATTTGACACAGGTTTGGTAAATTCTGTAATAACACTGGAAAATAACTATTTCACCTTTAATGGGCTTGCAAGAGCTTAACAAACAGGTCTTCAACAAGCAAATAGATAGACAATTCACTACAAATGAGAAGAAATAACAACATAATAACAATAACAAACTTACCAGAAAATAGTGGTGAATGAGACACATCTTAACAGCTTTCAAGTTCTTTAATTTTTTTTTAATTGCTCTGTTTTCTTTCCCTGTTTTCTTCCTTCCTTCTTTTAATTACTTCCTCTTAAAATGTTTTTCTAAACTATTGGAAGCCAGTAATAGAGAGAGGGTTCTGTAAATTTCTCTTCCTCATCTCTCTTCTTTCCCATGCCCTACATAATAAAATCTGAAGACTGTTGTTAAGGAGGCCTGGGATTGTACCAGCATTTTGCTGTTATTCTTTCTGTAGCTTATCTTCATAGAGGATATGTTCTCAAGCCCCTCAGATTCCCCAGCAAAAGCAAAGCTTTAATTTCAGTTCTTTCAAAAAGCTTCCATTGCAAAAACTTCTCACAGTCAGAAAATTTGACACAGAACCTCAGGAGTGGATCATAACTGGACATGATCTTTTTTTAAAAAAAAACACATGTATTATTTTAGCACTAAGTAAAAATATAAAAATATTAAAACTTTTCACTGGAAATAATATTTTTCCCTTTAAGTTTAAAAATATGAGTTATTTATATTTATTACATAAACTACTTAAGACATTTTCATATTATTTACTGTTTACAGATTTGTGTGTTTCTTCATTTTGGAACATAAAATATATTGTATATGTCAAATGATTTGTTTATTAAATTCCCATAATGGAGGTTTTTACTTACCTGCCAAAATATCCATTCTTATCTCTTCTTTACCTTATCAATGGAAGAGATCTCCCACCTGTACATGGCTTGCTCCTCCATCCAGTCCTTAACCTGTAGTTCTGTTGGGGCTCAGAAAGTATTAGGGACTCCTAAAATCAAGGTTTCTCTAATTCCATCTTATCCCCCACCCTCACGCTCCAAGAGCTTGTAGGGATTCTTTTTGGAATTTTCTCTTCTCTTCTCTTCTCTTCTCTTCTCTTCTCTTCTCTTCTCTTCTCTTCTCTTCTCTTCTCTCTCTTCTCTTCTCTTTTCTCTTCTCTTTCTCTCTCTCTCTCTCTTCCTTCCTTCTTTTCTTCTTTTCTTCCTTTTCTCCTACCTTTTTTTCTTTCTCCTTTCTTTCTCCCTCTCTCTTTCTTTCTTCCTTTCCTTTTCATTTCTTTCATTTCTTTTTGTTTCTTTTCTTTCTTTCTTCTTCTTTTTGACAGGGTGTCACTCTATTGCCCAGGTTGGAGTTCAGTCGTATCATCATAACTCACTGCAACCTCAAACTTCTGGGCTCAAGCGATCCTCCTGGTTCAGCCTCCCAAGTAGCTGGGACTACAGCTTTGCGCCACCTTGCCTGGCTAATTTTTCTGGTTTTTTTTTTTTTTTTTTTTTTTTGTAGGGATGGGGCTTCATTGTGTAGCTCAGGCTGGTCTTGAATTCCTGGCCTCAAAGGATCATCCTGCCTCAGCCTTCCAAAGTGCTAGGATTATAGGCATGACCCACCACATCCTAAAACCGCCTTTTCACAAATCAATAATGGGGTGCAAAGCGAGGACTCTGGTAAGGGCCTAGCTAAAAATAATACACAGGCCTAGCTAAAAATAATGATAATAATTAGTAACTGTCCTCCTGCTTACTTATCTGTAGTTGCCACTCCAGAGTCACCTAGCTGGTGGTCATAAAGATTCTTAGATTCTCCCCATAGCTGGTGTCCATAAAGATTCTTAACTTTCTCCATAGATAATGTCACCTCTTTGAAACCTAAAGGTAGTTTTTAAGATATCTTCCAGGCCCCGCATTCCAGTGCATTGGGTGACCCACCCAACGGGCCAGCGGCCCGTACCAAGAAACCTACTCAACTAGAATTGTGACCCCAGGGACTGAAACAACACAAGAAGATGATTTCTATACCCCTATAATTTTGCCCCAATTAACAAACCCAATTGCCTAATCCCTTTTCTGTCAAACTACTCTTAAAAACCTTGTCTCCCAAATTCTCAGGGAGGTGGATTTGAGGAATTTCTCTCGTCTTCCCGCTTAGCACTATGCAGAATAAGGACACATTCTCTGCCATAAAACCTGCTGACTCAGCGTATTGGCTTCTTCCTGGGCAGCGGGGAAAATGAACTTGGTTGGGTGGCAACAATTCTGCCTGAAATTTTCTTATCCGATGAAGAAAGCTTCTTTGCAAAGGAAACACACCCTTCCTTTCCTACCTGAAATCTCATTATCTATCTCAGAAAGGAAGACTGAGGAATGCAGCCATACTTGGACTTTTTTTAAAACAAGATAATGCCTGCCTCTCAGACTCATTCAAACTCCAAAAAGAATCATTTATAAAATTTCTAATTATTTGTTTTCCTTAAAAATCATTTTCTGTTCCTCAAAAGAATCGTTTACATTCCCACCTTCCCTGCTCCTATGAAAAAGCATATGTAAGTTTTTACATCCCACTGGGTTATTCAGTAATCACTCTCATGCAATTCTTCTGTACTATCCACATGGAAATAAAATTTTATTTGCCTTTTCTTTTATTAATCTGCCTTTTGTCAGTTAATTTTCAGTGAATCTACAGAGGGAAGATTTCCCTTACCCCTATAATTCCTAAAGTTTTATTGACTCAGACTCACAAAGCAGTTGATTTTTGCAGGCACAATACAAACCCATGCATAATCCCTGTTGCATAGATTCTCTTTATTATTCACAAGAGCATTTTTGAATAGAAAAGAGTAAAAAAGATATTACAGAGATAATTTTCTAAATATTTGTTTTAATAAACAAAAGAAGATCACTTGTAAACATCAGAGCTTTAGCTAAGATTACTCATACCATTACTGATAACAACAAACTAGCATCCAGGATGCTGCGATTGAGTTCCATTGCTCTGCCCTACCACCTCCATAAGTATCATACTTCATCAAGCATCTTCTCTATTTCTTTTCTTGTCTACCACTTTTTATATATCCATTCATTATTTTTTTACCTGATCATTGATGTACACAAATTTAAACATTCTTATTTTAAATAACAATACCAATAATAAACTTTCCTAATCCCCACATCCCATTCTGTATAGCATTTTAGCTCCCTTCTTTAAGAACAGTCTATCAATTATTCACAAACCTCGCTGCATATTAAAATCACCTAGAAACTTTTAGAAAGTACAAATGCTAAGGCCACCACACCAGAGTGAATCAGAATCCCTCAAGATATGAAACTGGTAGACTATTATGAGAAAAGAAGTTCTACATTCTTGTCACTACCTCTTCATTTGTATTCATTCATGCCTCATTCAGTTGCAAGCTGGTCTCATCACTCCACCAAAGCTGTTCTCTTTAAGATTTTCTAAATTGCCAAACACAAAGAGCATCCTGTGTATTAAATGTAATGTCCTCACCTCCGCATCCCCATGACTTCAGCTACCAAATGAGTATTCATAATTACAAAGTCTGTAGCTCTAACTCAACTCCTTCCCTGGGCATTAGATAAAATATGCATATATGCAACAAACATTCACTGAGCATTTACTATTTGCTGGACATCCCATAGTCTTCTCAGAGCATTCATTCATTAATTTCTTATGTTTTTTTCCCCTTTCGCCACTGACCTCCCCAAATTCAAAACAAATAAATTTTTTAACAAAGAAACTTGGCAATACAGCATAGTCCATTCTCTAAAACATAAACGTAGGTGTAATTTTTCTTGTTTTTTTCTTTCTCTTACTCCCGGATCCAATTGGTTATTAAATCAGATTCAATTCTCACTTGCTAGTGTCTCTCTAATCTATTTCCTTGCCTATTCTCATTGTCAGAACCAAAAAATCCAGGTCTTCATCATGCTCTTCTTGAATTTTTCCAACTATTTTCTAATTTTCCTAGTCTTAAGACTCATCTATTTCTTATCCTTTCTAAACACAGTCACTACATTGAACTCCTTAAAATAATAGTGTGATCATATTACTTCCTTGATTAAAGTCTCTCATGGCTTGCAATAGTATTTTCCAGATTCCTTGGAAGGATGCTTTGTTGTGTGAGGTGTTAATATGTGTTCCATGAAAAAGACTGAATTAACAACATATTTTCTTCTGATACCTAGGAAATTATATCCATTAGACAATTACTATTATTGTGCTACATCTGATTTTAGGAAATAGCGTTCCAAAGTAGAGAATGGTAAGAAATTGTATGGAAGATCATTTTATGTATAAATATGTATGTCCAATCTGCGACCAGTGGCAGAGGCAGCAAAGTCCCATTAATTGTCATATAGAGAATTATCTATTTGATTGTAGCTGTTTATATTATATATCATAATATTTCAAAAATATTTTAGTATTTAAGTTTCATTGTATATAAGAGCATATTTATTATTTCTCAGAGCAAGTTATTAGTTCCAGTGACTATTTTGTTGTCTGCTATAAATATAATATTATTCCATATGTTGGTTTTCCTTCCATATGTTATGATTTTTAAAATACTTTCTTGATCAAATGAGTTTGGCATTATTGTCTTACCATATGGAATCCAAAGGAGCCTCATTCTTTGTTTGCCTTCCTGAACAGTCAGACCTCTCACATTTTCCAGTTACAATATCTCATTCTCTCATACTTCGTACCTCTGGTTTTTATTTATTGATTTATTGATTTATTTATTTTTGCACATAACATCCTTTCTACTTGATACTATTGATTATCCTGATTCAGTCTAGTTGGGGTATACAGTGAGTTGTCTATGTTCATGTCTGTTTACACCACTCTACTATTATTTCTGTTGCATATAGTATATAGCTAATATTAAATATTCAATGAATGCTAGCTGCCAAGGGCTGAATATTTATGTCCCCCTCAAATTCATATGTTAAAATCTTAACCCCTGATGTGATACTATTAAGAGGTGGGGCATTTGGGAGGTAGTTAGGTCAAAAGGATGGAGCCCTTAATAATGGCTCTAATCTATTTCCTTGCCTCAGAGAGTTCTCTCACCTTTTGTCTGTCATGTGAGAATACAATGAGAGGAGAGCAATCTGCAACCCAGAAGAAAGCCTTTACCAGAATCTGACCATGCTGGCATCTTGATCTAAGACTTCCACCTTTCAGAACTATGAGAAATAAGTGTCTGTTGTGTATAAGCCACACAATCTATGGTACTTTGTTATAGCCGCTTTAACTGACTAAAGAATTGGATAAATGAATACATTATTTGTATTATTATTTGACCACAATTCAAAGTTTAATGATTGAATTTATTTAGTTTTTTTAAATGAATTATACTATGAATTATTAATACAAATATGGAAAGTATGTATTAATTACTGTTAGTTTGCGACAAAGTAGACAAAATCCTAACAACAGGATAAGCCAACAGCATAGTAACAAAACAAAAAAAGCCATTTTTTTCAGAACTTATTCTATAAAATGTCAAATATAGACTGAAAAACACTTTTGTATTATAGAAATAAACAGAGCCATTAGGAGATTGATTGACTATAAGGAATTACATCATGCAGTTATGAAGGCTGAGAAGTCCCAACATCTGCAGACTAAGGAGAGCCAATGTATAGTTCTAGTCCAAGGCCTGAGAACAAGGAGAGCAGATGATGTAAATTCTACTCTAGAGAGCAATGTAGTAAAAACTCATCTTACACATTTTATGTTTATAGAAAATCCAGTTTGGATAAAGCAGTGTGAAGTGTTTCTGACCTTTACCAGAAATGCAAATAATGCCACTCCAACAAACTAGATTACAAAACGAGTTTAACAGCCTATAGAACAGCACAGGAATGATATAATATAATGTAGACGGAATAAGTCACTCCCTTCTCTGCGTTGTCATAGAGCATTGCTTAGCACTCTAATTGCTCTTAAAATATGCCATTCTTTTTCTTTTTTTCAATTATTACAAAAGCTAATCTTTTACTATGTATCAGTAACCAGAGTTAACCAAGTATCTGAGCACATGTAGAAAAGCATGTTGTAAGAATATCTTTGGAGATAACCGGAAAAGAGAAGTGGTTTTCCTTATCAAAACTTAAATCAAGGGGTATGATGTCCCCAGTGCATCACATCTCCAGTGCACAAAATAACAGCAGTTGTTCTTTAGTGCCTACACATAATTAGTTATTTCCCTTCTGTTATGCCAAGCAAGGTGACTTCCCTTCAAGGGTCACCTTTCATTCAAAAACCATCTTGGCTACATGTTTGCTAAAGCTATTAATTTAACAAACAAAGGCTGTGCTTTTGTATAAATGCACAAAGCCTTAAAAATGCTTCCAGTTTTTGGACAGTCACAATTGAGTTATTTGCAGAGGTATAAACATTCATCAAAGACCACCCATCTCTCTCATAGCACAATGCCAACCAGTTTAATGGTTGTTAAATCTGAGTAACAAGAATGTTATTAGCAGCTATTGTGATTGTACTTCTTTATTGTTTGCCAAATATGTGCTCTGAATTAAATAGGATGATAATTTAGATATGAGATTCTGATAAACAGAATGTGATTGAAGCACTTTTAACAGGAGAAATTGTATAGACATTTGGCAAAGTCTTAAGAGGGACCATATTTTTCTGATCTCATGCACTACTTGATATATTCATTGACCTTTAATTTTGCATTGGAAATGTCAGTCATTAAAAGGAAAAATTTACTTTTCTACAATCAAAGCTAAATGCCTATGATTACTACCTCTTCTTCTTTCTTCACAATTGTTACAATAGAGGAAGTATTCTTTCCTCTATCAAAGGGCAGATTCTCTGCCAATACTCTAGATTTCATCTCCCCAAGCTTTCACAAGATAGCCATTCTTAACCACCCTATGTAAAGCATACCTCTTTATTATTGTTTTCATATACTTTATCAAACCTGGTATCATTTTTCTAAAATGTCCATATTTTTCTCCTCACCAATAATTAAGCTTCATAATGACAGGGATTCTGCTAGTTTGTATTATATTGTCTGGTACATAGCATCTGTCTAACACATTGTAGGTGCTCAATTTTTAATTAAAATATAAAAGATTATGTGAGATGGTTACTGTGCTTAAACAAATTAGTTTGTCAATGAATTCTCATGTTATTACCAGGATTAAATAAGCTAGTAAGTATAAAACATTTAAAACAGTGCTCCATCAAAATAAGCTGTTATTAGCTAGTGATAATACTATTTTTATGAAATAATGAGCTTGACTTTAAGAAACAGCATTCTGGAAATTAGTTTGCAAACAAAAAAATGTAAGATCTATTACTGACTAACTATATGTCCTGGCACTAACTATATGAATGTCCTGGCACATACATGATTGGACCAACAGATACCTTAGTTCCTTTCCAACTAGAAAATTCAGCAGCTTTGCAGTTTGAGTCATTACAAAAGTGATAACATCATTGTGGTTAGATTCAATGAAAAAGCTTCCTAGATGATCTGTGATATAAAATAGGCTTTTTAAAACAACAAATATTAGAAAGAACTTTCCAGATCTCAGGCCTAGCATATAATGCACAGATGGATGAGACTCTCTTGCCACTTGCTGGGAGCTCAGTGTCTGATGAGCCTGTTATTTAAACTAATAATCAGAACACAGTGTGATCAATGCTAGCCTATGAGAGATATTTGTAGAAGTTGTTGTTAAAATCCAGTGGAGGGAGAAATTAATTTGGCTTGAAAGGTCCGGAAATGTTTTTTTATTTAAAAACCAGGAAAAGGGAGTAGGAATTTCCTAGACAAGTAAAAGTATAACTGTTAGCCACAGGGCATAAAATAAACAGATATACAAAACCACAACAGCACTTGGAAGGTTTGAAAAATGGCAATAGTCTAGACCTGCGGTCACCAAACCCCAGCCACAGACCAGTACCAGTCAGTTGAGTGTTAGGAACTGGCTGCACAGCAGGAGGTGAGCAGGGGGTAGGGCAGGGAAGCTTTATCTGTATTTACAGCCACTCCCCATCGCTCACATCACCAAATAAGCTCCGCTTCCTGTCAGATCAGTGGCAGCATTAGATTCTCATAGGAGCTCGAACCCTACTGTAAACTGAACAAACATGTGAGGGATCTAGGTTGCACGCTCTTTATGAGAATCTAATGTCTGATAATCTGAGGTGGAGCGGAGGTGGTGGTGCTAGCGCTGGGGAGAAGCTGCAAATACAGATTATCATTAGCAGAGAGGTTCGACTCTACAAGAAGTGTAATGCACTTGAATCATCCCAAAACCGTCTCCCCCTGATCCTAGTCCATGGAAAAATTGTCTTCCATGAAACTGATCCCTGGTGTCAAAAAGGTTGGGGACCACTGCCCTAAAGCACTAAGGATTGGTAGGTGGAGACAGTGATAAATGTAAAATATAAACTGGTCTAGAGCATATACTGGTTCAGAAGAGGAAAGGAAGAAATGAAAGTTGTAGAAAATAAACCAGGAAACTGAAGTTGGTAGCAATTTCTGAAGGGTCATATTTATTTGAAACAGCCAAGACTCTGTTGTAGAAAGGAAAATAATACTCAAAAAAAAAAAAAAAGGAGAACAACAACAATAAAACTCTAGCAATTATAAGCAAGTTTAAGAGCTTACAAAATCGAATGGAATGGGCTCTAGACTGCAGGAATGACTCCTCATGTCATATCTACAAAGGTTCAAGTAGGAATCAGAAAGCTATTGTTGCAACCACCATAATGGTCTCTCAACACTCATGCCGCTTGTGACACCACTACAAAAAAACGAATTGTCTTCACTTCTATGTAAGACAGCAGAAAACACACAAGAAAATATAAATATGAGTAATCAATAGTGGTTTTCTTCACCTTCTCACGTAGCACTTGCTCTTCAGTACAAACTGTCTTCCAAGCACTACCAGGAAACACATCCAAGTCTCACGCAAGTATTTCTAACTAGTGGAACATAATTTGCCTCCAGAATCCTAGTCCCAAGGAAATGTGAAGACAAAGTTTTTAATTCTCCAGTTTCTGTAGTTTAGAAGATACAGCAGAAATGTAAGTCAATCCAATATATCTACTGCAATGATAACTATGAAGTTTGAACTTTATCTTGTAGGATATAGGAAGCACCAAAGATTTAAATGTAAGGAGTTTCCAGAATAGATTTGAGAAAAGAGTATAGGTAACTTGGTGGTATAGTAAGAATGGTATGTACGTAGGAAAGTGAGAATAACTATCTGGATAAAAGGAAGTTAAGGGTAATAAAACAGATAAGGTAATCCACAAACTTGAAAAGGTCCTAAAATACTCATATAATATATGGGATTTGATGTAGATGATAAGAGGAAATAATCTATTCTTGAATGAAGAAGATGAAAGATGTTGAACATGCTTTAGGAATACTGCTCCTAAATTAACAGATAGTTTAAAGAAGGAGAGACTTGTAGTTGATTGGAGTAAGCTGTATATGTCTGAGAATGTCACAAAAAGGCCATGTGTACATGTATGTGTGTGTGTGTGTGCGTGTGTGTGTGTGTGTGTGTGTGTGTGTGTGTTATGTGGTGGCTCAAAGAAATATAAACTTCAATCTATTGTTCATTCAGTACAAATTCAGAATGCTAACTATGCTTTCCATTTAATAAAAAGATATTTATTATTATCCTTGTTTTACAGAGGAGGAGACAGAGGCATTGAGAGTTCAAGTAATTTTCCCAAAATCATAGAGCTACTAAGTAGTAGAGCTAAGTCAATAAAGATGAATAAGGTATCTTTAGTAGTAGTATGCTAGACCTGTTTCAAATACACAGGATTTCACACATAAAAATACACACAAACATGGCATGTGTCCTTATAAATTCTAACATTTTTTATTTTGACTTGGCAAAAATGGATTTTTATGTTCAGGGGAAAAATGTGTTTCTTGGACCAAAGCAACAGTGAAAAATGTTTTAACGTAAGATCTAAAAGCACTCTTGCCGGCTATTTCATTTTAATCTTACTTTGACGCTCCCCATAGTTTCCCTCTATGCCTGTAAATAATAATATTATCTTGTCAGTAGCCAATGCTAAACCTCCTTGCTGTCTGAAGACCCCTCAATAGTTGACTTTATTATCCTCTTCCTTCCTGCTATTTATTGTAAGAATAATTGCATCACAACCACAGACTGACAAATGAAGAAGAGCCTGAGGCCACTCTGAGTGTCAATTTTTCTTTCAAAATTACAAACCAGACCAAAACAAATATAGCTTTTAAAAAAAACTACAAAACTGATCCAAGCAAAAAAAAAAAAAAAAGATCAGAATCACCAGATTCAAGGACTAGAGATCTGAAGATAATATAGATCTAAATGTCACTTCATTTTCAAACTATCAGCTTTGAAGTTCCACTTCTTAGCTCCATTCGAAGGTCCAAGAGCTAGGTCCTTGTCATGTACAAGGCAATGGAAGATAGAAGTTGGTGTGAGAAGCCTGATAGTCTGTCAAAAGCCAACAAAATTAGGAAGAGCACAAGCATGTTCAACATCTTTCATCTTCTTCATTCAAGAATAGATTATTTCATCTTATAGTAATAAATGGCTTGTATTTGAATCTTAGCTCTGCCACTTATTAGCACATGATTTGGACAAATTATTCCAATATTTAGTGCCTCAGTTTTCTTATCTGTCAAATAGTAACAATAAATATATCTACCCAATGGAGTTGAAATAAGGATAAAATGGGTTAATATATGTAAACAGAGTTTGAACAGTATCTGCATATGGGCATCCTATGTAAGTGTTAGCTTACAGCAGTTATTGTCATTCCCTGACCTCAATCCCCTTGAAGAGACTTCCACATCTCTGGTTCCTACTCACAGAAAAACTACTTGAAAGAGTGATCAATAATCATTGTCTTCATTTTCTTTCCTCCTTTCTATCTTCAGCCCAGTTCAATTTGTTCTCAGTGATCACCATGCCATTGGAACTGCTTTTTTCAAAATTATCAGTGATATTCATGTTTCTCCATTCAAAAGCCATTGTTGATTCTTATATTACTTAACATCTCAGTGATATTCAACACTTTTCAGCACTATTTTCTTATTTAAACACTTGTTTTCATGGCTTCCACGAGATTCCATTTTTCCTGGGTGACACATTCTAGTCACACTCAGTGACACATTCTAGTCACTTTTAACTCCTACTTTCCAGCAAATAATAATTTAGTGCCACAGGGCTAGATCATAGGTTTTCGTCTCATATACTGCCTCATCCTAGGTATTCTCATACAACTTTCTGACTTTAAACAGCATTTTTATGTGACGTTTTATCTGAATTTTATGTGTGTTTTATCTGAATTTATAATTCCAGTTCTAACTGCAGTTCAGACTTCTCCACAGGCCTCCAGATCCCTACTGAAATCAGCTACCTATCTAATTGTTATCCCCACTTACAAATATAATAGAAATCAGAAACTTAAAATGTCCAAAACAAAATACACCCAACCTGCTATCCCCAAGCTTCTCAAAAAGAAGCCAGTTACTTCAAGTTTCTGTGATTCAATTCTTACAAACTTTGTTACAGTATCTTTGGGATAAACATCAAAGGAAAATGTAGTATATATTTAGATTGCTCTTTATGTTACAACTTTCTGCAAGTAAAAAACCATGCCTCATTAATCTCTGCATCAATTTAAAATTCAGGAAATTCTATTACCAAAAGGAAAGAGAGAATGGATAATGGAAAACAATTAGCAGTTTCTGCTACAAGTGATTGATAAATATTTTGCTTAAAAGTAGAACCTGGTGTTTTCAGTTTAGAAAATAATGATTAGTTCATCAAAATTAGCATGGCCCTGAATTTTATTTTATTATTTAAAAAGCCATGATTATAGTGTAAGATTTTTGTCTAAGCCATGAAACATATCAAAAATACCTCACAGTATTGTAGTATTATAATGGTAGAAATTTCCGTATTCTTTACACAGAGAAAAAGGCCAAAACTACATCTGTTGGTTGAATGTAATAGGTATAATGGGGTTTTTGATATTAATACTTTTGTTAATTTAAAATATATCAGAATCTATTGGCCAGAAATAATGTTTCAATGTTAAAATATGAATGCATGCAGAACATATTTGCTGTTTCTCTTCAGTGACTCTGCAAAGCTACCCAGAGTCAGCTCATCTCCATCTTCAGCTCTGCAAGTAAACAAATAAAACAAAACAAAACAAAAAGCAGAGAGGAATCACTAGAGCCCTTAATGCCCAGACTTGATTTATGATGTACAAATGCTCTGGATTTAGAACCAACTTCCTTCTTCTTACTTCAAATTAAATTACCAATGTACTTGGCTCCTGATAATTTTTCACTCCAGGGCTATGGTTTTTTATTGTCATATTTAGAACTAAAAAATGTATACATATAATAGAAGCAATAATAACCAAGGTATCCAGTCTTAAGAGTCAAATACCAGTTTGGATTTAGCTTTGACTCAAGGCCCTTTGATTGACACTTCCATTGCTAGAGTTAGCCCAAGTTATTTCAAGATCCAATTAAATTTCATTTTGCCTTATCTGCAGGTTATCATTCTTGCATGAATCATCTCATCCTGGCAGGATCTTGATTTAAGGATTTAAAATTCAGTGAGGCTCAAAGAGATTTTGCAAGTTCGTAAATAGTATAGGTTTGTTTGGTAATATAAAACCTGAAGATGGAATGCCAGCTCCCGAAAGGTCTCAGCAGCAGTTACACATGTCACATACTGCACTCTCATTTACAATCAGGATGACTTTTATAGCTGTCTGGTTCACAGTTTTCTCTTATGGCCTGATTTCAATATTTCTTCCAGGTATATACTTCTCACAAAATTCTGTTTGTCCCCAATTCATTGACCTCAGGAGAGAATGTGAAGAAAGAAATCAGTATCAGTGAGCACTCTGACAGTACACTCTGAAGGTACTTTTACTTTAGCACATTTTTACCCAAACCAGATAGTTTTTTTCTCCTATGGAACGTAGCTTTTAGTCCCATAAGTCATACATCATATAGAAGCCACTAGATATATAAACATCTATAGATTTATAGGTGACCCTTGAACAACTCAAGTTTGAACTGTACAAGTCCACTTATACATGTATTTTCTTTTTCCTCTGCCATCCCTGGGACAGCAAGATGAATCCTTCCTCTTCCTCCTCCTCAGTCAACTTAATCAATGTGAAGATCACGAGGATGAAGTTATTTATGATGATCCATTTCCACCTAATGAATAGAAAATATATTCATTCCTTATGATTTTTTAAATCACATTTTCTTTTCTCTAGCTTACTTTGTTGTAAGAATACAGCATATAATAGACATAATATACAAAATAGGTGCTAATCAACTACTATTTATGTTATCAGTAAAGCTTCCAGTCAATAGTGGACTATTATATTAGTAGCTAAGTTTTGGAGGAGTCTGAAGTCATACACTAGTTTTTGGCTGTGCAGGGAGATGGGACCCCTAACTCTCACATTTTTCAAGGTCAACTGTACATATAGATGCATCTATAGATATATAATTAGATATTATAGATATAGACATAGATGAAATTAGATATAGATGTAGATATAGGAGCATCTATAGATATATAATAGAGATTAATAAGGAGGGTGTAGGTTAGAGCAGTGTCATCCAATAATGATATATTGTTATCAGTAGTAGGATGATAATAAGTTATTTGCTATTAATACTGGCAAAAGTCCTGCAGTTTACAAATACAAAGAGTGACATAAAGTGAAGAAAGAAGACTAAGAAAGAAGGCATTTAGAAGTCTCTCTGAAATATATAATTTTTTTTTGAGACAAGATCTCACTCTGTTCCCTGGCTAGGGAACAGTGGCATCATCATAGCTCATGACAACCACAAACTCCTGGGCTCAAATGACCCTCTTGCCTCAGCTTCCCAAGTAGCTGGGACTACAGAAACTCACCACAACACCTGGCTAATTTTTAAATTTTTTGTAGAGAGGATGTCTTGTTATGTTACTCGGGCTGGTCTCAAACTACTGGCCTTAAGCTAAGCTCTCACTTTGTCCTCTCAAAGTGCTGAGATTACAGGTGTGAGCCAACATGCCTGACCTGGAATATATAATTCAGAATATTCATGTGGAAATGATATGTGGGCTGATGTTTATAGACGACCAAATTTCTTGTATGCATGTGGATATGTCACTCAACTATTTTTGCTATAATTTTGTATGATGCATCTGTGAACAATGATGTCCTCTTTGAATTTCAAGATGGATGATCTGGTATTTTAAGCTATTTCTAATTCATATGTATATTAAAGATTTAAAAATGTTTAATTGAAATTATGTCAATATTTCATATAATACAAAAGAGAGTTAATTATATACACATGCCTATTAGATTAAAAAGATAATAAGTCATCATGCTTTTCTTGCTGCTTAGCATAGGCAACATAGCATGGTGAAGAAAAGCACACATTTGAGCCATAGAGTTTGACTCCAAATCAGATCCAGCATTTGAAAGCAGAATGATCATAGTTTAATTCTGTAAGCACTCTGGGCTGTAGATTTTTCATCTATAAAATGGGGATTTTGAAACTTAGAGATTGCAGCCAAGATGGCTGACTGGAGACATCACTTGTTGGATCATCACAGCTGGAAGGTCGTATATTGGACTGAGGAAAGTGGAGAGCAGTTGCAGCCTAGGTAGAGATGGCCAGGGACCCATCCATGAAAAACAGCAAAGCGGGGAGAGAGGAAGATAATGAGAAGAAGACAGTGGTGTGGACAAAACTCGGAGAGGCTCAAGGAGCCCAGTGAAAGGGTAAGGGGGGCTTCCTCTCCCCGACCTAGGTACCTTTGGTGGAAAGTGGGATACAGAACATATTGGGGGTGTTTCTACCCTCCATGAGCTCAGGCATGGTAGCTAAATAAGAATAGCTGGGTGAACCAGCTAGCCCCAAGATTTGAGTTGTTAAAAAGGGACACCCCATGAGAGAGTGCCACAAGAGACTGGAGTTCTGGCTTTCTTACACCTGGACACTTCCTCCTTTGCACCTCCTCCAGTTACAGTACCAGAAAAAGTAGTTTTGGCTCAAGTTGGCTGGTAGCAGTGGCCCCTCCCCTCCATTGCAACTGTGAGAATACTCTGAGCTGAATACTCTGAACCGAAGAGCATACAAACAACTGCTTCTCTAGGTCAAGTGCATGTTCCTGGCTAAACACGCCACTGAGAGTGGAACGCCAAAATTTGCAAGCTTCCTGCCTGTTGGTGTTTTGTGGGATTGCATTATCTGCATTCTGCTAGGAAAATAGCCTCCTAACTCTTCTCGCTATCTAGCTTAAAGCCCTTCAATTTGTCCTGGGCTTAGCCAATAGTCATCTTTTTAACATGCAGATCTGATTATATCTCCTCTCTGCTTAAAACCTTTATAATGGTCTCCATTTTCACACATTCCTGAACATGCTATATAAAGAATTTTATGAACAGGTCTCTAAGCTTCCAGCTTCATCTACTACTTCCCCCAGCAATGCTGAACTTTACTCTTCCATAATACTGAACTTTCTTTTGTTCTTTAAGTGCATTGTGACAATTGACTTATCTCTGCTTTTTTTATGTACTATGTCTTTTGCCTGGATTTGTCTTTACCACTTACCCCAAGCTACCTATTAAACACCTTCATCCTTCAAACCCAGCAGATTTACTTAATCCAGAAAGATAGGTATTAAGTGCTATTGCTCTATAGTTCTCTGTTTTAAATCTTTTTCTATTCTTTTAGCATTGATACAGTTCCTCTCTGAATTATCTCAACCATTTCCCATTTTTTCGATTATTGATGACTCCCAAAGTGGGGATAAGACCCTCTTTCTGAATGTTACACACACATATCCAACTGCAATGTATATATAAAAGACACAGCTTAATATGTATAAAAATGACATCTTATCTCTCCTTGAATTGCTTCTTATTCAAGATTGTTTTTGCTTTAGAAAATTGCACAACCATTTATTTAAGAAAAAAATCCAGAAATCATCCCTGACCTTTCCTTCACCCTCATGCCTTATGTCATCCAACATGCAAAACCCTGAAGAGATCCCAGCCATTATGTTGGCATTGCTGCGGTTTACATATTTCCCAATGCCATGGTCACCAATGCTGCTGCCAACACTGTTGCTGGCATGTGTGTATTCATCTCTGCCAATGTCATGCCCCAATAGTGCTGCTAACACCATCAGCACCGACGCTGCCAATGCCTCACACTTTTCTGTCCCACAGCAATTATAGAGCAATAGCTCTTCTAACTGGCACTTTTTAGTTTATGTTTCAGCCCTTTTGTCCAAGAATTTGTGTGTGAGATAATGAAATCCGGGATATATAACAGTCTCAGAAACACAAACCACACTCAGAGTTATTTCTTTCTTCTGTGTTCAATATTTGCCAACAATCCTTCAACTGAACTTACCCATCTTGACCCTCTTTTCCCCTAGGATGAATTTTTATTTTCCTAGGAGATTTTTTTATCCTCCATGTAAATACACACCTGGCTGCTGTTCACCAGTTCTTCAAATTATGCCTGAACACATGTGAATCTGACAGTAAACACAGCTTAGGCTCATGCAAGGACTATTATCATATACACTTAATTATTTGTTAGTCAATGAATAGTTGTTGAAAATATAAGTGAATGTTTATGCACTTTTTACTTATGTTAGGTTTCCTTTTTTTCTGTTAGACCTTTATTCTTATGTTAGGTTTCCTTTTTCTAAAATCTGTGTTCCAAATGGATTACATTTCCTTTTACTGAGCTCTAAAGAATTATTTTTAAAGAGTTAGGAACATGTAAATTACAATTGTCATTTCAACTGCTCACAAAATGAAAATATAGATAAATATTGTTATCCTGTAAATCTTTAAGAATATGATTTCTTTTGTCAAGTTGTAGCTAATCTGTTAAAAGGAAAAAGAAATAAAAAACAAGTTATCCAGTCTTTTCTAAGGCAAGCCTTTTGTATATTCAGTGCCTAGCACATTATCTGGCATATTTTATTTTAGGTCCTCAATACCTATTTGAGAAAGGAGAGTCTCTTAGTTTATTTTCTGCTGCTATAACAAAATAGCACAGAGTGGGTAATCTACACAAAAAAAGAGATTTATTCTCTGGACAGTTCTGGAGGCTGGGAAATTCAAGAGCATGATACCAGCATCTGGCAAGATTCATCCCATGATGGAAGAGTGAAAGGCAGAAGTGAGCACATGAGGTGAGAAAAAAAAGGGGGTACTGAATTCCTATGATAACTAACCCATTCCTCCAATTATGGCCATTAATTCATTTAGGAGGATGGAGCCCTCATGGCCTAATCACCTCTCAAAGGCTCCACCTCCCATCACCACCACATTGCCAATTAGGTTTCAGCATGAATTTTGGTGGTGAAATTCAAACTATAGCAGACTGTTATCCTGCCGAAGCTTCACTTCTCATAGCCTGGAATCACTTAAACAAGGAATCCATGTGCTATGGTCTGAATGTCCCCCTAAAATTCATGTGTTAAAACTTAACCACCAATGTGCTAATATTAAGAGTTGGAACCTTTAGGAGGTAAGTCATGAGGGCAAATCTGTCATGAATGGGATTAGTGACCTCATAAAAAAGGGTGAGAGAGACTTTATCCCTTTTGCCATTCTATCCCTTCCACCATGTGAGGACACAGCATTCAAGGTGCCATCCTGAAAGTAGAGACCAGACCCTCACCAGACACTGAACCTGCTAGTGGCTTGATCTTGAATTTCCCAGCCTCCAGAACTATATGAAATAAATTTCTATTATTTATAAATTAGTCTGGGATATTTTGTTATAGCAGCAGAAAATGGACTAAAACACCACATCTACACCTTTTTAATGAGGCTGGAAGAGTGTGATGGTGTTCACTTCATTATCATGTTCCTTTAATGGACATGTGAGAAAATAGTATGAGAGCTATATGATATGATAATTAAAGATTACTTACAGAAGAACCATAAAACCATGTAAAATCTACTTATTGTGAGAAGATACAGTCATTTGAGTCAGAAATGCTATAGACATTGAAAAATATTCTTCTCCTTCTGTTTGCTTGTTTTCAAAAAATCATGTAGTTCCAACAACATATCATTCAGATCTCACACTGAAGCCCAGATAAATTCATTGAGAATGAACAGCTATAACACTATGTAATTAATGCAATTTATTTGTTAGGTAATGTGGTCCTATCTGCACAATGATTTCCTGGAGTGCTTGTTAAACACACAACTCCCCAGAGGCACTAGGGCTCAGAAATCTGGGTTTTACCAGCACCCCAGGTAACTGATGCACACAGAGTTTATAAGGTACTGTTTGAAGGAATTGCTAGTAACAACATGGATTTATGCCAGCTAAATTGGTATAGATATAAATAAATGATATTGGAAAGAGTATCTTATGTTTAAATTAGTATTGAATAAAATACAAAGCATAACTGAGAGTCAAGAAAAATTTTGTTTGGTGATATTTTTGCCTGGTATCTGCTTCTGCCCAATGTCATGCTTATTCCTTTCCCTTGAATCAAGATTTTACTTTATGTACCAGCTAAAACTTTTTATGACTTTAATAATTTTTTAGAGATAGTAGTCAAGATGTCAAAATCAACTCGTGGGTAAAATTGCATGAGGCAATCCAGATGAGATAAAACTCATATTTATGTTTTAAGTATATAATAGATACATAATAGTTGAAAGAACTAGTTTGTTGATAACTATGACCTTAGGTTATTTAAAAAATTCCTTGGTGTAAAAAGTAGAATAATAATTTTTTTTTTCTGTGGAAGAAAACTAAGTATTTCACACAACCTTAACCAACCTTCATTCTGCACAGTTTTCTCTCTTTTCAACCAAATACCCTTTGCCTTAGCTTCTGCTCTTGCACACTTTAAGAAGCTTTAAAATTTTTTTATCTCCTTCCTTGTTGGGACAGAGAGCACATACGTGACTCACACTTAGAAAGTATATAAACTGAATGTCCAAAAAAGGAACCAGCCCAGCTAAGCAACTCTTTTCCTTTCTTTGTTGGATACCAGTGTAGGCTCTAATGAGCTCAGTCTCCTGGGGAGCATTTTAATGGTTTTTCCCACCTCCCTTGATGACCATGTTTATGCTGAGTTTTGATACAGTATATAGGACTCGTGTAGTAATTAGCATTCAAATGGACCAGTGATTTTCCCTTTCAGTGAGTGGATTGTCAATTTTCAGATTTGGAAATGGAATCCAATGAGTAAGAGCTTGTGATAATCAAGACATATTAACAATTCAAATCCTAAATTAAACATCCAAGATAGAAGGTGAAAGGGAAGTATCACCCCTGTCAGAGACAAGTTAAAAAACCAAAAGGGAATAAAATAATGAAGACAGTGAACTATCATGGTATATAGTCTATTAGCAAATGTAAGTAGCAAGAAAAAAAATATATGTAATGTATAATGCCAAAGTGATATTGAATGATAGAATATGTTGCTTTTTAGTTTTAAAATTTTTTACTATCTTTAACCACTCTTTGTATTGTTTTCAAAATAGTCATTGATAAAATTTAGGCAAGAGAAAAATGAAGTAAAAATTCAGCATAACTAGTTAACAGGTTTTTTAGGATATTTCAGAGAATTACCTGTAAACTTAACGAAAAACTGGCAATTATTCCATACAAAACTTGAGAACCACATCATTTTATATTTCCGTAAAGATTGTTAATGTACCTGAAAGCATTTAACATTTAATATGGTAATCTTTTGAGACATAGATCCCTTGAAAAATTTAATGAAATCCTTGTACCTTCTCATTGGAGAAATGCACATCTATTCATACAAACAAGTTAATTGTACTCTTTTTTTATCATTACATTAAAAAAGTAGAACAAATAAAAGTGGAATGACTTTACCCTTGAAGACTTTAGTGAATAAGTCATATAATTTATATACATATTATTGGTTTAATTATGATTTTTCCTTTATTCCCTAGTCTATGCCTATACTGAATAGTTAAAGAGTAATAAAACAATAGCAACAAAGGCCTTGAAAAAAGACTTAAAGTTAATTTTACTAAATAATTTTCTCTGAAACACTTGGAAAATAATGAAAGAATGACACCTCGGCGAGCAATAACCTATCAGGTTTGCAAAACATCAAAGTAGTCATTGTTGTTCATCTACAAAAGAATAAGAAAGCAGAAGAAATTAAACTACCATAAACTACCCATATTTTATTTAAAGAAATACTTTTGCTACATTTATGCCCTACACAAATAGCATGAATATATTTTTAGCACAATTAACCAAATACCCTTGAGCCTCTTTTCCTGTTCGTGGCTTTAGGTTGGTTAATGTGAAATTTAATTTGTGCTAATCTTCTCAAGGTCAGTAAAGTGTGAAATATACTGTACACTGGATTTACCCAACTTACAGTAGCACTGAAATTGTAAAATTATAGAAAACAATGTCTTAGCATTTTCTAATGGAAAAGAGGAAGAAATGCGGAGGATTCATTATCAGAGTCAAAACTACACTAAAATTACAACGGAGAGGTCGTGTCCCAGCTAGGCCTATAGGGACTGCAAATAAGAAGAAGCTTTTGAAATGAATTTAGAAATCATGGAAAGACTACTTAAAGTCATGGTTACAAATTATTTCTTTATAATCTGGAATCCAAGAGGATGTTGCCCCTAACAAAATGTCTGATCTGGTCTCAGAAACTATATCTTCTAATGTCAGAGTGGCCAAAATCTGGAGTTTCTCTTTGTATAGGAAATAACTGACCCAACTCTTTCCAAGCTAGAAAAATATGGACCCTATATTTAGGGGACGCTCTGAAATCATTTAGGTGGCCAATCTAGTTACATACCTGATTCATCTAAAAAGCATTAGTGGCACAAATAAGCAACTTTTAAATGCACAGTAGGTGGTAAGGAAAATGGGTGTGGTATACAATTTGTATTCTAAATGGCACAAGGCTATTACATTGGAAGAAAATTCTACAAAACACTTAATGGATTAAACTTGAAAAGGAGTAATGATGTGAAAAAAGTATATAGGAGAAGAAGCAAATTGCATGCAATAAGGCAGAAAATAAAATTCAGTGAGATTTAGGTTTGTACAAACAGTTATCTCAAAGAAGCTGCTCAGTTTGCATTCTTTTCTAGGATCTCATAACAGATCTATAAAAATGCAGTAAGGGTTGAATAACTTGATCCTACAAAATTAAAATACATGTGTGTGCACATGTGTATATATCTATACCACTCAGCTAAATGATATTGAAAACCACTTTTTAACCATATACCAGCATTTAAAGGAAATACAAAGCAAATAAAGTAGAAATTCATTTAAAATAATTCACAGTAGCCCTATTACAGTATTCCATGATGAGCTCAGATAATACACATAGTCAGATAAAATACATAAAATTCTTTGAAATTTAAAGTTCTATGCAAATATAAAGTATTATGAAATATAATACTTTACATGGCAAGGCAGAAAAATATTAATGTATTGTGAAAGTAATTTTATCCTTTTATGTGATTGTACATACACATTTATGGAACCAATAGTTGTGTTAGTCTTCCTATCTGAAGATGATGGTATGAAACTACTTTTAATATGTGAGTATTTTAAGTTATTCATTATGGAAGCTACTCAATTTGGAAATAAAAAATGAATGGAAAAAAATTTAAAGAGTCATATTTAGAATGATTTATTTGTAAGGGAAGAATAGGAAAAAAGATAATTTAAAAAAATGAACTTTATTTCCTGACTTCAAAAGAACTCCAGATTTCACATTTATTTTGAGATAGATGCCAAAATTTCTGTATAACCTATCCAGAGAAGATGTTGAAAATTATAACACCAGAACCTTTTAAACTAAACTAGAAAACAGTCCCAAGAATATATATTAGAGAACATTCTAGATAACCAGCTGATTGGAATGATTAAAGTAATTCTCTTTATTGATCACAATTGGAAAAATAATGTACTATCTCAAGATAGTCAACACTTAGCTATGGCTGTGCTCTTACCATCATAATTATTCATATGTGTTATGAAACAGTTGACATCTTATTTATGTGTAACTGTGTAGTAATCATGTCATTCTCTAGCTTAATGAGTGATTTAAATATTTAAATAACTAACTATATAGGCTTTTAGTGATAAGTGTCTGCAAGACAAAATAATATATATGCATTGCATGTTCTCAGGCATGTCTCCAAGTTAAAAAAATTTAGTTACAACTTCTTTCTACCCATTTGAATTCTATTCTTCCTTCAAAGATCAGCATTGGGTTCTGCCTCCTTCATAAAGCATTGTCAATGTTTTTTAGCTGAGATTGATAATTCCCATTTCTGATCATCTAGATGGCCTTTATTTAAAATTTCTAAGACTTATTAATCAATTAGAAATACCTAGAGAAAATCTAGGGTCTGGTTTTGCAATCCAGCATTAGAATAAATCTGTTTAAATAATACTGGCAAAACAGAAGCTTTAAAAGAAAAACAGAGACATAACTGAGGCATAAAATTTGTCAAAAGACATCATAAAGTCATCAGACAAAAAAATGTGGGGAAATGACTTACAATGCAATGACATAAGATTAATACCTAAAAATATAAAGAGTTTGGCAGTTCATTGAAGACAAAATGCAAATGTCAATAAATGTATGAAAAGATGCTCAAGCTCATTAAAATTTGAGAAAATGTAAATTAAGTAAGGAGATAAAATAGGCAGCTCATCACTCCATGCCCCTAACTTGACTAAGTTTTTTTCCTTCATATCACTTAATATCATCTGACATATGTTTGCTTCTTTACCTGTTAATTACTTGTGTCTCCCTCCTGGAATATAAGCTCCATGAGAACACATCATGCCTTTTGTTCATCAATATAATACCTAGAGCAGTATGTGACATACAGGAGGAACAGAAGCAATCTGAACATGATGATATTACTTGACCCCCACCAACTGGTAAAATTTTAAAAAGAATAATTATACCTATTGCAGACTAGAATGTGGGCATATACTTCACATTGCTAGAAAACTGTGAATTATGACAGTCATTTTGGAAAGCAATTTTATAACAGCTATTAAAATTGGACACCACAATCTTATTCTGGATTTATATCCTAGAGAAATGAAAGTACAGGTATGTAAAAGATACACACACACACACACATCTTGGCCAGTGTTCAATGCAAAAAAAGAAGAAAAGGTGAATGCTTACCAATAGAGAAATGGTGGAGCAAATTTCTGTACATCAATGTTTTAGAATTTTATGCAGAAAGAAAAATAAGAGTCAAATGTCTCCTAACTCCCATAGTTCAATTAAATCATTCTGTATTCTTTATCTTTCCCTTACTTTCTAAAAGTAACAACTACTAATCTGACCAAGTAAGCCGCTCTATTTAATGAAAACCAAAAGCCACTAAATCTTTTCTTACAGCATGGCAGAGCACAGTTCTGTAACAGTACCAAATATGAGCGATACCATCCTGCCAACTGATCCTTCTCTCCTCTCCTCTCTGGCAACACACATAGCTTTTGGTAAAGTGCTGTACTCCATCTATAATCTTAGTTGATTATAAAATAAAATTGCCTACCTGAAAACAACCTCAATAGTGTGCAATATTTTTGGTGAGGCCAAGAGGATTGAAGATAGCAAATATATTGAAAACAATGCAGGTGGACACCATGCACACAAGTCACAACTAGAGTTTGAAGAAACCAGTGTGTATCAGTAAAGTATTTCGTATGAAAGACATCCAATAAATGTGTTCCCAATTTATAAAAAGTAAAGCACTCCTCTTTGTGTTTCAAAATTCTGCACTAAAATCTGACAAGGGGGAAAAAAGATGATTCTGCGGAATGTGTGTGTGTGTGTGTGTGTGTGTGTGTGTGTGTGTGTGTGTGTGTGTGTCAACCCAAAGCAAACACTGAATCTGTAGTTTGTCCTTTCAGTTTATGAGGTTCAAGTTAACATTATCTCCTAAATTCAGTAATTCAAATTGAGATGACATAAATTAATTTCACTACTTTTTATTGTCTAAAGAGTGGCATTAACCCAGGTGGGCATGGTTGTGTGAATATATGAGTGTTATTTTTTTAGGGAAAGACTATACTATTTTTGTGATGAAGAGAAATGCATTACGTGCAATTATGAACTTGAGTTAAATCTTCCTTTATTATTCATGCTCAAGAGAATTTGAGATCATTTTTTTTTTCCTTCATTAGTTCTCTTGGGAATAGGGCTTGATTAATCCATTTTGATTTTTGACATTTTCTTCTCAAAGCAGTTCAATGACAAGAATTAGGCAAGTTTTTTTCTATTTCAATTTTTGTCATTAAAACTATTTTTAGTTAAAGTTTAGAAGTATTTCAAGTATAGATTTTCTTCTGAAGCCTGGCTTTGAGTGAGGGGGGGTCAGATAATGAACCCATTTATAGCATTACTTTATGCTCTCTCTTCTGTTTCAAGACTTCCAAGGAATTAATTAAAAGTTGATAGGATTGCCCCTAAAACCAATTATCATTTGATCAGAAATGCTGAACACACATTATTGAGTTTTTAAATGAATTGAAAAAAATTTTAATCAGTCAACAACAGCATTATCTTAATTTATAAACATTAATACAAGAAAATATCTGATTTGTTTTAAATGATTACTTTATGCTGTATTACCAGTATTATCTCTTTCTGCTATTTAGATGTCTACCAGAATATCCCCAATCTATAATAACAATGAACAATCATGCATAATTTCTCTGATATTGAATAGAGTGTTCTAGTTGAGGTGTTTCTGAGACATATGTTTAGAGACACAGCATTTTACCAGATTTATATTGCATTTCAATTTCTCAGTTGATGAACCCCTCTAACCTATTTGTCTTTTCAATCTTGCAATATGGAGGACTGATGGCTTCGGGGACTTTTGCCCTCTAACCTTTAAATCTGTTTTCTTGTCATTGTAACATGACTGTCCCATTTTCCATAAACACATTTAATTTTTCTTCCTCCACATATATGCACACACACACACAAATACACAGTATGAGATTTATAAAATTTACAGGCAGAGATTGAAATTATTTGCATTGTAGGGTTTTTTTTTTTTCATATTCTCTTTTAAAAAATTAAAAAAATAAAGAAAGGAAAAAGACAACAAACTCCTTGGAAACAATGGCTAGTACTGTGGTATATTTATCATGGTGGGACACTGTGTTAAAAGCCTAACTGTAATTCTTTAATTTAAAGATGAGGAATTAAAGCTCAGAGATGTTGAGTAACTTGCCAGGGTCATCTGGGAGATTAAATATTCAGGCCAGAATCTGAATTCTCACTCTCTCACTATGCTGCCGTGTCACGGTTATTTCAGAAGGACACTCTGGGCCTAGCGCAGAGCTACAGGAAATGCTACAAGAAGAATGACACGATACCCCCCAGTTTTCAAGACCTCCAGGACGGCACCAATCTTAGTTTTGACAATAACTTGCAAATAGTTTGGCTCAATAAAGTTTGCTGAATCAATGAATAATTGAAGAAAGAAGCAAGTCTTGTATAGGCAATTCTCATTTTAGTAACAAACTCAACTCTTAATATTCAGTAGTAACTTTGTTATTTGAACTTCAAATCCACTTACATGTAAGGCTTTATCTATAGGGATTGTAGTATTGTTTCAATTACATTGGGAGATGGTTCTCCATTTGTCACTTAAACTGGGCTCCAAGGACTTTGAAAGACAGTTCTTTATTTACTTAATAATTGATAATTTAGGAAATGTTCTACATTTACTCTATGACCTTATGTGACATACTCCTTGCATACTTTCCCATAACCCTGATGAGGTGATTATTCTTATTTGACAATCAAAGTGTTAGGCAGTGGGCAGCCAAAGTAGCAAGGACATGATGTGATGAAATCTCAGTTAAGGCTGGGTGCAGTGGCTCACACCTGTGATCCCAGCAGTCTGGGAGGCCGAGGCAGGAAGATCACTTGAGGTCAGGAGTTCAAGACCAGCCTGAGCAAGAGGCAGACCCCGTCTCTACTAAAAATAGAAAAATTAACTGGCTTGGGGGCACCTGTAGTACCAGCTACTCAGGAGGCTGAGGCAGGAGGATCCCTTGAGCCCAGGAGTTTGAGGTTGCTGTGAGCTGGGCTGATGCCACGGCACTCTAGCCCAGGTAACAGAGCAAGATTCTGTCTCAAAAAAAGGGGGGGGGGTGCAAATCTCAGTTAAGATCCTTCTTTTTCCAATCTTTATGTGGTGATATGTATTAGCATTACATTACATAATTCCTTGAACATGATTTATCCAGTTAATTCTTATTTTCCTTTATACTCTGTTTTATTACAGTTGATGGGGAAGATATCAGAAGTCTTTCTTACTACCTTCATAAACCTTTCTGATAATAAGCTGAGAAAACAAGAATAAAATTGCCCCAATATATTACTAAATTTTCAGTCCTTTGTACGATATGGCCATAATTCTAATAAATCTTCAAAATTTTGGCAGTAGAATGGTTTATTTCCACAAATACATTGTTGTCTCCTAAAGACTGGTAGAAAAAAAGAAAGAAATATTGTGTAGTTTTCTATATTACCACATCCTGAAATTTCTTCACATATATCTCCATTTTTATACAGAGTAAGATCTTCTGAATTATTTAGTTGTTTCTGGTTTGTTTAGCACTTTCCTCTTTGAGCCACCCGAGAATTGCATCCATGTGCTATTTCTTGCTAACTAATGAAAATGTCAAAGATCAGGTTTAAAAATGTTAAATAAAACTGAGCCAATCAGTCCCCTACCGTCGTTCATTTTGAGATCGACTTTGTTCAAAGACTGCTTTACTCCCTGTTGTTACTTCTTACCTAAGCCTCTAATTGTCAGTAAACATTATCAAACAGGTTTTGGGATTTTCACTGTGAAATATATGCTCTTGACTATGATCAAAAGTAACCATTCAAAAGCAGGATTAAGTGAATATCATTAATTCAGACTGTTAACCAGAGGAATGCTAAAAATCACCCAAATCGTCCTCTCAAAATGCTAAAATATTCTCAAAGATTCATTTTCTTGAGAATTTTTTTGGGGAAAGCATCAGGAAGATAATAAAAATTTTAAAAATAATTTTTCCAATTATAACAGATAAGTAGTCCTTATAAAATCACACCAGTAAATATAACTACCCCCCCCCACCCCTGCTTTTTTTTGTGACAGAGTCTCCATCTGTTGCTTGGGCTAGAGTGCAGTGGCGTCATCATAGCTCACAATAACCTCAAACTCCTGGGCTCAAGCGATCCTTGGGCCTCAGCCTCTCCAGTAGCTGGAACTACAAGTGTGCACCACCATGCGTGGCTAGTTTTTGTTTTTCCATAGAGATGGGGGTTCGCTGTTGCCCAGGCTAGTCTTGAACTCCTGGCCTCAAGCAATCCTCCCACCTCAGCCTCTGCAAGTGTTAGTATTACAGATGTGAGCCACCACATCTGGCCTGAGATAACCACTCTTAACATATCTTATTTTCTTCCAATATATTCATAAATTTGAGACTGTAACATACATAAAATTGTGTTTATATCCTGATATTTTTTACTTCACTTATATGCTGTGAGCTTTCTCAGATCCTTAAAAATGTGTGATATGTAATGTCTATGTAATTCAAGGTATCCACAAAGTGAGGAAACATAGAATAAACTTATTTTAAAGCAATATGTAAACTATATTTTCAAATAATGCTCAACATGTTTTCAGGTGAATTACCTCTAAATTTACAGCAATGGGTCCAATTGCTAATCTGAAAACAGTATAATAAATATAACAGAATGTTGAAAGTGTGTAGAAAACACAGAGGGAAAAAAAGGTGTATTTATTGTACTTTCTTCAGATTAACACTTCTACCCACAACTTTAAATTCAGAGATGCTTCATCTGAAAATTGTCTCGAGGCTAAAGAAAAATAATTTAAGTACATTATTTAAAAGTACAGCCAAGATATGATTTGGAAATAAGTTTACATTACCTTTCTCACAAATCGTTTCTCTAGTTGAAATTATATAACCACACTTAATATCAGTTTTTGGTATCTCTCGTTTTTACTGGTAAAACATATCAACTGCCATTTATTTTTATAGCAAACAAGAAAGATTGGCAAATTTTCACAACACTAATACAAACTCTCACCCTTTTCTCTGTAATCTCTGTTTCAAATCAGATCCACTAAAACAAAAAGTCACATTTAAAGCACATTCTCAGAACTCTCATGGTTCCTATCATGGTCATCCTTTTATTCATTATTTTTAGCCTCTTATTCAATACTCTTAACTGTAGGAAGGACAAGCAAAGGCCCTCTTCCATTAGCCTGGTTAAATGTGAATCAGGGCCACCAATGGGGTCACACACTTCACCCCAGGAATGAGCAGTGGTGGAGCGAATCCCCATCTCACCAAATTTCATTCGAACGATGATGCCTGCTGTGCAGTAGACACTCTGTCTGGTCATGAGAATATGGACTTAAATAAGGCACAGTCTCTGCCCTCAAAAAAACCATAGTCTGATGCATGACATAAACAAGTAGGTAACTGATTATAGAATAGCTTGGTAACAGGTAAACAAATGGCAACAGCCAATGATGCCTAAATCAGACTACAATATCAGTATGTTTTGGAAGCAAGTAAGAATTAGTAAGATAACTTCCATTTGGGGGGGATTGGGGGTGGGAATTGCATAGGGACAGTTGACATAGAACACTTCAGGCAGAGTAGAGGTGAATTTAGCAAAAAGAAAGGACTCATTATTGTAAGTATATGAGGTGTTAGGTTAGGGGAAGAAGATAAAGCAGGGAGACAAACACCAGAAGAAAAAAGGACTTAAAACCTAGACTAAGATGTTCACCTTTACCCTGAAGGCTCTGAGGAGAAATGTAGCAGTTTTAAGACGGAAAATTATATGATTAAATTTACATCTTAGCTGCAAAGTGAAGTACACAAAGAGAGCTATCTTGGGGATGGTAGAGCATTCAGGAGACTGTACTGTCCTAAGACTGCAGGGGGGCAATTGAGAACAAGGCTGGCTAAGAGAGGGATTTAAGATGTGAATCTACAGTGCAGGAGGAATGAGTGATTTGGTGCAGACAGTGAAAAAAGCGGGTAGGTGGAAAGATTGTCACGTACCTATCTTGGTCCTCTGGGAAGTTAAAGTAGGGACTACAGGAATAGGTTTGAGGGGAAACATGACGAGCCCAGGCTTGGAGATATCAACTTTGAAGTGTTCGTGAAACCTCCACATAGAAAATGTTCTTCAGCCAAATCTATGCATTTGAGGCACGGATCTGAGGTCCACAAGAATATAAATAGTAGTGGAAGACGTGACAGAGAATGGAACACTTAGAAGGAAAAACAATCAACAAGATTGATATCAAGGGAACATGAACTAATAAGGTATGGATGGAGAAAAATATCTTAAGAAGGAAATTGTGGAGTAAGTAGCAAGAAAAAACAGAAGGCAAGAAAGCAAATTAGAAAAGTGGGATCTGCAATCAAAAAGAATTTTCTGGCTGGGCGCAGTGGCTCATGCCTGTAATCCTAGCACTCTGGGAGGCCGAGGCGGGCGGATTGTTTGAGCTCAGGAGTTCAAGAGCAGCCTGAGCAAGAGCAAGACCCCGTCTGTACTAAAAATAGAAAGAAATTATATGGACAATTAAAAATATATACAGAAAAAATTATCCGGGCATGGTGGTGCATTCCTGTAGTCCCAGCTACTCAGGAGGCTGAGGCAGGAGGATCGCTTGAGCCCAGGAGTTTGAGGTTGCTGTGAGCTAGGCTGACACCACAGCACTCTGGCCTGGGCAACAGAGTGAGACTCTGTCTCAAAAAAAAAAAAAAAAAAGAATTTTCTGCCCAAGTGTGGTGCCTCAAGCCTGTAATCCCAGCACTTTGGGAGGCCGAGGCGTTCCAGGCTGCATTGAGCTATGAAGCCCACCACTGCACTATAGCCAGGGCAACAGAGAGAGACCCTGGCTCAAAGAAAATTTTTTTTTCTTTAGATTTAATACTAAAGAGATCATTGGTGGTTCAGATAGAATTGTTTTTGTAATTACCAATAAAAAGGACAAAAGTGAAGATCCAGAAAAGAGAGATGATATTTGATGTAGAAAGAGACCAAAGTAGGCAAGAGGGGATTGGAGCCAAAGCCCAGGTAGAAGGAGTTCCTTGAGTTTTGGGACACTGCTTCCACTGATATGTGTAAAAGGAGAAAAATATTGTCCCCCCTGTTTATGGCTAATCTGCAAATTGCACTAGGTAATAACCTTTAAATTGTAAAGGTAACTCACTGTAAAGAGACTGAAAAGCTGCATAAATGGAATGTGTGAGCTGATTAGTTATTGAAGCTTAGACTAGATGTTTACAGGCACAGTCTTTTTATTGTGCATTGCTTTATTTCATTTCACAGTTATTGTGGTTTTTTTGCAAACTGAAGGTTTGTGGCAACTCTACATTGGGCAAGTCTATTGGTGCCATTTTTCCAACAGCAAGTGCTCACTTCATGTCTCTGTGCCACATCTTCCTATTATAATTCTCACAATATTTCAATTTTTTATTATTATTTTATCTGTTTTATGGTGACCTGTGATCAGTGATCTCTGATGTTACTATTGTAATTGCCCTGAGACACCACAAATCGCACCCCTATTGAGAGGATGAACTTAATCGATAAATGTTGTGTGTATTCTGACTGCTCCACGATCAGCTCTTCCCCATCTCTCTCCCTATGCTTGGGCCTTTCTATTCCCTGAGACACAAAAAATATTGAGATTAGGCCATTTAATAACCCCACAGTGGCCTTTAAGTGTTCAAGTGAAAGGAAGAGGCCCACGTCTCCCACTATAAATCAAATGCAAGAAATGATTGAGTTCAGTGAGGAAGGCATGTCAAAAGCCAAGACAGGCTGAAAGCAAGGCCTCTTGCACCAAACAGTTAGCAGGTGGTGAATGCAAAAAGGAAAAGTTCTCAAAGGAAATTAAAAGTGCTACTCCAGTGAACAATTTTTGAATCATTTTCAAAAAATTAATCCATGAGCCTGTAGTTCAAAAGAGAGGACACACCATGGTTAGATTTGAATGAAAAGTGGAAGCAAATATTAAGCAGAGTCTGTACAGAGCCACAAAACTGAAGAGTACATATTTTTCATAAATTTCGTTAGTTGAGGTACTCAGGGTGGGCTTCAACTGATTTGCTTTCTCAGGGTACCTGCAGCTGAGACACAATCATAGAGAGAAGACAGAATTTGTATGAAGGATTTTGGGTTCTAAACACTCCCCTGTTCCAGACACATAGTGTAGGGTCATGAATCCCCAGGGAAAATAACAGTACACAAGGCTCCTTGTCAAGAACTAACCATGGTCTGCTTATTGCTCCTGTCATGTCTTGTCATATCAGATCTTAACTCATCTTTCAGGAAGGGAGTAAAAAGACACAGCGACCCACAGAAACTCTTTGTTCATCTCTTTTGTTCAGACCTTTGTGTGAGCATGTACACAGACACACACACATACACAGCCACACACACACACACAGAGGCACTTCAAACCTCAAAGGGCAATGCACCTCTACTGTTGCTATTCATTTATATTAAGAGCACAATCAAAATTTACCCAAGCATTTCAGACGTTCTTCCAATTAAGACTTTGTATACTTCTTTCCGTAATGTTCTTGTTTCTTTCCTGACCTCTCAAGAGTATTTTTAAGTGAAGGTTATTGTGATTACAGTGTGAGATAGCAACTTTCTTCTATTTCAGCCTTATTTATCTTACTCAGAGCCATTTCTAGGCTATCGTCCAAAATAGCCTCTAACCACCTAAGCTGTTCAATGAAGTGTAGCAGAAAGCAATCCTTGAAATAGCTCTCAAAACATGTTCTCTTCCTTCATTTCAACATAGTTGCATGCCAATCAACGGCAAAGCAATTAAAATCCTGCCAGGATCAAAGAATATGCCTTGCTACAGCCTTTGCCAATCTATAAAAACATTTCTTCATCTCCTTTTGTTAAGGCCCCAGTGACCTGCGCTACAGCAATATCCAAGAATCTACTTATGCTCTTTATAGTTCTTAATTTGTTTCCAAATATATGTCAACAAATTTCTTGTTGCAAAATACTTGCTGTCAGTTTCCAGTTTTCTCCACCTTATGTTTCTCTAGTTTATATTCCCTCACCTTTTTGTAAAGCACCTGTCTTAACAACTTTAATATTCTACCTTTCATCTTGGAAGTACATACATTTTATTTTAATATTTTCATTAAGCCTACGCTGCTTGACAACTTGTAACGTACTCTTAGCTATTGTGTATATCAATTTTCTTTATGTGTTCTGCCTCTACTAATAAGATAATCCTTTTGCAGATTTTTCTGGTGCAATCCATTGAATCCAAGTACACTCTAATATCAGCATCCTTGAGTTAATCAGAGAATACATTGCTGTGGGAGATAAATAGTCCCTTTCTGGATTATTCTGCCTTCTCATCAATAATCAAAAAGACCAGCTAAGTAATTTTCCATACTCTTTCCTAATCCTTTTGCTCCCTCCTGAGTGCAGTTGACACGCAACTTGCTTATACCATTCTACTCAAGAATTTTGAAGTTTTAGGGTGCTTGGAGAACAGCATTCTGACAGAATGCCAAGAAGCGAACCAAACAATTTTTATGAATCCAAAGCAGTCTATCTTGCAAAGAGAAATAGAGAATTGCTGCAATTAATGTGAATGACTGAAGTCCAATGTATGTCAGCTGAAAAACATAGGTAATTGAGGCAAACCTATGTTTTGGTTTAAATTATAGGATTGATTGCCTACATTTCCCACTTTGTGTATAGTTAAAAGCTATATTACTAGAAAGTTTTGATTCTCACAAATTCTAGGGACTGGTAAATTCTCTTTAAAGCCCTTTGCAGCTTAGGCATTAGTTTAACCCTATCATGCCAGCATTATGTTAGACTTCTAATACCTTTTTTTTTTTTTTTTTTTTTGAGACAGAGTCTTGCTCTATTGCCCTGGCTAGAGTGCAGTGGTATCAGCCTAGCTCACAGCAACCTCAAATTCCTGGGCTGAGGAGATCCTTCTGCCTCAGCCTCCTGAGTAGCTGGGACTACAGGCATATGCCATGACACTCAGCTAATTTTTTTATTTTTAGTAGAAATGGGGTCTTACTCTTGCTCAGGCTGGTCTTGAACTCCTGAGCTCAAGCAATCTTCCCACCTTGGCCTCCCAGAGTGTTAGGATTACAGACGTGAGCCACCACGCCGGGTCTTTAATGTATTTCTAATAATTGCTTCTCAATGTAATTTGTCTATTTGCTGAAATAATAGCCTCACTCAGTTATAATCAAATATGATACCACAAAATGTGCTTAATCTTTTAACCCTTTCATCAGATGAGCCACATATTATTTAGCTTAAAGAAAAACTGGACTTCTTTAAAATTTTTACAGGTAAAGTATATTTTGTTTATCAATTTAACTTTAATTCTGTAAGTCTGATACACTACGCCTTTCAACATGATATTTATTTCCATGTACATAGATAAACCTCATTAATTCTTTCTCATTTTAATCATTATCTGCCTGAGCCCAGTTCTCATGTTGCGACTCTGCTTTTCTCTCGGAATTGCAGAAGGGGAGTCAATTTGGTCCATATGGTCCAGCAGTTCTCAGTGGGGGTGGCACTGGCCCATGTAGCACCATTTAGAAATGGGGAGCATTTTGCTGGTCAAATTGACCATGAAGATTGACACTTATTGAACAAGGCCACCCAAATTATAAAACCCTTATCTCTAATTATTATGGTATTTTTGTTTTAAATATAGAAAACGTGTTTGAAAAATGTAAACAACTACAAGTTGGAGTGTGGGAAATTCAGGTCTTACATTTAATCTCTTCCCTTTTCTCTACAGTTACAGACTCCCTCACATACAGAAATGCCAAACCCTAATATTTTATTCCTTTCCACTTGTCTCTCAAATACTTGCTTCTTAGTATAAGGTCAATACTTTAAAAATTATATTTCTCCAGAGCAGTTCCTTTGTCAAATCCACCCTGAACTTGTGACATTAGAAGTTATCCAGAGGTGCTGTCATTTCTTTAGAGGCTAAAAGTAGTTATATGTCATGTCATCGATGACCCTTCCATGTCCATGGGCTTTTCTGAAAACATCAAATGGCCTCAATAAATGAGTGCCATTGCTGACAGTACTCACAAAATTTTTAGGAAAACTTATACTTCCTTTTAAAAACCAACTGATATCCATTATACTAAAAACCAGCTGATATCCATTATACTATATCTTTCTTGCTAAAAATCATATGGTTATATTATCTCACTCTATTATGTATGAGAGATTCTTTTAAATCCTATATTAGGATAATACAAAACAATTTTTTATCTGCATTTTAAAAATAAATATGGAAATTAACTTTTCTGTACTTCATAAATTCCTTTTAAGACTTGTCTTTATTTTTTAATGAGTTAACTAAAAAGGAACAAGTACAGTATGAGATACTGACAAATAAGTTTTACCTTTAGAGTAAATTTTTAGATTCCACTGATAGAACAGAACTTATCCTATGAAAATTACAATGATTGACAGTCAGATACCTTTAATGCATAATACATAGAACATCAGGAATTAATAAACTGTCTCATGGATACCAGAAATCTGCCACACAAGTTTTGGTGATAATCAAAAAGATAATTTCTTAAGGTTTTTTTTTTTTTGGCTAGATAATTACATGCTTGACACACATGATATCTGATGCTGTGTTGGAGTCTATTTTTCCCCCCTCACTTTAAAGATAGAAATTTTCAAGATTATTTCTTCATGTCATTCCCAAGTTCAAAAACTGTCACTGATTCCCCTTGTCCATAGGCTGAACTTCATGTTACATAATGTTGTAATCAGGGCTGTCCATAATATGAATTGGCATTGTCCCTACACGTGACAAGTCTTGTCCCAGGCTCAGACTACCGAACTCCAAGGCAGAGTTTATGACCATGTTGCTCTCTGATATCCTGCATTATTTAATTATTTATTCATCCAGCCAACAAGGTGTGAAGCAACCACTATATGCCACACACATATGCTACACACTATTCTCTAAGGAGGTAATATATGAACTGAGAAATGAATACCACAGTGGTCCAGCCATGTGAAGATATGTAGTAGGGTAGGGACTATAATAAAGAAAGCAAACATCAAGTGAAAAGGCCTTAAAGAGTTAGCACATTTAAAAAACAGCAAGAAAGTAAGTGCAAGAGAGGCACGATATTTCATCAGGAAATTGTGGGATAAGAGGTCAGAGAGTATATAGTCCTTGTAGTCAATAGTAAGGAGTTTAGAGGAATAACACAATCAGTCAAAAATATATTTATATATCCTTTGATGTGGCAATGTCTACCTCTAAGATATACTAGCACATATATGAAGTAAGCTTAAACAAGAGGACATATTGAAGGATATTAGCTAAAGATTACAAGCAACTCAAATATTTATCAATCAAAGCCTGGTAAAACAAATTAAGCAATATCATACAGGGAAGTATTATGCAGCTATAAATAAGAATACAATACTCTCTATGTATTGTTATGTAAAATGCTCCAGAACATGATAGTAAGTGAAAAAAAGCAAATGCAAACAATGTGATAGTATGATTCTGTTTGTGGAAAAAGAAGAAAAAACTAAGGACGTTTTAACTTATATTTTCTGTTTTTGCCATACAAGTGACCACAAACTCGGTAGCTAAAAACAACATACACTTATTATCTCATAGTTTCTGGAGGTCAAAAATCTGTGTTGTCATAGCTGGTTACTCTTGTTACGAGGATGATATCCAAGTGTCAGCCGGCGTGGCCTCCTATCTGGAGATTCAGGAGAATACGCTTCCAGGCTCATCCAGGTTGTTGGCAAAATTCAGTTTCATGTGCTTGTAGAACTGAGGGCTCCATTTCCTTGCTGGCTTTTGGTTGGGGATTGTTCTCAACTCTAGAGGACACAGACACAGTCTTGGCTTAAGCGCCCCTTTACCTTCAAACCAGCAGTGGTGAGTTGAGTCCTTCTCACTCTTCAAATCTCTCTGATTTCCTCTTCTGCCTCACTTTCCTGCCTCCCTTTTTCTCATAGACTCTTCTGGCTTCCTCTTCTGTTTGTAGAGGGATCTGTGTCCGTGGGCCAGGATAAGTAAAGATAATCTCTTTATTTCAAGGTTAGCTAATTAGTAACTTTAATTATATCTGCAAAGTCCCCACAATAAGACCTAGATTAGTATTTGATTAAATAATCAGGGAACAAGAATCTTGATAGGACACCTTTAGAATTCAGCCTCCCACTAATATATGCTTATTTACTTTCATATGAGAAAGAAAATTCTCATGGAAAAAAATATATGAGAATGTGCTAATAGTGGCTACCTGGGTGTGTATGTGAAGAGGGGTACAGAGAAGGGGATGATACACAAATGAGACATGGCATAGAAAGGAGGTTTTGTAAAAATATTCTTTTTATCATGTTTGAATCATGTAACAAGTGAGTAATTCAACATATTAGATTTTTTAAAGCATCACAAAACTAATGAAATCATATTTAAAACATTTCATTTTGCTGAAAATATGTTTATACTGGCAATATGTATATAATACTGAGAGACATGGCACAATTTTTTCAAACTTTTTATATGTTTTGGCATAGGTCTACTACTTTGTTATATTTAAACTTCTGCAAAAGTTGCTTTCTGACAGCATGCAATAAAATCATTTGTCTTCAATTTTGGATAAACAAATTTGTTCATATCAACATCGGCTCTCTTATTTTTTTCTTTAGCTTGAGGCAACTGAAGTAATAGCATTTGAGACATCCATGATGATCAAACATGCAAATACAGAAACTCAAATAAGATGACTATGTATTATGGTCATACAAATAATTCAGCATATGCCTACATTATCTTTTCTAGAATACATCAAAATTGGACTACAAAATTAAAATTTTGTACAGATTTCTCATACCCCTAAAATATGTCCAAGAACATGAGAAGTCAGTGAGCTCCCGGTTGGGGAACATTTACTTAAATGACACCAAACAAGAAACACATTCACTTTGAAGAATTATCAAGAACCTCTGGCCGGGCACGGTGGCTCACACCTATAATCCTAGCCCTCTGGGAGGCCGAGACGGGTGGATCGCTCGAGGTCAGGAGTTCGAGACCAGCCTGAGCGAGACCTCGTCTCTACTAAAAAAAAATAGAAATAAATTATCTGGATAACTAAAAATATATATAGAAAAAATTAGCCGGGCATGGTGATGCATGCCTGTAGTCCCAGCTACTCGGGAGGCTGAGGCAGGAGGATCGTTTAAACCCAGGAGTTTGAGGTTGCTGTGAGCTAGGCTGACGCCATGGCACTCACTCTAGCCCGGGCAACAAAGTGAGACTCTGTCTCAAAAAAAAAAAAAGAACCTCTAATGGCCAAGTCCATGAGCTGCTTCCCAGAGCCATCTGACCTTCTTGCATCATGTGATATGCTGGCCATACCCCACTAGAAACTTTCTGTTGGGAGAGTCTTCCATGGGCATGTTGTTCATCTTGCTGGATTTGGCAAGAATGCAAGGGCCTGACCACTCTTTAAAAGAGCAATTCCTCAAGTTTCTGTTTGCAAACTCAAAGGATGAGGTAATGTCTCCCCCTGGGGCAAACACTTAGGCATGTTTACAGGCTGCTATAAAGTGGTAAGGTCCCCAAGGTCAGTGTCCCTGTCCCGTAATACAGCCCATTGTGTGTGCAGACATCCAACTAGGTCCACTTGCATCATCCCTGTGGGATTGAAGATCAGAGAACTAACACGACCGCACAGACAATCTGGCTAATGCTTTGATGTGAGCAATAAAGACTTTCCTCTGACCCAGGAGTCTTGTGTCTTCTGTCAGTATCCAGAAAATAGTGAAGGCTAACTTGTTACCTTGCAAGTAAGGCAAAAATGTCAGACCCTCCACAGTTCTTGCCACTCTCTCAATATATTTCTGTGAAAGTGCTTTCTCATTTTTCATTTCTCTCTCTGACTGCTCCTCTCCTCCTTCTTTTATCTGATCATCTTTCTTGGCCATATCCCTGAAATATTGATGCTCCCCGGGGCTCTGTCCATGGTCCTGTTTTACTTTTATTTCATACTCTCACCTTGACAATCTTTTCCTTATCCATCATTTCTACTATTATATTTGTACCCAGATGATTTTCAAGCACATATTCCCTCAAATTCATCTCTTTCTTTAGCTTCCAACTTCTTTTCCCAAATTTTTAATAGATATTTTCAATCAAATATGCTATAGACCCATCAAACTTAATTTTATTTAATGTAATCACCATTAACTCATGTTTCTAAGTGGAAAATATTGGAGTTATCTTCAGCCTCCCTGACAATTCTATCAATCACACAGCTAAGTGTCTTAAGCCTCATATTTCACCTCAGGGTCATTTCTCTCTCACCTGATGTGATATTATTAACTCCTGACCAATCTTGCTATTTTATTCTCTCTCTGAGCTAGGGCCAAAGTTTCTTTTTTAAACATGGGTTTAAATATATTACCATAAATCTCCCTTTTGCCTTTAGACAAAATAAGAATGGCCGTGAAATGGCAGCCCGGATGCTTCACAACATTCTCCATTATGATTTTCCAATTCTACTTTGATACCATCACCATGGCAAACTGGTGCACATGCATCCACAAATGTGCTCTCTCTCACACACACATACACTCATCTTCTACTGTACTCTACACCCTCACAAGTCACAACAGCCATCTCACTACTGTCACTATAGTCTCGGCTGGGCGCGGTGGCTCACGCCTATAATCCTAGCACTCTGGGAGGCTGAGGCAGGAGAATAGCTTGAGCTCAGGAGTTCGAAACCAGCCTGAGCAAGAGCGAGACCCCGTCTCTGCTGAAAAATAGAAAAAATTAGCCAGGTATGGTGGTGTGTGCCTATAGTCCGTGCTACTGAGGAGGCTGAAGCAGGAGGATCACTTGAGCCTAGGAATTTGAGGTTGCTGTGAGCTAGGCTGATGCCACAGCCCTCTAGCCCAGGAAGCAGAGTGAGACTCTGTCTCAAAAAAAGAAAAAATTCACAAATCAGAAAATCACACAGTCCCTTATGTCTTCTTTGTCTGTGTTGTTCCTTCTTTCAAAATTATAGCAGCCTCTAGAATAATTGCTACTCCTTCTTTAAATGATAGCAGAAAAGGTATTTCTGCTCTCCGTTATCCTCATTACTTGCTTTCTCACTTATTATCTCATAATGCTACATTCTCATTTTCATTATTTTCTGTACTTCCTTCCCTTTTGCCAAGTCTGTTACTGTTGTCTTTCAGATAGTTCCATTACAGCCCGTAAAATAGCAAACAAAATAACTTATATCCTTAATCTACTTTAAATGGTTCATACACTAGATTTTAACTCAACACTAGTTTTTTCTCATGTTATATAGCTTCTATCTGTGCTTCCAATGGTAGTCTACTGATTATCCCACACACTGTGGGGAGATGTGTGAACAGTCTCCCAAGCTCTCCAGGGCTTCTTCCACATATCTATGTAAAAAAAAAAAAAATTACTGTTTTTTTTTTTTTTACTTTATTTTATTTATCTTTGTCATTTTCTAAAGACCTATCCATATCACCACATTATCTAAAGTCTTTAATCCCTATACCATCTTTGTCTTCTCCAACTCAAGTCAAGCTGTCATCTATGTGGCTTCAAAATCCCTGTGGATGATTTTATGCAGAACTTCAGCCCTATAGTTTGATGACCTCTTCATCTACATTTGAGCCATCCCTTCTATGGCTGTAATTTGTAAGCTTTTTCCACCTATAACTGTGTTACTTCTGAAATTCTGAACTCAAATGAACACTGACCAAAACTTCATAATCACACTTTACCTACTCTTTAACTTTATAACTTATAATCCTTTGATCTTTCAATTTTCTTTCCTCAAAACATCTGTTATTTTCTGATTCAGCTTAAATCCTATAAAGATCGAACTACTCTTCCACCGCTTTCTAAATTTCTTTCCTTTTTATCCTGAAAGTTATTCACGCAGTAAAATGGTCCCATGGGTGATAATTACTATTCACTTTCACTGGTTCTAAGCCTAGAGTGGCTGAGTTCTATCAGAGAAAATTCACATAGAGCTATATAACTCCAAATGTTTGCCCTGCAACCACAGTTGTGTTGCATAGGACTCTGTCAGTCCTTGCATTTATCCTCACTTATCTCTCTTTCAGATATTCTCCAATAACAAATGTTTGTATTTCTTTACAAATACTTTAGTCAGTCCCTGATCCCAGAACTTTCAGAAGGCGAACTTGCCTCTTATTTCAGGATTCCACCACTCTCAATCTCCTCACTCTGCCATTCACACATTTATTGATATCATCACCTCTGTTCACCTTTCTTCTGGTTTCTAAGGAAGAGATTTCCTTCTGACATTTTAATACAAACATGTTTAATCTTCAGCTTTCTGCAGTGCCTTAATCTTTTATGAGAATCATATTTCTTCTTATGTATTCTTCTCCCTCTTTTGCTCCTTCCGCCTTCTTAATCTCTTTCTACATGCAACTTTTTTCATCCTATTTGCATTCTCAAGACTATTAACTTCAAAAAGTCACTTCCCTTGACATGAAATTACCACCTAGCTCATCTCTAAATTTTTTTCTTTCCAAAAGGTTGATGCAAACTTGCTGATTGTACTTTTTAACCACATATTTACTCTTCAGCACTTATTATTCCATCTGGCTTTCTCCTCAATTCCACTGTACTAGATTGCCTACAGTGTACCATGAATTATACATCAGGCATAGGGTTATTAGAAAAATAGTTTTCATCCTGCCCTCCCAGAAGTTATAGTCTATGTCTGAAATTGAAATCATAATCCTTTTATATGAATCTGTTGCTTTTTAAAGTTTTTTTCTAAAGATTTAGATCTGTTCCTTTCCCTTCCTTATTCTCTTTATCCAATGTAATCAATCCCAAACTCATGCTATACCTACCTGATTGCTTTATGAGTTCTTAAACTTCTATTCATACCTACTACCACTCGTCATTCAGTCAGTGGTCATCACAGGGCTGCTCTGGTTTACACCTTGTATCGAGCAAATTCAGCCTCTAATCTACTGGTAAAATGGTGTGTCAAAATGTAAATACAGTTATGCTGATCATCTGTTAAAAAACATTTTATTATTATTTTTGACCAAAGGACAAACATCAATATGATGTGACTTTCAAAGTCCTTAAAAATCTGGCTCCGCATATTCTCTGACCTTATCTCTCGCCACTTTCGTTACTGAATTTTATACTATGTCAACCACAACTGCTAGTGTATCCCCATGTGCACTATATTGTTTCTCACCTGGATATCTTTATAACTTGTGTTCTACCACACAGGTAACCACTCATCCAGAAAGCCTTCCTTAACCTACAAATTCTGAACTAACTTCTCCTCTGTGCTCCCATAATATTGTTTGCATACCTCTATACTCACACCTAACCATAATACACTATATTGATCTCTGTGTATGTCTGTCTTTATAATATATGGTAAAATGATTAAGGACTGAGGCTGTATTCTATTCAGCTTTCTATTCCTAGAAACTAGCAACTTTCTATTCCTAGAAACGATATGTTTAACACATATCGTTTAATGGATTATGGTTAAAGAAACCAGTAAATGAATGCCACTCATCGTGTATAACATTATCTTAATTATCTGTTACATTAGTTCCTTGCGTACATGAACTCTAGCCTATTTACCTTTATACCTCTTAGCAAGTGCTTGGTATGTAATAGATTCTCAGAAAATGCTCATTTGTGAAAAGTTGTGGATTAGAATCAAATAGCAATGCATGGGAACTCAGGGCATGACAGGATAAAGAATGGAAAAGAAGAGTTACCTCTGAAAAAAGGAAAACATGAGATCAATGATCAATTGTAACAAACATACCCATCTGGTGGGGAATGTTGATGGAGAGGCTATGCCTGTGTTGGGGCAGGGGGAGTATGGAAAATTTTTCTAACTTCTCTTCAATTTTGCTATGAACTTAAAACTTTTATAAGAAACAAAGTCTTAAAAAATATTAACAAAAGCAAACAATTATAGCTTTCGATATTAATTATTAAAAATCAGTATTTTATTGTATTCTAAATATAACTATTGTTCTGATTGTACTAAAGGGAGCTTAAATAAAGCATAATGGCATCTTTACTCCAAACAAAACTGAAATACAAAGTTTGTCTTTTAGAGGGCCATTTTTAGATACTTTGACACCAGCTATGTATTTTATTTTCTATAAGAAAACCCTGGGAGCTTCTACTGCTTCCAAACCAAACCTGTTCGCTATTGTGAACCCATATGCATCCACCATGACAAACAACAGTAAAGTTAAAGACAAAATTCACACCAACCCTGATAAAAACTCATTGTAGCAACAGTAGTCTCTTACAAGTTGATTGCTATGGGAAGCTTCAGTGCACATGGCTGCAATGATTCTGAAACCTAGAAGTGTGTTATTAGCTGCCACAGCACTGACAAACATAATAGCAATGTACCGATTCTCCCTGACTTTTCCAAACAGTAGCTAGTGATTGTCAGGATTGCATTTCTGGTGGCCAAACAATTTATTTTAATCTGGGATGTATTTGATAAAAGCAAAAAAGAAGCAGCATTTTATTCGCTATATTGCTTTTTGAGAAAGCACTAAGGATTCAAATAAAATTTAAGCATCTAGTGTTGAAAAGGCACCACATTACATGTTGTATGTGGTATTAGAGACAGATATAGGCTGTTAACTGTGAAGAAAACAAAAGTGATTATTGGAAAAGTGACTTGGGAGTTGGAGCTACTGGATTCTAAAACAGAATCTACCATTATGTAGCTCTATTGATGTGGAACAAATCCATTTATATTTCTGAGTCTCTCTCTCTCTTTTTTTTTTTTTCCCTTGTACATGAAACACTGGGCCAATGCCTTTCTCAATTATATTTCAACTCTCACATTTCATAAATTCAAGAAAAACCTGGAAAAAGTTCTCACTGGGTTCCATGTTACTTTCCCCACATGGGAACGAGGGAAAAAGAGATGAAGAGATAAGAAAAGGTGAATTGCCATTATTAACTTTTTAAATAAAGCATTTAAATAATCAAAGGCCTTTTTCCTTAGATCTTACCCGCCCTGATTTTATTCCAGTGTGAATACATAGGTAGCCTAGTCAACAACTGTGGCTGTGACTGAGAGTGACGGGCTTGAAAGGGAAAATGTAGTGTAGCTACAGTCAACACTACAGACAGACTCAGGACAAGAATTCCATATCCTCTGTCTATGCCTTGTGTCCATCACATAGTAAAGAAGTTGGGCTTTATTCCAAGTGTGATGGAATGCTATTGAATAGTTTTGAGTAGGAGAAGTTTATAATTTTGCTAGTTTAAAAAGTCACTCTGATGTTGGGAGATAGGCATGCATGGTTATAGAATGAGCAGCTGGGATGCTACTGCATGGGGCCAGGTGAAAGGTGATAGCAGCTTAGAATAGGGTGCTTTTAGTAAGACGAAAGGAAGAGGACTAACCCTGAATATATTTTTAATGTACAACAAAATGTTTATTCTCAATGTGTTCTATTGACCCCCCAAACTTTTCATGCTTCTCTATTCTACTCCACAGTTAGCAGGCTGATTATCCAGACTGCATCACTAATACTCCCTTTCCTGGTAACTTAAACATGGGTTTGCCAACAGGAAATGCTGGCAGGAAATTGAATGTTTCAAAGGTATTGCTTCCCCGACATACCTCCTATTTCAGGCCTGAACTTCTGAGAGTTCCTGCATCTCTCTATGATGACAATTCCTCCCACATGAGCTCTACTTCACCTTCCTGGCATTCCTGACTCTTACAATGCTCCTTTCTCCTTTTGCAATGAACTGTTTGTGTCCCCTCAGATTTTTATGGTGAGTTCTTATCTTAACCCACCAGTGTGGTGTATTAGGAGGTGGGGACTTTGGAAGGTAATAAGGGCATGAGGGTGAAGCCCTCATGAATGGGATTAGTGCCCTTATAGAAGGGACCCCAGAGACATCTTTTTACCTCTTTCCACCATGTGATGATACAACAGGATGGCAGTCTGCAACCCTCACCAGAACCTAGCCATCCTGACACCCTGATATCAGACTTCCAACCTCTGAAACTATGAGAAATAAATTTCTGTTGTTTATAAACCACCACTCTGTGGTAGTTTGTTATAGCAGCCCAACACAAACTGACTGAGATACCTGTTATCCCTTCAGCCCCTGGGACATTAATAGCTTCTTACTACTGTTAGTCTCTCGTTGCCTCATCATTCCTTGTTTGTTCCATAATTCTGCTCACATCACTATGAGTAGTCCCTTTATTGAAGTCTTTTTATTTGAACCTTTTGTGATTCATCCTGTTTTCTTTGGGGACTCTGAATAAATGAACAGACAGGAGCTCGTTGATGTGCCAGATGTGGAGAAGTGATAAAAAGTAAAAAGTCAAGGTTGACTCTCACATTAGAGGCTTAAATAATTTGGGTGTATACGGGTTGTATTTAATGCTGTGAAGGCAGCTTGGAAAGAAATGATTCACTTCTGAAACTAATATGCCATCATACAACAGTATACATATCACTAATATATGCCAGATGAATACTAATATAAGCTCAGAAGGCTGATAGCTGAGGACCATAGCACTCAGGCTTATACTAAGTTTCAGAAGAATTCTATATGAGTTTTTATGAGCACTATGTAGAGTATGAAAAGTACCTATGTGTACTTTTCTGCTTTTTTTATGTTGCATTATTTTTACATGATCCCAACAATATTAGAAAGCACACAGATTAAGCATTTGGTCATAAGTGTCAAAAGTAAACAACAAATAAATTTTAATTTCAATCATATGAAATTTAAAAAAAAAAAAAACGCCTTTATAGCATATGACTTAGGGTAAGGGGAAGTGTAAAATTATTGCCAAAAAACAAAAGGTTGAGATGGACAGATTCATCTTTACTGAGAAGAGATTGAGTTTTATAAGAATTTAATAAATCTCTCATACCCACAAAATAATAACAAGCAGACACAAAGTTTTATTATTTCTAGCTAAAATATTTACTAACACTTAACTACTGTTAGGATACAGGTCTAAGAACTGAAAACATTAGCTCTACTTCCCAAGGGTTAAGAACATGTTTGTCAAAATTCCTCATTATAAAGTGGTACATGATTGAACAAGAAACTGCATAGAGAATGGTATATATATGTCATTGTTCAATCTAACTACAACTTTTTTGCCTAGTTCAGTGTTAATTAAAACAATTCTACCATCCCTAATTTATTGGACATTATTATCCAAAATGGTTTAGCTTTCCTAACTTCCACATTTACTAGTAATTTTTGGTATCATGTTGTAATAATTAATAGTTATATTAATAAGGCTCAGATAATATTATAGGAGAGTAGTGAAAAAATTTGCATTAAAGAGACTTTAAAGAATTATCAACCTCCAAATATTAAAAAATAGCATACCACATTTTAATTGATTTCTAAGATTTCAAAACAAGCTTTACCATCTAATTTAACATCCTATCAGAGGTCCAGTCTAGCTTTGAAAGCCTAGATGTTGACTGAGAGTACTGCATTTTTCTGGGACATGATCTTATAGATTTGGTAAAGGTATGAAAACCTATTGTTGGTCATATCATAGCTACTTCTCCTCTAACTCTTATAATTCCACAAAGGCAGAGAACTACACCAAGTATCATTCACCTTGACAACTACTGCCAAGTTTATTGCCAGCAGGTTTCTGTATTTAGTAGGTTTCTTAGTCAAATTGGGGTTATAGGTATGCAGCTGGAGTGGAAATTACCATAAAATATTTAATCAGGGGCCTAAGATTAAAATATTTTGGGTTTCTTTTATTGTTTCGTAAATACATCTCAAGTTCTGTTACACTCATCAAAAGTGGCCAGTGGCTACAGAATGATATATGGTATTTTGAGATATTTTAAAATTTTAACTGGCAAGAGGTAGTTGGCAGGGTAAAATTAATACTCTTGTTTATTCTTTCTCAGGCTCTATTCAAAATTTTTAAAAAGCTGATACCAAAATATAAGTAGAATTCCATGCAGAAAATAGAATTATTCTAGCTCATACTATTGCTTTATTGCTATTCGAGGTCACAGCTGGGTCAATAATGGCCGTTTTGAGGAAAGCTCAGAACTTTCCCAATTCAAGTGAATAAGCCAGAAAGCCAATACCATCAGAAGCTTCATTTCCCTTTCTGCCCTTCAAATGTCGTGACTTTGTATGGGCTTTTCTAAGATGATTAATGACAGGTGTGACTGGGAGAAGTAATTATAGGGAGTGACTGGTAGTTTAAGACTTTGGGGATAAAAGTGAATGATATGAACATGAAAGTTATAGTGATGAAGTCAACTTCTGACAGACACAACATGATCATTATGGAAATTTTGAAAGAGAATACAGATCTAAAAAGTAAGTTTGAAAGGGAAGAACATAATTTAATCATTAACCTCCTTACTATGAAGACTAAAGGCATATGCTGTGTTGAAAGCATTTGTGATTTGGAAGGCTAATTATTCATAACCCTACAATTTTACTCTATTTCATGCCTAAGCTCTTTGTATAGTCTCATGAACTGTGCAATTTTCTGTGGTATTGAGGTTGTGTGCCTGGTTACTCACACTCTGGAAATTCTAAATAGAACACTCAAAAGTCAGTTAATTTTATACCAATCCTTTATAGGCATCAAATTAGCTCATATGAAGAAGCCCTAAAGAGAGACAAAGAACACTTCCAAGCATCTGTTGACTTTCTTCTTGGATGGTCCTTTGACAGCACTGAAAACTTAATTAAATTATAATCATCTGGAGGGCAAAGGTCATATTTATATACTGTATCTCAAATAGCATCTAGCTTTGTGTTTCAACAATAATAGCTTTAAAATGAATATATAGAATTAATATCAGGCAAGATCATAGATTCTTTGGAAGAAGATATAACAAGGGATTGAGTGAGGATATCTGAGCATTGACTTTAAAAAATTGAGTTTAAATGATTTCAAAACAAATTTGTTTAATCTATTTTGAATTTGCCAAGGACAGAGTCATTTTTCACCTACTGTTTTACTTAAAGCCACAAAACCATGGGTACCTCCATGCCAATCATTTTCCACTGATGCAAACTAACAAGAACGTAAGACATCAAATTCAATGTTCCCTAAAAATAAAACATATTCAGAAACAAAAAAAAAAAGGTGGGGAAGTAATAATACTTTAACAAGAGTCTTGTTTTCTGGAGAGAGTCAGATAATTTTTCAGGGAACAAACTTTGTGACATTGAACTTCAGTTCTTTATGACACATGCCATTTCATAACTAATGTCCAGTGGCTCTAATTTATCAGGCTATCTGATTATCCTACTTGTTTCTGATTATTCTACTCATATCTGTTGTTTATGCCACAGCATCTACCCATCCTACTCCTTGAATTAATAACTCTTACCACTTTTAACCCATGTGTTTAGGTGAGGCTTTACTCCTACCTCCAAAATTAGAGAATGGGAATCAAGCCTGGCCAGTCAGCACATCATATTCCAATGTCTTCAATTCTTGGGTCAAGCATGTAATCAAATCCAAGCCACTAGAACATGGTTTCGGAAATAGTTTGGGAAAAAGCAGGCTGAATCAACAATGGACCAGTACTACTGACGCTACACAAGTCTTAACCAAGAAAAACCAAGTTCTGATCACATCATTGGAACGCTGATTCCAATTGTTCCTGAAATTTGAGCTCCTCTAACTTTTTCCACTTTTATAAATCATATAAATTTCCTTTTATTTCTTAACCTAAACTGAGGTAGATTTTTTGTGAATTGTACCTGAAAGTGCTATGACACTGTGTTGCTCAAAGACAACATGGCAGGTAGTTGTCTGTTTCTAACCAAAGCCAACAACCTATGTCAGCTGCAAGGCCTGGCTGGATGACTGTCATGTCCTGAGTGAAAGATTTCCTAGAATCGAGCTTCTGTCATGCCCCTTGTGAAAAGAACCTAGAGAAAAAGAGGCCACATGTAATTTTGGCTGCCTGACACAAATTAGCCCCTTTGCTTCAATATTAACACTCCCTCACAAGTGACAAATTTGTCTATTATCTTTGGCATAAGGGGTGGTAAGCAGTGAATGCATTGGTGGTGGTCCCAAACAATAGTCATTTTGAAAGTTCTAAGTTGGCTGAAAATTGTAGGCTTTCCAAAAGAGGAAACTCATGAGCATTTAGCTAGACGATACTAAACTCATAGGAGAGAATCTAGAGAAAGTGGCAGTCAACATCATCTCTCAACAGAATGCTCCGTGATGAAAGATCATGTGTAACCTCAACAGATGACATTTATTAACATCCAGTTTTAGGTCAAGTGGAAAAGCAAGGCATGCCAAATTAAAACATAGTCCTTAGAGCTTCCAGAAATCCATAAGTTTATATATATTTCAAACTAAATTCAAGACTCCCCTCCTCATCCCCTGCAGAGAGTTCTACTCAGAAATACTTTTTTCCTTGAGGTCTGGGATAAAATTGGGGACACAGTCAGTAAATTGTCCAGTGACACAGCAATAAATTTTAGGCAGTGGTGGAGACTACCAGGCATAAAGTTCGTTTTCAGAGGATTAGATATTCTTTGGCTCTGATAAGTATGTCCTGAGAACTGATACTGGATATGAAAGAGGGGAGGGGACTACCCTGTGGGTTTTAGAGTGTGGAGGCAAAGTTTGGTGAAAAATCAAGTTCAAAGACAGGATCATCCAAAAGAAACATCAATCTAAAGGCTAGGCAGCAAGACCAAAGCCAGGTTTGAAGTTATGGAAAGAAAAAAGGAACCACCAGGACATGGAAAGCTGGAAAGACAGACCTAGTGAAAGTTGGATCCTTAAGGCTCTTAAGTATGGGTGCAGAGACTATCTGATGGAGACTTTGAGATTGCACCCACTCTCTGAAAGCAGCTAGCAAGCTTATACAACTCACCTGGGCTCTAGATAATTCTTATTTATGATTAGAATCAGAGTCACAGAAGTACTTTAGCTCACAAGCTTTCCTATTTTTTTAAAAAAAAATAAGGTTATTCACAAAAAAATGTATAAGAAATATTCTTCCTGCAGCGTGAACTATTCAGCTACTCTCTAAAGGGTTAATTTTAATAGTAGCATCCCTCTTGCCACTAGATAGTGCTCATTTGCTAATGTTGTGATTGCTATCAGAAATACTTCATTCATGTCATCTGTTCAGCAGGCCATGGTGAAATGAAAAAAAGTAATAGCAATATAGTGAGGTTGTCACAAAGCTAAGTGTATTGAATTTAAAGGAGAGTGCAGGATTCTGAGATTATGTGTTTCTTACATTTTACTGTTAAAATGTCTTTTCTTTTGTAGAATAATAGTGATAGGAAATAGTAGTTGTTCCCAAAATAATCCTTGCTGTGCAAATAAAAGCTGATAACACTGTACTGATTTCCATATCCTATATACACACACATATACACACATACAACACAACACAGCCACATAAAAAGCGAAATCCATAGGTATCCAAGAGAATTCAGTGGCATCACGTGGAAAAAAAGATTCCAAATTAGGGATTTGAATTATTCTATGCGAAGTTATTAATAATATTGTGAAGCACAATTGCCAGTCCCTTCGAAACAATTGTTGGAAGCAGATTCTTCAAAATCAAGTGAATAAATCTCCAATCCCCGTATGATGACATAATATGTATTGAAACTTGTGTTGCATAAACAATATATTCAATTGGCAGGCTGTGAATACATTCACAAAGTTATTGATGACCTTTCATCATGATTTTCTAACTTTGTTTTGCTCTACCACTCCTGAGTTATAAGCTCATCAATAACTCATTGAAAAAATGATGGATATAGAGTCAGTGAAAAAATGATATATATCTAGTTAGTCCAGTTGGTAAGAAGCAACTTCTCTGTATACTACTTTTGACATAAATTTACAGACCATGTTGAGCACTCTTCTTTTTATAAATATTCTTTTAGTACCACATATACTGGCCTTTGATTTATATATATTTATAAGATATAATGATTTGAAAATTGGATAAATGAATGTAAAAACATATATACTTCATGATACAACAGAATTTTATTTTTAATTATCAAAACAAATTAGCAAATGACACTAATCCAAAACATTCTATGTAGACAATGTCTAAGCAGAGAAAAGGGAAAATAATTAATTTTTTTCTTAGCTAGATATGTTTTGATTCATGTAGACACAACTTGTATACATTGTATTTGCAAGATTCAGTGATTTTATGATACAAATAAAAAAATTCACGTTAAAATTTGTTTGATGTTTTGTGGTGCTGAAAATAAAGTACTCAAAAAATGATGAGGCTATGTCAAAAGGACATTGGAGACAGAAGGAGCTCCCAATAGCCAAATCTGGAGCAATTTGTGCATAAGTACTGAAAATAAATGCTGATTATAATGGATTACAACATTTAGAATAAAATATTCTTGAATCCAGTTCAAATATGTAAATAAATAAATAAGTAATGGTGCTTCCTTACAGAAGAATTTTAATTAACAAATGTGGAAAATACGATGTAAATAGAAAATCACTATTTGGAAATCACATACCGTCAAATAGTGATGATTTTGAATTTATTGTTTAGAATCATCAGTAGATGCCAAATTTAGTGGGTAAGAGTGAAATAAGAGACAAGTATTTGCATAGTCTCAAAGTATCTCTTCACAAAACATGTTAATTACAACTGGAAAAATAACCTTATAGTAGAGAAACCTAGAAGATACCACCTTCACCAAGAGGTCAAAGCTAACACTATAAGTACTTGAACATACTGATATCATGAACCACTGAGATATGAAATAGTGAGAAGAATTAAACATCACTTCTGTAATATCACTGCCAAAAAATGCATAACAGGCTTTTCATCATAAGGAAACCTCAGACAAGTGAAAATTGAGGGACATTCAACAAAATGTCTTTTCAGTAATCTTCAAATCTGAAAATCTCATAAAGACAAAGACAGATTGAAGAAATGTTACAGATACGGTAAGACTAATGTGAAGACAGCTAAATACAATATGTAACCTGGATTAGGTCCCCAACCAGAAATTGGACATTTTTTGAGCAATTGGAAAAAATTGAATAAAGTCTATAGATTAGCTAACAGTATCATGTCAACATTAATTTCCTGGTTTTGACAACTATACCAAGGTTACATAAGATGTTAACATTTGGAGATGTTGGGTAAAAGGTACTGTCAGCAGAAAAAAACACAGTGCTTTTTTTTTTCTATTCTCTCAACAATCAACACAGAAGACTTCTGTGACAAATGTGTGGAAATTTTTCCCCAACAAAAGGCAATTACTCAGTTTTGCGATAGACACCAGCTGGGTGTCCTTTAATTCAATTCAATTCTAACACCATCTACCTGGAGACAGCATCAGACCCCACAGGTTGAGGGCTCAGTCCCCCATGACTGCCCTTCCCCCATCAGTTGCCAATTGCGAGCCCCAGGTTGGACCAACTTGCTATAAATCAGGGATTCCCACAGCTCCTGCCTTGGGTTTGATTAATTTGCTAGAGTGGTTCACAAAACTCAGGAAAATACTTAGTTTTATCGGTTTATTATAAAGAATATTATAAAGAATACAGATGAACAGGGTGAGGTATAGGAGAAGGATCATGGAGCTTTCATGCCATCCAGGAACCTCATATTCAGCTATCCCAAAGCTCTTTGTATTCTGTCCTCTTGGGCCTTTTACAGAGACTTCATTGGATAAGCTGACTAAAGCATGAACATCTGTAGAAACGTGATTGGACAAACAGGGTATCATCTAATACCCTAGACTGAGTGAGGCAACCCAGCATGGCCTGCCTGTTCAGATTCTTCTTGGCCTCTTTGTGCAGCATTCCTTCCTCCTGGGGCAAGAGCCCCTCTGAAATAAAGGTCTTATGACCTACACTCAGAAAAAATAGGTCAGACAATTTTTTTATGATCAGTTCCAAGACAGAAAGGTAGGGGAAGATTCCTGCCTTGGGGAGAAAAAGGAGAAGATAAAAGGAGGACAGCAGAAGGTCAGAGAGAGAGATTCCGTTTTCTGGGGCCTGCTTTGGAGACCTAAAGTGCCCCAATGTTCTAACACAAGACTGTAACAAGGGCTGCGGGAGTTATTAGTCAGGAACTGTGAATGAAAAACAATATATATTTCCTAATATCACAGGTACACAAGAATTCTTTCTGCAACTTTTTGTTAGTCAATTGCAAGTTGAAAATAAAATAATAAAAATTACTTGTTAAATTTTTCATAAGTTTTTAGGAAGATTGATACAAAGCTCACAGGCACATCCTGAGTAAGGACCTTGATTGTTATTTAGAGAAAGGGGCAATCATGTTCAGGCGGAGCATGCCAGGCCCTGCCTACTCCCCAGCCTTTGGTGCCTTTTTTTTTTTTTTTTTTTTTTTGGAGACAGAGTGTCACTTTGTTGCCCTGGCTAAAATGAGTGCCATGGCATCAGCCTCGCTCACAGCAATCTCAAATTCCTGGGCTCAAGCGATCCTACTGCCTCAGCCTCCCGAGTTGCTGGGACTACAGGCATGCGCCACCATGCCCAGCTAATTTTTTTTTTATATATATATATTTTAGCTGGCCAGATAATTTCTTTCTATTTTTAGTAGAGACGGGGTTTCGCTCTTGCTCAGGCTGGTCTCGAACTCCTGACCTCGAGTGATCCACCCGCCTCGGCCTCCCAGAGTGCTAGGATTACAGGCGTGAGCCACTGCGCCCGGCCTGCTGCCTTTTTTCAACACAGGTGAGGCCAATAAATTCTCTAAGCATTCCCCCCAAACCCTGTCTTTAAAACCAAACCTTGCTTTAGACAAGAAGGTGGTATGAACTCTAAATCAGCACAACCAGTTTCAGCAACACATCAATGGCACTGCTAGTCCAGTCTTGCCCTTGAACTCTCGCTCCAGTAAGAAGGCTTCTGCCTTGCTCCTCTAAACTACTCCACGTGGCCATTTAGGTTTCTGTCCTTCTAGCACTATCTTCCTACGTTGCTCTTGCACTGTCACTATATTTCAATGATAGACTTCCCAGTTGCCAAACACTCGGCATCGTGTCTGGGCCAACCTGATCCCTCTGATGTCACCATCTCCTATGCCATCGCCATTACTTCACATTAACCCTCACCACACATTGGCCCCTTATCTGCACTCTATGTTATTCCTCGTCTCTCTTTCAGAACCTATGGATCTTTGCCATCATAAACTTCCGTAGCTACATTTATTTCCCCAGCTAATGCCTTCTCCCAGCAATAGCCTGGATATGCCTACACAGGGCGCCCAGCCGACTTTCAGTGCTTCACCCACTGCCTCACACAGGTGCTGTTGATCTTCTCACGTACAAAAAAATGCCCCTACAACCTAAAAGATGACAAAACTCATCATGACTACCCATGAGAAGGCATTCTGACAGGCATTAGGGAGGGATTTTGAGACTATAACTTTTAACACCGCTTTTCATGGCCACATTGTGAAGAAGATAGCTGTTATCAGGGCAATACGTACGAAAATTAGATAGCTCGGCAGACAGAATCAGGAGCAGAGGGTGATAGTTCCTTAATTTGTCCTCAAAGAAAGATGCATACTGCAGTTTTTGCATATAGAAGTTTCAGCCAATGATAAGTTGAACTTTATCTATTTGGACTAATTGCAAACAACTTGAAGGGCCATGATATATTGCAATTTGTACTTTTTCTGAGTTGTAGACTTTATAATGCACATAAACCAAATTGACCATCCCCCTTCTCAGCATGATGTCATTGTTCTCTAATACACAGTGTGTGTGCAGCACTCCTCATTAAGGCTATGAGGGCTAACATGTTGCTTGGAGATACTTCACCTTAGAGACTCAAATCGTTTATTCTAGGGGTACTTTCGAAATTAGAAAATTGAAATTTTTTCACTATACCTGTTGTGAATAGCAAGAAACTTTAAGCTTGGTTGTATTTCATTTTTTCTTGTTTTTAAAAAGCATTTATTTTTTAAAATTAAAAGCACTTTTAATTTTATCCAGTGGTAAAGGGCCAATAATCTGAGAAGGGCTTTAAACTGCGCTGCTGAACTGCTTGATATAGTAGCCACCAGCTGCATGCGACTATATGAATAAAAACTTAAACAATTTAAAATTGAATATAATTAGAAATTCAATTCCTCAGTTCCACTAGCCACATTTCAAATACTCAAAAGCTGCATGTGGTTAGTGGAAACCATTGAGACCCTGTCTCTACTAAAAACAGAAAAATTAGCTGGGTGTGGTGGTGCCTACCAGCTACTTGGGAGGCTGAGGCAGGAGGATCGCTTGAGCCCAGGAGTTTGAGGTTGCAGTGAGCTATGATGATGCCATTGCACCACTCTACCTGGGGTGACAGAGCGAGACATGGAAATCTAGAGCATCAAGAACTTCAGGGATTTTCTGATCACGGTATGTATGAAATATCTGAATGATACCACAAAGGAATCACTAACTCTCAGAAGGATGTGGTAGCATGATAGTGAGAAGCAGGAGAAGTAATAGAATGATAAGTGCACATTTTTCCTTAATAAAAATATTTATGACCTTATAAATTGAATTATGCTAAATTTCTATATAATGTCATATGCTACTGTGAAATGATTTTCTCTGCATTGATATTAGTCAAAAGCATATTTTTTGCTAGAAGTTTTAAACATCTAATCGCAATTTTATCCTGACTCATTAGCAGCCTACAGCAGCTTGAAAATGTAAGGTACCTGTCTTACAAAATCACCGTATAACATACAATGCCTCATTGAGAAAAGTATGTCCAGGTTTTGTTCCTTACAAATGTGTGTAGGTCAATTTTCAAATCTCTTCAAGTGTTAAACCCCATATAGCATTGAATTAAATCAGATCTGAAAGTAATAGCTATAATGATAATATATCCATTCAAATAACCTCAATCTGTAAAAAGAATTTGTTTCACACACATGTAGCTTAAAATGTTAAACACATTCAAGATGAAAAGTAAAGCAATTAAAATAGATGTAAAGCTAGAAATTTAAAAAAATACATATAGTTATGTAATGGTTGTATAGGAGAAAAATCATTTTGATTCTTTCATACCAATTCTCACATAATTAACTTTGCAAAACAAACGTCAGCAACCTCTTGGCCAGAGAATCACAGAGGTGAATAACACACAACAATATCCTTTGAGAAGCTCAGTCTACTGAGGGAGGCAGACACGCACACAAAAGTAGGATGTTTACTAGGATTTAGTCTGTTCCATAGCACTGGCAGACCATTTACAAAAGCTTAGTTGCTGAGACAGTCTAATAGTTTGCATATTTTGACTAACTGCAGTTGTCAACTTAGACTAAGAATTGACCAGTCACACCTAATATGTCATGTTTCAACTTTAGATGCATAATTGCTAAAGAGGAGACTGGTGATAGAATTTTCATGTACCTTGACCTCACTATAAGTTTGGCTTCCAAAATTTTCATTTATATTTCTTTGTCATTGTAATGGTATGTTTTCATGAACAGAATATTTTTAAAGGAGAACTTTTCAAATATTCTAAAAGCATTTTTTCTTTGAATTCTCAGTAGCTTCATGCATCTTGTAGATAGGTTATTTAGTTTCTCATTGAAGTGAATCGGTCCTAATGAATGCCCCTCAAGAAGAGTTAGTATTTCCCTCCGTAACCATTCTATTGCAACTGGTACACAGCTGTGATATTCTGTACTGTCTTTATTTGTTTAAATGCCTATCTCCTAGACTAGACAATAATATTTCATAGCAAGCAATTATGTCTTAGTGGCTTTGTTCCTCAAGATTGTCAGTCTTAAGTCTTTGCTGAGTAATGAATAAAGGACTGAATGTACTGCTAGAAATAACTTACTATTTTTATTATGTTATTTCCTGAAAGAAACCTTCATTACTTCATCTGACTAGGCTAGATTCTTCTGGATGTCTCTTTTGTTTGACTTATCAAAATATAGATAACACTTTTATAAATTTAGGTATTTATTAATATTTGTTTCCCACCCTGAAAATAGGTCCTTGAAAGCACAGACCTCATCTGTTGAATGGAATAGCAGAACAGTTAGTTAGCTAGGATTGTTGTATGAAAAGTAGAAGTAAATAAGAAGAAACAGCAGTAAGACCACAATTGAAATAATAGATTTAGGACTCACCTAGTTAGAGTGACATTTACAGTCTTGAAGATAAATAACTGCATGTAAAGAGTAAAAAGAGAGAAGATCAAAGGACCAGTGCTGGGAGCTTGGGTGGCAGCCATATTTAAGGAATGAGGAAAGAAAAACAAACAAATGAAAGAAGTAGAAACAATGGCTGGAGAGAGAGGAGAATCAGAAAATGCAGAGTCATGAAAGGTAAGGAAAAAAATACTTTCAAGGAATGGAGGTTAAATTATACCACGTGCCATAGACTGGTCAAGTAACAGTGAAAATGGTAACTAAATTTGAAGATTCTAGGTGATATTTGAGAAATTAATTTTAATTGTGAAGTGGAAGTTTAACCACAGAGTGAGATTTATAAGAGATGATTGCTCAAGGCACCAATTTTGGAGTACATATTAAAAGATTTGGGCAGTTAGTGGAGATAAAACATTATAGTACTTTACTATCTAGTAAGAAATGAGATCGAAGTTTCTAAAAGTCAAATCTGTGCACTAAATCAGTTAATAATGCTATGACAAGATGGGGAGTTGCATTATTTATACATTAACAAATTAGTATATTACATTTGTACCACGTGTGAATAAAAACTCTAAGTTTCCACAAACTTATACTTACCTATAAGCAGTATAGTATATATAATGAAACAGAAAATTAGCAAATGCAGTCTTCTTTTCCTCTGACCAAAGATTGTAGAAAAATGTAATAAGTTACCTTGGAAATACCTACAAGATATTTACCTAATTTCAAATATGTACATGTTAAAGGTACATACTTGTCAAAACAGTTTTCAGAGTTAAAACAAAAGTGTATATGCTTATTTACTATTTTGTGTATTCAATAGACATTACTCATTCATTCAAGTATTTATTGCAAGCTTACTTTGTGCCAAGCATTGTTCCAGGTGTTTTCATATTTTCCCTAGGAGCATTGATTCAGTATTTGCTAATTCATGGGTCACCGTGACTTTATAGAACATAAGTACTACAAATAACAAGAATCAATTGTATTTCATCCGTGGGTTGACATATATGTTTCCCTATTTGGCTATGAGCTTCTTGAAGAAAGAGGCATGGTATCTTCATTTTGCATGTGGTCTGATGCCTGGAGCATAGTAATAGCTGCTCAGCCAGCATTAGTGAGTGAGAGAACAAAAGGACAAAACAAAGTAAAAATGTTAGGCCTTCTATTTCCACTGAGGGTTCATCCAAAGAAATATCATTCCTGGAAATAACAATTTCAAACTTTATCAACATCATAAATCTGAAACCAGGAACACTGAACAGTGAACCATCCATAGAACAATTAATTCTTGTTATTTGCCGATAAATGCTTCATGAAACATCATGTTGTTTCCACTGATTGTTAATTTTGTGAGTGCATTGAGTTAGGGGTGGAGGAAAAGGAATCAGGCCAAGTAGACAGCAAGTAGCCTTTGGATGATTAAAGAAATACACTCTTCCTGGAATTTCCTTTGCATTGTGAATGCAGACCTTCTGTTCCTCTATTTTAAAAGGGGAGGGGAAGATGTTACTTGAAGAATCTTGAAGGTTCATAGTGAAGCTACTTTTTATCTCATGAGCTTTCTCATCTTTAGTTCCCATTGGTTACTTCCTTGACATTTTTCTTCTGATGCCGCCTTTTTTGCTGCACATTCCATTCCCCCATGTTTCAAGGTCACCCTTTTTACACATCTCTTTAAAGTCAAAGGTCCTTTTTCAGTTCAATTTCAAACATCGTCCCCAATGCTTACTTCTAAGATTTACTGAAAGAGTGTGTCCTCTGAGTACTAAGAGAATTGAAATCTTCATATACAGATGCTACTCCATTAAACACAATTTTAAAATGTATTATCATTATGACTTTATCTCATTTCTGAGTTGTTCGGCTTCCTCACTATTTGTGCCAGAGCTGTGTGTGTCATATCCATGTATAATATAGTCTGATTTAATTGAACAATTCCAGGAGGGCAGGTATTATGTCATGTTCCTTATTTTTAGAGTCCTCAGTGCATGTCATGAATATGAATCCATTTAATCATAAATTCACAGCTTTGCAATTACTACCTGTGTGACCCTGGCAAATTATTTAACCTCTATGTGGTTTACAGTCTATGCTGAAAAATAGATATTAACTATGGTAACTGTATCATTTATTTTCCAAAGAGACACTGTTGTGAGTGGTAGAGAATGCTAATGATAAGCACTGTGCCAAAACCGACATAAACCCAGACTGTTCAAGAGATTCCAGGACATAGGGTCACCCTACTAAATATTGCCTAACATTATTATGAGAAAATGCACAGAAAACACTTAGTTTTAGAACTTACAACTATAGATACTCAATAGAGGTTAGAATATTGTTATTACTAAATTTATATATTATTATTGGCCTAGGAAAACCTTTGAGTCATTTTTGGTCTATGCTAGGTGTCACTCCATCAAGCCAATTAGACTATTCAGCATAGTGTAATTATTATCCCATTTTCATTTATTTTATATTTTCTCTTGATACTATATTCCAAAGTTAAATGATTTTCACCATCAATACATTTCTATAATCTGGATGCAATAAATAAAGTATTTTGATAAATTGAAAATTGGGACATGCGTGAAGCTCTGACTTGGGTGGGGCAAAGACAATATATGTAACCTAAACATTTATACCCCTGTGATATGCTGAAATTTAAAAAAAATAAAAATAAAAAAAAGAAAGAATTCCATCCTCAGTAGATATTTAGAAGAGCTGATAAATTTTGTGAATGGCCCCTGAAGGATTATTTTGAAGCAGATCTCAGTGTCTCATCTCGAAAGCAGAATCATTTTAATTCCTTTAATTTCTCCTCATGAACATATTAATAATTTTTCAGCTCTTTCCTTTATATGATTCTCCAATGAATCCTACACAAAGTTCGTTAAACTCCTTAAGGAATCTCAAATTGGACATTGTCTTCTAATAACACTAAAATGTTGAGTATAGGAAGAAGATATTGAAATTGCTATATGCTAATTTGTCATTCTAGTAAAGCACTTTTGTGTGTATATTCAGTATCATGCATGATTTGTTACTTTGTATGGAAATAAACATAGCTCCTGTCTCCTAGGAGTGCACAATAAAAAAATACAGACTTCCTCATGTTGTTAAGATCTTTACTGTGGTATAGATACTGGACTGAGAGCTGCACAATGACTGAGACCATGTTTGTTTTTTATTGCTGCTGTATAACATGCTCCTAGCAGAGGGCTTGACACATCATAGGCTGCTAGCAAATATTTGCTGAATAAATGAATGAAAAGATGAACCAGTGATTAAATGAACACAGACACAGTTGAGAGACAAAAGACCAAATAATGTATTAATACGAAATCATATATTCAAGTTAAATACAAATAAAAATGCCAGATACTAACATCTATTAATCCATTTACTCAAGAAACATTTATTGAACACCTTTTCTGCTAAACACCAAAAATATAAAAGAAAATTAAGATATAGTCATTGTTTAATTATAAAGAGAGAAAAATATTATAGATTAGATAAAATAATATCTCAATATACACTAAAATAATACAACGTGAGCAATGAAGTTCATTTCATTAGATGCAAAGATGATTTAATATGAAGAAAAATTAATTTTTAGGCAGTTATATTGCTAATTAAAAATGAAAAATCATATAATCATGGGATTATTTGACCAAAAGTCTTTTGATAATATCCAATTATTTCTGGTGTTTGTGTTAGCAAAATGGAAATAAAGAAAATATTCTTAACCACAAAGTTTAAATTAGAAGTAATTATAAAGATTATTCTGAAAGGGTAAATCGCTAGAGAAAGTTCCACTCAAGTCAGAAACAAATCCCCTATATTTCACTGTGATTCAGCTGTCCAGACTGGGAAAGAAAAGGAAGCAAACAAATGTATAGATACCAAAAAAGAAGGAATACAATGATTATTAGCATACATGTATGTGTATGTGTGTGATGAAAACTATACAAAGATATTTATCAATTACTTTTTGATAATTACATCTTGAAGGAGATGCAATTGCAGGATCTTTGTCACTTTTTCTGTTTTCATTTTTATATTTGGGATGGTGGGGGTCATTATAGCTTTGTATTAAAATATATATATATATATATTAGCTGCCCTCATAGAGCTGCACTGAGGAAGAGAAACATAATTTTAACCAAATAATCACACTGGAATACCTAACATGATAGGAGCCCTTACAAAAAGAACAGAGGAGGAAGTAAACAACGGAATGTCAGGGAAGACACTGGAGAACAAAGAAATGATTTCAAGGCAGTAAAAATAATTAGTGTGAAATTAAGGAATATAAAAACGTACTTTATCCTGCGATAGCAAATAATTATATACGTGGAAAAGAATAGGGTATGGAGGAAGAAAAGAAGGAAGGAGAGAGTAGCATATTTGGAAAGAGGGATTTGGCCAGATTGTAAAATTTACCTATCATGCCAAACACATTAGACTCAATTTCATACTTGTGGTAACTATACATTTTCTTTCATATATATCTAAATGAATTATTAAAAACTATCCCTTGTAATATGTATATGTATATTATACACTATATACTCTCTATAAATATATATTATGTTGTCGAAAAACTTTATATGTATTTTATATTTCTAAGTTGACATCTAAATAATTTTATCATAATTTTAAATAGTTTCAGAGAATAGATTTCTGGTACATGCTTTTGTTATGTTTGTAAATCTTTGAGCTTTAGAGTAGCTTAATTAATTTAGGGAAAATATCCTCCATTTAAGCTAAATGACAAAAGCTATCTTCTTCTTAAATCCCATCATCCATAATGGAATTTCTCTTGGAGGATGTCTGGCTTAGTTTTCAATTCACATAAATATATTCACTTCTGAGTGAGTAAGCTAAGTAGATATTTGGACAGATAGGTAGGTATGGTAGTAAAGAGATAAACAGACAAACAGATAGATTAGAAAATGGAGCCTTGACAAAAATATATTTCCTGGTTGAAATAAGGTACTGCCTCTTTGAAATTTCTTAATGAAGGAAGCTCTTTTTGCTTTGCTTTCAGGGAACTCACTCTCAGAAGCTATAAATCTTCAAATGTCCCTTTGTTTATGACCCTGGAGATTTTTGCTCTCAGAGAATGTACAAAATATCTAGGATGGATATGAAAATGGACACAAGGATAATTATGAAAATTTTGGGAAAACAGAATGGTAGAAAGCATTGTTGTTCTTGGGAAGATTTATGTTAGGAGACAATATACAGGAAAATTGAACATCTGGAAATATTAATATAATTCATTAAAAAAACTATGAATTTATACTGTATCCCCTAGAAAGTCCTCCTGAAGCCAAGAGGTACAAGTCTCAGTTTATAGACCACTTACATTAACAAGAAAATGCCAGCATATATTTTTAAATGTAGAAGTGACCTGATGATATTTGTTTTTTAGGAAGCTATCTGACTATTTCATCACTATTTCATCCCAAGTCCCTAAAACTAAGCCAGAGACATACAAAGTCGTTAATAAATATCTACAAATAAGTATCGATAAAATAATCAATAAATAAACCAGTAAGCAAGTGAGTTAATTAAGGAGCACAGAGGACAGGAAAGATGTGTTTCCAATTCTTGGAACTCCCCCACCCACTGTCTTACTTGTCTGTCTGGTTCTATCTTCCTGTGAAGTTTTACCTCTTTGAAAAAATTTCCCTCAAATTATGCTGCTTCTGCCTGTATTTTCTGTGAGCCTGTTGTGCCATATGAATATCACTATGCTATTAATTATCATATTTAATTGTAATTGTTGACCATGTCTGTTTTTTTCTCTAGCCTCTGATAACATGAACCACTCTGGCCAATGTATCCTCAGTGCCTGGCATATAGTAGGTGTTCAATAAAAATCCAATTAATGAATATTATAAATATATGAGGATTGTACATTTAGATCCTAGTGTTGTCACTGAAAAGACTATTTCCTGGGTCCTATCTTATGGAGAGATATGGGTAAACTTAATAATTGCATTTTCCAGAGTCTTAATTTGAGGATCTGCAGAAGTTTCTCATTGCAGCACATAGTTTAGTTAGTCTTCTTCAGAGCTACCAGTCTGCCTTCCTCTTTGAAAATTTTGAGCCATATAAATGTTTGTATTTTCCTCTTTGTAATGAATAACAAATTATTCTCCTCACCAGAAAAAACAATACATGCATATTTTATGTAACTATATCACTGAGTTTATCTTATCTTCTTGTCCTCATTTTATATACTTTAGTACTCATTTTTCATCTGTGAATTTGTAATTGTGAAAAAATATTTGGTATAAAAAATAATTTACATAGGTAAATAAAAATAAAACCATAAAAAATACAAAAGTGAATTTTTTTTTTTTACTCTTGACTCACATACCCCTGCCCAGAGGTAGCCACTCTCAACTGTGCCTTGGGTACCTTGTGCATTGCTTTTGAAGGCAATGTAGAAGTATATAATTGCATAAGCATATTTTACACTTTACATGAATTATGGTGCAACATAACTGTTCTACATTTTTATTTTTTCCACTTTGACAACAGGTATTATATATTTGTGTATTTCTAGACTCTCTTACTGTAACATGTGCTTGACATATTTTGGATCTTTTTATTTCGTTTTCTGACTCTTAACCTCTATGCCACATTAACCATCTGCTTATCACTTTTTACTGCCTTCTAGAAAATTCTCTCAGCTCTATCTTTTATCAGTCGTCTCCAACCTGTTTTTCATGGAAGACAATTTTTCTACCAGCGGCAGGTGTGGAGCTTTGCCAGTGATGTGAGCATTCGGGAGAGGCTGCAAATATAGATCTTGCTCGCCAACCCTCCCCTCCCCCGACTTCCCCTGCCTTGCTGCCGGGTTACTAACATGCCAGAAACCAGTACATTGGGACACAGGGGATTGGGGACCACAGTCTTAGTTCATTAATTATCTTTTCACCTTTGCCTAATCTGCTCTAGAAAACCTGCACTGAGTTGTTTAATTTTATTGACTATGTTTTTTATTTCTCGAAATGATATTGTGTTCTTTTGAAAATCTGCTTACTTTTCTGATAGTTAATGGGTAAAACATGCAAAAAGATATTTTGATTATTATATATTCTTCTTTCACTTAAAGTACATTGAACTAAATAAAATAGAAAACTGTATAGTTTTCAAGCATATAATATTTTCACAACATTGTAACCTAAACTGAATCCGGTTTAGCCTGAGAATTTAATCACAATTTTACACATTTTAACATTTTTTCTACCAAAAAATATTGTGAATTATGGAGAAAGAAAAAGGAGAAATTGGACAGTTTCCATTACTCATTGGTACAGTACCAATTATTCAGTCCCTGGTATGAGAAGTTTCTTTTTCATTCAGATGTTTGCTCCTTCCTCTAGTCCTTCATTTAAATAGAGGATAACATGTGTAAGAAAATAATTCATGTTCATTATGTTATGTTTTAAATCTTGCCTGACTTTCGTGGCATTCGTTATTTATTGTTTCTAATTCTTATATTTACATGTCAGTTTAATAACTGCTAAAGAGGTGTTTCTTTGTTTACTTAAATAAATATGCTTATTTTATAGTTGTGTTTGTGACCTTTTTGGCATTTAAATCCTCCTGTTGATTTTATTGAGTGACACTTAATCAAAGAGCACATTGTTCCTCTATGTGTTCTGTGATTTTGAACTATGACCTCACAGAGGCAGAAGGGGGTGATCCTTTTCCTCCCCATCATTAGAGTCGTGGCTAACACCCCATAAGACAGGTTCTAACAACAGAAAAGCAAAATAAATTTATTTGATCACAGTGCTACATGAGACACGAGCTTTCAGAATAAAGACCCCAAGACCCCGGGTGAACTATACATTTTTATACTTAGGTTCAATGAAGCATGGACAGTCATGTAGAAATGTGATTGGACAAAAAGAGTATGATCTAATACTAATAGACTAAGTGGGAAAACCTAGGAAGGCCTGTGTGTTCAGATTCTTCTTGGCCTCTCTGTTGTTTCCTTCCTCCCAGGTGTGAAGCAGGATCCTTTCTGACATGGTAGTCCTGTGACCTACAATCAAAGAAGACAGGTTTTAGAATTCCTTTATGGCCAGTTCTTACACAAAAAGGTGGAGGAAGGTTAGAGTAAAATTTTTAGGCTTTATGGTTGGCTTTTGGGAAAAGGGGTTCTGGTATCTATGACCACCATGGCGAATAGGGATTCTAGTTTCTATGGCTAGCCGAGGGTGAGAATTAGGGAGGAGAGACAGGAGGGCAGGGGGAGATCAGAGAGAAAGTTTACTTCTGAGGCTGCTTCTAAAGGCTTCATTTTAGGGTATCATTTTCTGAGCCCCAACAACCTCATCTTCTGTGGGAATTTAACTGAGTTTTCTTGTTTAACCCAGAGTGAGACCATGTCTTCCAAAGCAGTTTTACATTTGTTTCTTCTAGCTGCCCACACATGTCAACTATTTAAGGCCACTTTTTATGTTAAAAATCACAGTTTGAGGACCTTTTTTTTCCCTCGAAACTCAGGAGGAAGTAGAAAACTTGTCAACTTTCTGTACCTGTAGGTATTTAATTTTTTCTAACTCACATATCACACATTGGGTAGTCCTTCATTGATTCTGGTTTATGCAGAGATCTTTTGCTTTGATTTCCCTCCTATAACCCAACAAAGCCTAGTCTCTTGTCCCCATGTAGACCTAAAACCAAAGCTAGTTTTTTGCCAGTACAAAACTTCCCCTTTCCACCTTACACTGCCTACTGCCAAACTACTGAAGAATCCACCTCTTCATTTATGGTCTGGCTCTCAATTTGCTGATTCTTTTATTTATTTATTACACTTTGATATTGTGTTTCTTTTTTTCCCTCCAAGACTAACAAGTATTAAAATGAATTTTGAGTATATTTTATTCATAAATTCTACACATTTGTACTGACAGAATTTCAAAGTTATCTCATTTTACTATGTTGTCATAATCGGTTATATATCTTGACTCTTCTCACTTGTTAACATTTTCATATGGTTTTTACACCCATTTTGTCAAATTTTTTTTAAATGCTATGGTTTATTTATAGAATAATTTTAAGAGAATTGATTAGGGACAATCAATGATTCCTTATCAATATTTTCCCATGTTGCAAATTGCATTGTTCTGTGTTGTAAATTGAAACATGTAGGCCGGGCGCGGTGGCTCACGCCTGTAATCCTAGCTCTGGGAGGCCGAGGCGGGTGGATCGCTCGAGGTCAGGAGTTCGAGACCAGCCTGAGCAAGAGTGAGACCCCGTCTCTACTAAAAATAGAAAGAAATTATCTGGCCAACTAAAAATATATATACAAAAAAATTAGCCGGGCATGGTGGCTCATGCCTGTAGTCCCAGCTACTCGGGAGGCTGAGGCAGTAGGATCGCTTAAGCCCAGGAGTCTGAGGTTGCTGTGAGCTAGGCTGATGCCACGGCACTCACTCTAGCCCGGGCAACAAAGTGAGACTCTGTCTCAAAAAAAAAAAAAAAAAAAAAAGAAACATGTAAATGATAAATACTAATCACAAACCTAAACTTAATACCACAGAGCTTTCATTTTTAGAAATTTGTTGTTGCTACCTTTAAATAGAAGCCCTACTTTTTTCTCTCCATGAAGATACTTTCTCAGGCTTCCTGACTCCTCAAAAGTAGTTAGTGAATCCTGCTTTGACTTTAAATTTTTCATGAATTCACTAGAATACAAGTGGGCAGACTTGACTACTTGAATGAATTTTCCATTCCTAGTTTGGATTATAAGAGTCTGCCCAGTTCCAATGAATTATTTCCAATCATTTCCAGAGTTTTAATAAATTCATTATGAGATTTTCTATTTTACTTCTAGCATCACCTTTTCATTCATGTCTAATAAAAATTAAGTTTTTAGTTTTCAGATACCTTTGACTACATTTCTATTCCAATTTATTCCCAAAGAATTATGCCTAACAATATTCTGCTTAAGCCTACACTACCCTTACAAGTTGTTTCTAGTTATTTGTGCACTGTAGTGATGTGCTTTACTTCTCCCTTTTGAAAAGATGTTCATTGCAACTTTAGCAATTGTGACATTTTATTTTTTCTTCTAGATCTCCCAACTATCTCCTGTTTTTAGTATAAGGATATGAAACTTTTTATTCCTTGACACTAAACTCATTTTTTTCACTCTTATATTTGATGATTTCAAATACCATTTCAAAGAACTTCTATTTGAAGTAATGAGTTTGAGTATTCATGATCTTCTGTTTAGTTGTAGGAGCTAATTTGCCTTTCTAGTTATTATTTACTATAATAAATAATAATAGCTTATTATAACAATAAATAATTTACACTAAATTCTGTGTGTTAATTGATAAATTACCAAGGGAAAGTAATAAAGTTGTATTCATAAGGAGACTCACCAAAGACTAGTCATCACTGTGTGAATTTTACCTGGGGTCAGTATCTGTAATAACTAGAGCTCTAATTTTAAAGACTGCTAGCACAAAATGACAGCTTGGATAGTGTATTTGGATGCAGATACTTATTAGTAAAACATATCTTTTCCAATATTTCTTTAGGTAAATAAGAATGGTAGGTAATTTGAAATCAGGAGTCATGGTTTATAAATGTATTTTTCTACATCCCCAGCTTCATAAATGAACCCATAGTTGCCCCTTAATAGTATTGATTGAATTAAATTCTGTTAGAATTAGCCCACCAAACACAACCCAGAGGTTCTAGATTCATGACACCTTAACCTCAGGAGTGTTAAGTTATAAAGGTCAACGGTTAGGTGCTGTACATATCTGTCTGGATTACCTAAACAGCTTTTGAAAATCTGAGACAGATGAGATCTATCAAGAAAAATTTCCTGAATCACTTCTAAACACCTGAAAAGTTCTTTTTTCCAATATATCCAACATATTTGAAAAGAATTTGTTCAACTGAAAAGTCTGGATGAGTGATAATTATCTCTCTGTATAACTCAGATTGGAGTCAGCAGTCCACTCCAGCATTCTTTCCTGGTGTTCCTTTTAAGTGAATCCAAGGTCTTTCTCTACTTTCAGAAACTTTAATGAATGTAACTTTACCAGTGAGTCTCATATAGAATCATATAGAGGACATCTTGAAATGTAGATTGCTGGACCCCACTCTTAGAATTTCAGATTCTGTAAATTTGGGTTGGGGGCTCAAAAATTTGCTTTTCTAATGAATTCCCAAGTATTGCTCTGCTGATGGTCCTTGTGCCACACTTTGAGAAACACTGGTCTCCCATATTCATTATTTTTGCCTTTCTATATATATTAATGAATCCTCCCAATTAATATTTTTATAGTGGTTAATTTTTATTTGAGTATAATATCTAAGACCCTATTATTCAAAGTTTAGCACTTTTTAAATTCTTTTTCTAATTATTAGTATTATTGTTAGTAGTAGTTATTGAGTATTATTTTTTTAATATCCACCTATTTCCTACCTAATAACCCTTTATAAAATTTTTTCTCTTAATTTCATATATTTTTTCTTTTCTTTTTAATTATTATAGGTACATAATAGTTATATATCTTTATAGGGTACATGTGATGTTTTGATACAGACATACAATGTGTATTAATCAAATCAGGTTAATAGGGATATCCATCACCTCAGGCATTTATCATTTTATTTTGTGTTAGGAACATCCCAATTCCACTCTTTTAGTTATTTTAAAATATACTGTAACTTACTGTTCATTATAGTCACTTTGTTATCAAATGTTCATTCTAACTATATATATATATATATTGAATTTTGTCTTTTTTATTATTCATTGCTGTAGCTTAAATGCATAGAAAAGTACATGGCACATAGTATAAGCATTTGTAAATAATTTGTCGAATTAATGAATCATTTCTTAAGCCCCTACTGTATAACCATTATCTGAGTCAATCCTTACAACCACAAGGTTAAATGCTTGGGCATTGGTGTCAAAAGGACATGAGTCTGATGCTAACTCTTTTATTAGTTGTAGCAAGTTAGGCAAGGTACTTAACCTCTCTAAACCTGTTTCTTCATCAGTATAATAGGAAATAATATCTATTTCATGACATTATTGTAAAGATTAAAAGGAATAATGTATGAAGAGCTTTGCATAATACCTAAAAGTATCTTAGTATTAATATGGATAAGAAAACTAAGAATCAGAAAGGTTAAAAACCCAAAGTTAGACAGATAAATTATAAAAATAGGAAGTTAAACTGAATATGAAATATAGGATTCTTTTTCTTTTCAAAATGTTCAGGGAGTACAAATATTTTTGTTACATAGATACATTTTATAATGCTTAAGTCAGGGCTATAAGTGTGCCCATCACCCAAATAGTGTTCACTGTACCTGATAGATAGGTTTTTACTGCTCCCTTCCTCCCCTCTCCCCATGCTTGATTTCCAATGACCTTTATATCTCTCTGTGCCCATGTGTGCCAGTTGATTAGTTCCCAGTTATTAGAGAGTACATGTGGTGTTTGTTTTTCCATTCCTGAGATACTTCACTTAAGATAATGATCTCAAGTTCCATTACATCCAAGTTGCTACAAAAGACATTATTTCATTCTTTTTATGGCTGAGTAGTACTCTATGGTGTATTATGTACCACATTTTGTTAATCCACTCATGAATTGATGGGCACTTAGGTTGAGTCCACATCTCCGCAATTGTGAATGGTGTGGAAATAAACATTTCAATGCAGGTGCCTTTTTGATATTTAATAAAATGACTTCTCCTTTGTGTAGATACTCAGTAGTGGGATTACTGGGTCTACATTTATTTATTTGAGGAATCTCCATACTATTTTCCATAGAAGTTGTGCTAGTTTGCACTCTCACCAACGGTGTATGAGCATTCCTTTCTCTCTGCAACCATGCCAGCATCTACTGTTTTTGACATTTCAGTAATGGCCATTCTGACAAAGGTTAGGTGATATCTCATTGTGATTTTGGTTTGCACATCCCTGATGATTAGTGATATTGAGCATTTTTTGATATGCTTATTGACCATTATTCTATCTTCTTTTGAAAAACATCTGTTCGTGTCTTTTGTCCACCCTTTAATGGGGTTGTTAGGGTTTTTGTTTTTTTCTTGATGATTTGTTTGAGTTCTTTGTAGATTCTGGATATTAGCCCTTCATTGGATATATAGTTTATAAATATTTTCTCCCATTCTGTAGGTTGTCTACTTATTCTGTTGATTATTTCCTTTGCTGTGCAGAAGTTTTTAATTTAATCAAGTCCCATTTATTGATTTTTTTGTTGCTGTATTTGCCTTTGGGGTCTTAGTCATAAATTCTTTGCCTAGGCTGATGTCTAAAAGAGGTTTTTCCTATGCTTAACTATCTAACTATATTTTTGCACCCAATAGCATCCCCACTTTATTCCTCCTCCCTCCACATTACCCTTCCCAGCCTCTGGTAACCATCATTCTAACCTCTGTCTCCATGAGATCAATTGTTTTTAAAATTTAGCTCCTACATATGAGTGAGAACATGTGAAATTTGCCTTTCTGTGCTTAGCTTATTTCACTTAACATAATGTTTTCCAGTTCCATCTATGTTGTTACAAATGATAGGACTTCATTCTTTTTTGTGGCTATATAATATTCCATTGTGTATACATACCACAATTTCTTTATCCATTCATCCACTGATGGACACTTAGGTTGATTTCAAATCTTACCTATTGTGAATAGTGCTACAATAGACAGAGGAGTGAAGATATTGTTTTGATATACTTATTTCCCCTCCTCTGAATATATATCCAGTAGTGGGATTGCTTGGTTATATGGTATTTCTATTTTTAGTTTTCTGAGGAATCTTCATACTGTTCTCCATAGTGATTGCACTAATTTAACTTCCCACCAACAGTGTATGAGGGTTTCCCTTTCTCCAAATGCTTATCAGCATTCATTATTGCCTTTTTTATAAAAGATATTTTAACTAGGGTGAGATGATACCTCATTGTAGTTTTGATTTGCATTTCTCTGATGACTAATGATGTTGAGCATTTTTTTTTCATATACCTGTTGGCCATTTGTATATCTTCTTTTGAGAAATGTCTATTCAGATCCTTTGCCCATCTTTAATTGGATTATTTGATTTTTTCCTATCAATTTTTGGAGTTTCTTATAGTTTGTAAATATTTCCTCCCATTCTGTGAGTTATCTCTTCCTTTTGTTGATTGTTTACTTTGCTGTGTAGAAGTTTATAGTTTGTTCAATTTTGCTTTAGTTGGCTGTGCTTTAGGGATATTACTCAAGAAGTCCTTGCCCAGACCAATGTCCTGAATCATTTACCCAATGTTTTCTTTTAGTAGTTTAATAGTTTCAGGTCTTATATTTAAGTCTTTAGTCCATTTTGATTTGATTTTTGTACAACGTGAGAGATAAGGGTCTAGTTTCACTCTTCTGCATACAAATACCCAGGTTTCCCAGCACCATTTATTGAAAAGACTGTCCTTTCTCTGCTGTATGTTCTTGGAAACTTTGTTAAAGATAAGTTTTCTATAGATATGTGCATTTAGTAGTGGGTTCTCTATTCTTTTCCCTTTGTCTGTATGTCTTTATAACATTTTTGAGATGACTGGTCAGTGCTCCCTATACAATGGATCAAAGATGACTATGGATCAAAGTTTGTATTATGTACATATTTATTCAGTTATTTCTTTGTTCCCCAGCTTGTTCCAAAAGGATTTGAGACAGATAGATTAAAGGAAAGCTATATAAACCACAGAGTCATCAAAGCTTGGGAGGACCTGATTTCTCCATCCTCATTCCTTTTTTTTTTTTTCTTGAGATAGAGTCTCACTTTGTCACCTAGGCTGGAGTACAGTGGCATCATCGTAGCTCACTGAAACCTCAAACTCCTGGGCTCAAGAGATTCTCCTGCCTCAGCCTCCCATGTAGTTGGGACTACAAGTGCACACCATCACACCTGGTAAGTTTTTTCTATTTTTAGTAGAGACAGGGTCCCACTGTTGCTCAAGCTTGTCTTGAACTCCTGACCTCAAGCCATCTACCTGCCTTAGGCTCCCAGAGTGCTAGGATTACAGGCATGAGCCACTGTGCCCAGACCCCCATCCTCTTATTCTAAACTGAGTCATTCTGTCCTAATTACCTTATTACAACTCAAGAAACCACAGTGGCCAAGAGAAGAATCATGATAATAATAGTGAGATGATCCCAAGTTCTAGTCTATTTATAAAACACATTCCAAATACATCCTCCACTGAGTGCTTGATTTTACTACATTGCACTCAGTAAGAAAGTCACCTTAACACCTCCATCTATCTGCTGCCTGCCATAAAGTAGCTGCAAATGTATTTACCATCAACTGAGAAAGAAATCTATATTTATCCGGATGTGGAAGATGCTGAATTTACCGACAATTGACAAATTAGTCTGGAATGAGAATGCATATAGAAATAGCCTGCAGTATGCCATTATGTTGTGACATAAATATATGGTCTCTTCCCTCAATTTATGCCAGAAGCAAATGAACAATGTTTCTGCAACATGAGTAATTTCTCATCTATATTAGTCTGCTTTTTTTCCCTTTTATCTCTCTGAGCTCTCAACAGTGATAAGGGAAAATTATAATAGCCCTAGTGAAAATCTGTTCTATGAAATCCATATTAGCAATTAGTAAAATCTCCAAATGCTATATGTCAAATTACTAATTTAACAAAAAATTAAATTTGAATTTACTCTTTCTCTTCATCTCTGTATATTTATGTGTATATATAGATATATGTGTGCACACAAAGTTTTATAATAGCAATATACTGTATATCTTAATTTAAGCTGATTAGGCTTTTCATAATATAATCAGATGGATTTTCACTCTTGGCTATAAATGCATGATCTGACTTTTCTGGCCTCAAACCAAATCAAATTATTTTCAGTGAGGCAATATAGACTCACAATTAAGAATATAAATCAGAAGTCCTTGTATTAAAACCCAACTTTGTTCCTTACTCCCTGTGTGATATTGGGTTAACTATATTCTCACAACCTCATTTCCTTATCATTGAAGCAGATGTCAACCACATGACTTTATTTTAGGTATCAAATCTATGTTATATACAAAGCCTATAGTTGAATGCATTGTATTTAATGTTATTGAAATATTGGTAGTACCATCAGTAGTAGTTATTGAGTCATAGAAAAAATATAGCAAACATAGCCTTATCAGTATACCTAGTCAATTATCATGGCCATTTGTCCCAATTTGGTACTGAAAATTTTTTAGTTTATTTTCTTTTAAGATCAGCTTTGTGTAATAACTCATACAGCCATCATACAAACCAGAAAGTCATATACTTTGCTGTTTTATATCTACAGAGCTTTACTAAACATATATGTAAGTTTAGTTAACTCAGTAACAGTCAATTCCTACTGAAGCAAGTGTGACAAATCCATCCTACTCCCCTCTTCAATGATCATACACCTCACTCTTATTGTTCATCATCTACGTCTCAAATAAATTCTAACATTTGCAGGAGCTACTGAAGATTATAAGGACTAGCCCAATCGATGGCCATTAAACACTTGTTGAATAATAAAAGAAAGACAAGATCAGCACAAATCCACTAGGTATGGGAAAGATCACATATTTTATTGTGTATGTATGTGTGTGTATAAATTATTATGGGTAATTGTCATTTCAATTATTTTAAAAAAGCATTTTTAACATACTATGGTAGTCAATGTTAGGTCAAAATTTTTGTCTGTGTCTGTACAGTTATTTAGTCTCAGATGTGTTTGAATGTAGAAATGAGACATTCTTTATAGAGATAATTTATCTAAACCTCAGTAGGAGTATGCCTGTATTTTGACCCACTTTTGAGAGTGCTTCCAGATCTCCTTGCCTGATTCATGGAGTAGATAGAAAATGTAAATGAAGAACCTAGAGACAAATCTCTCATTCAGAAGAATTCCAAATAATTTATGTAGATACTCACCCTTATGGAGGTGGAGCACAACTGCGCACTCCTTAAGTGTAGGCTGTACATGTAAATTTCTTCCAATGAGTAGAATATATGTAAAGGAAGAAAAAAAAAAGAATAACTTTATGGTGGAGAAAACTGACAAACACTTTCCCAGCCAGGTGATCAAGGTTAACATTCACTTCCATATGTTGAGCCTATGACACAAAGATATTTAACAAATTATTTGAGTGTGGTATAATTGAGCAGAAATGGCAGGAGGGTGCAATTTTAAGTATTACAAATACAATTGCAATTGATTTCCAGTAATTCTTCCTCTGAGCAGAACTGGTTTTATATTTAAAAATTGTTCAGAGAGAAAACTAAAGCCACAAACAAACTTGACACATTATTATTGATATTTTAAGAGAGAGGTTCAACCCTCAAATCACAAATAATTGAATTTTCTTTCTCCCCTAGTTATTTCCTCAATTACATTGAAGGTAAATGTTAAGAGTATCCACAGTCCTATGTGTAGATTCTTTAAGAAAACAATCTATAATAATTCTCTTAACAACAAGAATCTTTTTCTACATTATTCATTTTTCTGGAGCAATTTCTCTCCTTATTTGGTTATACAATTAACTAAAATGATAGTGAGTGTTATGCCTTTAAAACAAAACTAAATTAAATGGTAATGCAGTAATCCATCAATTACCATGGTCCTACAGATGGATCCAAATGGCTTAATATGAAAACACTTTCTTGGATTAATATTATATTTAATACTATATACTCATCATTACAGCAGGGAATAAAATATTGTTGTAGTTAATCTTTCACTGTCAATGCCTGGCAAATTTTATAATCAAAGGAATTATTCTTTACCTGTACATGAAGATGGACAACACTATTTGACAGCCCGTTTTAAAATATTTTAAATTCCAGATTCATGGCAACAGTAAATGGGAGAAAAATAATAATATGACATTTAAACCTAATATCAGTTACCAAAACAACTATTTACAATCAAGTATATTATACTAATATATTCATGTTCTTTTTTTCCATTGTGGTTCTTATAAAAAGTGCTTTCAATGGTTTTATATTTATGTATGCATGTAATAAAATTCTAATATTTAAATATAGTTCTATAAACACACAGTATAAGCAAATTCTGGCCTCTAATGTGTTATAGCCTAGCACCATCCCAAAGCACCTATTCATCCATAGGTGGTATTTCATCCATAGGTAAAATAGTTTTAATTTTCCCTACCTCAACAGTCTAAACAATAGCCATTTTTATATAAATTGTTTTCAATAATTCTAAAGACAATGCTGAGCTCCAGCAAAAGTAAAATCATATCCTCTGGAGTTTAAAATTCCTGGGAATCTTCAAGACCATAAGTTGTCTTTAAAATATCTTTAGTCCAGAACATTCAACACTTCAGGCCACATTTTATTAGTTGTGTTACATTTCCTGCAAAATTCAAATGGGAATACTTCAAATAGCAAAACATATGGTCTGTTCCACATTTAGAAATTCTCTTTTTTCATTTCTAGAGAAATTTCTCTACATCAAAAATGTACAAAAAGATCTGAATGTGTTTACTGTACAAGGAAAAGACAAACTTGAATTCTTTATCCCTCCTTAGCAATAAGACTGTAGCACACGGGTGGACAGTCAGGAGCAGATGAATCAACTTACCCAATTTTTCTCATGGTCCACACCTAGCCTTGCAGAGTCCTCTCACTCAAAAGAAGAGACGTGCTTTGAATAGCATAGTCATATTTTTTTCTTAGTGAACCCTAGTCATGGGTCACTTACAGTGAAATGAGAGAAAGGCCTTTTTTTTCCTTAATTAAAGAACACCAAAGGAAGAAAAAAGACAGAAGAAAAATGACTACCATGAAAAGGAAGTTAAAATAATTTTATTGAACTGGCTGCATTCCTAGCCACCTAGTATATGAAGTAATAACAATCAGTCACATTACTGCACATGATTAATACTTATGGCTGATCCTTACATCCCCCCCAATCTATCCATCAGTATCTCAAGGAGGTGTTAATCATATTGCTTCTCGGCGTGGCTCTCTTCTGTTGCAACATTGTCATTTTACCCTCCTTATATCAAACACTGCAAAATGTAGCATTTAAGTCAGTTAAGAATGGCAAAAAGTGGAACAATTTTTAAATGGCATGCATAACTTTTTAAAAGAGAGTGGTGTAATCAACTCAATTGTGAATCCAAATTATTTTATTTTGAGGTACATCTGAATACTTACATGTGGCTGTAATTTATCAAAAAAGAATATATCTTAAAGAGAAAAAACTTTAAATATAAATTCTCTCTTCCATGTTCTATAGTATATTCTTGTCCTTACTGTAATAAATTCCCATTTCCAGCAAAGTTGGAATTTAGGAATAGGTTTACAGTAGCCAGCACAGTTCACATTACAGCATCCTTCATGTGGTGGTAGCCTTTAATAATGGGGAAAAATAATAGCCCATAAATTATGAGAGTAGTGATAGTAGATTTCATTTGTAGAATGCTTAAAGATTCATAATACTTAGGCATATATCATCTGATCTTAGTGGTAGGTTTTATTTTCCCCATTTTAAACATAAAGAAACTGAAGTTAAAAGATCACACAACCGAAAAAAAGACTGAGGGTAAACTTGGTCCTAGATATGGACTATAAGTTTTGTGTTATTTTCATTCATTATTTTCTATGCACTGATGGAAGTATGGCATTAATTTTAATTCTGCAAATTATCTTCATTCAACATAGAAGCATTTATCATAGAAGAAAACTTAGTAAATGCTCAGTGTACAGTATTTTCATGATGAATTCATTGAGGTACAACCCAATTATTCTTTAAGAAATACCATATTCCATGGTTAGAAATACAGTTATGCCAGTAGATAAACAATTAAGAGATGTCACCAAGGTGGCTGACTAGAGGCACCCCAAACTTGCTTCCTCTGCAAAGAAGAACATAAACAGCAAGTAGATAACCATGTGCCAAATAGAGCATCAAAAGGAAAACACTTGAATTCAGCAAGGAAGTGACAAAGGTCCTATGAGACATAGAAAATTTAGATGGCAGCATAAAAAGGGAGAGGAAAGCAGCTCACCAGGATCAACTCAAAGCCAAGGAACTCCCTATTGTGGGGAAAAGGTAATCAGGAGATCTCCAACAGTCCACATGCCCACATAGATATCTGCAATCATAGCTACAGGAGAGCCTCTCAGCCCGAACAATCCCTTAGCCTAGTATGGGGATCTGCTTGGAATCCACAAGACGACATTGTTCTGGAGAGAAAATTCAAGCCAAGTCCCCTTCACCCACCAGGACCCAAGCTGCTGCAACACAGCACCGTTTTAAGAGTGGAGACACTACCATACTACTGCCTGCTCTGGGACATGATAGCCTTTGTACCTCCACATGTCTGGGGCCCTGCCAATATCCCCCACCCCCACCCAAAAAGCTGAAGCATCACAACACCAGCTGGACCATGTGGTGCAGCCACATCTCTGGCACCCAAACCCATGTGGTACCCTACACCCTAGAGAACATGCAGACCAGCACATTAGGAAGGCTGCCCTCAGGACCCACGTAGCCAAAGTACACATTCCCCAGAACCCAAGAACCACCTGCTTAGGCCCACCACTAACTACAGAAACTTCACTTCCTCCAGGATTGGGGCTGCTGTGCACACTGTTCAGTAACTCAAAGACTGACCTGCCCCATATGCCACAGCTACCACTGATGCCTATGCATGTATGCATGTCACCCAGGGGCCAAAGGATTGACCATTGTGGGGTCCACCATCACCAGTGCTAGTACCTATGAGCACATTCAGTGACCTCATGACCAGACCTCCCAGGGCCCACATGTGCTGCCCAGGGGCCCAGGACCAGCCCAAGGGTCAGCCTGTTCAGGGCCTAAGTGCACTGCCCAGGGGCCCAAGGACTGGAATATCTAGGATCCATCACCACCACCACCGGCACCCATATTCCCTATCCGAGGGCTCAAGGGTTGACCTGCCTTGGACCTGCCACCACTACCACCTGACAAACCATGCCCTCCATCAATGGAGCTGCCATATGCCTTCACATGCTGACCAGGACGCTGAGTTCTGGCCTACCCAGGGCCCTCTCCTACCACTTCTGGTGCTTGTGCATTCTCCCAGGGGACCCAGGACAAGGCCAGCCAGCATCCATGTCCCCAGAAAAGTTGCACCATAGCCTGTACAGACAACTGTAGCCTAAGCAACTGAGTATCTCACAGACACTACTGATGTTAGTTATAGGCAAAGAAATCATATGGAGATTACACTACTTCACCTGTCCAGAACCAAAGCCAAAGAAACCTACCCACTGACACAATAGATACATCTGCAAAAAAAAAAAGTCTTACCCTATGAAAGTTACTCCATAAAACTGGAAGAAGCAACCATTACAACAGATGTGAAGACATCAACTTAAGGACACAAGTAACATGAAAAAAACAACCAAGTAAGCATGATACCTCCAAAGGAATACAATAATTCTCCAGTAACAGATGCCAAAGTAAAGGAAATCTATAATATGTCTGAAAAGGAACTCAAAATAATAATCTTAAGGAAATTCAGCAAGATAAAAGAGAACATAATAGACAATACAAAGAAATTACGAAAACAATTAATGATAAGGATGAGAAATTCAACAAAAAGATAAATATCACAAAAAAGAACCAAATAGATATCCTAGACTGAAGAATTCAATGAGTAAAATTTAAAATGCAATGGAATTATTCAATAGACTAGCTCAAGTAGAAGAAAGAATACTGAACTTGAAGAAGATCTTTTAAAATAACCATGTCAAAGAATAAAATAATAATAATAAAAAGAATCTTAAAAGCTTATGTGACATATAAGACATAATTAAGTGAATGAATATTCACATTTTGGGAATTCTAGGAGAAAAATACAGACAAAGGCCAAGAAAACCTATTTTACAAAATAATAGTTGAAAACTTCCCAAGTCCTGAGAGCAACAGAGATATCAGATAAAAAAGAAAAGCTCAAAGATTACCAAAATAGATTCAACCCAAAAAGTTTTTCTCTGTGACACATCAAACTGACAAAAGTCAAAGACAAAGAAAGAATTCTGAAAACAACAAGAGAAAAGTGTCAAGTCACATACAAGGAAAACCCCATCAGATTAATAGCATATTTCTCGGCAAAAATCCTATAAGCCAGGAGAGAATGGGATGATATAGTCAAAGTATTGAAAGAAAAATACTATCAGACAAGAATTCTATACCCAGTAAAGCTATCCTTCAGAAACAAAATAAAAATAGAGTATTTTCCCAAAAAAAGAAGAAAAACCTGAAAGAATTCATCATCACTGGACCAGCACTATAAGAAATACTTAAGGTGGTTCTAAATCTGAAAGCAAAAGGACCATAACTACCATCATGTAAAAACATAAAAATATAAAACTCACTGATGGAGCAGATAGATAAATGAGAAAGGGAAAGGAATGAAAAGATATCACTACAGAAAATCGCCAAACTGCAAAGAAAAGCAATAAGAGAGGAAGAAAGTGACAAAGGATATACAAAACAACCAGAAAGCAATCAACAAAATGATAGGAGTAAGTCCTCACCTATCAATAACAACCTTGAAAGTAAACAGTTTAAATTAAAAGATATACACTGACTGAATGGACAGAAGCAAACAAACAAAAGCAAACAAATAAAACCCAAAATATAATGATATGCTGCCCATAAGAAGCTCACTTCCCCCATAAAGACATACACAGACTGAAAGTCAAAGGATGAAAAAACATATTCACACAAATAGAAACCAAATACATGCAGAAGTAGCTATACTTAAATCAGACAAAAGAAACCTTAGGTCAAAAAACAAAAGAAGAGAAAGAAAGTCATTATATAATGATAAAGGGATCAATTCAGCAAGAGAATACACCAAACATAAATATGTATACATCTAGCACCAAAGCAACCAGACATATAAAGTAAATATTATTAGAGCTAAAGAAAGAGTAGACCTCTATACAATAGTAGCTGGGGACTACAACACCCCACTTTCAGCATTGAACACATAATCTAGATAGAAAATCAACAAAGAAATATAAGATTTAAAATTCACCATAGACCAAATGGGCCTAACAGACTTTTACAGAATATTCAATCCAACAGCTGCAGAATATACATTCTTTTCATCAGCACATGGAGCATTCTCAAGGATTGACCATATGTTACTATACAAAACAAGCATCAACAAATATTAAAAAATCAAAATCATATCAAATATCTTATTTGATCACAATGAAATAAAACTTGACATTAATAGCAAGATGAATATTCAAAACTATATAAATACATAAAAATTAAACATGATGCTTCTGAACAATGGGTGAACGAAAGAATTAAGAATTCTTTTAAAAATTCCTTGGGAAAAAAATAGATACAAAACCTATGGGACACAGTAAAATCAATATTAAGGGACACACTTATAGAGATAAATGCTTATATCAAAAAACTAAAAAGATTTTAAATTAACAAAAAACAAAGCATCTCAAGGAAATAGAAAAGCAAGAGCAAACCAAACCCAAACTTTGTATAAGAAAAGAAATAACATAGATCATAGCAGAGATAAATGAAATGGAGAGTTAAAAAACAAAATAAAGATTAGCAAAACAAAAAGTCAGTTTTTTGAAAAAATAAACTAGAGAAACTATTAGCTAAACTAACTTAGGAAAAAAGAGATGATGCAAATAAATAAAATGAGAAATAAAAAAGAAGACATCAAAATGGCTACCACAGAGATACAAAGCATCATTAGAGACTACTATAAACAACTACATGCTAATAAAATCAAAAACCTAAACAAAATAGATAAATTCCTGGATGTCTACAACCCACCAAGATTGAGCCAAGAAGAAATAGAAAACCCGAACAGATCAGTAGCAACGAACAAGATTGAATCAGTAATAAAAAAATCTCCCAACAAAGAAAAATCCAGGACTGAATGGCTTCACTGCTGAATTCTGTCAAATATTTAAAGAACAATTAATGACAATTTCAAAAATTTGACAAGGATAGAACTTTTCCTAACACATTGTGTAAGATCACCATAACCTTGATACCAAAAACTAGACAAAGACACACACAAAAGAAGAAAACTGCAGGCCAAAATCCATGATGAGCATAGATGCAAAAATCTTCAACAAAAGACCAGCCTACTAAATCCAGTAATACATCAATAAGATAATACATTATGATTAAGTAGGATTTATCACATCAACAGAATGAAGAACATAAATCATATAATCATCTCAATAGATGCAGAAAAAGCACTTGATAGAATTTAACACGACTTCATGAAAAAAATCTCTCAATAAATTAGGTATAGAAGGAAAGTACCTCATCACAACAAAGGCCACATATGACAAACCAAGAGCTAACATCATATTTAACAGGGAAGGACTGAATGTTTTTTCTGTAAGAACTAGACCAAGATAAGGAGGCACACTGTAACCACTCTTATTCAAAATAGTACTGGAAGTCCTAGCCAGAACAATTAGGCAAGGGAAAGAAAGAAAAGGCATACATATTGGAAAAGAGGAAGTCAAATTTTTCCTCTTTAGAGATGACATCATGTTATGTATAGAAAAACCTAAAGATTACACCAGAAAACCCTTAGAACTGATAAACAAATTCAGAAAAGTTGAAGTATACCACCAAATCAACATACAAAAATCAATTTCATTTCTATATACAAATAATGAATTAGCTGAAAAAGAAATGAAGACAATTCCATTTACAATATCTACCAAAAATAAAACACCTAGGAATAAATTAAATCAATAAGGTGAAATACTGCTAAAAGGAAAACTACAAAACATTGATGAAAGGAATTGAAGAGTATACAAAAAAAGTGAAAGACATCTCATGCCCATGATCAGAAGAATTAATATTATTAAAATGACCACCCAAAACAATATACATATTTAATACAACCTCTATAAAGAAAAGACATTCTTCACAGAAATAAAACAAAATTTAAATCCATATGGAATCACAAAAGACCCTGAATAACCAAAGCAATTTTGAGCAAAAAGAACAAAGCTGGAGGCATCATAGTACCAGACTTCAAAATGTACTACAAAGCTATAATAATCAAAACAGTATGGCACTGGCATAAACACAGACACATAAACAAATAGAACAGAATAGAGAATTCAGAAATTAATCCACATATCTACAGCCAACTGATTTTGACAAAGGCACCAAAAACTTTTATGGGGGAAATAACAATCTTTAATTAATGGTGTTAGGATATCTAGATATTCAATTGCAGAAGGACAAAACTAGACCTCCACATTTCACTCTATACAATAATCAATTCGAAATGGATCAAAGACCTAAATGTAAGACCTGAAACTATAAAACTACCAGAAGAAAAAAGTAGGAAAAAATCTTCAGGACATTGGTCTGGGAAAAGATTTTATGAATAAGACCTCAAAAGCCAAGCAAGAAAAGCAATAATCAACAAGTGGAATTATATTCAACTAAAAAGCTTCTGTACAACAAAGGAAACAACAGAGTGAGAAAATAACTTATAGAATGCAATAAAATATTTGTAAACTATTCATCTGGCACAGTTAATATACAAGGAACTCAAACATCTCAACAACAACCAAAAAATCCAATTAAAAATGGGCAAATGATCTGAACAGATATTTCTCAAAAGAAGACATACAAATATAAGCAACAAGTATATGAAAAAATGCTCAGCATCATTAATCATTAGGGAAATGTAAGTCAAAATCACAATGAGATATCCTTTTACCCCATTTAGGATGGCTATTATTAAAAAAATAATAATAACAAATGTTGGTGAGGATGTGAAGAAATGGAAACTATTATACACTGTTATACAGCCACTATGGAGAAAAGTATGGACCTTCCTCAAAAACCTACAAATAGAACTAACAAAGGATCCAGCAATCCCACTACTGGACATTTATCCAAAAGAAAAGAAATCAGTATATAGAAGAGACATCTACACTCCCGTGTTTATTGTGGCACTATTTACAATAGCCAATAAAAGGTATCAGCCTTTGTGTGCAGCAACAGATGAATGGATACAGTAATTGTGATATATATACACAACAGTACACTATTCAGCCACCCCCCCCCAAAAAAAATGAAATCCTGCCATTTTTGGTAACATGGGTGGAACTGGAGGAAATTATGTTAAATTAAATAAGACAGGAATAGAAAGTTAAACACTACATGTTCTCATTCATATTTGGAAGCTTAAAAAAGTTGATCTCATAAAAGTAAAATTTAGAGGATTGGATACCAGAGGTTGCAAAGGATAGGAGAAATTGGGAAATAGGGAGAGATTTTTTAAAGATACAAAATTACAGCTAAATAGGAGGAATAAATTCTAGTGTTCTATACCATTGTAGGATGACTATAGTTAACAATAATATCTAGTTTCAAACAGTTAGAAGGAGGATATTGAATGTTCCCAACACAAAGAAATAATACATGTTTGAGATGACGGGTATGCTAATACCATTGATACGATTACTATGTATTATATTTATCAAAACATCACTGGGCACTCCCTAAATATGTACAATCATTACATGTCAATTAAAAAATAAAATAAAATAGAAAATATTTTCATGTTGTGAGACTTTGATCTGCACAGCAGATTGGGTTGATAGGCAACCCAATCTACAGCAGAGAACTTACTGAACAGAACTTTCAAACAAGAAACATTAGTAGATTTCTCTTGATTATGTTGGGATTTAGCATTTATTTTGACTATATAAAAAATTATTTTTAAAGTAGATTCATTTTTATGTGACATTGAATATAAATTAGGTATAAATTTACTCTACTCAAGAAAGTATTTGAACTACTTCTTAGTAAATTGAAGAATCGGTGGGTTTTAAAATGTTACTTCATTGTATAATCTTATACTTTTTCTTGAACATATATATTTATATCTAATATACAAATATATTCTCAAAATATATATTTGCATATGTAAATATATACTTAAAATTCTAATAAAGGGTTTAGCCTTGAGAAGAAATAATCATGATTATATTTTTATTGTGCATTTCAGTTTATCACTAGTGTTTTGGCAAACAGCAAATGTTTTTAGTTAAGTAATAATCTATTACTGAAAAAAATACTTTTTATATTTCATGAAAGTATCTAGATGACTTACTTCCCAAACCAACAGCAATGATAAGATAATCACATTTTTAGATTTTTTTTGTCATTTTTGGATGCTCTCTTGCCTATGAGATTACCAAGTAATTATAATACTTTTAGATATAATCATTATTTTAAACAGGAACAGCTCTTCTACTTTTTAAAATGTTATTTTCATAGGGCATCAAAATGCTTTTCATGAGGGAAAAGTTATAATATAATATCCTGACTTAAAGAGTCAAAGGTTACAGTGGATTAATATTCATAGTCGTAGGAAAAATGCATGTGTTTATTCTTCATGAAAGCAGCCAACAGAAGGTTTCTTTTATACCCTATTTTATTTCATTGATTAATTAGGCAGACAATGAATGTAATAGGATAAATTATACCTTCTTCAATTAGGTTTAATTCTTGCAAAGTAAAATGTTACAGTAATTTTTTTAAACAAAAGATCAAGCAAGAAACTAAACTTGTTTCAGGCATTGTAATTTAAAATTTTTCTAGAATGTAAACTCCTTGTGGGGTAGATTCCTTTCAGAAGTATGTTTCCATTCCATAACCCAACCCTACTCTCCCCTAAGTGGTTTCACCTTCACTGAGAATTATTTCCCTATTCCAGCAATGTGGCCTTGACTGCCTTGGCTATACAATGACTCTGAGCAGCAGAAATGGGTCAGAAGTTGGAAAACTTTGCAGAAAATTTTCAATATCCTTTGTGAAGAGATGGAGAGAAGGCTAAATAGACAATTAGTGTAATATTGTGTACTTTGATGAGGGCCTGGTTAACATTATTGACAATAAATTTTCAGTTGCCCCATTGTGTGATTTTTTTTTTTTCTTCAGCAGAGTTTATCTCATCAAGGCAAGCACAGAGAAGACAGATGCTTGATTTGGGGTTTGAGTTCTGGCTCTACTTCTCACTGGGTGTGGGCTTCTTGCCTTTAGTGTCCTATCAGTGGAGATGCTACCAGCACTTTATAGGTGTCTGCAAAAAATCAAATGAGATATTTGTGACAGGACAATGACACCATGAAGAACATTTTAGAAAGCCTATGGCTAGTTATAACTTGGTATTAGGAACCCCACAGCTAGGTGGAATGAAATTTGAAAGCCACAGATAAGGTAAACTAGCAAAATTATAACCATTCTTTAAAATTTGAAATATTTGTTAACAAAAGATGAAAATTTGGTGGTCTACCAGCAACATAGTCTTGCAAATAAAAGAGAAAAAAGTTCAAAAGAAATCACAGAAGATGTTACATGTACATTTTAATAGATCTATTAATCACAAAATTTGCACTTGCATCTCTCATTTCATTCTCTCTTGCTCACACACCCATGTGCATGTGTGCACACATATGCTCACAGAGAAATGTGAATACTTATTATTTATTGTTTTTATATGGTGCTAAAAGTGGCCTGCTCTACTAAGACAAAAAACAAGAGGCAGCCTATTGTAATTTCGACATAATACCCTTGAGACATATTATTTTCATAGGTCTTTATACATAGTCATGAGGGATTGCACAAGCAGGCCTGACTTGCAGAGGTGCTATGAACTGCTTAAGTGCCTCTTTTGTTTCCTAATGTGTGTGTCTATTGTGTATACTGTGTTGTACCATCCTAGCCTTGAGGCAATGTTCCCATAACTCATCAGGTGACAGCTTTAGGTTCACGTTGCCTTGTCAGCTAGTCTTGCTCTTCTCACAAGTGGAAACTGTGAACCACTCTTGAAAGAAATAGGATCACCAGAGTGTTGAAACATTGCTTTGACTGTCTTCTGTTTATTTTCCACATCTGTACGTATTCTTATACTCTTACAGATTTGCTTTCCCAGTGGACACTTTAAAATAAATTGTTTTCTAATTCATGCTAACAATGGTACAATACAACAGTGTTATAACTATTTTTATGGCATCTCACATTATTATCGTTACCATTACCACAAATATTAATGTTGAACTACATTATCACAAGTGCTAATGCTGAACTAAATACATGTCCCCTTTTTTCCATTCATTTCTTTCTCTTAGTCTTGGTAACTTTATTAGGTAGATAGCAATGGATTCTGGGTCTCTTAGGAACAAAAGTGGGTGCTGTGGCCCCCATCTTAGTCCTACCACACCCTCTCCATACCTGGAGGAGGGAATAGCCTATGAATCTGCCAATCATAACTTAGCACACCAGTTGCAAAAGAATGCAGAGGACTCTCTAGCCCACAAGCCAAGCTGCATAGGTACCATACAGTCTGGAAATGGACCTAGAATAACCTGCATGTATAGTTAAAACTCAGGTCATGTGACTTCCAACTGTCCAATCAAAGTGGTTCCATGGTGCTGCCTGAGCCACTAGGGAGGTCCCAATTTGGGCACTATAGAATGAGATGCATACCACAACCAAGCCCTTTTTGTGCCCTTCCTTTTGCTCACCCTTTGCTGTGACAATGGGTCTCGTCATCATCTGTGGTATATGTATCATGCTCTGTAAACCTATATCTTGCTTTTGCCCTATAATCCTATCTTTCTGTCCTCAGTAAACCTCACTTCCGTGCTTGCCTTACTTTGGTGTGTCTGGTCATTCTTCAGGCATGAGTGCGCCAAGAACAGACAAACAGACATTTCAGCCTGAAACCTGACAACTTTGTTTCAGACAATTCACTCCAGCTCTGATCTGGCTGTCTCTTAAAATCCAGGTGCTGGTGTGGTCCCTCAGTGAAACATCTTCACCGTGTCCTGGAACATTGGACACTCTCCTTCTTGGGGTCACAGTAGGACTTAGCTTTTTTCAAAGCAATGGTATTCACCTTCTCAGTGCTGCTTTAGTGCTTTCAATTTGGATTTTAAAAAGAAAATCTTGTTGGGGAGAAGAAACAAAGATCTGGAAACACAAATATTTTCATATTTCCAGATACAAAGGTATGCATGAGTAATTATGCATACTCTATTATATTCCTGCAAATGTGTCCATTTTAATAATGGAGAACAATCTGTTTACCAATTCAATTAAATATTAAATATATATCAAAGAGAAAGTGGAGGCATATTTGTGAAAGTTAGAAAAACTTAGTGGTGCTACTGATTTAGGGTGATACATATAGTGTTAATTAATATTTAGTTGAAGATTAATTTTTTGATGACTTAAATGTCTTCAGACATTGCCAGATGTCTCCAGGTAGCAAAAATCACACATACATACCTCATTGAAAACTACTACTCTAAAGTTATGGGATTATATTTTTGAGAACTGAGATACAATTTACAGTGAGAGTGTGAAAATAAGTAATTCAAAATCTAATCTATTGGAACTTTAAATTATTTTGAGCCTTAAAGGAATATGATTATGACAGGTACCAATAACCTAGGCAGTTGTAAATTTCGTTTCTCTGGTTATAGATTAGCCTTCTTCTTCCCCTACATTGTTTGGTAAAAATGTTGTAATTGACTAAAGGGTGCCAGAAAAGACTCCTTCCCTCTTCGCTGTTGAACTTCATTACAGAGTCACTTTCTCTCTCACACAAAGACTTCATGACTGTCACGTAGTCTTAAGATGAAATGTTAAATATACTCTTTTAAATAGGAAAGGAAATGAAAACAAACGGTACAGAAAACAAATTGTAACTAATTAAATTGTTATAATTCATAAACCAGCATTGTATAGAAAATGTTATAATACTTCTAAAATTTTTTTGTTTTCTGCTTATAGAAGCAAGACCTTAACTTTTAACTTCAGAGAACTGACTCCGTTCCTTTATACTCTGTTTTCTTGAATGGCCATTTTCAGCTTTGGTCTCAAATAAACTCTTTAAAACTGGACTCTGATCCTTTCAATTATTTTAGGTTGACAAAAGCATGAAATACAAACTCAAAAGGTGTTGTATCTCCATCAACTCAGACTGTAGTATATCTGACATGTCCCAGAAAATGGTTAGAGGGTTCTGGGGAAGACATGGATATTGAGATGCATGAGGAAATGCTGGTAAAAATATTTCATAAAATATTAGTAAAACTAATATTTTTGATTAATGTATTATTTTGTGACATGTAATTTTAAATGTGTGAGGTAACTAAATTGATAAATTATCCATCAAAGGAGATGTTTGACTTTTATAGATATCCCTAAATGTGAAGGCTGTTTTTATTAGGAAAATAAAGAATCAATTTATATTTTGGTTTCCCCTTTGTTGAGCAATACAGTAGTTTTTTGATGCCTTGTAGCCATAGAATCTAAGCACTTAGAGCTGCATCATCTAATAAGAGTAAGCCACTACATGTGGCTATGCACAAGTCCAAATTCAGATATAGTATAAAAATAAAATATATGACAGATTTTAAAGATTTAGTATGAATAAAAATTATCTCATTTACATTGCTTATAAATGTTGAAATTATAATATTTTGCATATATTAGTTTAAATCAAGTATACCGTTAAAATCAATTTTACCTGTTTCTTTTTACTTTTTAAGTATGTCTACTAGAAAATCTAAAATCACACATGTGGTTTACATTATATTTCTATTGGACATCACTGACAGAACAGAGTTATACAAGTGTTAGTAAATATGGATCATTTGATAAAATGTAGACATTTTGGGTTTTGTTGGTAAAAAAGATTTAAAAATTTGTCACATGCTGCAACATGGGTGAACCTTGAGGAACATGACTGATAGAAGCCAGTCACAAAAGGTCAAATATTGCATGATTCCACTTGTATGAGATATCTAGAATAGTCAAAGTCACAGAAACAGCAAGTATACTGGTGGTTGCCAGGAGCTACAGCGAGGGGAAAATGGGATGGTCTTGTTTGATGGGTATAGTACTTCAGTTTTGCAAGATGAAAAAGTTCTAGAGATGTGTTACACAGCAAGGTGACTGTAGTTAACTTCACCAAACATACACTTAAAAATTAACAGGTTAAATTTTATAAGTTTATATTATGTGTTTTTTAACAAAATTTAAAAAGTCAAATAAATAAATAAAAGGAATGTGAAGTCCAAATAAAAGCTTATTTTCCTATATTTCAAAAAATAAGGCAAATTCCCTGGGATCATTTTTTTAGTTATTTAACACTACCATGGTAGTTGTGGGCAGATACTTAGGACCCATTGCCTTAATAGCAACAATAGCTAACACACATTGAGAATAGACACTAAGCTAAGCAACAAATATTCACTAGCACATTTAATCCTCACAAAAGTCATATGAAAGGATGAGGAAACTGAGCTTTAGAGAGGCTAATATTTTTAAAATACAATATTTCCTGTTCATGTGTTTAAGCTACTATGGTGATAACTTATTCTGGCTTAAAATCTCAAATGCAGTACAACTCAGCATTGGTTGAACCACATAGATTCTATATTTGTGGTTTAGAGATGACATAAGAGAATCAAAAACCCAGGTATTCACATCATCAACAGCAGAACACAGGGACAATTAGAAATGTCAAGTTGTTAGAGTGTTTTTTTTAGGTAGACAGCCAGGGACCTCCAGCCCCACCTGGGGACAAAGCCAGGTGCCCCAAACAATTGCTACTTCTGGGGGAGGAGGGAATGCCCTATGAGTCTGCCAATCAGAATTCAGCATGCCAATTGCAAACAAATGCAGAGCACCCTCTAGTCCACAGGCCAAGCAGGGCAGGTACAATGGGGCTGGGAATGGAAGGTTACCTGAGACAACCTAAAGCTAATTATTATGTCATTAGCTTAAATCTACATTGCAGTTCACACCCCCAATGGGCTTTCAGAGAGTCTCATGGGAGATCTGCATGTTCAGTAAGACTCAGGTTATATAATTCCCAACTGTCCATCAAAGTGTTTTCATAGTGATGTCTGAACCATGAGGAGGGCCCAATCCAGACACAGTAAAACAAGACCCCAGACCATGACCAAGGCCTTTTTGTTACAACAAGGGATCCATTCGTCGTCTGTGGCGAATGTAGCTTGCTCTTGCTCTGTAAATGTATATCTTGGTCCTGCTCTTTAATCCTGTCTTTCCTCCCTTATTAAGTCTTGTTTTGTGCTTACCTTGCTTTCAGTGTGTTGGGTCATTCTTTGGCCAAGAGCACACCAAGAACTAACGTTTCAGACTGCTGACCCAACATTTTCATTCAAGACTCATAAACCTGCAGTAGGCCTTCAAGTCTTTCCCTCTTTTACATACAATTTTAGCATATTATTTGAAGGAGTTTGAAGAATTGCATAATATTTGTATAACTAAACTGCTTCTATTTCTACCTACTTATTTAGGTGAAGAAAAATTTAAGTGTAAATATCATTAAAATTAAAATATAAAAATAAGGTAGCATTTATGCATCACCTTGACTCATTCAAGAAGTAAGCATTTTCTATCCATAGATAAATGATCAATAATTGAGGGGAGGCCTATTAATATCATCAAGATTTACATCTCTAATAAAATGTGTATATTTTATATTTAATAACTTATGATTCTTTATATATTTGTGTTGTTTTTATATATTTTGCGCTACTAATAATTATGATGCTAACTCAATCCTGGAGAAATATTTTAATACTTAGAGTTTTATGAGCACAGAAGAAAATCTATTCTTAATTTACATATGTTTTTATTGAAAAGATATATATGTATAATAGTGATTAATAAAAAATTTTCAAGTATAAAAATATATGACAGTAAGCATCTGTATTTCTCTAATTATTTCAAGAAGAAATGATATAAAAAGTCTCACTGTTACAGAAAAATTGATTTAATGAATGATGAGGCATATCAAATTTGTATGTTGGATTACTTTAGCTACAGTTGAAAGAGTAATGTAATAGTTTAATTTGAAAATGGGTATGCTTTCTATGCATCAAAAATTTAAACTTATGAGAATAAATCTTATCAGATTTATAATTTTTGAGAATATATAAATTATTTTACAGGATACATGAACAAAAAATTCTTTTTTGAAAGAACACAGCTGTAGATAATAGAGCCACTGAATGCAGAAAAGGTAATGTCATGGTCCCTGAACTTCATTTATGAACTTGAAGTTGATGTCATGCCATGAACTTTGAGAAGATCTATCCAACTGTATGTGGAGGTCAGGCAAAGTCAAGTTAGATGGAGGAGAAATAATCTGGAGCAAGATCAGAAGGCTACAATAACATAGGAAGACATAATGGAAGAACAAATAATGATGGCAGTGTAAGAACAGCAAGCACATTAGTGGATTTGACATTTTTAATGTGTTAGATAAACCAAGGTGATTCCATGATTTGAGACCTAGGTGACTCCAGAAATGGAGGTTTCATTTTTAAAAGGATGGAGGTGAAAGACTGAAATATATTAGAAGAAATCAAATGTTTTTGGACATGTGTTGATGTACACCCTGGTGAGGGTATCCAGTAGTTAGACGTTGGAACCTATGATAAATGTCATTCACATTTCCCACAAGTCTTTCTTTTAACAGTCATTGATTCTAATGTTCTAATTTATATAATATATCTTTTTACTATTCACCTGTCAGAACAAGAAAACAACTGACATATTTTAGTCACTTCTTACTTAATATACTTTTGGAGTCAAGACAATTTTAGAAGTCTGAGTATAAAAAATTGAATACAAGGACCCTCTCACCTAATCTCTTATAAGAGGAAGTATCAATGATTTTCACAGGGACTACCCAAAAGTTGGCATAACTTCCTCAATACAGTGATTTTCTTTTTGGGGGGTGTTTGCAATGTAGGTAAAGTCAAATACAAAATTATTCTGTAGGATTTGTGACTTTTGTCCAAAGACCATTTTATTCACCATATATGAGTTTTGTGTAAGAAATAAAAAATTAATTATCAGCAATAAACACTTCAAATTTAACATTTAGATGAACTACCAATTTTGCTGAAGATCTAGCTTCAGAACTATTAAATGGACCCTTGAGCATTACAATAAGCCATTTAATTCCCTAGAGGGTTAACAAATATTAATTGATTAAAACAAATTAAACAAAATGCTCTTTTCCAGTGAAATATTCCACTATAGTGCACTTCTTTTTTTGATCTATTATAATTTCAAGGTGAAAATTAGTCTCCCCTGCCATACCAATGCTTACATTATGACTAATAATCACAACTTCTTACAGAAATAATTATAATCACTATTTATGAGGGCCTGGAAAATAATGTCTTTGCAGTGAACACCAACAAAATATATATTGTACAAAGAAAAACCACACACTTCATGAAAAAATGTAATTGAAGCCTGCTCTGAATCTATTACTATAATTTATATACTCTCTTTTCAAACATGAATTACAATTTGAAATATTGAAAGAATTCTGGATCAATAGACATAATATCCTCAATATTATAACTGTAAAAGACTAAAAGGAAGTGCATATAAACAAGTAAGTATGTCATTGATTGGACAACTGTGAAATATATATATATATAAAAATCTTCCCCATAAAATGAGATATCCCATTAGTCACTAACTAAGATCTAGCCCTTTTGTTCTTGAAGCTTATGAGCACAGACATAAAAGAAACATACTTAGTAAGGCCTATACAGCAAAGATATGGCTGGCAAAAGATAAAATTCAAGTGGACAAAAAGAATCTTAATGCCAATTATATCAAGCGGTTATTTTTAACATACTTAATGTTTTTAAACTAAGACATTAGAAAGCAAATACAAGTGCAATTTAAGGAATAAAATTAACTCCAAGAGGCCTGGAATCTCAAAATTCTATGAAATCTTAAAATTATATCAATTTCTTTGTTCATGCTTTGATAAAATATATTAATACAATATATAGCAAATTACATAATGTTGCATACAAGTCAGATTTTACTTAGACATTACTCTGCCATTCCCCATTCTAGTCAGATTAACCAACTGTCATCTCTGTAAAGTAGTTACTTGTGTCAATTTACAGGTTTTAGGTTGATTGTTCCATGAAAGTGGCCAACTACCTAGCAGAAAATATATAAAACTCTCCTGAGTGAGACTAGTGTTTGGCTTAGTTAAAGGGTAATTTCCTTTTTTATTTCTCACATCTACTACCTGGGCTCTTTTTCTGAATTCTTCTGAATTGCTGTTACCCAGATTACAAAATCAGATTCCAAATCCCCTTGTTGCAGATCCTGCTAGTGGCCTGTCCAACATGCTTTCCTCTTTTTTCCTTTCTTCAGCACTAATTTTTTTTAGACTACAGCTAAAATATTCTATCTCCCATCCTCCCTTGATGCCAGGGTATCTGTTAGCAGAATTCTGGTCCGTAAGATGTAATTGGATATCTTCAGGAAAGGCCTAAGATCTTTCACTTTTTCTTTCTAAGAGAAAGTTCTTTGGCTTTTTGCTCTTGGCCCTTTACTCTTAAGCTGTGTTCCTTTCTTCCTGTCCAAAATGTTAATGCAATGCCTGGAAGTATAGCAGACAGCTTGCAATCGTAAGGATAAGAGCCAAGTGTTAGGATGAGGGAGAAGGAAGTCAGAAAGATACTGAATCCTTGCGAAACCTTGAACAGTTGTACTAATTCTGGCCTGTCTGTGGCAGATTCTTTGTTATGTGAGGAAAATCACCCCGAAACTGTTTATACCTCTACGTTTTTATCCATTACACAGTTAATACAGTCCCTAACTGGTACACAATTCATTGTGGTGATTTCTGGTTTCCTGTGTTGTAACTTAACACTGGGCCTACTCAGTAAGACAAGTGAGTGTCTCCTGTCCTGGAAACCACCATTGTTGTACACAATTTCCCTGTAATGCCACATCTATTGCCACATGTGGAGCACCCAACACCAGTTTCTTTCCAGTTACCTCACTTTACACACATTGAATATCTCTCCTTCAAGCACCCAAAGCTGGGCCAGCTTCCCTAATAGTTGCCCCATGCAAGTGGCCAGGGTCAGGTTTCTTGTCCAGAGTCGATTCCATCTAAGCCTTGACTAATAACACATCCTGAGAGATATTAGCCCCTGACTGAGTCACTTGATCCTCCCAGTTGCTCTCCTTTAGAACTCTAGTTTCATTAAAAAAAAAAAAAAAAAAAAATCCATTTTATCTGACTGTGTTCTAGCTGTAGCGCAGCAGTTCTCAAATGGGGGTGACAAAGGATGCTGTTAAATACCCTGCAATGCATGCAAAGGACAGCCTCCCACGAGAATTATGCAACACAAAATGTCAATAGTGCCAAGACTGCAAAAGTCTTCTCCTGAGCAATGATTTTTACCCTATCTGTGCTTTAGAATGAAATGGGGAATTTTTAAATAGTCCCTATACCTGGGATCCATCCCAAAAATTCTGGTTTACAAGTTCTGGAGTGAAGGCCACACATATTTGAAAGCATCCCAATAGATCCAAAATACACCCAAAGTTGAGAATGACAGAGATGAGCATAACCCTTAATTGTGTAAAACAGGCTGAGTCAGAGGTCATCCAGGGATGGTGAAAAGGAAGGTTAGGCCCATAGAGACATGGACTGAGAATCAGAAGCAAAGAGAATTCTTTTTGTAAGAGAATTAATCCCAAGGTGAAAAGTGAGGAAGTCCAGGAAAGTTTGCTGGAGAAACTATGAGGTGTTTTAGAAAAAGAAGTTCAAGATAGAGAATGAATAATTTGAAGTTGTTGTAGGTCCTTTTTATACTATTATTATACATAAATAGATATACATCTGTATGTCTGATTATATATCTATATTCTTGGGCTTATGGTTATATCTATAACTATCCAGTTGCCCTTTATTCGTGTTTACAAGAGTGATACAGATGGAAAAATGAAAGCAATTATATGCCAGGGTAGAATTTGTGCTACTCTCTTTTGTTATTAAAAAAGTAATATGATGGTATTAACATTAATAATTCTATTAATAAGTTAAAAGCCAAAATAAAAATATGACCTTAATGTTAAAATTTTGAAAAGCAAAAAATGATTAATAAAAAATGCAAATTACATCAAATGCCACTTTGTAGAAACAATATCAGTTTTTTAGGCTTTTTTGTTTGTGTTTGTTTTTTGTCTTTTTGTTGATAAGAGTTGTGGCCTAAGGGTTTAGTGATATTGAGTAGGAACCCAAATCTCTTCTCTCGTTCCATTTTCCCACCCTGGCAATAAACAATCCTGCCACAACCCCCCCCCCTCAATACTTGACATTTTAAATTGAAATTGGTATAGTTGTTTCTACCAGCTTATATTTATCTCATAAAAATTCTGAGCTCAATGTCACATTCTTTTAGTATAGTTATTGTATCTAATTTGAGTATAAGATTTTTCGCCAATAAATCCAGGCTATGAGTCTTGCTGTGCTCAGGGATTTTTTTTTTTTTTTTTCAAATTTACAAGAAGCTAGTGTCTAGTTCAGTTAAGTATGGTGATTGCTTTGCTGGTCTGTTTTACATGGTTATACCTATCTTAATTTCTCAGCATCTACAGCATGTATTACATCTTTGACTCCTGTTTAGTTTCATAATTCATTTGAAATATGGTTATGAAATGAAAATATGTGCCTGTAATATTCCAATGCTAATTAAGTAATAGCCAGCTTCTTCTCTTGAGGATGTTTTTCACCGACAATTGATTCATAGATCTCTGACAGTAAAATGATTAAGTCTAACACTTCATATTTCATCCTTATAGGTGATTCATCAACCATCAGTGAACTCTTGATTGCAACAGTGAAAGTGGGCCACTTGATCATATTCATTGTGTTGAGGCTCAGAAAATAACACCCCAAAGTAATAGCCTAAGAAGCAGCTTCATAACTAAAGTATCTCTCTGACCTTCTCCTGCTGTCCTGTCTCTCACCCCTTATTCTCCCCAGAGGCAAGACATAGAAACTAGAATCCCTCTTCCCCAAGGTGGGTCATAGAAATGAAAACCCATTTTCCCCACAGCCAGCTATAGAGCCCAAAAATATTGCACTTACTGGCCCTTCCCCACCCTACTTTTCTGTGTAATGGCTAGCCATAAAGAAATTAAGTCCCTCATTCCTGAGAAATTCTACCCCATACCTGAAAGGAAGAACTGCTATACAGAGAGGCCAAAAAAAGAAAAAATCTAAACAGACAGGCCTCACTGAATTTCCCCCACTCAGTCTATTAGCATTAGATCATACACTTTTGATTAGTGCCAAGAAGGATGTTTATAGCATTAAATGCCTATGTCAAAAATGTAAAAAGATCACAAATTAACAAGCTAACATTACACCTGAAGGAATGCCTGAAGAAAAACAAGAACAAAACAAACCTAAAGTTAGCAGAAGAAAAGAAATAACAAAGATCATAGCAGAACCAAATGAAACAGAGACCCCCCCCTTATAATACAAAGGATCAATAAAATGAAAAATTTGTTCTTTGAAAAGATAAACAAAGTTGATAAACCACTAGCTAGACTAACCAAGAAGAGAGGAAGAGAGAAGATCCAAATGAACCCAACAGATATGAAAATGGAGACATTACAACTGATAACCGCCGAAATACAGAAAATCTTCAGAGACTATTATGAACAACTATGCTTTCACAAACTAGGAAACCTAGAGGAAATCGATGAATTCCTGAAAACATACAAACTCCTGAGATTAAACTAGGAAGAAATTGAACTCCTGACCAGACCAATAACAAGTAGCAGAACTGACTCTATAATTAAGAAAATTTACCAATAAACAAAAGTTCAGGACCAGATGGATTCACAGCTAAAACTGGTGTCAGTCCTACCAAAACTGTTCCAAAATATTGAGAAGGAGGAAATCCTCTGTAAGTCATTTTATGAAGCCAGCATCTCCCTGATACCAAAGCCAGGAAAGGATGCAATGAAAAAAGAAAACTATAGATCAATATTTCTGATGAACATATAATCAAAAATCCTCAAAAAAATACCAGGAAACTAAATCCAACAGCACATCAAAAGGATAATTCACCATAGCCAAGTGGGTTTCATCCCAGGGATGCAAGGATCGTTAAACATACACATCAATAAATGTGATTCACCACATAAACAGGATTAAAAACAAAAACCATGTGATCATCTCAGTAGATACAGAAAAACGTTCAATAAAATCCAGCACCACTTCATGAAAAACCATTCAAAATCTCTGCATACGTGGAATATACTTCAAAATAATAAAAGCCATATATGCGAAACCCCATAGTCAACATCATAATGAATGGGGAAAAGTTGAAAGCATTCTCCCTAAGAACTGGAACAAGGCAAGGACATCAAGTTTTACAACTGTTATGCAACATAGTACGAGAACTCTTAGCCAGAGCAATCAGGCAAGAGAAAAAAATAAAGGGCATCCAAATTGTAAAAAAAGAAGCCAAATAATCTCAGCTTGCTGATGATATGATGTTATACCTAGAAAACCCTAAGTACTCCTCCAAAAGACTTCTAGATTCAATAAATGAATTTAGCAAAGTCTTAATTTGTAAAATCAATAGGATTTCTATACATCAACAATGACCAAGCTGAGAGCCAAATCAAGAGCCCAGTCCCATTTACAATAGCTACAAAAAACAGATAAAATACTTATGAATAAATTTAATCAAGGAGGTGAAAGATCCCTAGATCTTTCTAGAGAGAGAGCTACAAATCACTGATGCAAGAAATTGTGGATGACAAAAACAAATTGAAAAACTATTCCATGTTCATGGATCAGAAGAATCAATATTGCTAAAATGACCAAATTGCCCAAAGCAATCTACAGATTCAATGCAATTCCAATCAAAATATCAATGTCATTTTTCACAGAATTAGAAAAAACAATTCTACAATTCATAGGGAACCAAAAAAGAGCCTGAATAGCCAAAGCAATCCTAAGCAAAAAGAACAAAACTGAAGGCATCACATTACCTGACTTCAGATTATACTGCAAGGCTATAGTAACCAAAACAGCAAGATACTGGCATAAAAGTAGATACATAAATTAATGGAACAGAACAGAGAACCCAGAATTAAAACCATATGCCAAAAACCAACTGATCTTTCACAAAGCAAACCAAAATATATACTGGAGAAAAGACATCCTGTTCAATAAATGGTACTTGAGAAGTTGGGTAGCCATAGGCTATCTGAGTCCTTATCTCTCACCATACACAAAAATTATCTCAAGATGGATTAAAGATTTAAATGCAAGACCTGAAACCATAAAAATCCTAGGAAAAATTCTTCTGGACATTGGCCTAAACAAAGAATTTAAGACTAAGACCTCAAAAACAAATGCAACAGAAACAAAAATAGACAAATGGGACTTGTTTGAACTAAAAATTGTCTACATAGCAAAAGAAATAATCAAAAGAATAAATAGAGAACCTATAGAATGGGAGAAAATATTCACAAACTATGTATCTGACAATGGACTAATAACACAAAAAAATCTATAAGGAACTCAAACAACTCAGCACGAAAAAACCAAACAACCTCATTAAAAAGTTCACAAATAACATGAACAGGCATTTTTTTAAAAAAGATATACAAATGGCCAAGAAGCGTATGAAAAAATGCTCAACATGACTAATTATCAGAGAAATGCAAATTAAAACCAATGCAATGCCATCTTACTTCAATTAGAATTGCTATTATTAAAAAGTCAAAAAACAATAGAGGTTGGCACGGATGCAGTGAAAAGGGAACACTTGTACACTGTTGGTGGGAATGTAAATTAGTACAACTGCTATGGAAATTAGTATGGAGATTTCTCAAAAAACTAAAAGTAGATCTTCCATTCAATTCTGCGATACCACTACTGGGTATCTACCCTAAGGAAAAGAAATCATTATATCAAAAAGACACCTGCACTCATATGTTTATCACAGCACAATTCACAATTGCAAAGATGTGGAATCAACTTAAGTGCCCACCAACTGATTAGTGGGTAAAGAAAATAGGTCATGTATATAGTATGGATTATTACTCAGGGATAAGAAAGAATGAAATAATGTCTTTTGCAGCAACTTGGATGGAACTGGAAGCCTTTTTTCCAAGTGAATTAATTCAGAACAGAAAAATATATGCTGCATGTTCTCACTTATAAGTGAGAGCTAAGGTATGGCTACACACGTGTCACCGGTGTAACGGTTCTTGCTAACATTGCAGAAAGGAATTTCAGGATGCACACCCAAATGAGTGATAGTGGCAAGTGTATTGAGTGCAAGCAGACAGGCTTAGGAAAGGCTTATGCACAAGCAAAAGTACACCCCCAAGAAAGGGAGTGAGCAGGCTTAAAAAAATTAACTGTACTGTACTGAACCCTGACTGGTTGCTGTTTTTATTTATTGAAGTCAAAGAAGGCTGGTCAGTGTTTATTCTGTTCTTACTCATAGTTTCCTGTTTTTCGCACAAAGGGGGTCAAAATCACAATGTTAACGTATTACAATTATGATATAATGGGAGATGGGTCACTTTGTGCCTGTGCAATGATGGGAAATTAATAGCTCCTTTCGTCTCCTCAGGTCTGTTTGTTTGAGTTGGTTGACTAACTTTTTCATTCCCTCTTCCCTTGCTCATACCTAAATGACTACCTACTCTAACGCAAGAACACACAGAGTGGTAAAATGGAGATTGGTGACTCACAAGTGAGGAGGTTGTGAGGGATAAAAATTACATATGAGGTACAATGTACACTATTTGAGCAATGAATACACTAAAAACCCAGACTTTACCACCGTACAATACATAATGTAATAAAATTCAGCTTGTACCCCTAAATCTATTTTTAAATTTTTTTTAAATGAAAAAAGTAGCCAAGAATATTTTCTGTTTGTCCTTTCTGAAATATGATGAGAGATTTGAAAGAATTTTTTTTAAAGAGCTCTATCATCAGAAGTTGGTTTAATTAAAAGCTGATATTCAGGTCATATCATTTTTAAAAGACCTTTGCTCTCTCTATTGGATCCTGCTTCTTCCATGGAACCATTAGAGTTCTATCTACCACATGAAGGGATCAAAAGGGGACTTATAGCAAACCTGATACCCCTTAAGGAACATAGAAAAAAGTGGCCACTGACTCCTCCCTTTTGGAGATCTTTGTCTTGGTTACGGAAGAGTCTTGGATGGACTCCTTTCAAGTCTAAAGCTCTGTTCTTTCACATTGAGGTCCCCTAGATCTTTGGCTTTGTGGGGTACCAAGGGTTACTTTATTCTGTGAGAAGACATTTGACCTTTGGGTTTATAACCAATGAGTCACTGGAAAGAGCTGCAATTTTTAGAGTAACTGACAACAGTTGCAATGAATGGTTATTACTTAAGTGGTTGAACTCTGGCTTTTTTTCCTTTATGTCTCTTTGTGTCTTCAAACAAGAAAAGCCTCATATTTCTGACAGAGTCAAAAAGAAAATGATAGTAAATGTCAATTTTGTATAAGGAAAATCTCTGGCTAAATTAGCCAAGTGGTTCTCATTGCCAAAGCCACAACTTGATGATGGACATGGTTTAGCACTTGGAGGCTGTTGGAGGGCTCACCAGCAAGGGTAGGGCTCCCATGGGAAATGAGCTAGTCAATAAGTGGGCTGATTGGTGTTAGACAGCAACCCCTCCTCAGAGGGGATATTCTCGCAGTGAAGTGCACTGTGAGAGCATTACATGGTCCAGCCCCTGGTGTTTTTCTCTGGGGCTTTGCCTTGGCTCTGGGAGACCTAGGATTCAACAGAAAAACAGAATATTTGATTTCTGGAGATCTGGGTGATCCACCTTCCAGCTGTGCCTACCTCTTACATGTATTAAGTATTAGGCCTTAGAGATTACAAATGCTTTGTCAAACCTATTCATTAATGGGCTCTACCTTGAACTCAGTGATCCAATTAAGAAACAAAAACTAAATTAAAAAGCCACTTATCTAACTACATTTGTCTCCAAGATATGACTTTCTGGCATTCAGCTGGCTATTTTGAAGAGATTTCTGAATTTTCTGTTAGGCTCATTGTCTGTTTTCTTGTAAAATCCTATAATAAATTCCTATAATTTTATGTTGTCTGGGAAACCACTTTTGTATCTTCCTCTGTGTGCTCTCGAGTCATAGACCCATTCCCCACCATTGAAAGACTTCTCCTACTCCTCTCTTCTCCCACCAACTGCTGCTAAAGAAGCTGTGACTATTTCCACTTGGGACTGGCAAGGATTCCACAGGGGAAAATTAATCCAGGGAATTTTGGAGCAGCTACCCTGCTTTTGACAGAGTACCTATCACACCTAATATTCCATGAAACTTGGGGTTTATTTCTTTCCCTCTAAAAAGCTGCATCACTTGGGGCACAATTTTGTGTGCCCTGAGGACAAAAGCTACCATCTCCCCTGAGGGGTACTCAGGATTACCTAACCTAGTCCACTAGTGATGGTACCTGAACACTCTCTCAGGGGTCTGAGGTCCAAGTAAACCAAATTGCCAGCAACACCAGAGTAGGTATCTACCTTCATGAGCCAAAAGGCAGTGTACCTCTCCCTCTCTTACACTACAAAGCAGAGCTGCCAGCAGAGGAGAATGAAGCTATCTATTTTGAGCTGAAAGATGAAGTTCCAGATAAGAAGGAACCAGCACAAGCACTCTGGAAATATGAAAAACAGACTGCTTTGACACCCCCAAAGGGTCACACTAGCTCTCCAGCTATAGACTCCAATCAAAAGGAAATTTTTGAATTATCTGATATGGAATTCAAAATATGGATCATAAGCGAGCTCAATGGAATTGATGAGAAGTTGAAAACCTACACAAAGAAACAAACAAAAAATAATAATAATTCAGGACATGAATGAAAAATTTAAGAAAGAGAAAGATATTTAAAAAAATAACATAAAACTTCTGGAAATGAAAGAGTCATTTAGGAAATTTCCAAATGCAATGGAAAGTCTTAACGGTAGACTAAACCAAGCAGAAGAAAGAATTTCAGAGCTTTAAGACAAAGCTTTTGAAATAACCTAGTCAGTCAAAAATAAAGAAAAAAGAATCAAGAGATATGGACAAAGTCTCCAAGAAATATGGGATTATGTAAAAATCCTTAAACATAGGCATCATAGGTATCCCCAAGGGAGAAGAAGACAAAGCAAAAAACATGGAAAACCTATTTGAGAGAATAATGGAGGAAAGCTTCCCTGGTCATGTTAGAGATTTAGACATCCAGATATAAGAAGGTCAATGAACACCTGCAAGTTTCATTGCAAATATGACATCACCAAGGCATATAGTTATATAGTTAACAATCTGGCCAAAGTCAAAGTGAAGGAGAAAAATCCTACAAGCTGCAAGCTGAAATCATCAAGTAACTTACAAAGGAAAACGCATCAGACTAACAACAGATCTCTCAACAGAAACCTTACAAGCCAGAGGGATTGGGATCCTACCTTTAGTCTTCTTAAACAGAATAATTGTCAGACAATAATTTTGTATCCTGCAAAATTACATTTAATAAATGAAAGAAAAATAAAATCTTTCCCAGACAAGAAAACACTAAGCAAATTTGTCATAACTAGAACTTCCCTACAAGAAATCCTCAACAGTGCCCTAAACACCAAAAGGAAGGGCTGATATCCACTGTAAAAACACTCAAAAGTAAAAACTCACAGCTCTTATAAAACATTAACACAAGGAAGAATACAAACACGCTAGGTAACAATCAACATGATGACTCGAACAGTATCTCACTTATCACTATTAACATTCAATATAAATGATCTAAATGCCACATTTAAAAGACTTAGATTCATGGATTAAAAAAAAGAAAAAAACAAATATGTGCCATCTCCAAGAAAATCATTTAACTCATAAAGTCACATAGACTCCAGGTAAACTCACATCGACTCCAAGTAAAGGGGTGGAAAAAATATCCCACACAAATGAAAATCAAAAGCAAGTAGGAGTAGCTATTCTTATATCAGATAAAATGGATTTTAAATGAACAACACTAAAAAAAAAATGACATAGTCATTATGTAATAATAAAGAGATCAATTCAACAATAAGATATAACAATCCTATTAATAAATATATATTCATCTAACACTTGAGCCCACCAGATTCATACCAGATTCATAAAACAAATACTATTGGTTCTAAGAAATGAAATAAACAGCAACTTAATAATAGTGGAGGACTTTAACACTCCACTGACAGAATAAGACAGATCATAGAAGCAGAAAATCAACAAACTAACAATGGACTTAAATAGGACTCTACAACAAATGGATTTAACAGACATTTACAGTACATTCTACTGACAAATTGCAGAATATACATTCTTCTCACCAGCATATGTAACATTTTCCTAGATAGATCATATTTTAGGACACAAAACAAGTCTCAACAGATTTTTAAAAATCAGAATCATACCATGTACCTTCTTAGACCACAGTGGAATAAAACTAGAAATAAATTCCAGAAGGAACTCTCAAAACTATAAAAATATGTGGAAATTAAACAACCTGCTACTACAAGTTGAATCAACAACAAAATCAAAATGGAAATCAAAAAATTCTTTAAACTGAATGACAATGGGGACACATGCTATCAAAATCTCTGTGATGCAGGAAAAGCAGTACTAAAAGAGAAATTCATAGCACTAAATGCCTACATAAAAAGAGAGAGATCACAAATTATCAACTTAATGTCACACCTCAGGGAACTAGAAAAAAAAAGAACAAACCACCCTCAAAGCTAGCAGAACAAAAGGAATAACAAAGATCAGAGCACAACTAAATGAAATTGAAACTAACATACAATACAGAACATCAATGAAACAAAAAGTTGGTTCTTTGAAAAGATAAACAAAATCAACAGACTACTGGCTAGACTAACCAAGAAAAGAAGAGGGAATATTCAAATCAGCTCAATCACAAATGAAAAAGAAGACATTACAACTGATACCACAGAAACACCAAAGATCATCCAAGACTATTATGAACACCCCTATGCATACAAACTAGAAAATTTAGAGGAAATGGATAAATTTTTGGAAACATATAACCTCCCAAGTTTGAATCAGGAAGAAGTCAAAATCCTGAATGGACCAATAATGAGTAGAAAGATTGAATCAGTAATAAAAAAAATCTCCCAACAAAAAGAAAGCTAAGTACTAGACAGATTCATAGCCAAATTCTACCAGACCTACAAAGAACTGGCACCTATCTTACTGAAACTGTTCCATAACTTTGAGAAGGGGTGAATCCCCCATAATTCAATCTATGAAGCCAGTATTACCCTGATACTAAAATCATGAAAGGACACAATAAAAAAAGATAACTACAGACCAATATCTTTCATGAACACAGATGCAAAAATCTTCAACAAAATATTAATACTAGCAAACAGAATCCAACACCACATCAAAGGGATAACTCACCATAATTAAGTAGGTTTCATACTAAGAATAAAAGAGTGGTTCAATATACACAAATCAATAAATGTGATTCACCACATAAATAGAGTTTAAAACAAAAACTATATGATCATTTCAATAGATACAGAAAAAACATTCAATAATATCCAGCACCACTTCATGATAAAAAAAAAACCCTTAACAAATTAGGTATAAAGGAATACATCTCAAAAAAATAAAAGCCATACATGAAAGACTCATAGCCAATATCATCCTGGATGAGGCAAAGTTGAAAGTGTTTCCCCTAAGAACTGGAACAGAACAAAGTCACCCACTTTCATCATTTCTATTCAACATAGTACTGGAAGTCCCAGCCAGAGTAATCAGGCAAGAGAAAGAAATAAAGGGAATCCAAACTGGAAAAAAAGATGTCAAATTATGCCTGCTTGCCAATGATGTAATCTTTTATCTGGAAAACCCTCAAGCCTCCTCCAAAAGTAAAAAAAAAAAAAAAATCAGTAAAGTCTTAGGTTACAAATTTAATGCACTACACATAAGTAGCACTTCTCTATACATTAATAATAGCCAAGCTGAGAATAAAATCAAGAACTCAATACCATTTACAATAGCTGCAAAAAAAATAATAATGATCAAACACCTAGGAATATACTTAACCACGGATCTCTGCAAGGAGAACTACAAACACTGATAAAAAAAATCATTGATGACACGAACAAATGGAAAAACATCCCATGCTTATGGATTAGAAGAGTCAATATTTTTATGATGTCCATTCTGCCCAAAGTGATTTATAGATTCATTGTAATTCCCATCAAAATACCAACATCATTTTTTACATAATTGGGAAAAAAATTCTAAATTTCATATGGAATTTAAAAAATAGCCTGAATAACAAAAGCAATCCTAAGAAAAAAAGAAAGAAAAGAAACCAAAAATCTGGAGGCATCACATTTCCGAACTTCAAATTATACTATAAGGCTATGTATGGTAAATAGGACAGCATGGTACAGGTATAAAAGTAGACACATGGAACAAAGTAGAGATCCCAGAAATAAAACCATATACCTAAAGTCAGCTGATCTTCAACAAAGTAGACAAAAACATACACTGAGTAAAGTACATCCTATTCAATAAATCATGCTGGGAAAATTGGAGAGGCACATGCAGAAGAATGAAACTGGATTCCTATCTCTTACCATAGACAAAAATTAACTCAAGATGGATTAAAGACTTAAATGTAAGACCTGACACCATAAAATTCTTGAAGAACCTTCAGGAAAACTCTTCTGGACATTGGCCTAGGCAAAGAATTTATGACTAAGACCCCCAAAACAAATATTAAAAAAGCAAAAATAGACAAATGAGACTTACATCACATCTAAAAAGTTTCTGTACAGCAAAAGAAATAACCAACAGAGTAAATACACAACCTACAGAGTGGGAGAAAATATTCACAAACTATACATCTGACAAAGGAATGATATCCAGAATATACAAGGAACTCAAACAAATCAGCAAGAAATAAACTAATAACCCCATTAAAAAGTGGGCAAAAGATATGAACAGACGTTTTTCAAAAGAAGATATACTAATGGCCAACAAACATGAAAAAAAATGCTCAAAATCACTTATCATCAGGGAACTGCAAAATGCAAATTAAAACTACGGTGAGGTACCACCTTATCCCTGTCAGAATGGCCATTATTAAAAAGTCAAAAAACAATAGATGTTGGTGTAGATGTAGTGAAAAGGGAACTGTCATGCACTGTTGGTGGAAACGTAAATTAGTAAAATCTGTTTGGAAAACAATACAGAGATTCCTCAAAGCACTAAAAGTAAACCTATCATTTGATCCAGCAATCCCACAACTGGGTATCTGCCCAGGGGAAAAGAAGTCATTATACCAACAAGACACATGCACTCATGTTTATTGCAACACAAAATACACACACACACACACACACATACACACACACACACACACACACACACCACGGAATACTACTCAACCATAAAAAAGAATGAAATAATGTCTTTCACAGCAACTTGGATAGAACTGGAAGCCATTATCCTAAGGGAAGTATCTCAGGAATAGAAAAACAAATACCACATGTACTCACTTATAAGTGGGTGCTTAACAATGGGTATACAAGGCCATACAGAATGGTATACTAGACTTTAGAGATTTAGAAGTGGGGAGGGATAAAAAATTACCCATTGGGTACAATGTGTACTATGTGGGTGGCAGGTAAACTAAAAGCCCTGACTTCATCACTATGTAATCCATCCATGTATTAAAAAGTTACTTGTATCCCCTAAATCTATTGAAATAAGAATAAAAGAAATTTAAGAATAGGTTTCCCTTAAGCTAAGAATTTAATTAAAGTAAGATAAAGGATTTGAAGGTAGACTAATTTCTTAACAGAGAATATGTTTCAAGATATGTACAAGAACAAAAGGAAAACATTTAGTATTCAAAAGCAACATCATCTATTTGGCACAGCACTGTGAACTTCCAGAAAATATGCCAAAATTCTCAGATATATGCTTATAGATACTGAAGGAAGTCAAAATATTTCACCTCAAAATATGGCTTTCTAGTATCATGAGTATTTTGAATTAAAGGCCCTTGAAGATCAACAGACACTAGAAGAGACTTTCCGGCTGTCTACATAAAGATCATGTAGACCCACCAAGAAGAACAATTGTTTTCCCTTCACCTTTCTGTTAGCTCGTTATCTATTGCAGAAAAGAAGACTGAAGACTGTAACCACATCTGAAGAGACCCTCTCACAAGATAATGTCTGTCTCTAAGACTTATTCAATTTCCAAGGAGAATCATTTACAAGTTATTCTCTATTCCCCGATCCATTGAATTCTCCATAGAATTTATTTGCCCCTAAACAGAATTAACTATATTCCCCATCTCTTTGTTTCCCTATGAAAAAAAAGCTACGTATGTATCTGGGTTTTATGCGGATATTTGAAGCAATCACTCTGTGGTTCTCCCCCATGCACGATAATAAATTTGTATGCCTTCTCTACTGTTGCTTTTGTGAATTGATTTTTTTAGTGAACTTTCAAAGGGGTAAGGTGAAGTTTTCCTTAGCCGTTATGATACATAAACATATTTTGTATATTTTTAAGGATACTTGTATGCATATGTTAATAATACATACACACATATATGCTTTTGAATGTGTGTGTACAAATATATTTTTATTAGCCTTCTATATTTTGTTTTTGAAAGAATTATTGCCTGCTAGTTAATAAGTTGCAGATGTTTTCATACTTCAAAATATATACCTAAATGTGCTAAAGGTAAAAACTGATAACCAAGGTATAAGTTCCACTGGGCCTTAGGAATAATAACTGTTGGCCTTTATGTAACCTATTCTCAACACTTCCACATACGCAAACACGCTGAGCCAACCTCTGTCATCAGTTACTCACTCACAACTCCAAAGCTGAATTTAGACCTCAGAAGCTCAAACTGAGATTCCCCAGGGAGTCAATTAGAATTACATAGCAACTGCAGAGGGCAACATCTGGACATGGCATTTTACCTAAGTCAGTGACAACTAACTTTGCCCTAGCATGTCCATATTGCTCTTGCCACTCTGACAAAATGTGAGTTAAGGTATTCAAGCAATTAAAGACTAGCGTCTGAAGCTGACATTTAGTGCTGACATTGAAGGTGTTCTTCAGCACTTGAAAAACAGAGATGCTATTTTAAACTGTACCACAAATTTAATTTTATGATGTTTACCCTATAGTAAATCATATGGATAAACCAATTTCAAAACCATTTTAAATGAAAACTATTGAATTTAGTTAGAGAAAAAATACTGCCTTGTCCGTGTCAAATCATGCAGTTTAATAGCCCAGCAGGGACTAACTTGCATTCCATAGAAACAATTGTGGCCAACTCAATTTAGTTTTACACATAATCAAAATTACTTTTGTCTGATTTAAGTTTAAAATAAATCTGTTTGACAAATAACCTTAATTGTTTACTGACTTATTTAATAAAGTCTCTACATTTTATATATTTACTCAGAAATAATTTATGCAAAAAGATAAAACATCCATGATTGAGATAACTAAAACTTTCAGTGGGAGAGATAATTATATATAATATGTACAATTCTCCTCAACTTCATCTGTTTCAAATCCAGTTGTCAAAGATGATGATCGCAATGTGCACAATCTAGTACTAATCTCTTCTTGTCTTCAAACATCCCCTTCTCAGTGATAATTTCCTTTGTAATCCTTTTAAACATTGCAATAGCTCTTCTTGTAACTGAGTCTGTGTTGTCACCCAACAACCAATAAGTTAAGAGACAAGGTGTTGGGGCAAGGAAAGCAACTTCTATTTGAGAAGCCAACAAACTGAGAAGATGGCAGATTAATGCCCTAAATAACCACCCTAAATTAGTATGAGCTTTAGTTTCCTTTTTATGTTAAGGGAAAGGAGAAGAGGAGGGAAGTTGAAACAGACATCCGGGTGTCAGCAAGGTTCCAAAGAGGTTGTGAAACGTCTTCATTTTTGGTCGGTTAACATTGGATGACCTAGGTCAGGTCACAGTGTTCTTATAAATCTTTAACATAACATTGCTAATTGTGTGTATATTTTTCCTTATCTCCCCGGGAGTTAGTTTTGGGAAAGGGACAGTTATCAATTTTTTTCTAACATTGAACTGCTAAATTTCTCCTATAATTAGCTAGCCTATTTGCAGAGCTAAGCAGAAACTTTTAACTTAAGGGATATTGCCATCAAGGGTCAGAAGCAAAAAATGGAGTGAGTTATGCTAAGCTTCCCTTCCACTGTTACATTCTCACAGCACTTTAAATCACCTGCCTTCACCTTATTGTCTTTATTGCACTTACCATGAACCATTTGACATGTTATATATTTTTAGTCGTGTATTTCTATCTCCTCCCACCAGAATGTAAACTCAATGTGGGCAAGTATCTTTTTAATGTCCATTCATTGATATATTTTCTTTTTTTTTTTTTTTGAGACAGAGTCTCGCTTTGTTGCCCAGGCTAGAGTGAGTGCCGTGGCATCAGCCTAGCTCACAGCAATCTCAAACTCCTGGGCTTAAGCGATCCTACTGCCTCAGCCTCCCCAGTAGCTGGGACTACAGGCATGCGCCACCATGCCCGGCTAGTTTTTTCTATATATATATTTTAGTTGGCCAGATAATTTCTTTCTATATTTAGTAGAGACGAGGTCTCACTCTTGCTCAGGCTGGTCTCGAACTCCTGACCTTGAGTGATCCACCCGCCTCAGCCTCCCAGAGTGCTAGGATTACAGGCGTGAGCCACCGCACCTGGCCTCATTGATATATTTTCAATGCCTAGAACAACAGCACATAGTAGGTGGCAAATAAATATTTGTGAATGAATAAATATTATAATAGACTACTTGCTGCAAACAAAGAATTTTACCTAAAATGAGGCATGCATGATTTTGAAAGTGCTGAAACTGATAATAACAATTTAGCTCAATAACCTTCCCTTCAAGAGATTCTAGTTTCTCACTGGGTAAGATGGAATAAGTACATCCTACCCAGTCACTCCCACTAAATGCAGCTATAAAATCTGGAAAGAATACATGCAGCAGCTATTTAAGGACTCTGAAAAGTAAATATGACAGGCAAATTGTAGTAGACCAAAATTAAAGTACCAATAAACTGGAAAAGAATTTCCCTTTTTTTTCCCATTCAGTATCTTCCAGCTTGTACTCAAGGCAACAAAGAAAACAGAAGTGGACACAAACAGAGTGCTAGAAGCCCTTCAGTGCTAGCTTGATGCATGGAAAATACACATTATTTTTCAGTGAACGTAGAACATTCACCATGATGGACCATATTGTGGGTCATAAAAGAAACTTTAATAAATTTAAAAGAATTGATATCATGCAAAGTATGCTCTTAAACCACAATGACATTAAACTTAAAATCAATAACAAAAGATGAAAAATATTAGAATCATTTAAAAAAAAACACACACACTCTTAAATAACCCTTTGGTCAAAGAGGAAGTCTCAAGGGAAACTAGAAAATTTAGAAAACTAAAAGAAAACTGAAAATATAACACATGAGAAAGTGTAGGATGTAGCTAAAGCAATGCTTACGGGAAAATATATTTATAATTAAATGCTTATATTAGAAAAGAAGGAATGTCTCAAATTAATAACATAAACTTTCACTTTAAGAAACCAGAAAAAGAATAAAATAAACTGAAGAAAGCAGAGGAAAATAATAAAGATAGAGCCAAAACAAATGGAGTGGATGTGTGTATGATTCCACTTACATGACATTCTCAAAAGAAAAAATAATAGTGATTTTGAATAGATCAGTGGTTGTCATCCATTAAGGAGGAGGAGGGTGGAACTGCAAAGGGATAGTGCAAGGGAGTTTTGGAGGGTAACAGGAATTTTCTGTACCTGATTGTGGTGGTAGTTATAGAAATCTATATATGTCCTAAAATTCATAGAACTGTATATCAAAAATATTAATTTTGCCATATGTTAATTTTAAAAATAATTAAAAAAATAATATTCTTTTAAAAATCTTTGTTAATATATTCATTCAGCTTAAGAGAAGCATGAAAATTTCAGACATGTAAAAATATATTATTTCTATGTTCAAATGCTGGCTTTCCATTTACTAACTTTAGGAACTTTCTGAAATCCCATCATTATTCTCAGATTTGCATCCCCCATCCTTAAGGATGGGATGGTACAATTTCCACATAGGGCTGTGGTGAGCAATCCTGGTCTAACAATCCTGTTGAATGGGATTGTACTTTACTGCTCAAGAAACTAAATTTAATCTTCCCAATTTATTATAAAATCTCATATTTAAGCCATAGCCAAGCAAAACTCATCTACATTTACTTTAGAGAACATGTTGTTTTAATACTTTAAAAGAAAGTTAAGATAGGAATGTTTCACCAAATGGCTATTGATAAATTTAAGAGGGAACTGACCAACTTGAAGTTGTATAGCCACAGGTGTAATGTAGATCAGTAACATATGTGTCTGTTCTAGGAAAAAATATAATCTATAATGAATATTTTCAGTATTTTCAATATTTCCAGATCCAGATTTTCTTTTTGCTTTTTTTTCTGAGACATTATTCTGAATCATGGTTAACAGTATAATAGATGTGTGTTTGAAAGAGTTTCCATTGTGTTAGGTTAACTGCACCTACTTTTTCAGTAGTTTCAAATATGTGCAAATGCCTATTTTTCATCTATTACCACAAAGATTTCTTTCCGTAACCCTGGAAAGTTCTTCCTCTTTAATGTTATTCATCATAAATAGAAGTATCCTCTAATCTTGAGGCAAAGGCAAATAATTTTTTCAGATTTCAATAAACCTTGAGGTTTAAACTATGACTTGCAGAGTTGAAAATTATGATAAACAATACAATCAACTTCACTAGTGAACATGAGAACTGAATAGTCAATTTCTAAATAGTTTTCCACTGTTTTAAACTGCTGTTTTTACTCACGCTGGAATTAAATATCATACACACATCAGTGTAGTCTGTAAAATCAGCACACAAAATAAGCTGGTGAAATTACAGTTTCAACTTTTATATCTTCTAAAAGAGTAGTCCACGACCTTTTTGGCACCAGGGACTGGTTTCATGGAAGACAATTTTTCCACAGACTGGGGGAGGAGGGAATGGTTTCAGGATGATTCAAGTGCATTACATTTCTTACATTTGCAGCCACTACCCAGCACTAGCCTTGCTGCCTCAGCTCCACCTCAGATCATCAGGCATTAGATTCTCCTAAGAAGCACACAACCTAGATCCCTCCCATTCACGCATAGTTTACAGTAGGGTTCACACTTCTGTAAGAATCTAATGCCGCACCTGATCTGACCAGAGGCAGAGCTCAGGAGGTAATGTGAGCAATGGGGAGAGGCTGTAAATACAGATGAAGCTTTGTTGGTTAGACCCCCATGCTAGGCTTAAAGAATTCACCCTCCCCAAACTTCCATCCAAACCTCCTATAAAACCCACCCGTCTCCCCTTCCTAGGGGTGTATTAGCCAGTAGCCTTTGCCAGACCCCTAGGGGCTAAAGCAATGAAATGCAAAAGGAGAACTTACTTTCCTTATCCCGCCTGATAAGGATCATGCTTATCCCTCCCAGTTGTTCCCTAGGAAGGTAAAGGAATGGAATGCCACAGGGGAACTTACTTTCCTTATCCCTCCCAGTTGGTTGCAAAGAATTTGTTTACTCCTTCCAGAAAAACACTCTATAAAACCCAAGGTTCTCCCCTTTTCTCCTGTGGATGCCTTTTTCAGCCTCCACCCATCTGCACAAAGATGCTCAAAATAAACATCTGTGGCACAGGGCACAGACCGGTACTGATCCACAGTCGTGGGTTGGTGGCCTGGGGGTTGGTGACTGCATTTCTAAAACAAATAGCCCAACATTAAATTTATTAACAATTAAAAATTTTTACGGATGAATTTTGAAGCAGTCCACCAGAAAATGAAAACCAAAGGATAGATTCAAACAAAAATAAAATCTAAATAAATACCTCTGAATTCTTTGTTCTTGTGTGTGGATTATTTTTTGAGATATTATAAAAGACCAAATTTGGTGAAAGAAGAGAAAGCAGTTTTTCACCTGTATCATTTAGCACTTTTCATGTTACAAGGACAGAAAACCTAACCGGAACTGGATTTTCATTTACTTAAACATGAGTAAAATTTTAGAGGTAGCACAGGACTTTGATCATGACAGCTGAACAATGTTACCATAAACCAAATTCCCTGTGACTCCTCATTTTGCTTTTAATGGATTTTGCCTTATCCTTAGGCTCTATAAACTGCCTCTTCCCCAATGCCCTAGTCACACCCTTGATTTGAATTAAAATGACTATAATAATGCCATACTTGTATCTTCATTCCATACAATCCTATCCCATGGAAGGAAAAAAAACTCTTCTATTAACCTCATTAAAAAAAAAGTAAAATATTTCTCTTTCCCAGAGTTCCTGTAAAATTCTTGCTTTTCATTTCTCTAGTTGGGTTATAAGCCCATTTCTGGGGGAAAAAATTACTTTGACCAGAACCTGGCATTTCTCATTGGTTGGAGTCAATAATAACCCATGTGTAGTACCATGAGTAGCCTTAACCTATTAAAAACTATGCTGGTTTAAGAATAATAATGGTTTAAATTTTTTTAATTTAAATTTTAGAAGACAAAAATGTGAATACTCACATGCTATATCAGTGCTTGGTAATATTTTACATTTAATTTTACCTGTCTCTAGAATTTATAGCCATTATAAATAGATGACGATATCAAGTGTTATTCAGGAGCTATACAAAATTTATGTCAAGTACCTTTTTTGCAAAATATTTTATTGTATATATACCAGTATGAAAGTCTTAATTACATATTTTGACTGAACTTTTAAGCTGATGTAGTTAAATAAAATATTTTTAATTTTTCTTTAAAAACTTTGAAGATGATTAATTCATTTATTGAATATTTATTGAGTACATCTGTGTCACTCACTATTATGAGTGCTACAAATATAATGATGAACAAAACAAAGTATTCCTGTCCTTACAGAGCCTACATCCTTCTGGCAAGGCTTATATTCTAGTGAATGTATTGTGTTGATATGGTTATCATTTATATGAAAATCTAAAATTATGATAAACTTATTAAAGAAGACCCCATTTAACACATATTCTAATTTTGTTAGTAAATTTTTTCCTATTGAAACTCTGAATTTCATTTATTTGTCTACTCTTAACAAATAAATTTTTTTATTTCAGAATATTATAGGGGTACAAATGTTTTGGTTACATGGATTGCTTTTGTACTGCTTGAGTCAAAGTTACAAATGTGCCCATCGCCCAGATAGTGTATATTGTACCCGTTAGATATGATTTTCTAAGAAGGAGAAATGTTTGTTGATACAGAAATTTAAAGTCAGAAAGCCAGATTTTTATCTTTATATAGGACTTTGAAATTGTAAACAAGAAACATTTTCCATTTCAGGACCAGTACTTGACACAGTGTTCATGAGGCCAAAAGATTAGAAACTTTATGAAGCTCCTATTTACACAAACTACAAGTTTCAAATAAAATATATTTCTAGGTCAGGAAAAAGCCATAATGGTTCCATATGTATTAAAAACTTACATCATAATTCAACCAATTATATTCTCTTCCAGGAAATAAAATCCAGCCATTAAAAAGAAATAGATTTCTACGTGCTGAGATAGAAACACCTATAGGATATGTTAGTAAATTTAAAAAGGCAAGCTGAAAAACAATATATATAAATTTATATTTCTGGTTTTGAAAAAAAGAGAGATGAACAAGACAATTTTACCTTTACTATGTATACATATTTCCTGGAAGAATGGGGTGTGAGGCCAGAAAGCAGGCAGGAGCTTACCACACAGGTTTCTGTGGGCATTAACAAGGAGTTTAGGTTTATGTTAAGGACAAAACAGTCCACAAGAGGCTTTTAAGAGGAGATTGATATAATCTGATTTTACTTTTTAAAGGCAAATTGTATGAATTTCACTTCTGGCCAGGTTGGAAAAACAGGGATTAGATGTAGCTTCCTGTCTGGAAAAAAAAAAAAAAATCAGAATATGTGAATCAACAGATTCCAAGTAACAGACATCAAGCAGTGAAAGATAGTGATCCCTGAGAAACAGCAAACAATCAAGCTCCTTCTGACTGTCCTAGCATACTGCTGTGAGATTCTAGACTACAATGAAGGAAAAGGGAAGGGAAGTAGAGCCTTGAACTGAGGGAATCAAGCTATATGGTCAGGGAGGACAGTCAATCAAAATCCTTAAAGACACAGTCCCAAACACCACAGTCCCGAATATTAAAATCTTGAAAGATCAAAATCACTAAAGCCTCAAAATCACAATCTCAAAATATCAAAATCCCAAAAAGGTAATTCTGGAAAAAAATAATTCTTTAAAAGATACTTATGTACATTTTTAAAAAGGGATTTATTTGAGAAACATAAAAACATGACAGAGTACTTCATAGGCCACTTTATACAATAAAGATGGATACAAATGGTCAATAAAAATATGAAAAACTGCTCCATTTTATTAGTTATAAAAATGTATATTAAGAAAACTGTGAAACAACCTCTTTCATCTATCAGATTGTCAAAGACTGAAAAATTGATTTCTTCCAGAAACAGTCCATATGCTGGTGGAAGTGTAAAAGATACAGATGTCTAAAGACAATCTGAACTTTTATATTAGAATTTTAAATAAACATGTTGACAAATCAATTTCGTATCCAGGAGTTGTAGAAAATAAAAGAATAATACATAGAGAGATATTTATCGAGTATTGTGTAAAATAACAATAAAATTTAAACAATCCATATATTCATTAACATGACCTCATTAAATAAAACACAATATCCTTCTATCAGTAACGTGGAATACTAAAGACTGTTACAAAAAAGGGGAAGGGGTCAACTAGATCTAGATTCATACTCAAAATATGTTATTTAGTGAATCATTTTTGAAATAGCATGTATTTCATGATCCTATTTATGAAAATGTATGTGTATGTTCATGTATAGATATACCCTTCAATGTTTGGAATATATATTTTCCAGCCCTAACTGTAGCTATTTCTTAGTGGTAAAGAGAGGGTCAGTGGATGGGAGGGTAGGTAATATTACAAGGGGATTTTTACTTTTTACATGTATCTCAATAGTTAATTTTTGCAATAGGCAGATACAATAAGGATTTAAAGATATTTTTCATTTTGAAAAAATAAAAATCCATCCAATATAGCCTAATGAAAACTCAGAATAAGATAACCCTTTTGGGAGAATGCATGCACTCAGCCTTTGCAAAAATAGAACAGGATTTAGAATTACGTATTGAGTTAGAATCTTCCCTCTACTACATACTGTCTGTGTGAACCTGGGCATTTATTTAAATTCTCTGACACCGAGAATCTTGATCTGTACAGAGGAATAATACTACCTACCTCAGAGAGTTAATTGAGAAGAATACGTAAGTCAGCAGCTACAAAGTATATATCACAGATTGTTTAAACGATGCTAATTTCCTCACTTTTAATGAAATACAATTCAATGTGCTCATTGTCATCAAATAATCAGGGCATTTCTCAAATCTCTGAAGTATACCCAGGAAATGTCGGAATAATGCACTGGATCTTTGCTAGCATGCCATACTTTAGGGGCCAGACAAGGAAATCATCTTACAGTGCAGCATTTTGAAACTTCACAACCTACATCCAGAAAATGGAATCCAAGAAAGGTAGCCTTACACTGAAATTTTCTATACAAATGGCATTAGGCATGGTCCTAACAGGAGGAAAAATGTTATTAAATTTTCACAAACTGAATACAAATAAAGCTGGTGTCAAAACTATAAAAATATATAACAAAGAGTAAAACGGTTTATCTTTGACTTGGACACATGCCCTCTCCTGCTGTGGTCCGTAAGCAGGTGGCACAGGCTGGTACAGGTGGTCCTTTATGATTGTGTGCATAAAATAACTGAGTCATTTTCTGATTGGTAAATAATATGCAATGTCAGACTCTCCACACCATCTGTGTCACTCACCACCACAGTTTTCTGCAAAACTGCCAGCAGCACAAGCCCAGCGCCTCATTGTTGGAGAAGTAGCAGGAAGAAGTACTTGGCATCCTTGGCACAACTTAAATCTGTTCACAGTATTGAACCTGACATATGCCCCAAAGCAGAGCGTGTATGCTACGCTAATGATCTCTCCTGCTGTTTTATAATCAGAGACATAGATGGAGGGAGTGATGCCATTTTTTCATTTGGCATGGGTCAGCCTCCTGGACTCTCTTTTGGGCCAAAAAAAAAAAAAAAAAAAAAGCTCTCATATTTAGGAGAATTAATGTGCAGATTACTAAACACAACTATTTCACTATTTTCCCCTATTTACCAGATGCAAAGATTTGTGTTTATTTTTAAATCCTTGTTCTAGCTTTCTTCACTTTGGGGGATTCTTTTTCCATATCCCTTGAAGGAAGTGGTGCTAACTGCCAATCATTAGTCTTGACAATTTAGATAGACTCCTTGAAGTTTGGGAGAGCCTAGGTGGTACTTGCCTTGTCAACTTCTCTTTTCATCGAAGGAAAGGAGCACTGAGCCGGGGGGCATATGTTGGCTTCAATCTCAAGGCGTCTGGTATTGACAGAAGCTAAAAGCCGTAGCCTCAGCATGCATCATGCAGGGAACGTCCTGGAAAGACTTCTCCTTCCATCCCTCTTTTTTGTTGTTTCCTTTCATATTATTCACAATGAGCCCTATCCATATGGTGGTAGTGCCAGATCCAGGAGTTATCATGTATTGCCAACTCTCTTCTAGACTAGGGCTTTCTCATATCCTTTGGTATTAAAATTAGCTAAAAAAGAAAATTAACAGGCCTTCAAGACTCCATGATTTCTGTGAAAAAAAAAAAAAAAGCTCCACACAAAATTTTATTCAATAGAGAAACAGAGAATTTTGATCATGATTTTTAAAAATAATCCACACAAAATTAATATAGTCCTAAATTATAGACAAATTCCACAAGTAAACCCAACAGCTAAGTACAACTGATGATCTAGCTGCAAGAAAATTAAAAAAAAATAGACAATAGACATATATAATACTGTAACAAAACTGATACAAACACACTTGCTTGGGGATATACCTAGGCATTCTTTTTTGTAGTGTGTTAAGAGTAAATGTCATGATTATTATTTTAATCCATCTAGTGCTCAATATTATTTTAAGCCTGTTTTACTAAAGATAGGTACAAAAATCTGATATCTAGAGAAGAAATCATCATGATATCACTGTACAAAAGCCCATGTTTTTTATAAGTAAAATGTAGAACAATCTAAGCACAAGTAAGAAAATAAAATTAAAGTCTCAATTATAAACTTAAAATGATATACGCAGAAAAAAAGTTACAGCTGTCTGAGAAAGATTTATAAACATAAACTTAATTTCATACTAGTTACTTCACACTTTAATTTTGTCCATATTATTACCACACTATTTTCCTATAAATCAGTAAGAGATGATCTACAGAAAGTATACACGCTAAAGACAAATTGTTAAGCTCACTCTGATCTCCATCAGGCTATGGGATTGTGTCCTTAAATATATTTTTATGAATATTTAGCATCTCTATGCTCATTTGTTCATTTGGTTACTAGAATTTTGTTGTTGCTATTATTTTGTGCTTGTGTGTTTGTGAGGTAGTTCTCCCCAGTGCATTGTATTTAATGATTTTACGCAATGATTCATTGAGTGTCAAGCACTAATTTGGTCCAGGTTCTGCACTGTCCACCTCTCTATTGGAGCTGGTTATAGTGCCCTTACTCCAGTTTGTGATCTCCTGCTGATCCTTTCCTGCAGGCAAGTATCTGGGGGTGAGGGTTGTGGAGTCTGTGTTATTAATAAGTTGCAATAGGAATGTAGTATCCTCGATGTTTTATTGCATGTAGAAACAGCTCTTACAGTAAACTGGCCTACAACCAAAAAATCTTTGGGTAAGCCAACATTTAGGGGCCTGTATGTAAAGCCTGCGTGATACGGAGAGGTTAAGAAGAGCCATCAACAGAAAAAAACATTGGGAAAGGATTCGACTCCTCTGATTACTTATAATAGCAGGTGAGGTCATTAGCCCCCACAGTACTTGTCTGAAACCTAAACAGGTACAGCAACTCACCATTGGTATCAATCCATTACTGAATTAGAAATACGACTGAATTTAGCAACAAATTTGTGCCAACATTACTTCTAGCAGCAGTAGGTTTTCAGCAGCAGATTGGCACCGTGACAGAGTCCATAATTTTCACAGTATGTGTTTCATAATTTGTCATGCACACTCTGATTGCTTGGCATATTGGCAGAGTCCACAGTGCTCTCTAAATGTCACCAAATGCATTTGAGGATTTGTCATGCACGGTCTGAGCAAGTGACACAACACAGCAGAGTGGCCAGGTTCAGAGCTGATTTTTGCACTCCCTGTAAGTGAGTGCTCTCAAGCTCAGCCACCAGTGACAAGGGCCTGGTGGGGGCTGCACAGCCCTTCTCTTGAAGCTGCTGATTTTTAATTCTATGTCAAGTGATCATATGGATGCTGCCAGGAGAAAATACTATTACACTGCAGGTGTGACACACACAGTGCAGAATTTTTTGCTTGATAATATTCCTTTCAAATCATTCCTTGTAGTGTACTTAACATTTTCTTGTACAAGCAAAAAGAGCATTTCACAAGTTAGGAGTAAGAAGTAGGAGAGTAATAAATATGAATACGGGGTGGAGAAAGCTATATTATAAGAAATTACTCAGTTAAGAGATCAAAAGATGAGATGTCTCTGCTGATTTTAACAGAAAGGTAAAGCTGTGTTGGGATCAGAGAATCCTGGGCTTGTTGTCATAACACGTGGTTTCTGTAGAAACAGCTTCTGAGTTTAAGCAAACCATCCATCCTTTTTTGGCCTCAGTTAATGAGGAAGTTGGATGAGAGCACCTCTAAGGGTGCTTTCATGTCTATACATTCTATTGTTCTAACACAGGCACATGCGTTTATTAATATCTTTCAGTCATCTGACCCGTTTGCCTGAAATGATTGCATAATGCTTTTCCAGTCTTTAGTAAAAGCTTCAAGAGCTACATCTGCTGGAAGCTTTTCGTTGTCTAGGATTCCAGTCATTATCTTATCACTTTTAGTCACTGTCTTTTAGAAGGAGAAAGAAAATTAGTCTTTTTTGTACATTTGGGTCCCGTGGATGCACCTGTTACTATGAAATCTGTTTGATGATAAATAACTCACATATGCTCGAGAGTGCTGTCTTGACATGTGCAGGGAGAGACCTTCACAGACATATGTCGTAAAAAGCAATAGCTGTGACTTTGTACTTGCTTGTGGATCAGTGAAAGTAGAGGAGGACTTCGAGGCTAACAAAGACTGTTTAGGCAGGGAGGGAAGCAAAGGATTTTATGGGAGATTTTGAAAGATCTACCATCAGATCCACTCTTATATGCAATCTACAAAAAATACAGATGTAAAAGTATACACACATATAGGACTCACATGCACATGCCTATTAGTCAAAGCTGTAACATATAAAAAGAATTGTGAAATATATGACATTTTTCATTTAAAAATTCAAAAATCTAGGGTCATTTTGTTAAGAGCCATAACATTACTGGAAAAGAAATATTCCCTCTTCTGAAAAGGCTGCCAAGAATTAGCCTTTATTGAAAGGCTAATAGTATTTATTTCAATTTTCCTGTGATCAACTTTATTGGAACAAGGAGAATCATCATCATACTTCCCTGATTTCTAGGGAAAAAACTGGTTTTCCACAAACTTTTTTACGTGGACAATTTCCCTCCATTTACACACATAGCCAACCCCCTGCTATAAACCAGACAGTAATTGAACTTCATATACTCAAATCTCAACATAGCACACATAAGCAAGTGAGGATTTGCTTAGGTCTTATTATTTTTTTCCCTGGTGTCTGATAAAAATTGGGTATTTTACTTTTCAAATTCTATTAGATTGATTTGTATAACTGATTCTGTACCTTTTATTAGTTAACTTTTATAATTGATTTGCTCTGGTCATTAAAGGTTCAATTTTGTTATTCTAGAATATACTTCCTTCTGTTCTCCACATACCCTTTTAAAATTATGTCCCAAAGTAGAAAACTATATACCATTCATATATAGATGTTTTTCATATGCTGGTAGTGAACTACCTATAAATAATACTGATCTGAGTGTACTAAGAAAAATAGGTTTAATACTTTTTATACAACAGATATCTAACCTAATCTTTTCTCTGAGGTGCCATCCTCATAAAATGTTTGTGAAGGTACATAAATCAACCTGTAGTTTCTGCACACTTAGCCACCTATAGCCCTCATACCCACGAAGAACTTCGTGTTTTTAACAGCCTTACTGAGATATCATAAAGATCTTTTCATATGCACTTATGAAAGATTACCCATATTCAGTTATACCTTAAATATGCACATATACACACACATATAAACATGCCTGTCTAAAATTATTTGTTCAATAAATTGATAAGTTGAGGTATTTGCTTGATTTGAAATATTTGCTTTCAACTTCCTATCATTTCTTCTATTCAAGTTGTTAGAACCATGAACAGATACAAAGCCAAAAGCCAAAAGACAATAATGAACACACATTGAACCAAAATGAAGCAAAATATTTCATATTTCAAGCTGTCAATCTAATTAATTTTCAAGATGTGAGTCTATAGCCCTTATTAACAATACAGTAACTTTGGAGGCTTGGTTGTTTTGTTTTGTTTTTTGGAAAACTCAATAAAAGTCTGTATTAGTCTTATCTCCTACCTTAGCTCTCCCTGTCCCATCCACAGCTGTTCATTTACCTTTTGCGCACATTTGGTGCTTACATGCGAGCTCAGGCACAGTTTTTCTCGTGTTCTATTTTCCTGTGATTCCTCACTTGCATTAAAGGACTGTATGATGAGTAAAGCTTACTTATTTGGTACTGTTTCCTTAGCCAGAATTGTATTAGCTCATCTTTTGCATTAGCTTCAGTGATCTAAGTTTCTGTTTAAATTTTATCCATAACTCATTCCCTGATAAAAGAGCTAATAAAAATATTTTTTGTTAGAGGCATGCTACCTTCATCACTAAAGAAATAAAAATAAAAATAAAAATGAATTAGCTTCTAGAAAGATAAGCAAGTATTCTCTGTGTGTTAAGAAGCAGAAAGCCTATCTCTTCCCCAAACCTCCCAGCAATAACCATAAAATCACTTTTGCTTCTACTTCAAGTGCCTTTATAGTATAATGCCCTGAGTTTTCAAGTGGCGCTTAGCCTACGAGATAGATTTTCTCAGAGCAGAGTATTAGCTTTTGTCAACTTTTCACACAAACTGCAGTTGCACCATCCCATTACAATCATGGGTCTTTCCATTGTGAGTGATACATTAAAGTCACATTATACATTTGAAGAAGTCATCATGAAATAATACATCTTTTCTTATGCAAAGTACCAGAGCAGCTTAGAAGAAAAAACTGGTTAAAGATAAATTTTAAAGATTTTCTGCACCTATTTAGCCAATAATTGCTAGTCTACTTTTACTTTGCAATGTAAATATAAATGAAGTTCTTGCTGTCATGGAGCTTATATGCTCCTGGGGGAGAGAAACAATAAAATAAATTATCAATTTATGTGTGTGTGAACATAAATATGCATATGCATACATACTATATAATACATGTGCATACACACCTCATATATATATATACACGTACACAGATGTATACATATCCATCAATTCATATCATATCATATGTATGTATACATATTGTGTGTGTGCACAGAGGTATGTACCAGATAACAGTAAATGACTTATGAAGAAATTTAAAATGGACAGCAGAAAATGAACTGTACTTGATTTTCTCAGAAAGCACGTCTCACACACTATATGGAGGCCGTGATGAGGGACTGTGGGGAGGGAAGAGGGCACCCTTTGCTCCACCTACCCGGCCTCCTCTATTCATATATGTGGCAGGATTCATATTGGAGATCAACAGAAAGCTACCCTCACTCTGCTTTTTTCTTTTTATTCTGCCTCCAGAGAGCAGAAATTTTTGTGCTCTTCTTCATAACTGAAGATCCAATATTCCTAGCATTTTATGATGCTACACCCCATTTCAGTCTTTTATGACAATTTCAATGGTAAACTGGGGGAAGGTGAATCAGACACTACTAGCCAGCCACCCTCTTAATTAAATGTTCCAATATTCCTTTTAATATTCTGAGAGAAACCATTCAAGCAAATGACAAACTCTAAAGACGGCCTGTGTATTTAGTTTGAAAACAATTATACATTATCACAAATCATGTTCATACTATAATCAAATGTCTACTAGGCTACTGCAATTAGTGATACTTGCATGTAACCAAGGCGAGCACTTCTGGTCTCAACAGAGAGCAAGTGTTATACTGGAAATGTAAGCACTATTTCTGATTTCTTCAACATTTAATTCCAGCTCCTGTCAAAAGAAAGAACCTGTTACTGTGCAACTTTCCTCTTCTCATATTTAAATTATTAATATTAGAAAGAAGACTCTGTCTTAAGCCAAACCATCCTCAGTGCCACATTTTGTGCTGCCCCAAATTCCAATAGAGAGCACAGAGGACCCTCTCCCAGCCACAGCTGCAAATACCTTCACACAAACTTCCCTGGATTACCCAGGGCCTACTGGAAATTTCCACCCTCCTTTCCCACAGGTATTTTGAACTCAATGTGACTAAAACAAATCATTATTATTTCCCCCAAAACTACCACTTCTCTACGTTTTCTTTTTCAGTAAATAGGACCAGCGTCTAACAAGTTTCCCAAGCCAGAAATATTGTCATGCTAAACTTGTTCCTCTTTCTCACTTCTCTCCATCCATCCTTCCCAATACCTGCTGCTTCAGTCTCCTAAAGTCAGCTCACACGCTTTCTCTCATCCCATGACATTTGGCGCAGTGTTAGTTTCTCACCTAATACTTATTCCCTCACCCCTTTCCTTCTAACAGAACCATGATTTTATTCAGGTAGAGGTCACATGCTTCAAGGAAAGCTGGGTCTCTCCTGGGCCTTAGTGTATGAGTCTTGATGTATCCCAACCAGCACTGTACAATGGAACTTTCTGAGTGATGGAAATGGTTTATAATCTGTGCTGTTCAATATGGTAGCCACTGACTATGTGTGACTGTTACACATTTGGATTGAGACTAGAGCAAATGATGCACAGAAGTTTTAATTGTATGTAATTGTATTTAGTTTAAATTTAAATAGTCACATGTGACAAATGACTACATTATTAGGGAGTGCAGATAACAATCAGGGCGTTTCCTTATCACTCACCGATGATTCGTGCAGGAATGGACGTTTGACAGAATTTTGGCCAGGTTAGATATGAGAAGGAGCCTGCCAGAGAACATCTGGCAAACTTCCCCCTCTTAAAAAGAGATAAAAGAATGGGACATTCTTCTGTACTCTGGATGCTGTATAAAGATACGTAAAGCTTTTACAGCCATCTTAAATCCATGAGGGACCAGCCTCAGGACAAATGCCTATAACCAGAGGAGGTCCAAGAAAAAGATGGAAATCTGAGTGCTCAATCATATCTAAAGTAAGCTGCTAAATTAAAAGCATTGAAATTTCTCTTCTTTTGGAATTATTTGTGTGGGATAATAAACCTATTTATTTTAAAACCTGTTGATTTGGTATTTCTTTGTCTTTAGGTAAAAAACGCCCTAGGCATTGAGACATACTTTTTTAATTCAGTACTTCACCAGTTTTTTTACTCTAATTGATGCAATTGCCTCCTTCCTGACCTCAATTCCTTCAATTCTATCATTCAAACATCTTTTATTTTTTTTCCTTGTGAAGTATTTTTCCTCATAAGATTTCACATGGTTTACAACTACATACATAATGGTGTAGTTGTGTGATTTTTGCTTGTCTACCCCCACACCAGCTTTTAGCCTCTGGACAATAGACATCATGTATGTTTGTCTCACCATTGTATATTACCATTGTTTAGCACACATATTGGCAATGTGTGGGTGTTTAGCAAATAGATGTTGAATCAATTAATTAGTTAAGTAATTAATATGAAGTACAGTTCCGATCATAATTCTGCTTTCTAAAAAATGCTTCAATTTTTCCACAAATAGGGTGCATTCCAAATTCCCTAATCAAACATACAAAGACATTCACTATCTGGCTGGGCCTAACTTTTTAGCATCTTCTCCTATCACTATACCTACCCATAGCCTCATGTTCGGATTCAGAAGTAATCACTACTCACCCTTCTCAGATTATCCAAGAATAGCTTAGAGATATTTAGTGAGTGATTCTGCAGGCTGCTTAGGCAATTTCCATGCAACTAACTTATTCATATGTTAGAGAATCAGCTGGTAGACTGAATCAAGGAAAAAAAGACAAAAATAGGATTTATAGGAGAGAAAAAGATGGGGGGACTTCACATAGCCTGGGAATAGTGAACCTCATTTACACATTTTTTAAATTAACCTATTTGGCTGCTAGCAGAGAGGACAACGTGGACTAGTCAAGGACTAAGGTTATAAAGAAAACATTTTCATTTGCTGTTGATTATCTAGAAAACTTTGATAGTTTGGTTGTGGAAAAAATGTGACAGGCTAACTCCATGTAACATTACCTGAGGTCCTCTCTAGGGCGTCTCAACCTTAGTAAATCCAAGTTTCTACCGTTTCTCTAATCAGAATTTCTCAAAATTCATTCTTAATCTCTCTTTCTATGGAGAAGATACACCTATACTTCTAATTCCAGTTATTTTCATTTGTAGATTTTGGATATTAGGTACCTGAATTCTAAATCTCTATGCTATCCTACACATGTTTCTTCTTAGGATATGCAACATTGTTCTGCAAAAATTTATTAAGCAACACTATATGTCAAGAATTCTACTTGATTATGTGGGATACAACAGTAAACTAGGTAGATTCAGCCACTTACAACTTATTGGTGGTTACATCCAATTTAAAACACAATTAAGAGTAAAAAAAAAGCTGTAATTTTGCACTGGTACAATCTATTAGTAGCAGCAGTGTAATTGTAGTTAAATGCTGAGAAATAGCAATTAGTAAGAAATTTCAGTCTGATCAAAAGAACTTCTAGTCACCAAAGAAGAAATGGAGGAGGAGGAGGAGGAGGAGGAGGGGGAGGGGGAGAGGGAGGGGGAGGGGGAGGGGGAGAAGGAGGAGAAGAAGAAGAAGAAGAAAAGAAGAAATTAAAAAAAAAAAAAAAAGCTAATTCTAGGGGCTTATGAAGTAGTTGAGCCTCCTCCAGCTAAGTTTTTCTTAACCTGAGTTTCACGTAGAAACAGCATCCACAGACAGCTTTATGAAGTTCATAAACTAACCCAAAGCCTGGTTCTTAATAAGTGACGAGTAGATTATTATTATTCTCCAAATCATTCCTTACTACAAGTTCTGGTAAGTGTTGGGCAAAAGGTATCTATCAGATGCTGCCAAATCGCCCACTGAGTGTTTCTCAATCAATCCAACAGCATCTAGGGAGCACTAGTCTTTCTCAGAATTTATAAGACTAGATACACCTCATTCAATGCCATCCCACATATGTTGTTGCCATCATATTTTCTTCCCTTTTTTTATCTTTTAAATTGATTTTTTGTTATTTTTATGTTTGTTATTTTTATGGTAAATTGATTTTTTGTTATGGTAGGTGGTACTATTTGTTCATAATTATTTGTTCTATCCCCAACTTTTTCAAACTTCCTTTGTTTGTGCTTTTCAAGGCCAGGTGTAATCCTAGCACTCTGGGAAGCTGAGGCAGGAGAATTGCTTGAGATCAGGAGTGAGTTCAAGACCAGAATATGCTTTTCTTTCTTTCCTTCTTTTATTTTTTGGAGACAGGGTCTTGCTCTGTTGCCGAGGCTGGAGTGCAGTGGCATGATTGTAATGCACTATGACCTTAAACTCCTGGGCTCAAGGGATCCTCCAGCCTCAGCCTCCCAAGTACCTAGGGCTACAGGTGAGTACCACCATGCCCAGCTAATGTTTTTATTTTTATTTTTATAGAGACGAGGGTCTTACTATGTTGTCCAGGCTGGTCTCAAACTCCAGGCCTCAAGCAATCTTCCCACCTTGGCCACCCAAAATGCTGGAATTACAGGCATGAGCCACTGCATCTGGTTTTTCTACTCACTGGCTTTGGCCTGGGCCATGTAACTAACTTTAGCTAATGGAACAGTAGATGGGAATCATACCATTTTTGAGCAGAAATTTTAAATGTACTTTTGTGGTTTGGCTTTGTCCCTTGAGCCTCTGCCTTCTAAAAGAAGACCATGCTGGAAAAGATCATGACCCAGATAATGGCTGTTCCTTCACTCTGAGACTTGGAAAAAAAGCCATGTGGAGCCAAGGCCAGCCAAGGGCAGTGAAACCCAGCTAAACTCAGCAGTGTCATAGCTGACCAACGACTCTCATGAAACTTGAGTAAGAAATAAATATAAATGCTCGTTGTTATAACTGCTGAGATTGTGGAGTTTTTTGTTGCTACAGCAAAAACTAACAAAGCCTTTCATTTAACACATTAACTGCCGTGGGAGTTGTGTTTAACTCACGCTAGTTTTGAGCCTGGGGCCTCATGAAGCATATATAACTCACACATCTCTTTACCTTGGGAGCTGTGTGAACTATTTTTCAAGTTTCATATAACTCATGCACAGAAAACAATAAAAAATAGCAATTGTTTCATTAAATTAGAAAGGATCATTTTGTTTTTGAAGATTTTACTCCATTTTCGTAATAAAACACTGTAGTCCCAAGGAAAAAAAACTTTTTGCTATTGTGAAAGTCAATGTGTTTAAAAATATTGCTAATCAAATTAGATAAGTGTTATGCTTCACTAAAAATCATTTTCTTCACACAAATTTTATGCATAATTTTGGTTGGTTAGCAGTGCAACAATTCTTTGTAAGCAAACCTAATACAGCACCTCTCCCCCTTTTTTAAACAATCTAGTGTTCAAGGAGAAAAATTTGATTTATGAGTCTTTGAGACAGTGTTACATTCCAGGAATATAATATTTTGAGGTATTCAGCACAATCAAGATAAAACAACCATATTGCATTCTTAAGGTGTATGCTTTCTACCAACTTCCTCCAAATAAGCATCTTCTAATGCCTAATAAACCCTTCCGTTGGCCTGGTCTTAATCCTTCAAATCTTGAGATCAGTCATCTCCCTCCTAAACCTTCTTAGTTTCTCTCTAGGAAATCATGAAATTGACCATATGAACATTTTCCGCTTCCTTATCTTCCTGAACCCACAGAGAAAGGTAATATCTTTTAAGTGTTGACAAAGGGTTGAAGTATTGAAGTATTTCAGTAAGGTGATAGCTCTGCAAAAGCCACCCATCAAAATTCCCCTGAAACACAAACCTCCCTATAATTAGTCATCAGAAATAATAAATCGTCACCACACCAGCCTTTACAGTCTCCAGCAGCACTGACCTGAAACACCCCCTTCTCTCTGGCTCCCTCACTCCCCGTCTCCTGTGACTGTCAATCAAAGGGAGACAGCCCTGTCAGAAACCTGCGCTGACTCAGCAAGCATGGAAACAAGACCTGCACCTACTTAATATTTAGTCACATAAAATGTCCCAGAAAAGCAAGAACAAAACATGGCAAAAGCTAGCCTAAAACCAACAGAAATGGGAACCTCTAAATCCACATTGATATTGCTCTTAGGATCTGGAAAACTGGTCAAAATACCTACTGCTTAGGGACCTGGGCATTGTTTCTCTTCCCTTTGTGTCCCTCAAATTCCCTTTCATCTTCCTTTATAAAACTTTCATGGGAATGCTAGTGAGTGACTTAAGAAACTAAGTTCTCCAGCTATAAACAAATGCACACAAAGTGAATGCAAATTTACTCCCTTCTAGTGGGTCTTCAGGGGGCCATTGCCCCCAGGCCATTCTGTCCTGCTGGACTGGAGCCTGCAGTGAGAGGTTGAAATTTGCTTTGAAGTCTGACACACCACCTCAAAAGCCTCTTCCAGAGCCCACTACCTGAGGACAATCTGAAGTGTATATGAACATTATTAAATACACACTCCTTTGTTGTGGTTATCATGGTGATTTTAAATGGAAAGATGTTCACAGCAGGGATCTTTAGGGTTGGATATTTTAATGATTCCTTTGAGGAATTGAGATAAGATTTAAAAGAAGCTAGATCTAAAACCGACACTCCTGAGAGTGCACCTAATTTTGACCTTGACTTATTTTGCAACCTAAGGCTAGTGACAAAACCTCTCAATCTCTGTAAGGAAGCTATAAAATTTTGATGAGATGCTATTTTACAGAAATTCTGAAAAATTAACCCTTACCTAATTTTTGCCTTTGTCTTTCCCAGGTATTAAACAATTAATCACACTAAGGCCCAGCCTTCGTCCCTGCCCTCTGATTTTCACACACTTGAGCGCACACACACACACACACACACACACACACACTCTCTTAAAAGTTCAGCACTGTCTTGGTTTCAAAACACAGTAGACATGTATGAACAATCTCTACACCGCAATCTATTATAGAAAGAATGGACTTCAGCCACTCGTACAGATGCGTAGGCCAGTATGAATTGATGAGGTTTTGACATCGCTCCTGATGAGGTTCAGGGCATAATACCTCACAATAATTTAAGATGAAGGAATTTGAGAAAGCCACAGAAATCAGAGGGTCACCATCACCTTTCCATGGCCTTCTGCCCTGCAGCAGTTCACAAAACTCTCAGCTAAGAGGTGCCCTCCCTGTATGGAGGAAAAGAGCATCCTTATCTCTGAAGAAGCAGGGGCACAGAGAACAATCTGAACAAACCGGCCTTGCTCAGTTCCCTCAGTTTATTCCTATTAGATCATATGTTTTATTCAATCATACTTCTCCACGACTATCCACTTTTTCTTCAAACCTAGCATAAAAACGCACAGGCTTACCCATTTCTTCATGTCTACTGTACCTGACTATTTACCTTAACCCTTTGCTACTCAGTGTTGCGTCCACTGACCAGCAGCATTGGCATTACCTAGAAGCTTGTTAAAAATTCAGAATCTCAGGCCCAGCCCCAAACTATCGAATCAGAATCTGCAGTTTAGAGTGCACCTAGGTAATTCAGGTGCACGTTAACTTGACAAACACTGTTAATGCTTATTTCCTAATGCAAATCTCCACTATGAAATTCCAAAGACGCAATACATAATTCATTACTAATATTACAATACCAAACTTTGCAAATAATCATAAGAAAATAATTAAGGTTAAAATAATAAAGTCATTTCTACAATTTGGTCACTCTCCCTTTCTTGCATTCTGATACAAATTTTCTTGAGCAAATGAGAAAGAAAGAAGCGAGTAATAACTTGCATACTGGGGACTGAGTGTAAGTTCCAGGGCATGAAAGATGGTTTGTCAGCAGTGAATGCAGCCCATCCTGTGCAGGGGAATAGAAGGTTTGAGAGGCACTGCCCTTATATATGAATATCAGAACTGTTTCCAAACCCTTTCAGAAACAAATCAGTATGCCTCTTACCCAGGTTAACTCCAGATGTGACCAAGAGTATTATACAAATTCCTGGGCATAAAAAGCATCACACTATTCATTTCCAAATGACATTTTCTACTTCCGCAATGGTTTTCCCCTTTAAAAAATATTACACATGACTTACACGTCCATTTTTTAATGTTTGAAGAATAAATATAAGCATGAAGAACATGAAATAATCACGTATATCAATGTTCACGTATAACATTTATTAATATAATTATTTTGATATGTAATCTATTATATATTAAATGACATAAAATTATGCTACATTTTTGTAACCTACATTTAACAATGATAATTTTTTAAAAAATTACATAAAAACAAAATATCAATTTTGTAAACTACACTTCACTTACAAAACCCAAAGTGACCAAGTGAAGTATTTGAGAAAAGAAAAACTTAAAATACATGCTTATTAAAGAGGAATATTTCAACATATTTCATTACTTCGTAATTCATCATCCTCAACTTAACATTATACAAGGGAATTGCAGTTATTGGCTCAATATCAAATTAATAGGAAGTTTGATCATAGAAAATAAAATGCACCTAAATTAATAAACGGCAGAACTAATTGTATTAGCCTGCTGGGACTGCCCATAACAAAATACCACAGACTGGGTGGCTTAAACAGCAGACATTCATTTTCTTACAGTTCTGGAGGATAGAAGTCCAAGATCACGGTGACGATGTATAAGTCCATCCTGAGACCTCCCTCCTTGGCTTGCAGATGGCCGCCTCCTCGCTGTGTCCGCTCCTGGCCTTTCCTCTGTGTGTGCACATCTCTGGTATCTCTTTCTCTTATAAGGACACCAGTCTTACGAGATCGGGGCTCTATTCTTACGGCCTCATTTAACCTTAAATTACCTCCTTAAAGTCCCTATTTCCCTATGCAGTCACATTAGGGGTTAGGGCTTCATCATATGAATTTGGGGAAGAGGGGACACAATTCAGTGTATAACATCAATTTGATTCTAATTTCTGGTAAAATAAATACATATACATTTGAAGGGCTGCAACTTTGTGTTCTATATTCTAAATTTTTTCCTGGAGCAAATAGTTGTTGTTGACTCAACAGACAATAAAAGGCGGCATCTATTTAAGAAATGATTACAGAGCTGATATTGTAGTTTCAATATAGTTATCTCAATAGCTTCTTGCCCAGGAACCTAATAATTCCTTGTAGTGACATGAAAACCTCTTGGCTGATTGACAGGTCTTTCCTCTTTGGTTCAAGGTATTGTTAATTATTAATAATGATTTTTCCTGCAAGGTACTCCCCCCCCCCAAAAAAAAACCCAACACCCTCAGACTCAGTGTAAACAACCAAGGAATATTTGTATTTGTCTATAAGTAGAAATCCTAAAAATCAGTACAATTCAGAAGATCAACAACATTTCATTAGGAAAAGAGTTTCGGTTATCAGCTCTGGTGAATTGAACATGTTGGCTCCTTTCTGGTCACCAAATTGCTGCTTTATTTTCAGGTACCACCTGCAAACACAGCAATGTCCAGGGAAAGAGGAGGAAAGTGCTGCAGGCCTATACCGAAACCAGTCCCTGGGGAGGGGAATGTGACAATCATGACTGGTTTATTCTAATAAAATTTCACTTACTGTCTGGGGCTGGAACTGCTGCCCCAGCTTCCAGTCCACTGTAGCAGGCAGCTGTGCTGAGGAGGGTGGGTAATTAAACAAGAGATGATGTCTGTTAGAAAAGAGGAAATGTGAGTGGTTGAGGGAAAGGCAAGCAGTGGTGTCTGCTATAGTGTCTGCTACATCCAACAACTTTATGATGCTCCCCAGACGCCCAGCACCCCAGGTGGGAACACAACCCACACTGACCACCCCCACCCCCAACTATTTCATCGTATCAACTATGAAGGTTTTCATTTCTGAAGACAGGATCTGAGTCAGACTCTATGAGGTATTGTGCTAGCCATGCAAAGGGACCACGTAACCTTCATTTATTCATTTAACAATCACATATTAAATAATTGTAGTGACACATTTTATAATAATGCTGAAGTCGTTGGCTTCAGGTAGTTTATGAACGATTGGGGAGGATCGGCATAGAAACCGCCTTAGTCTGTTCTAGCTGTTAGAACCAAATGCCATAAACTAGGTGACTTATAAACAGCAGAAATTTTTTTCTCACACTTCCACAGGTTGGAAATCCAAGATCAAGTCCCCAGCAGATTTGGTGTCTGGTGTGGGCCTGTTTTTTGGCTCACAGATGAAGCCTTCTAGCTGTGTCCTCACATGGTGCAAGGAGTTAGTGAGCTCCCTTGGGCAGATTCTAAAATGGCGCTAGCACGAGGGCTCCAGCCTGATGATGTAATCAGCTCACAAAGGTCCCATCCCCTAACAGTCACCTTAGATATTAGGATTTCAGCATATGAGTTGGGCGGGGACACAAATATATTCAGACCATAGCAGAAACAAATAATGGTTGTTTTATCAGCTATTAATAAAATAATAATCATAATAAATTACTGACAAAATAATAAAAGTAAATAATCAATGCTTATATAGTGTTTTCAATATGTCAGGAACTATTATTCTAGGTACTTTACATAAAATAAGAATTTAATCCTTACAACTCTAAGAGATAGAGATTATTATTATCTCTGTTTTACAGAGGAGAAAACTGGGGCTTAGAGAGGCATAATCACTCGGCCAAAGAAGCATAATAACTCACCTAAGATATACCATTTGTAAGTAAAAGAGCTAGACCTGAACCTAGGTGGTTTGGCTCCAAAGTCCAGTTTATTAACTACTACAGTGTAATATTTCTCTGCGTATAGCAAGGTTTATGTGAAAAGAAAGGTGGTGGCATAAAAGAAAAGGGATTGAGTAACTGAAATACATGAAGTTAAGCAATGTCTAGTTCATGGAGGGTTATTACTCTGCTTTCCTGAGAATGTAGAAATATCATTCTTCATCCCAAAATCCATATATGTAGGCAATGATATTTTGAGACCTGGGGCCAAATATCCCCAGTCACATCGTACAGTCACTCTTCTCCTGGATCTTGACGTGTCCACAAGTCACTGCTGGATGATATACTGAGATCTTTATCACCTTGGAACCCTCGTCTCTCTTCCTTCTCCTCTTGCATCCTACTCTGAGAGAAGAGCTCCATTCTCATTGTGGCTTTTCTAAGACACTCTGGTTATACTTTCAAATCCCTTTCTTTATTTGACAATGATTTGAAATTGCCTGAAAGACTGAGCATTTGACAAACAAATCCAGGAATACTCCCAGACTACCCGTGTTTTCACCCATGCCAAGTGCCTTCCCTGGAGCAGCTGAGTACAGAGCAGTCTGTCCACTGAATTCAGAAAGACTGGGAAATTAAGAGGAAAACAACATAAGTCAAAGCCACAAGGAGTTTATAGTTTTTCTTGCAGCAACAGAGAGCTATCAAAAGGGTTTAAGCAGATGACTATGATCACAGTGGGGTTAGGGAGATAAATCTAAGGCTAGTGTGGAGAAGATCTACCTAGAGGCAGAAAGACCACCAGTGAGGAAGCCGTTAGAATAATCCAGGACAGAAGTAATCGATAGAATGCTAGTAAAGACTGAGAGTAAAGGGTGCTTAAGGAAGTTAGTAAGGGAGCATGAAACTAACTTTCACAAAGCTTACAGTTTATTTAGGGAGACTATAATAATAATTAGATTTATTAAGCTATTATTACATGCCAGGTTCTCTGCTAAGTGCTTTACAAGCAATAATTTTTAAAATCTTATATTTTCATATGAATTACATAATATATTGAAATGATAATATTTTACATATATGGGTTAAATAAAGTATACTATCAAAATTGATTTCACTGTTTCTTTTTATTTTTCCCGTGGCTACTATAAATTTAAACTTGCATATGAGACTTGCATTTGTATCTTTCATTTTCTTTCTGTTAAACAGCACTGATCTAGAATACGTAGCTCAGTCCTTCTCCTATTTGTCATTTGGTTCATTCCCTTGACCACAAGGAAGACTTCTTATCTTTGGAAAAACAAAACAAAAAAATCTTGTCTTCAGTCCTATGTCTCTCACCAAGCAATTGCCTGATATATATATTTTTTATTTATTGGCTAATTCATGAATAAGGAAATAAGAGAATGTTTTCCTTTCTTTGAGAGCCTCCTATGTTCCAGTGTTAGGGCTAGACATTTCATATGCTTTACTATTTCTCACAACTAGATAATTTCTGTTAATCACTCAAATTTACATATGAGGAAATGGAGGATCCAAAAATTATTTTAAACAGGGTCTTACAGAAAATAGGCATTTATGGGATAATATTGCAAAAATTCCTGAAGGTCTATATGACTCTAAAATCCATACAAAACCTTTCAGATCCATGATGCTACTTTTTGGCAAAAAAAAAAAATCCTATACTTTCTCCCTTAAGTTATTGCAAATTATTCAATTTGCAAAGTAAAAATTTTGTCTTTCATCTTTACTATTTTAATAATGCAAATTTTTTAGGCCTCGTATCACTTAAGTTGTTACACTTTTGCCAGAGTTGACCACATCCCTAAATTTTTCTCCTTCTTTGACTTCAGAAACATTCCTATCACTTGTGAAGGCAGTTATTGACTTACTTGCTACCTATGTAACTATATATTCTTTTACTTTTTATTAAGACATTGATTACATTATACTATAAGTTGTTTATAATGTATTTTTAATATTTATCTTTTTATGAGTATACATTGTGTTTTAATCTTATTAATATCCTAAGAATCTAATATGATATTTGAAGATAAAGCAAGTATTTCATAAATGATAGTTGAATTAGGATGGAAGAACATTCATATTTAATCAATATTATCTATGACTCCCAAAATATAAAGGAAAAGGATTAGTCAAAAATATTCCATAGTTTTAAATCTGCAGTATTAGAAGAGCAGCGGAGTTTTTTACAAGCAGAAAAGTGGACAGGGATGTTTTTATTCAAGAGAAAAGATACTGTTTTGTCTTGAATGTATTGCATCTGAAGTAGTGATGACATCTACAAATGAGCATGCAAGTCGGCTACAGTCTGGATTCAGAAATTTCTGTGACATACATATTTGGATGGGTGTCAGGGTGCCTACTATGGGCCTGGATCAGAAAGAAAAACATTACTGATTTTTTTTCATGCAATGTTCACAGAAAGTCTATGAAATAGGTGTTGCTATCATTTTACTGATAAGAAAAGCTTAAGTTGCTAAAGGCTACACAACTGTTAGTGACAGAGCCGGGATTTAAATCCACTCATGTTCCTCGAACCGTCCCAATTCACTTCAGCCTTGAATAAGAATTGAGAAACATTGTCTTGATCAATACATGTATGTGGCCACATTTTTTTTGACCACTCTTATTTATTAGACTTGAAGGATAAAAATATTTTATAAAGCTCCCCATTATTGTTCACTTCTAATCACACTTGCTGGAAGGAACCTTTTCATCATTTTGCTGAATATCTTTCCAGAGGTTTAGCAATTTGCTTTTTCTTATTTATTTAAAAATGTGAATTGAAATGTTTACTGTATCAGTACATATTTGTCTGCCTCATTGTTTTCAGTGAATGCCTAACATTTCCCAGTAAATGTGAAAATTTAAGGCCAGGTATGGCAGCTCATGCCTATAATCCTAGCACTTTGGGAGGCCAAGGCAGGAGGATCACTTGAGCCCAGGAGTTTGAGACTATCTAGGGCAATATAGTGAGACCCTGTCTCTACAAAAAATTTAAAAAGTTAGCTGGCAGTGGTGGCATATACCTGTAGTCTCATCTACTCGGGAGGCTGAGGCAGGAGGATCACTTGAGCCTAGGAGTTTGAGGCTGCAGTGAGCTATGATAGTGCCACTGCATTTCAACCTGGGTGATAGAGCAAGACCCTATCTGAAAAAAAAAAAAAAAAAAAAAACTATGTAACTTTTTCAACGTTATGCTATTATAATTAATACTACAATAATCATTCATATATGTAAATCTTTACACACTTACGTGTCTCTAAGATAAATTCTTAGAAGTTGTATTTCCTAGCCTATTGATGTGAATTTAAAATCATGGCATATACTACCTACCAATTTACCTTCCCATAACATGTGCATCAATATATGTTCCCACAAACAGTAGATGAAAATTCTCATTTCTGTAGAAATACTTTTAAAGATCCAATCTTATTCTTTCAAGACCATCTTGAGGGTCATTACAGGTAGGGTCCCTTCTTGGTAAAGATTTTTTCGGGGGATACCTATATAAACATTCTGAATCATCAGAACTCGGCATGTTATCCCCATTCTGACAGCCCAATCTCACACTATCCTAGGAAGAAATATCTTGCAGGCCAGTAGGAAACAATCTGCTCACTAAGCAACCTTTTCCATACAGAGCCCTGGATAATCCCTATAGACTCAACCTGTAGTTCCCAGGGGGATCTAATCACCATTAAGGGTAAAGGGTCAGAAAACACCCCAAAGAGAAGAAACAGGGACCAGAGCCCACATGAGTCCTTGTCCCAGCTCAGAGCACCTTGTCCAGAAGGCACTGTCGCTGACCAGCTGGCCTAGTGCCTGGAAAGTCACCTTAAAATTATTAAGAAAGGCACCTCAAAATGTGAGGCTGCCTGAGAAGCAGTTTGGGTCAGTGCCTCCCTAACCCAATATTTGCCAGGATAGCAGGGTGTTATTGACTATGTGAACTAGCAATGAAGTCCTGGGAATTCAATCTCTGCAAAAAAATATTGAAATAAATGTTCTAAACTAAAGGTTAGATAATGGAAAATGTTTACAGATAGGTGAAATAATCTGAGAGAGAATTGCAGATTGATGTGCTAGGGATAAAGAGATCTAAATAAGTGATTTAAAAGTCTGGTCTACTTCTTCCAGAAAAGCACATATATTTCAAAAACACCTTTTTAGAAATAAATTTTCCCACTACTCTTACAGTTTATGACAGAAATTTTGATCTAATAGGGAGGGTGGGAAAATGCCATAGAAGTTTGATTTTACAGAGGTAAAGTTTTATTATCATCTGGTATACTACACCTTATTAATAGTTTATCTATTTTACCTCCAGGTAGCACCAAATTTATGAAATTCATTCCTTTCAAACCATATTCCTTTCATTCAAACTCCCTTGATTGAGGACAAAGGCTCTGACAGGTGGAACACAGGCATAGGTCTGGGTCCTCTCTCGTATATCCGTCTTACTCTTTTCCCATTGTGTCACTAAGTTTGAGGTTATATACTGATAATAATCATGTGATGGTGACTTAGCTCAGATTGCCATAACCAAATATCATGGACCAGGTGGCTTAAACAAGAATTTATTTCTCATAGTTCTGGAGACTGGAAGTCCAAGATCAAAGTGTCAGCAGGCTTAGTATCTAGTGAATATCTTCATCTTGGGCTGTAGATGGCTGGCTTCTCACCGTGTCCTCACATGATCTTTTCTCTCTCTCTCTTCCTCTTCTTATAAAGCTACTGATCCCCTCATGAGGGCCTTATCCACATGATCTCATCTAACCTAATTACCTCCCCAAAGGCCCTATCTCCAAATACCATCTCATTGGGGGTTAGGGCTTCAACATGAATTTTGAGAGGACACAAATCTTCAGTCCCTAACAGATGGTTTATTTTCTATGTCAAATTTGCTAGCCCATGGTTCCCAGATATGTCAAGCATTGTTCTGGATATTTCAGTGACAGTATTTTTCATGTGAGAGTAACATTTAAACCAGTGAACTTTGTGTAAAGTAGATTTCCCTCTGTAATGTGAGTGGGCCTCATTCAACCAGTTGAAGGTCTTACTAGAACAAAGACTGACTCCCCCAAGCAAAAAGGAATTCTATCAGCGGACTGCCTTCAGATGATAACTGTAGTTCTTCCCTAAGCCTACAGCCTACAGGCCTACCCTGTAGATTTTGGACTTACCAAGTCTCTGTAATCATGTGAGCCAAGTCCTTAAAATAAATCTCTCTCTCTCTTTCTCTGTCTCTTTCTCTCTCTCTGTACACACACATACACACACACACACACACACACGCACACACACACCATTGGTTCTGTTTCTCTGGAGAATGCTGAGTAATACAAATGGCTAACATTTATTGAGTATCTATTATGTGACAAGTATTTTCCAATCATTTTCCAAGTACTCCTTCATATAATTCTTACAAAAACTAAGAGTATGTTTAGTTAGATAGTGGTTAATGCTACCTACAATTTACAGAAGAAGAAAAGGAGGCACTTTCAGATTAACTGGCCAGAACTGCACTGATTGTGGCAAATTCGGTGTGTAAACTCAGGCAATCTGATACCAGAGCACATGCATGTAATCACTGTTTCGTCATTTGCCAAAATATAGAGTATTAGAGGAGACATATTATCAAATCCTTCACAAATGGACACTGGTCAAGGAGAGCAATTTTCTTGTTGCAGTTAGGAAATTTCAATTTGGGAAAATATATGTTTATGTTGTTAATTAAGTAATAGGAAAAGGAGGTTTTGTGCTGGGACTTGCAATCAGCCCCATTCAAGACTTGAAAGTTCAGAGTCTCAATGGAGTTGATTGCAGGCAAGACTCACAACGCTCATCAGACAATCAAATCACTCCATTTCTCATAGATGTTTTCTTATTTAAGTGAACCATAAGTGACATCTTCAGGGAAATGATATTTTAAATTATTTTTTGTCTTAGTTAGGCCTGCTTGAGGCATTGTTGTAGGCCAGCAAATGAATCTCTACAACCTTGAAAAAGTAAGTGACCGTACTTTAAGCTTTGACCTTGCCTGCAGAGTCTCCCCTGTTGATTTGTTAGCTGTGAGTGTGGAGTATTGTTTCAGTAGAGCAAGGCCTTTGAAGCTCCATTTTTTGCCACCACCGCCTCCCTAATGATTTCAAGGTGTTCAAAAAACCACTCTAAAACACAGGCAGGAGCCAAATGTTTTACAGTAAAACTGACTTAAAATAAGCCCCAAATCATGCTTCCTTTTAGGAGAGTAGGAAAGCTATAGATATGGGCAGTGCATGCTCTTTCAAAATCTCCCCTCCGCGTGATCACTCAAAAATAGGTTTGTCTTTCATTATGTGTAGCAAGAAAACAATACAGACTTCAGAAATTTATAACAAAGCAATAGAATTAATATTTGCTTTAAAAGGATTTAAAAGTAGAGCAAATGAGATTTTATAGTATGCAGACACTTTCAGGACAAACTGTGATACCAGGAAAGGAATGAAATTGTTTATTTGTATTGATTTTTCTTCTAATATAGGGGAGCCTAGAAGGCAATATATTTTGTTTCTTTAAAAGATGGAATGAAATCAGGTTTTAATTTTTATAGACAGTCCTAAACAAATTTGGACAATAGGGAAATCATTGTCATGTTACTTTTATTTAATACTTACTAAATAACAACTATGTCTAACAAATGTCTTCAAAACAGATGTCCCAGTGCCTAGATTTTGCTAGGCACCAATCGGGTTCATATGTTACAGGAGGATGACTTTTCTATCAGTTCTACAATCTACACACTATTTCTTATTTGGGTATCTGTAGCAATACATAACACTATGCTCTACACATACTGGGTGCTCAGTAAATATTTCCTGAATGAATGATATTATGTACTACTATCAAGAACATATTTTTACAGCCATAGAACAGAAGGCATTCACACTAGAGATATGGAAAATTGGAAGCAGAAAAAAAATGAAACAAACATGTTTATAATACCTAATGTTCAGCATTAATCTCTAAATGAAATATGTACAATTATTATTTGTCAGTTAAAACAATTTTTTAAGAAGTAAAAAAAAAAATCTAAATGAAGTATCTAGGATTAGTAAGAATTTCTTTCCCTTAGGATCACAAATTCAGTATAGGAAAGGGCAGGGTAGAATTATCGTGGGTAAATTGTCTTGGGAAAAAATCTTTTCCATGAGAGAGATAAGTAAAAGCTGGAAGGAAGACGTGAGACAGAAGAAGGCATGAATTAGTAGAGATATATATGCTGCCAGAAATAGTAGCACAAAAGGAGGGTATTAGTTTCCTATTGCTACTGTAACAAATTATCACAACTTTGGGCTTAAAACAAAATAAAATTTGTCATCCTAACGTTTTGTAGCTCAGAAGTCTGAAGTGAGTATTACTGGGCTAAAATCAAGATGCCAGCAAGGCTCTAGGGTAGAATATTTCCTTACTTTTTTCAGCTTTGGAGGCTGTCTGCATTTTAGGCACACGGTCCCCTTCCATCTCTAATGGCTTGGGGTTTGTAACAGAAGAAATAAAAGACAAATAATGCTTCTTAATTGGCAGGACTCTCAAAGATTATCTGATGTAGCCTGAAGTTATGTTTTGAAAGAAAGGAAAAGGGGATTTGAGCACACAGTCATAGCTATCTGTTTCATTTGTTTATTTGCTGCCCATTTGCAGTAGAATGTAATCTGCATGAGAGTTCTGGCACATAATAGGTATGCAATAAATAATTTGGAATCAACGGTATCTCATCTGCTAAAGCCTTGATCTTTGCACTTTCCAACCTCCCAATTCTGATCAATAAATTTCTGTTGTTTATAAATTACCCAGTTTAAGGTATTTTGTTATGGTAGCTTAAATGGCCCAAGACTGGATCTAAGCTTGTCTGAAGTCAACCAGTTTCTCAACTACCAAATTAAATGTACCAATAAATTATATTTCATGCCTAAGGTCATTGAGTTGAGTTTCTGTCTTCTGTAACAGAAAGATTCCTGGTAATACACCCACCATTGCCCTATGAAGTCTCTTTCCCTTTCCTGTAATTAGCTCTAGTTTTCTGTTTCGCTACTTTAAGAATACATAGACCCTTGCAATTTAGAAATAAATTTAGCTTTTCCTTCTCTCACATAGTACACTGAATATTTTAACAAAAATTAAATATAAGAAAAATAAAAAGTGAAGTCTATTCCATTTTATTTTATCCTTACAGGCTTTGTTGAGTGCCCTGAACATGTAGGAATGCGCTAATTTGCATGGCTGCTACTGCAATATATAATAGTGATTTAAAATGAGACAGGGAAAAACCTGGATGGGATTCAAGTTCAAATTTCAAAAGAGGTACTGCTTGGAATTAAATTCCCAAGCCTAAGTGTCTCTTAGACTTTAATTATGTTTCTTGGTAAAAAACACCTGAATGTGTTTTCAGATCCTAATCAATCCTATCCTAGTTGTGACAATGCAAAAAAAAAAAAAAAAAAAAAATCCAATCAAATTAAATGTTGTTCTTGAAAATAGTGTCCAATAAACTTTATACACTTTCTAAATCCTCCTGTATATATGTCAGCATTTCAGCTTCTACTCTTTTTTTTTTCATCACTCCCAAGCACCAAGGTCAATAAAACATTTGGAAAAAATGAATATGCTGTATGTATCCAAAGATATACTGTATGCATCTGAACAAAAGACTTGTAGTGCACCATTTCATTGAACTCTTATTTCATTTCAAAACTGAGAGGAAAAGAGAACCACTACAGATCTATCAAGCATGTGGGATTTAATATTTACTTTAGCCATAAAGAGGAAGTGACATGATGAGAGCTTACTACCATGGTAGAAACTCAGGTTGTCAGTACCAGAAAATGAAATTTTTATTTATGGAAGTTGTAAGCTCTAGAAATGATATGTATTATTTTTCTGTTCTTTCTGATTTATAGATTCGATGAATTAGTAGTCACTAAGTTGCAGCTTCATATTTTTTCTTCTTAGAAACCAAGATATTTAAAGAGATTTAGGTAAAAGGTTTTCAAGAGATGAGATAAACTTATTAAAATGCCTACACTTTCTTTAGAAAAAAATGACAGAATTACTAAGATTGCAGATTGACTGAGATGTGCTGCTATCATGTTTTGGTTTCCAGAAGATGGATAACATTAAATAGTCCTTTTTTTTCACATATAGTATGCAACATAAATGTATTTTCTTTATAGAAATACAAGATCTGCATCTATTTTATGAGTCTCTTGAGTTCAAAACAATGTTCCTAGGTTACAATGCTTATATTATGCCAATTTTTAAACATACAATTTGAAATTTAAATTATTATACAACTTGTTCAAATAAGAGAATAAAAGACAAAGCCAAAAACATACTCCTGCTTTCCATTTTGAAGTTCTTTTATTAAACCATTCTGGTTCAATACCTTATTTGTACAAAATAAACATCTAAAGTCACTTTATCAACTAATGTACATGCTGTGGAAAAACACTAGAGTAAATTAAGTCCATACTTATTCAAGCTGTTAATTTTAGCATAAGTATTTGTGAGTTTCCTTATCTAATGCTTCTCAACAATGCAATTTTAGAATGATATATTTTCTCTTTCACTTAATTTCTTAATGGGACAGTGGAGTAGGGAGCTGCTTCTATATACTAGGCATTGTTAAAAGAATTGGAGACCCAGTGCTGAGTAAATGAAGCAGATTTTTTTTCATAGAGTGCATAGACTAGAAGAGGTACTAATAAATAAGTAAACAAATAAACAATTTGGTGATCAATTATAATAAGTATCATGGAATAAATGACATGAGAAATGTAACCAAAAGTAATTATTTAAGGAGTGGACAATATTATTAATAAATTAAATGAGATTGTAAGAAAAATTCTCTCTAATGAGGTGACATTGAGGCTCATCCACGAAGAATGAAAAAGGGCTGGCTATGTGAAAAAAAGGAGAAAAATATTTAAAGTAGAGGAAACAGCATGTGCAAAGGCTCTAAGGTGGTGCAAAGTCTTGACAAATTGACAGAGTTGAAAGACTAGTTTGAATTAACATAGTATATACAGAAGGTGTGATGAGAGGAAATCAAAGGGGTGGTCTTCAGCCAGGTAATATCTGCTCTATAGGCATGACGATGTGTTTGGATTTTATTCGTTTTTTTTTTCTTATCGATAGTATCTTATTCTAAGAACAGAAAAAGTAAAGTCAGTATAGACCCAAAATCATTGCACATAAAAGTAAAAAAATATTAAGTATAAGAATGAATAATATCTGTGTTATAATTTAAAAGTCACTCTAGATTCTGTTTTACAACAATGAATGTGCTTTACTGAACCGTACATGTAAAAATGATTAAGATGCTAAAAATATATATAATTTTGCCCTTGTTTGGGAATTCTGCTTAAATACAGAAAATATTACACCATTTTAAAAAAATCCACTCTGTTGCTTGGAGAATGGACTCTGTGGGAGAATGAGCGGAAGTAGGGGGAAATATTATCGCAGTGATCCAGAAAAGAGTGTCAGTGACTTGGTGGCAATAGGAATGGACAAAGTGAAGGGAACTGTTTTGGGAAAAAGAATAACCAAAAAGGTATTTGATGAATGGAGTGATAAGGAAAAGGGAGGAATCAAAACTAACTTCTATTCAAAATTTCAGTGTCATAATGGATAAAAAGTGGTGGGATGGTAAAGTTACTGCTATAAATCAAAGAGAAGTAAAGAGACATGACAAGCAGAGGCCACCTTAATTGGATACTAGATCAAAAACAAAATAAGTGGGATTTCCAACAATGGCAAGAAGTTGGCAAATCTTCTCTCACGGAAAGTTTATAAAACTTGATTCAGTTGTCAAAGTAACCATTTCAGGCTAGGAAAACCAGCCAAAAACAAACAATTAATTGAGACACATTTATTCATGAAAAAATGCTAACCTTTGGGAAGGAAGAGTGAGAGTCTGTGATATTCTTGCCTGGAGTTGCTGTCATCCTCCTCCCAACCCAGTTAGTGCCGATAGTTCTAGCAGGGTGTGGCTGGATATAAAAATCAGCAACTATGCTGCTGGAGAAGGCTAATTTGATTTGATCTAGAAGGAGAAAAAGTCACATTTTTGTGTAAAAGAAGAAATTTTGCAAAAAAATGGGAAAAACCACAGCTTTACAAGCTGGAGGTTTTGGACTTGGTTGAACTCAATAAAAGATGAGTATGTAGACAGAAATTTAATAGGGAGACCCTGAAAATGAGAAAAACATAGAGGAGTTTGACAGGCTGTCTACATATTGCTGGCTGACTGTGTGCATGTTCAGAGTAGACCTGAGAAGGCCCACAGTATCCACCCCCTGGCTGACCAGGAATCTGTTCTCATGCATAGGGAAGATATAAGAGGTTCCAGAAAAACATGCTCTCCAACCCACATACAGATTTGTTGGCAGAAGTTGAAAGGATAACTAGCTCAAGGTGTTTGAGCACAACCTCTGACTGAAGATTAGCTAACTATTAATATCAAGACATGTAGATATAGAGGCTACTCCTAAGAATCCAAGCTAAAATAAAAATTAGGAAAAAGTAAAGCTAAATAGAGACATTATCACCCACACACTGTAGGTAGAAAGATTCTTCAGATTAAATCCTGGTAAATTAGTAAAACAACAATAAGAAAGCACAGCCAACCAAATAACCCTTAGAGAAGAAAAAAAAAACAACCTTGAATTTAAGTTGGCAAAATATATTAAATAAAATGTTCATTTTTCAACAACAAATTTACAACATATGCAAAGAAACAGGAAAACATATCCCATACAAGAGGAAAAATAGCTTCTCTCAGTGGACCTAGATACTGAATTTAGCTAACAAAGATTTCAGATAAGCTATCATAAATAAATGCAAAGAAGGGAAGAGAACTATGTTTAAAGAGTTAGGAGAAAATATGAAGAGAATGAGTTACCAGATGGGGAGTCTCAATTTAAAAAGCAGAAATTATGTAAAAGAAACAAGTGGAAATTCTAGAGTTGAAAAGTTCAATAACCAAAATAGAAAATTCACCACATGGACTCAACAGTAGATTTGAGATGGCAAAAAAAAAGAATTAGTTAACTCAAAAATAGATCAGTAGAACCAGCAGATACCCCTAAGGGCCACACAACAGAACAGTACAGCTGTAAGGTGACCAAAGGCACATAATGTAGATGGCTCAATCATCTGATCATGACAGATGGATCGTGGGGAAGGTGATGGGGACAACAATGGAAAAAACTGCTAAAGTGAGAGTGACTAGACTTGTTCTGGATTCCTGTTTATTAAGATATTTTAATAAGTGAAAAAACTACTTTGCTCACAACGTTTTTCTACAGTGCACAGTTGAAGATACTGCACTTCTCAAAGCTTTACCTGTTTAATGAATGAAGAATGTAAAACATGAACTAGATGAGATCACTTTCAAAATTGGAAAAATCATAGATCTAGTGACAGAAAAACCCTGTTGCAAGAACTACCAACCTGGAGAGTTCAGTCAGTTTGGGAACGACCCAACTAACCAAAAATTTGGAAGAACTCAAAATTTCTTCAACACAGTGAAAATGGATGAGAATTAAAAAAAAAGGAAAAATTTTTTATTTGCTCTATAAAAAATATTCTTTTTCTTTATATATAACATTTTATTTTATTTTTAATTGACACATAATTGTACCTATTTGTAAAGTACAGTGTGATGTTTTGATACATAGATTGTATAAAGATGATCAAATCAGGTAAATTAGCATATCTATCAACTCAAACATTTATCAGTTCTTTGTGATGAGAACATTCAAATTCCTCTCTTCTAGCTTTCTTGAAATACACAATACATTATTGCTAATTATGGTCACCCTATTGTGCATTAGAAGATCATAACTTTTTTCTCTTATCTAATTGTAACATTGTACCAATTGTCCAACTTCTTCCCATTCACATTTCTTTCTCCCCTCACCAGCCTCTGCTGACGTCTATGCTACTCTCTACTTCTATGAGCTCAACATCTTAAAATTCCAAGTATGAGTGAGATCATGTAGTATTTGCCTTTCTGTGCCTGACTTATTTCATTTAACATAATGCCCTCCAGGTTCATCTGTATTATTGCAAATGATACAATTTTATTCTTTTTTATGGCTGAATGGTATTCCATTGTGTATACACATGACTGCAATGTGGCAATGATTGCACATTCCATAAATTTACTAAAAAGCATTGGATTGTCCACTTACAATGGGGTGATTGTTACAGTATATAAATTATAACTAGGTTTTTAAAAATGAAGAAAGACCTACAAAGGACAGCTTGGGAACACTGGAAGAAATTAGAATATGAACTTTACATTAGTTAACATTAGTGTATCAATAGTAAATTCCTTGTATTTTTCCAGACAAATGTTCTTATTCTTGTTGATAGTATGTACAGGTGAAGTGTCCTGATGATTGCAACTTATTATTAAAAGTTCAGTCAAAATAAAAAGGAATATAAATAGAAAGCAAATGTTATAAGTGTATGTTAATATTTCAGCATTTATTGTACTATTGTTCGAACATTTCTGTAGGATTGAAACTTTTCAAAATATGAAAAAGATAAAGCAATCCCTTCCAGGCTTGGTTGTTGTTTGTACATACGCCAAGATGGGAAAGACTGGTGGAGGAAGAGGTTGAGTTTCGAGCAGAGGAGAAAATGTCTTCTTTTGAATAATTTTCAGAGGCTGTGAATCATCCAAGAGTTCAGGGATGAGACAGCAAGAAAGAATTTTAAATTCTTGAAGTGGCAGCTTCGGTACTGTGAGGAACACTTAACTTGGGAGTATACAGTAGATAAACACAGGGTGGGAGTAGCTCACTGTGCCAGATGCTACTGAGAGACTGCATGGGATGAAGCCAAAAGAGTATTGGATTTGACAACATGAAGGTTGTTAGTGACATTAATTAGAGCTATTGCTGTGGAATGATTATGACAGGAGCCAGAAAGGAGTGGGTTTAAGAGTGTTGAGTGAATAGGAGGAGGTGAGACTGTGGATATGCAGCTCTTTAGAGAAGCACCACTCTGAAAAAGAACATATACATAAGATGTTGGTGGAAGGAAAATTTGAAGGAAAGGGTATATAAATTTTATGTTGGTTTGTGAGTTTGTTTTTAATGTGAAGTACTAGAACATGTTTTCTTAGAGGATTATGAGGACAGAAAGAAAGCGGGTGAGAGAGGAGTGGAAAGAGAGAAAAAGAGATACAGAAAGAGATGGTGATACAAGAGAGATGAATGACTGGAGCAGAATTGTCCCATTGTTCCAGGTTGCTCTTAGTAAGGAGTTTTTTTCATTCTGTATGTAATTTAAATAATAGCCGAAGAATAGTGGCCATCAGAATCCAAATAAAATTTCTTTGAATGCCATCTTACGTTCAATGAAAATCTCTGAGTACCTCCCAAGATCTCCTGGAGGATGGGGATATTGTGGAAAAGGAAAACTTTTTTTTCCTAGTTACAGCTTTTCCTGCATGTAAGCTTAACAAGTTTGGTGTATGAGTCAACTCCCTTTCCTACACCCATGGTATTGCCTAAGTCAAGAAGCTCAGCATTCATTTTTGTGATTTACACATACTCAACCACACAGTTTGATGAATACACAAAAAATTCATTTGGATTTGCAATATACTATATGGGAAATTTGACAGTGATAGAATATTCAAACAACTTAAAATTGGCATAGCTATTTTTAATGCTTCTTTAGGTTGGGTGTAGTGCCTCATGTCTGTAATCCCTACACTTTGGGAGGCTGAGATGGGAGATCACTTGAGGCCTGAAGTTGAAGACCAGCCTAGGAAACATAGCAAGACCCTGTCTCTGCAAAAAATAATAGTAATAATAAAATTAGCTGGAAATGGTGGTGCACACCAGTAGTCCCAGCTATTTGGAAGGCTGAGGTGGGAGGATCACTTGAGCCCAGGAGGTGAAGGTTACAGTGAGCTATGATTGGGCCATAGCACTCTAGCCTGGGTAACAGAGCAAGACCCTGTCTCTTAAAAAAATGTTTCTTTACCTTCTCCTCTGGTCCTTTGTTTTCTGTTCTTCATCATTACAGACAACAGCAGCATAGCTAATTTTTTATTTTATCCATTTTATTATCTCTTGCTAGCCAATGCTCACAGATACTGATTTTCTAATTCCAATTGATGTGCTATGATGTTTTACTAAACACAATGCTTTCTTCCATAATGAAGTTATGATAGTCTTTGTAAAGATAATTTTTTCAGCCCTCAACAAAAACTGATATTTCCTTTTCTCACCATAGCCAGCATTTCTTCTCACCCTCATGCAAAGTAATTAATGCCAACTATTAGTTATGAAGCATGGAATGTCCAATTTTCTTAAGTACTAACTTTGACAGTTGATATCTCTGACAATTCACTTTCACACCTCTTGTTTTGTTTTGTTATATTGTGAAGGTGCATCCTCATTCTTTCAAATGCATATTTTGGCTTATGATTATCTTTCAAATATATTTTAGAGCAATTTTTGTGAAATCATGGTAAGTCAAAAATTTGTGTTATATTTGAATATGAGTTCTGTTGTGGAACCAATGCAGTACAGACAGCTCAAAATGTCAATGAAGTATTTGGAAAGGATATGGCTAATGAACACATAGTATATCAATGGTTTCTTAAGTTCCATTCTGATGATTTTAATCTCAAAAATGAACCATGGGGGTGAATTGAGACCAAGGTGGATAATGATGAGCTAAACCTCTAGTGGAAGCAAATCTATCTCAACTTACATGTGAATTAGCAGCAAGGTTTGACATTACTATTCCAACAATATTGAACCATTTGAAACAAATGGGCAAGGTAAAAAGGATGGATAGATGGGTACCACGTGAATTAAATGAGTGTCAGAAGAAAAATTGTCTCCAGGCTTGCCTTTCTTTGCTGTCACGACATAAAGGTGAACCATTTCTACACCATGTTGTTATGTGTGATGAAAAATTGATTCTTTTTGACAATTGCAAGCATTTGGCACAATGGTTGGATAAAGACGAACTGCAGAAACATAATCCAAAACCAAATATTCATCAAAAAAAGGTAGTAATGTCTGTTTGGTGGTCCAGTGCTGGTATTATCCACTACAGCTTCATGAAAACTGGTCAATCAATTACAGTGGATGTCTACTGCAACCAATTTTACAAAATGATGAGGATGCTTGTGATTAAGCAGCCAAGATTGGTCAATAGAGACAAGCCAATCCTCTTGAAAGGCCACATGTCACAAAAAAATGCTGCTCAAACTACAGAAGCAGGACTTAGAAACTCTCAGTCGTCCACCATATTCACCAGAGCTTGCACCAACTCTTCCAGGCTTCTTCTTCCAGGCTTCAGATCACTTCATTTTTTTTCCAGAATATTATGGGAATATACACATTTTGGTTACATAACTTGCTTTTGTAGAGTTTGACTCAAAGTTATAAATGTGCCCTTCACCCAGATACTCTGTATTGTACCTGTTAGGTGTGAATTTACCCATCCACTCCTCAGCCCTCCACCCACTTAATTTCTGTTCAGTTTTACTCTCATATGTGCACATAAGTGATGATTGATTAGTTCCAATTTAGTACTAAGTATAATGTGGTGCATGTTTTTTCCATTCTTGTGATATTTCACTTAGAAGGATGGTCTCCATTTCCATCCACGTTTTTACAAAACATGCTAGATCACCATTTTTTATGGCTGAGAGTACTCCATGGTATACATATACCACATTTTATTAATCCACTCATGTATTGATGGACACTTGGGCTATTCTCACATCTTTGCAATTGTGAATTGTGCTGCTATAAACAATTGAGTGCAAGTGTTTTTTTTATAAAATGTCTTTTTTTCCTTTGGGTAAATACCTTTTAATGGGATTGCTGGATCAAATGGTAGGTCTATTTTTAGTTCTTTGAGATAACTCCATATGATTTAACATAGAAGTTGTACTAGTTTGCAGTCCACCAAGAGTGTGCCAGTGCTCCTTTCTCACCACATCCATGCCAGTATCTGTTGTTTGGGGACTTTGTGATAAGAGATATTCTCACTGGAGTTATGTGGTATATCATTGTGGTTTTGATTTGCATTTTCCTGATGATTAGATATGTTGAGCATCGTTTCATGTGTTTGTTGGCCATTAGTCTATCTTCATTTGAAAATTTTATGTTAATCTCTTTTGCCCACTTTCTAATGGAGTTATTTGATTTTTTTCTTGCTAATTTGCTTGAGTTCTTTGTAGATTATAGTTATCACCCCTTTATTGGATGTATAGCATGCAAATATTTTCTCTCAATCTGTAGGTTGTCTATTTGATCTATTGATTGTGTCCTTGGATGTGCAGAAATTTTTTAATTTGATCACATCCCATTTTTTAATTTTTTTGTTGCTGTGACTGTTTTGGGGGTCTTCTTCATAAATTCTTTGCCTAGGCCAAAGTTTAGAAGAGGTTTTCCAACAGTTTCTTCTAGAATTCTTATAGTTTCATGCCTTTGGTTTAAGTCTGTTATCCACCGTGAGTTGATTTGTGCGAGAGGGGACAGGAGTGGATCCTGTCTCAGTCTTCTACATGTGGCTATCCAATTTTTCCAGCACCATTTATTGACTAGGCATTCTTTTCCCCAGTGTATGTTTTCATATGCTTTTTCAAAGATCAGATGGCAATGTGAAGATGGTTTCATATCTAAGTTTTCTGTTTTGAACCCAAAGTCTATATCTCTGTTCTTGTGCCAGTACCTTGGTGTTTTGGTTACTATAGCCTTGTAGTATACCTTGAAGTCTGGTGAAGTGGTGCCTCCCAATTTGTTCTTATTACATAAGGCTGCATTGGCTACTTGGGGTCTTTTCTGGCTCCATCCAAAGAATAGAACAATTTTTCTAGATCTGGGGAAAATGACATTGGTAGTTTAATGGGGAGTGCATTGAATCTGCAAATCACTTAGGATATGACATTTTAACAATGTCGATTCAGCTGACCCATGAGCATATGTTTTTCCATTTACATACTGTTTAATTTCTTTCCTCAGTGTTTCATACTTCTCCCTAGAAAGAACTTTCACCTCCTTAGTTAAACATATTCCTATGTATTTTATGTTCTTTGTTGCTATTGTGAAAGGTATTGAGACTTTGATTTGATTCTCAGCTTGACTGTTATTGGCATATATGAAAGCTACTGATTTGTGCACATTGATTTTGTAAGCTGAGACTTTGCTGAATGTATTTGTCAATTCCTGGAGTCTCTTGGTAGAATATTTGGGGTTTTCTAGATATAAGATTATATTGTCAGCAAATCACGATAATTTGACCTCTTCTTTCCCCATTTGGATACCCTTGATTTCCTCCTCTTGTCTGATTGCTCTGGCTAGGACTTCCAGCACTATGTTGAATAGAAGTGGTAATAGTGGGCAACCTTGTCTGGTTCCCGATCTAATCATTCAGTATGATATTGGGTGTGGGATATATATATATGTGTGTATATAGTTTTTATAATATAGAGGTATGTCCCATCTATGCCTATTTTGTTAAGCATTCTTATCATAAAAGAATGCTGAATTTTGTCAAATGCTTTTTCTACATCTATTGAGAGAATCATATGGTCTCTGTTTTTGCTTCTATTTATGTGGTGAATTACATTTATAGATTTGTGTATGTTGAATCATCCTTGCACCTCTGGGACAAAGCCCACGTGGTCATGGTGAATTATTTTTTTGATGTGCAGCTGAATTCAGTTTGCCAAGATTTTATTGAGAATTTTTGCATCTATATTCATGTGGTACATTAGTGTATAGTTTTCTTTGTTGTTGTTGTGTCCACTAGCCCAGTTTCTCTATTTGCTTCCTGTAATTCCACAGCATTCTCCCCTCGGATCACTCCATGTGCATTCCCTCACCACCCAAGACCAGCTCTGGAGCTATCCCACAGTGTGTACGTCTGACCCTTTGGCATGCATCTCTGTGTGATGCTGGTGGGTAGGAGGATTTCCAATTGTGCACCTCTGTTCCACCACTAGATCCAAGGTGAGGGGGCTAGGCCTCTCTATCCGCAGAGGTCTCTACCAGGAGCACACATTCACTAGGGTATAAGCAGCGCCTCAGTTCACAAGTCTCTTGGATCAAGCTGCACTTACTATTGTAGTGAGTGGTGGGTAGGGCTGCCGCTCCAGTTCAGCCCGCTGGCCTGAGGCATTTGATGGTCATGGGAACCAGGGGCTGAGCTAATTCAGTCCCAGTGCCAGATCCTTCTCCAATATGGCTGTTGTCCAGTGGGGGTGGGGGATGGGTTACACTCACAGCCCCGCACTCCTCGATGTCCCTCCAGACCCTCCCCCTGGATATGACCACAAGGTTTCTCTTGCCACCCGAGCCTGGAACCATGACCTCTTTCCTACATCTCCCCACCCTGCTCTCACGACCAGGGGCCACCAGGTTCGGCTGTCCGTCTGAGCTGCCAGTGGGTGATCCCGCGAGATGCCTGAGGGCAGGAAGATTGCAGACTGCAGGGGTCCCACAGGCTCGCCAGGAGAAGGTGCCCATCTGAGAAGCAGGCCTCTCAACACCCAGCACTCCAGCCGTGGCTATGGTGAGAGGAGGGGCTGCGGTCTCCCTGTGCTGCCCTTGCGTCCAGGCGACATAGGTTCCTGACTGCCTGTTCAAGCCCCCAGCCGGCATCCTGTGCAGCACCGCCAGGTGGCTCCGCTCTCCAAGGTGAGCTCAGCTGGGGAAACGTGTCCTGTCGCTGAGAGACAGGTCTGTCAGCGCAGAGCACTTTCACAATTGCTATAGGGTGGGACTACAAGCTATCTTGAGCCAAAATTACTTTTTGGGATTCCAGGAATGGAGGAGGTGCAGAGGGGGAGGTGTCCAGATGCAAGAGCGCCGCTCTCTGGTCCCTTGTGGTATCCCCCCCCACACACACACAGGATGAGAGCCCTGTCCGCTGCTCGCCAGAGGCACCCGGGGGGGAAGGGAAGCCCCTTACCCTTTCTCTGGGCTCCAGGCCTCCCTGGATTTGGTGGGCACTGCCGATCCCTCTTCTCTATTCTCTTCTCTCTCAGCTGTACAGCTCCTCTCAGCGAGATCCCTGGACTCCCGTGCTGTGTCTTCCCGTGGTCCGCATCCGAGCAGTAATTGTTCTCAGCTCGCCTCAGTCCAACCCCCTACTCTTCTGCGAGGACGGTCCGCAGGCTGTGTCTCTAGTCGGCCATCTAGGCTGTCTTACTCCATGAAGTTTTAAATGTCTGGCATGGCCGGCAACCCTCTGGAGACCTTCAGTCCAGATTCCTCCAGGGCAAGCGACCGGCTCACATCACTGCCTCCCCCACCAAGCAGCTGCCCCCACTTTCCCCAGTGCCCCACCCCCACCCCCTTAGTCAAAAGTGCCACAGCTTTGCTGCCTGCGGATGTTTTGCAAAGTCTCTGTGCATTTGTCACGCGTTGGGGGCACTGCCAGGTGCGCCAACCCCACCGATGCCCTGCCCAGCCCTCCCACGGCTCCCAGCCATCAGCCCAGCTGGTGAGAAGGGCCACCTTGTCCCAGTCACTGTCCCTGAGAGTGATATGCCGTCCACTTCCTCTCCCTCGCTTCTTCCCTAGCCTGACTGGCTCTGGACCACTTTTTGAAAGGAAAAATTTTCAATTCTCAACAAGCTGTGGAAAACACCTTTCGCGATTTCATCACCACTGGCTCTCCAGGCTTTTTTGCTGCTGGCATAACCAAGCTGCCGTTAAGATGGCAAAACTGTGTCAGTAGTTAAGGCACATACTTTGATTAACTGTACTGCTTCTTGTTTGAGATATAATAAACTAAACTCTTGATTCAAAATGGGACATTTCATATTTAATGACCTAATATATTTGGTCTTGGTAAACCACTTTAGTTTTCTCTGTAAGACTGACTTTTGAAGACTAGCCAAAATCTTCAGTCTGTGTAAAAATGCAGGTGTGTGTTAACAGCCATTATTATAAATTGGAACACCTGTTAAGTCTGTATTCCAGCTTTCTTTTCAATTCCAGATGCAATTCAATGTCTTCACTTACCCACCTAATAATGCCAGAAAACATTAAATGAAAGGACAAGCCAACATTCTCATCTGTTTCTCAGCAGAGCTCTCAGAAACTGTGACTTCCTCCAATTTTGGTTTTATGAAAGGACTTCCAGGACACTGAGAAAGTGATTTTTGAGGATTTGATCAAGAAAGCATATGGGAATTTAATATTTCTGGGTATTATTTTTTAGTGTTTTTTTCCTTCTTGTTAACATATCTCACAAATTTCATTCTTGAAATGCAAATTTATACATACAATTGAGATATGTATTGTTAAGCATAAGCATGTTATTTAGGTGTAACATTATTTTTAGTTGTTTTGAGTTTCATAAGAAATTCTTATTTTTTTCTTTCTTTCTCCTAAAATCTATATGTCTTTGAGGGAATAAATTCCAAGATAAATACTTTATTATGTACTTTTGTTTGATTCACATTTTGCTTAGAGTAATTCATATCATTATAATGGCATCTTAATAAGGTAATTAAAAGAAAAATGATTTAGTTTCATGAAATATATAGTACATTAAATTTGAAGTTTTCCTTAAAGAAAATTGAACATAAAATTAATGAAAAAATATTCTTGAATGAAGATGCTCTTGTTAGTAGAAAATAAAAATATGAAACACTGTTATTTATGTAAATATAATTAAGCTCTGTCTATATATCTATTTAACATAGCACACACCAAAAAAAAAAAAATCTAAAGCTTTTTCCCTAAAATCAATGGCATATTTGGGGTAGTTGCCTTAATATATCAGCACTGAAACATAGAAGGAACTCACATTTTGAGTCCCTAGTCGACTTCACAAGTTTTTTCCCCCTACAGAATATAGTGGCATATTATTTAAAAGATGTAAACAAGTTGAAGTTTGAAACATACATTTATTTTATTTTTTTTTTCTAATTTTATGGTAACATTTCCAAATATTTAATTGTTTCAAAGCAATGTATTATTTCTTTTTACTGTACCTGTTATACCCTGAGGAAAAATATGCACAGTTATGTAAGCTAAAATTTTGTAAATAATAATTTTAAGATCCCAAAGAGTCTAAAAGAGCATTGAAAGGCTCAATTAAGGGCAAAGGAAAATGATGTCCAATATGAGGACATTTGGCAGCCAATAGTTAAAGGAAAACATTCTTGAAGATAACCAGGATTGACTGAAAGATGTCAAGAATGACTGGTAGTTCAGGATGTCAGGCAGGGCAAGACACAGCACTTAGAAGAAACTGAAACCGAACTACAGTATAAAGGATGCCAGGATGCTAATCATGCAAAACATGCCATAGGTATTAAGGTGCCATGAACAGAGGGAAAACAATGGGGTTCAAATATGAGCTCAGCCTCATATATTCTATGGAATTTAACATCAGCTTAGCATGTGAAATTTTCCCTTTTCACTTTTTCTTGAAGTAGAAATATTTATATAAATCAAGAGTCAGTAAATGTTTTCTGCAGAGGGCCAGATAATAAATACTTCTGGATTTGTAGGAGACACAATCTCTGTTGAATCTCTTCAGCTCTAACATTGTCACATAAAAACAGCTCTAGTCTAATGGTAAAAATTGGGCATGGTTGTATTTCATCCAATAAAATTTTATTGATACATGTAACCAAAAACATTTATACCCCTGTAATATTTTGAAATAATAAAAAATAAAATAAAAAAATTTATTAATGATTCTGAAATTTGAATTATATATTTTTCATAATTAATGAAGTATTATTCTTACTTTGACTTTTTAAAAGCATTTCAGAATGTAAAAACCATTCTTATTTTTGGCCATACAACAACCAGAGGTGGGCTTGATTTGGCTTGTAAACTGTAGTTCTCTTATGCCTGGCATAAAGATACATATTGCTATCATAAAAAGTTTATACTGGGTCCAGCAATTGAGTGTATCAGTTAGCTTTTGTTATATCACAACCCACCACTAAACTTTAATGACTAAAACAACTACCATTTATAATTCAAGATTTTAAGGGTCAGTAGTTTGTACTTGGCTCAACTAGACAGCTCTGATCATGGCCACACGTGGCTATTCTTGATTGGGCTCACTGTATGTCCAAGACCTCATCTAGGAATAGTGGTTTATGATGGACTTGTCTAGGACAGCTGTGACTATGAGAGCTTTTCTATACATGGCCACTCATTTTCTAGCAATCTCCCTGGGGTTGTTCACAGGGAAGTCAAAGGGTTCTAGTAGCATGAAAGCAAAAACTTCAAGGTCTCTGAGGCCTAGGCTTAGAAAATGCACAATATCATTTTTCTTGCATTCTGTTGGTCAAAAGCAAGTCACAGAGCCAAGCCCAATTCAAGAAGTGAGAAAAGAGATTATCTTTTGAAGGGAGGAACTGCAAAGAATTGTGGTTATTTTTACAGCCTGCTACACTGAGCCCCCAAAGGCATTTAAATAGTTATTATTGAAGGTACGTTTGAAATTGAGGCATTTAAAGTAATGTATTAGGGTCTATCACAACAGATTTCAATGGGATATAATAAAGACAATTCAGATTTAACCCCCATCTCAGTCCAAAGTCTATTTATGGTGCTGTAGCAGAATATATGTGCCTGGCTAATTCATAATGAACAGAAATTTATTCCTTGCAGTTCTGGAGACTGGGAAATCCGATACATGGTGCCAACATCTGGTGACAGACCTTTTGCAGCTCCATCCCAAGGTGGAAAGGCAAAGGGCAAAAGAGGGTAAGAGAGAGACAAAAGGGGGCCAAACTCAACACTCCACAAGAAGCCCACTCCGGCAATAATAACAGCATTAATCCATTCATGGGGGCTCTCTCATGGCCTAATTGCCTCTTAATGGTCCCATCTCTTAATACCGTTAAGAATGACAATTAAATTTCAACATGAGTTTGAGAGGGGAAAAAATTCAAACCATAGCATCTCCCAAAAACCTACACAATCTACACAATAGAGTCCTTGTAATTATCCATTTGCTGCTTTTTTAAACAGCTTTATAGAGGTATAATTAATATATAATGAATTGTATGTATCTAATATGTACAATTTGATGAGTTTGGACATATTCCAACACCACTATACCATCACCACAATCAATGTAACAGATTTATCCAACACTTCCCAAAGTTTACTTGTGTCTCATTGATTTTTTTTTTTGTAAGAAAACTTAACATGAGATCTACCATCTTAACAAATATTGAAGTATGCAATGCCATTTGTTAACTATAGGCACTAGTTATATAGCAGATCTCTTGAACTTATTCTCTCAGCATAACTGAAATTTTATACCCATTTGCTTCACCCCACTCCCAACCTTTGGCAACCACTATTTTGTTCTCTGCTTTTCTGGCTTAGACTATTAGATCCTCATATATGTAGACTGATATAGTATTTATCTTTCTGTGTCTGGTTTATTTCACTTAGCATAATGTTCTCCAGTTTCATCCATGTTGTCACAGATAAAAGGATTTTCTTCTTTTTTAAGGCTGAAAAATATTCCATTATATATATCACATTTTCTTTTTTTTAATTTCTTTAAATTTCAGCATATTATGGGGGTACAAATGACACTGCCTTTGCCCCACCAGAGTCAGAGCTTCAAGCGTGTCCATCCTCCAGACAGTGAGCACCACATTCATTAGGTGTGAATATACCCATCCCCTCCTGCACCCTCCCATCTGCCCGACACCAATGAATGTTATTACTATATGTGCATTTAAGTATTGATCAGTTAAAACCAATTTGATGGTGAGTACATATGGTACTTGTTTCTCCATTCTTGTGATACTTCACTGGAATGGGTTCCAGTTCTATCCATGATAATACAAGAGGTGCTATATCACCATTGTTTTTTGTGGCTGAGTAGAACTCCATGGTATACATATACCACATTTTATTAATCCATTCATGGATTGATGGGAATTTAGGTTGTTTCCACATCGTTGCAACTGTGAATTGTGCTGCTATAAATATTCTAGGGCAGATGTCTTTTTTATAGAATACCCTTTGTTCTTTTGGGTAGATGCCCAGTAATGGGATTGATGAATCAAATGGTAGCTCTACTTGTATCTCTTTGAGGTTTCTCTATATTGCTTTCCACAGAGGTTGTACTAGTTTGCAGTTCCACCAGCAGTGTATGACTGTTCCTATCTCTCCGCATCCATGTCAACATTTATTGTTTTGGGACTTTTTGATAAAGGCCATTCTCACTGGAGGTAAGTGATATCTCATTGTGGTTTTGATTTGCATTTCCCTAATGATTAGACATGTTGAGAATGTTTTCACATGAACAGAAACTTTTCAAAAGAAGATAGACTAATGGCCAAAAAACATATGAAAAAATTCTCAACTTCTCTAATCATCAGGGAAATGTATATCACATTTTCTTTATTCATATATCTGATAATGGTTAATTTCCAAATATAGAAGGATTGTATACAACTCAACAGTAAAAACTAAAATAAAATATTAATAAAATAAAATAACCCTATTTAAAAATGGGTGAAGGACTTGAACAGACATTTCTCCAAAGAAGGTATATAAATGATCAACATATATTTGAAAAGATGTTCAAGATCATTAATTATCAGAGAAATACAAATCAAAACTAAAGTGAGATATCATTTCATACTTATAAGGATGGACATTATAAAAAAATAGATAAAAATTGGTGAGGTTGTGGAGAAATTGGAACCCTGTATACTGCTGGTGGTATATAGCTATAGAAAACAGTGTGGAGGTTTCCCAAAAAAAGTAAAAATAGAACTACCATATGATCCAGCAAAAATCTCACTTCTGGGTATATACCTAAAAGAGTTCAAATCAGGATCCCAAAGAAACATCTATTCTCCCATGTTTTATGCAGCGTTATTCATAATAGTGCAGATATTAGGAACAGATGAAGTGTCCATCAAAGAATGAGTGAAAGAAGAAAATGTAGTGTGTGTGCAGCACACACACATGCAGTGGGATTTTATTTAGCCATTTGCTCTTACATGTCTTTCATTGTGAGCTTCATTTTTGCTATGTCCTTTGGTACATCATAAGCTTGGTTCTATAAATTACAGTTATTGATCTGTACTTGATCTCCTTTTCTTGTAGGATCTGCATTAAATGCTTTAGAGTAAGTAGCAGCAGGTATTTTTTTTATTACCCCAGATAGTAGAATAACAAAATTTTATATAAAGAGCTCTATTAAAAATTATAATAGCCCTACATTAATTATGAGAATTATGTAAAACCATTAGAATACCAACCTTAATTTATTTTTAGCATTTTAATTATATTTACACAAATAACAACAGGTATTTACAGCTAGATTTTTTGTTTGCTTACTTAAAATAATTATTAATATAAGTCCTTCACATTCTAAAGAATTTTTCTTCATGTGTATGCAATTTAGACATAAGAACCCTGGAGTTCAGTGATATCAATATAAATATGCAGGTTTTTCTTCCTTGTTTTTGGAATTTGCATATGAATGCCAAATATTTGGAACCATACCTATATAGAAAATTAATCTTCTCATACTAAGGAAATAATTAAAATCCTTTCTCCCCATTGGGCTGTCACCTGTTACTGGGTTTGGCATGCATTGCAATCATTAATATCTTTGCTAAAAATTCCCTCACTAAAACCATCAAAGTTAATGTAGTTTGTTTTAAGTAACTAACAAATTCTTGAAAACCCATGAGTTTCCTCTGAGGAATCATCATAAAGAAAGCTATAAAATTAGAACCTAAGAATTATTTTTTACCATAAATTAAACTTAGAGGGTCAAATGATAAAATTATATCCCATCAAGCATTTATGAGCAGTTTTAATTGTGTATGGGGATCAAATTGCCAGAAAAAAATTATATTCTTAGAATGATTTTATTAAAGTTCCTTTTATTTTATTACAGATATTTAGGTGTTTTAAGTGTTGCAAATTTACTTGTGCATATTATTACTAAATAGTATTTCAGTAATCTATTATGGTGCTACACACAATCCCTCAAAATTAGTGGTTTTTATTTTATCCATGGATCTACAATTTGAGTAGGCCTTAGCAGTGACAGATTATCTGTTCAATTTGGCATCAAATTGGGTGGTTTATAGACAGAGTTTAGAATCAGCTGAAGGTTGGTTCACTCACGTAGCTGTTGGTTGCTGCTGGCTGCTTCTGGCTGTTGACTATGATAACTTAATATGGCCCCCAAAGATATCCACATCCCATTCCCCAGAACTTGTGAATACATTCGGTTACATGACAAAAGGGAATTAATATTACAGATACAAATATGGTGGCTAATCAACTGACCATGAGATGGACAGGACAGATTATCCTGGATTATTCAGGTGAGCCGAATGTAATCACAAGTCCTTCAAAGTGGAAGAAAAGATAGAAGATGTACAGTGATACAGTGTGAAAAGAACTTGACCCCCCCCCCCACCTAATTAATGGCTTTGAAGGTGGAGAAAACAAACCAAGAGACAAGGAACATGAGCAGCTTCTAGACGTCGAAAAATCAAGGAAACAGATTAAGGACATAGCCCTGCTGATACTTTGATCTTAACATCTGAATTGCATTTCAGATTTCTGACCCACAGAACTGTCAGATAATAATAATTATATATATATATATATAGTTTTAAGCCACTAAGTTTGTGATAATTTGTCAAAGCAGGAGTGGAAAAAGCACAGCTACACAGAGCCATTCCACATGACCTGGGCTTCCTCCTGATACAGCAGATGAGTTCCAAAGACAAGATTTCTGAGGGATAGGAACAAGTGGAGGTTGTATCAACTTTTATGCCCTAGCTTCCAAAACCGTGCAGTGTCTCTTCTGCCAATATACATCAAGGCAGCCATAATGTCCCACTGTCTTTGTCCATGTTGGCCACTATAAAATATAATATATACCTTACACTGGGTAATTTATGAATAATAGAAATTTATTGTGCACAGTACTGGAGACTGGGAAGTCTAAGATCAAGTTATCAGCAAAGTTGGTGTCTGGTGACTTTGATTAATAGATGGTGCTTTGTTGCCACAGCCTTACATGGCAGAAATGGGAAAAGGTCCCTCATGCCTTTTTCAAAAGGGCATTAATTCTATTCACGAGGCTCATGACCTAATCACCTCCCAATGACCCCACCTCTTAATACTATCACACTGGGTATTAGTTTCCAAATATGAATTTTGAGGGGACACTAAAATTCAGATCATAGCACCTACCAAAATTCAATAAGAGGACATTAGAATCTTCCTATTAATGAGGAAGTGGAAATGTTTTTGAAGGGTACATGGAGCTGCAAATATAACTGTCACCATTTTTGAAGTATTAACACAATATACCAAAAACAGTTCTGCTACCCATGCTCATGAACTAACTTCTAAAACCCAAGCAATCTCAAGGATATTATCTTCAGTTGTAGTCAAATAAAGTCTAATCCATTTTACAATCTGAAGTCCTCCCTATCCCCAAATTTATTTCTCTTATACCAAGTGGCATCAGCCTGAAAACTTTTGCCATGATAAATTAATCCTGTGAAGAAGTATGTGGGATGCGTGCTAGGCTAAACGATAAGGTGGTATAACCCCACTTCATCAGCAGTTATAGACTTCGTCACCATACTCAGTTTTGTTTTAGGGGAAACCCCTATGCAGCACAGGGGACATGTGAGGTCCGAAATCCTAATTACAGTACCTCTCACCTGTTTTCATTATCTACACACTCAATGTTGTTCTCAGCCCTTTGGAAGGTGACTTGATAGCCCCAAATCTTCTTTTCTCCACCTTGCTCCTGCCCTGGCGTTTCCAGTCTCTTCTCTAATTCTGAGTCCTTCTCTCCCTTCCAGAAGCCATTGTGCTACTGGGTTTTTGAACCTATCTTTTTTCTTATCATCTACTAGTTTCCTTGCATTATAAATATTTTAAAGCTACAGAAATGTACAGATATAATAAGCATCTTTGTACTACCACCTTGATGTAAAACATGAAACTTTTCTCATTCTTCTCTCAAATCATTTCAAAACTAAAGAAAATGAATATACTCAGCTAAAGCTTCTCACCCCTTCTCTACCTTCTGTGACCATTATCCTGAAGTTGATTTGCATCATTCGCATGCAATATTATTTCACTTTTGCATATTAAAAGATAGATAGATAGATAGATAGATAGATAGGTAGATAGATAGATAGATAGATAGATAGATAGATAGATAGATAGAGTCTTAGTCCATTCAGGCTACTATACAAAAATACCATAAACTGGGTTGCTTGTAAATAACAGAAGTTAATTTATCACAGTTCTGAAGATCAAAAAATTAGCAATTTTGGTGTCTGGTGAGTGCCTGCTTTTTGTTCATAAATTGTACCTTCTCATTGCATCCTTGCATGGTGGGGGGTTGAGAGGCCCTAAAGACCTCAGTCCTCTTATAAGGATCTCATTCATGAGGGATCCATCCCCATGACCTAATCACCTCCCAAAGGCTCCATTTCCTAATACTACCACATTGTGGATTAGGTTTCAACATTTGAATTTTGGGAGAATACAACTATTCAAACCATAGCCTATCTCCAAATTATTTTCTGCTTAATACATTTGTTTAAAACACAAAAGATTATTATTAGGTAAATAAAAGTATATGTGATATTTGAAGATAGCAAAAATTATGAAAGTGTTATATGAATAACTGAAGTTTGAGAAACTTTTTCTTTAATATCACTATCTTCAGGAGATTATAGGAAAACAAGGCATAGTCAGCTATCATCTTAACAGTCAGACTATCTTTGTTTTGTCCCTTTCTGTGAGCATACTGGTCACTCAGATCATGCTAATTCTAAACACAGTTTTCCTCCAACACTTGCTCCATGAAACCACTAGCATTATGCGGTATTTGATGCAAAAGTCATAATTATTTGCCACCCTTACCAGAACTTGTTTTTCAGAACCACAGCTGAGAAAAGATTTAACAGGAAGATGTAGGAATTGAAGGCACAGCAGGAGAATGGACAACAGAATAGAGTCTGCATTTATTAGCTACTGGCAGCTGGAAGGCATGGGGAGGGTGCTGGGCATACTAGGTAAAAGACTAGAAAAGGGAGGCAAACCTGATAGGTATCTGACAACAAAGTTTCTTGCTTAGGAACACCTAGAGGCTTGCTGTTTTTCCTAGAATGAAGTCCAAACTATTTAGATTGAGGTTCAAGGGCTGCATGATCTGCCATGGGCTGCTTATCCATCTATCTATCTTCAGTAGCCAGCAATGTACCTTTTCTCCCACATGCAATCTGCCTTTCCATCACTGGGCTACTCGACTGTTCCATAACATTCTGGGTATACTTATGTCTCTGTGAATTAGGAACCCTGTCCAAATATCCTACCCCTACCCATTCTATTCTCTACCTTCTATTAGTCTACTAATTATTTAAAGCTTAGCCCAGATATTAGCCCCACAGTAAATCCTCACAGCGTATGTCTGCTCCTCTGCTTTTCCATTGTAATTTGTTCATTCCTCTGGTTTGACAAGTCTTGTGTTGTGTGATGGTTACCCATGGTTGGTCCCTAGTTCAGGGAACATAACTAGCTCTGAATCTCTAGAACCTAGCATTGTACATAGAACCAAACATGTATTTGAATCAAAAATTGTCATAGTTTCATCCAGGGAAGACCCTATATTGATAGTTCCAAATGTTTTATCAATGATAAGTAAAGATTTGAATTTTAGTATTATAAGTGGACACTCCTGCTTCCTGTACAGGCTGTTCTTTCCTAGTGCAGTTGCAGAATAAAAACTAATCTTTCCACTTGGGATGTGTTGTAAGAATTCACAAGTGAGCATGTTAATTTTTACAAATAGTGAAATCATGCATAGCAAAGATATCTGAAATATGGCAGCGAATAGAGCAGATAATTTTTCATTTTAAGACAGAAGAACCATTGATTTCAGAAAGAAATGAGGCAGTCATTCAATGAGGTGAATTTATAGAGCTGTCAGATTATAATCTATTTTCTGGCACAGACAGACATCAAGTAACAATTCAAGAGGTTAACTTTTAAATTTGATTTGGGTTTGATTATGGTTTTTTTTTTTTCAATGACTAAGAACAGTTGCTTAGGATTAGAACCTATTTTGTGCTCTTAAGTTTTCTACTTTCTCAATCTGAATCATAGCATCATATCTTGTATATAATAAGTACCTAGTAAGTATTTGTTACCTAAGTGGATAAATAAACAAATGCTTTTGTTTATCTAAGTATAGTCTTTCAAAAAATCATAATGTAGTGTTCTTTAGAACTTATCTATCCTGACCAGAATTCCAGATTACAGCTATAGACCCAACAAAAAATTTCTATGCTAACTATTTTCATAAACATATAGTCATTAGCTGTTCTAAACTATATTAAGTGGGTCTAATCACAAACCATATGTAGTGTACTTTTATTTATCTTTTTTTCTCAGGAATTATTCTTGGGTACAATACATGTATATCATGATTCATTATTCATTAATTTTATATTTTCAATGTCATTTCTTTTGACAAAAATACACTTATTTACCTTAAGATATTTATAGTCTACAGTATTGAAGATGCCTGTGTCTTAGTTTGTGCAGCCTGGTACAAGGAAATACCATAAACTAATTATTTCTCACAATTCAAGAAACTGGGAAAATCAAGATCAGGGGACCAAGAGATTCCGTGTCTGAAGAGGGCCTGTTTTCTGGTTAATAAATGGAGGCTTTTAGCTGTTCCTCACACGAGCCAGCTGGCTCTCTAGGTGTCTTTTGTAAAGGCACTAATCACATATATGAGGACTCCACACTCTTGACCTAATCATCTCCCAAAGGTCCCATCTTCTAATGTATAGTCGGTTCTCCACATCCTTGAGGATTCCCATGGATACCAAATCTGCAGATGCTCAAGTCCTTTATATAAATGGTGGCAGTATAGTGAGCCCTGTCATAGCCACAGGTTTTGATCCAAGGATGTGAAACCTGTGGATATGGAGGACCAACTATAATCCTGATCTTGGGGGTTAGGATTTCAATGTATAAATTTGGAGAGGACACAAGCATTCAGACCACAGCAGCCTGACTCTGAGTTGAGGATTAGACTCAGTTCAGATAGATAGAGGCAAAAATATCTGACAAAAATAAAAATAAATGAATTAGAAAAAACTTGTATATGACTAAAGGGAAATATGTTAAAATGGTAACAGTTGCCATTGAGTTATTAAATTAAGGTCAAGTTTTTTCTTCATCTTTCATTTTTTTCTTCTTTCTAAATTTTCTAGAATGAACATGTATTAATTTTGTAATCATAAAACATTAACCTTGTTACACTAATTAATTTTAATTTACTCAGTGCAAGTCTATCCCAAGATGAATTCAATATGATGGTGGGAATAAAGTGAGCACTTTCTGTTACCCTTCATGGCAGTTTTCCCACCAAAGTGATCTCCAAAATCATTCACTGCTTCATGCGGGATTCAGATAATCTCCTACAATTTGTATCACCATTGGGACGTGACTCAGCTGTCACATAGACCATTGTAAAGTCCAGACTAAATTTTTGTTTTAGATTTTCCTAATCTAGGATTATCCTTATTAAAGACCATTTGGAAAAATCATTTGGTCTCATAATTAACAGCTCCCTTTCCTAAAATTAGGCAGATTGGACATAATCTGTACTACAATCTGCACTGGCTAACCACTTGTTCCCATGTGCATTTTTGAAAGTGATACTCTAATTCATGTAGCCATATGCTATGAGAACTCTGTTTTACTCTTCTATAAATTGCTGTTGCAAATTTTGGAGAAAAGGAAAAAAGTAATTTCCAAAAAAGGTTTATGTCAAAGATTCCTACCATCTCTGCCCAAATACATTGTTTCTTCCTTTTCTAATTATGATACATCCTCTAGGGAATCTTATGACCTTAAAAAATCAGAAAAAATGTTGTCTTTTGTAACTTTCTAAATAAGTTTAAAACTCATTTTGTACATAACTGAATAATGTAACAAAGGAACAACTATCACTTACCTTTCCTGCCAGCCTTGTTCCAGGTAGAATACAAAAATGCTTCCAAGTGTGAGAATATCACAAGGGACACAGTATAGAAATAGAAATTCTAAAATATACTTCTGAGATTTGATTTTGGCATTTATTAAGAGACTTGGAAAATCTTCTTCTATTCAACAAAATTACTTAAAGAGGGGCATACCTGATTAGCCACCTTTGGGAGTTTCATAACTTAAAAAATACTGATTCTGTATTGTTCTGCTTTTTTTTTTACCTAGAATAATCACTTCATAAAGAGCTAAAATTTCACAATATCAGAGATGATATTTGTTCTTAACTAGTGTGCATTTGAGACTGTTAATTCAGATTTGATTGTGTGTAATATTCAAGAAACTGTAGCATGCCCTCTTCCTTTTATCCCTGATGATAGACTGCATTAACAGATTTCATTTCCATGACTACAGATCAGAGAGAAGTGCTTGCATTTGTTTACATTTTATCAGTCAAACACATCTTGGAAGGTCAAGACCAAACAATGTTATTATGAGTTACCAGAATGACTAAGATCAGAAGGTGGCAATCTGTGGCCTGTGAACCAAATTCAGTCACCAACTTTTTTTTTACATGATCCGCAAACCATTACTGGTTTTTACATTTTCAAATGGTTGAAATAAAATCAAAATAATAATACTTTATGATACATGAAAATTATATTCAAATTTCAGTGTTTATAAAGGATGTCTTATTTGAACATAGCCATGCACAGTTATTTATAATTAGCTATGGCATTTATTTATATATTAGCTACAGTGCAATACAATAGAAGGATTGAGTAATTATGACAGAGACCTTGTGGCCCCCGAGCCTAAAATCGTTATTATCTGGCCTGATATGGGCTGAATTTTGTCCCTTCTTAATTCATATGCTGAACCCTTAATGCCCAATGTGACTATGTTTCAAGATATGACCGCTCAGGAGGTAATTCAGGTTAAAAGAGGTCATAAGGGTGAGTTCTTAATCCAAAATGGCTGGTATTTTTAAAATACAAGGAAGAGGTACCTGGAGTGCACACCCACAAGAGGAAAGGCCGTGTGAGGACACAGCGAGAAGGTGGCCATCCACAAGCAAACGAGGAAGGCCTCAGGAGAAACCAAACCTGTAAGCACCTTGATCTTGGACTTCCTGCCTCCAAAACTGTGAGAAAATAAATTTCTGTTGTTCAAGCCACCCAGTTTGTGGTATTTTGTTATGGCAGACTAAAACATGGCCCTGTACAAAAGGTTTACCAACCCCTGACCAAGATGAAAGGCTCAAAACTTCTTAAATTACAAAAACAATTTAAAAATTTGGGGGTAACTCATGGTATTTATTTGGTACTATACAACCCAAAGAAGGAAAACTATTCAACTCAAGCAAAGAAAAAGTTATAAATACAAGGAAAGTGCCTTTCTGCTGGCACTCTCTTAAGGAAATAACAACAAATTTGGGTGGGGAGTGCTCCTGTAATTAAGAAGTTACATTGCATATCAGGTCCACAGTCTTTTCTCCTGTGTTCCCTTGTTTTTGCCCTGAAAAAGTGTATATGTTTGTATGTGTGTGTGTGTGTATGTCTGCTAACTAGAGATTTTTGTGTTAGTTTTTAACTAAAATGACAAGTATCCTTCTGAGTAGATTTATATTGCTTTTCTCAATTATTTTGCTGCTGCTCATCTAAAAAAAAAACTTCATATTTGTTTTTGAATTATTTTGGTTCTTCTGAATTTTTTAAATTTATGTTTTAAAAAAATTGAATTTCAGATAGTTTCATTTTGCTGTGTAGCCACTTGTAATATTTTACTTTTTCTACTTTCTTCAGGAAACATTCATCTGAGCCAAAAGGACATAGAAATGTAGCCCAGAGCTGGCTGATAACAAATCAAATCAAACCTAAGCAGCTCAGTTTTCAGACAGAGTGCTCCCAAGAAGTAGGAACCTCATGATATTTCAGGATGACAAGGAAACCAGAAACTCTGCTTGTGGGGTGTGTGTGTGTGTGTGTGTGTGTGTGTGTGTGTGTGTACAGGAAGCTTCAAATGAATTCTACTATATTGTCTATGGGTGACTAGATTCTTCAGATTCTTCATATAGAAAAGATGGAATTGGCCGGGTGCGGTGGCTCATGCCTGTAATCCTAGCACTCTGGGAGGCCGAGGCGGGTGGATTGTTTGAGCTCAGGAGTTTGAGACCAGCCTGAGGAAGAGGGAGACCCCGTCTCTACTAAAAATAGAAAGAAATTATATGGACAGCTAAAAATATATAGAGAAAAAATTAGCCAGGCATGGTGGCACATGCCTGTAGTGCCAGCTACTTGGGAGGCTGAGGCAGGAGGATTGCTTGAGGCCAGGAGTTTGAGGTTGCTGTGAGCTAGAATGATAACACGGTACTCACTCTAGCCCGGGCAACAGAGTGAGACTCTGTTTCAAGAAAAAGAAAAAAGAAAAGAAAAAGAAAAGCAAAGATGGAATTATCTACTTTCTTATGCATAGATTCATATAGAATATGAGGAGTTGGAAACAACTTTGATAATTATCTAGTCTAGTTCATTCTCATAACTTTATAGATGAAAAAGGATTTTGAATAATTTGATCAATGCCATTATCAGTCATCCTGGGCTACATTATGCTACAATAAAAACCAAACCCAAAATCTCAGTATTAACAAAAAAGTTATTTTTCCCTTATTTTCCATGCTCAAGTTGGTGGTGGAGGCTGGAACTGGGGCTCTCTGTCTGAGCATAAGCTTCCATGAGCACTGTGCCAAAGAAAACACAGCACTAGCTTGCACTACTATTCAGATGATTTTTCTCAAGAGTAACATGCCACTTCTGCTCTCATATCAGTAGTCAGAGCAAGGTACAAGACTATATGACAACTGCAAAAGGAACAGAGACATGTCATCCCATTGTGCCCAGCCCAGAAAGACAACTAGAATACTTGTGAATATTCAGAGGAGGAGGAGGATGAAAAGAACCAATCCAAATAATATGAATTAAAACCTAATATATCTGCTTCTGAGTCCTCAGTTCTTTTTTGGTGTGGACTTGTGAAAATGATTGAAACAAAAAGAAATGGCTAATAAGCCATTGATAAGAAATTGATGGTAAGAACCTTCAGTGTGATAACTAGGGGTTTATTGAAGAAACCTTATTTAATTGTTAAAATATAAACTGGCTTTGTCTAACTCTGGGGATGAGTTTGAACAGAGAAGAAAATGTACAATTTTAGGATGATACTTTCCATGAATAAAGTGAATGTGAGAAAGGGCTATAAAATCTCTCTCTCCTGAGAACTTCTAAGAAAGAAAGATCCTCCTACTTTGATGGTACTGTTATTAGAATTGACACTAAAGTGGTATCTTTCTTTCCATAGAAAAGTGTAAGAGCTCAGAGCAAAATTTTAAATTCTGAATGGATTACCTATAAGACTCATTTCATCTTAGTCAAGCCTCAATTTGCCATTTGCACAATGGAGATAATATAACAATAATATTAACAACAATGGTGACAATGATAAATTCCTACTTTTTAAAACCTACATGAGATAATTGCTGCATAATATTTGTCTGTGTTAACAAAAAAATATTTAATAACTTTTTGTTATCATCATAACTGTGACACATATATGCTAAAATGCTTTTTACCAAATGATTTGACAAACTATGAAGTTAAGAACTATTAGATACCACACTAGAACCCAAATCTTTAAGGCCCTATCTGGAAATTCTTTAGCTATACTTCACTATTCACAAATGTTTTAGTGGCTTGAAGCATGCAACTAGTATTTTTAAATTGTATCTTATAATCATTAAGTCTCTAATAAGTGAAATGTAACAATGAGGCATTCAGAAAATATCAGAGAAGTATTTTCCACTACACATTTCCAGTCATTCCCACCTAGCTGTAGTTATTCAATAAAGACCTAATGTATAAACAGGTTGATTATATCTGAAAGCATTTAATTCAACAAGGCTTGAGGAGAGAGAAGCCCTTTAGGAAGAAACCATAAATCAGTAAAGTCAAATGTAATAAGCCAGTACTATGATGAAACTAAAAGAATAATTGTAAACACATTTAATAAGCAGATTAAACACAAGGAGGAAATTGTTAAGGAATTCTTAATGATTCATGTTGATGGAATGCCTAAATAACAGAGCAGACAATTAATCAAAGACAAGGGGATTAATGCTTGTGATTTGTGGCCCGGAGTTAGAGGTCTAGTAAGAAAGAAAGGTGGAATGGCCACATAAAGGAGAGAATGATAGGGAAAAAAAAGACGTAGAATAAATATTGTTGTTTTTCTTAAAACAAAGAGGTTGGTAGACTGCAGAAAATCTCTAGGTCAAAATAACTCATTACTAGCTAATAAAACCAAGGTACTTACTTAAAATTATCTAGTTGCTGAAACAACTCAATGCAAGACAGGAAAATCTTCATACAATGTCAGCAATTACATTGTAACATTTGCAACTTTCATCTGGGCCTCTATTGGGTTGAGGCTTGCATGGGCTGAAAGTTCTGCCCAGATCCTGGAACAGAATAGCTGTGATCTACTTCAAAGACTTTCTTTATGTCTTCATTTATTCTTTTCTGAATTTCTGCTCCTAAAATGAAGCATTTTATACACAAATATTTTGTGTCAACGCTCTTATTCCACTGAGATAAATTTAAATAAAAAATTAAGAATTCTCACAGAAATAATAAAATAATACATAAATTCCATCATTTCCTCAAAAATCAAAGGAAGTCTTTTGTATTCTCAGAGCAATTTTCCAGCTAAATAATTAGGCTTTATCACATATTTTGTATATATCTCTAGCTTTAAAAAAAATAACAAATAAAAAATAGGAAAAAGAAAGTTAAATTTACATAAGGAATTATGGTTAAAAAAATTCAGATAAAGTACAAAGAAACACTTCACACTTAATTAAATGACATAATGCAAAAGTTATGAGAAAACTCCCCTCTGTAATTTGTCAGTTTAGGGTCTTTGATTTCTCTCTTGTTTGTACAGATTGACTCTTTTTTGGATAGTGCACCTCCTTACTGTCGAGCTCCAATTCATTAAATGAAAAAACCTGTACCACATTTCTACAGCAACTCCTTCCCCTAGATTAGGAGTTCTAGGGTCAGGCTGCACTGGGAGTGGCAAGAGCTGTCCTTGCTTCCCTTGATGTTTCTTTTTCTTTTTTTTCCAGACATGTTTCTGGGAAGGAACTAATTAATCTTTTCCATTCCCTTACCAAACTGGCTAGTTAAGAGTTGGTACATGACCCAAACGGGAACAGTAAGATCAAAAAGAGCCAGTATTAAGACTTTTGTTTGAACAGTCACAGAGGTGGACTCCCCTTTGATGAACTGCATTTTAAAATGATGTGAAATTAAAGCTGATAGCTACTATTATAAGAAGGCTTATTATTGGGCTAACCCAGAGAAAGTAGAACTAAAATGGTGGTATCTTTGAAGATTTGGATTAAAAAAACTGGAAACACATAAATTTGGACTAGTTGGTTACATAAATCTGCTATTTATTATTATTAATATTAAGTCAGGGCTATATTTTATGATAGTTTAAATTTAAACTATCTAATTGCTATGCCCTGAGATAAAAGCATTCCTCCAGAATTGTATCTTGGTAGAGATGGGCAAAGTAAAACATGAGGGAAACGTATAGATATGATATCTAAATTTTTGCATTACAGAAAACATGTATAAAAAGAATCTCAAGGTTGTGCTAGTAATAAGTTCCAGGGTTCTAATAATAGGCATTTAATAAATGTTAGTTCTCTTTTCTCTTTTGAAATATGCCCTCTTAATGAACTATAAGTACTTAGTGATGAAGTAAAGGAAGCCTCTTCCCCCACACTCCTACTGTATTCATTTATTTAATGAATTACCTGAGAAATCTCAGGCAGAGTTTTTCAACTAAGACACAGCATTTGCTCTGTATGGGTTACAGGTAAGGTGAGATATTGATCATTTCAGTCTTTGAGGTATGTTTTAGTTAATGTATTGCAAAAAGCTATAAGAAGCCCCAACAATCTAGTGAAATAACATAGTAGTGGTTTATTTCTTGCTTATGAAAGAATCAAAATTAATGTTTCTGGTCAGAAAGTAAAATAGTTTTTCTCCATGGGATGATTTAGCCACCAAGGCTCTCCTCACCTTGGGTTCTGCCACTTACTTTTTTTAACCCCCTTCACTCAAATGTGCCACATATTATTTCTATTCACATCCCATTGGTGATAACTGGTCTCACATAGCTACGCTTAGATACAAAGAACGCTGGGACGCATAGTCCATAGCTGAGCAGCCACTTCCCCAAAACAACTAATCTATGGAAGAGAAATGCATGGTTTAAGTTAGCCAGCTTTGCTGCAAGGGCTTTAGCCATTGGTCTGTTATTTTCAGCCATGAGTAAGCACATCCATTTACCCAACTGGATGATTTAAATAGGATTTTCTATGTGTGCCATGATGTTAAGAGGGTTGAGAAGCATCAATCTAAGCCAACATTCACTGGTACCCATGGACATAAAATTTTTCTGTTTGGTGAGCTTCAATTCTCTAAATCTTTAAGTAACCAATAATTATTGATGAGGTCTAACTTCATTTCTGACACCTCATTTTGACCCTTTTACCATTTGGGTTAGCATGTGTAGGGGGAAAAAATGTCTTTTCTTCTCATCTTAGGTTAATGGCTGAGGCCCCTATGATGAAAGATTAATAAGAGAAAAAGCACACATATCTATTTAATATAATTTTTACATGACTCATAAGCCTTCATAAAAAAAATGAAGACCCGAAGAAACAGATAAGCTTGTGTATTTTTTATGTTAGATTTGGTGGAGAAGTGGACAGTCGAGCCAAGTTCTCAGGACACAAAATAAAACAAACAGGAAAGTAATAGCTGTCCCTGGGGTAGAAAGAATCAATAACTAATAAACACCCCAAAACCAAATTTAACCAGAGAGTCACAATTCAAACAGTTGTTTTTCTCCTGCTATGCTGAATTTGGAAAGGAAGAAACAGAAGTTTTTTACCTTCTCTTGAGTGAGTACTATAGACAGAGTTCCAGGAGAGCTGACCTTGGTAAGAACTCTTAACTTTCCCTGGCTTTTTGTGAGTTGTCCCGGGATCTCACCTGCAGGCTTTGGAGCAAGTGAAGTGTCTCAGTCATCCCTCCCTGAGTGCCAGAAACTGTAGGGAAAAAGAAATATCTTTCCTTCCCCTCTTAGGTTCACGGCTGAGGCCCCTATAACAAAAGTCAGATTAAAAAGAGAAAAGCATACAAATTTAATAAATAAGTTTTAAATGGCATGGCAGCCTTCAGAAATGAAAATCCAAAGAAACAGATTATCTAGTGTATTTTTTATGTTAGGTTTGATGAAGAAGCATATAGTTGCAGAGAAGTATGATTGGATGGAAAAATATGATTTAGTGGTAGTAAACTGGGGGAAACTTAGCAAGGCCTGTTCAGATAATTCTTCCTGTTCCGGTGTCTTCAGAGAGAAGATTGTTCCTTTCCTCATCTTCTCTGTCAAAGGGCATTGTCATTCATCTCATTATGGGAAATCACAGCCTCCTAACAGGGGCAAGAATGATTGTAATGCAGTTATATAGGGGAAAAAACAGAGAAATTACCACTGCAAGTTTTTAATGTCAAAAGCTATTCATCTTTTAATGTCAATAGTTACATTAGAAGAGGTAGATGAAGACATGTAAATGCCTTTAGAGAAGTATTTTTTATGATATAAAAATTAATTAATTAAAAATCTATTCGTTTCTGTTTATTTTCAATCATATCATACTCCTAAATATTTTTCTTATGCAAAAGAATAAAAATATAATCTTTTCTATTGTGTGTATTAGCTAAGTTAGCTAGTTCCTATAGCAAATAAACCCTAAATATCTGTAGCTAAGAGGAATACTTCTTGCTCAAGTTGGTGTTATATATTGTGGGTCAAGGTGAAAAATCTCCATTAACATTCATTTGGGAGTATCTTATTTTCTTCAATCCAATGCCTATAGACTTTTTAATAAGCTAGTGTTACACCTAGTCCTCTCCTGTGAAATCCCTGGGTAGGTGCTTAAGCATATAGTCCAACGCTTTGTGTCCCTTGTTATGGGAGAAGGGGTGTGATTCATATAGTTATTCAGGGACTCAGGCCTCACATACTGGATCATCTTCAACGCTTTGTTTTCAAGGTCATTTTGAGCATTATGATTCAACAGGCAAGAGGGGAAGGAGCATGGAGGATCTCACATGGGAGGATTTGAGGGGCCATTCCTGGAAGGGTCAAGTATCACTTCTGCTCTTTTTCAACTGGCCCAAACTCAGACCTTTACCTACACCTAACTACAGGGGAGACTGGAAATGTGCTTTGGCTGTGTCAACGTGTTTGGCGTACAAATAGTGAATCTGCCACACTGTGGCAATTGGCCTTTATTTTAACTTTTAAAAAATTATCCTCTTCATTTGTCTTGCATATTATAATAAATCCAAGCTTCAGCATATTCAGTCCAGCATCAATTCCCACCTCGATTTTAAGGAATTAATTTCTCATTATACCCTGCCAAGACCTTTCTTTTCATCCAAACTAATTTACTTTCTATTCACCAGTCCTATTACTATGCTTTTTCATAGGTCATTTTAATTCATTCTGTCTGGATACGCTTCCTTCATCTTCTGTCAACCCTTAATCCCTTGAAAACATGACTTAAAACTCATCTTTTCTAGAGGATTTTTCAGGACAAATAAAGCTATATTCCTATCCATACTCACACATATAGCCCTTAAACAATACACAAATTTCGTACTTTTCTCCCCTCCTATTTCTGGGAGCCTTGGAAAGGGTAATAGGTGTGTATTCATGAACAAGCTCCATAATCTATGTGGCACAAGGTAGAACCTTCTATTGACATTAATTTGATGTCATCTTATTTTCTTCATTCAATGTCGATAAACTTCATAAACTAATGCTACATCTGGACCTACCATATCGAATTCCTGGGTGATTGTTTAATCTTTCTATGGATCTGCCTATAATTCTACTCTTCCAATTTATATTATTTAGAATAGGTAGGAACAGATAAGAAACTTTGGAGGAAAAAAGGTCACAGATTTTTAAAATAAATTTAAAAATCTAGAAAAACTTTCTTTACCATGTTAAAATGCTTCAAAATCTGTATATGTGTACATAAATAAATATATAAGTACATAAATATATACAAATCTAATAAAATAAAAAAGTATATAAAATATGTATGTTATATATAAATATGTACAAATATATTTGAGATGCATACCTCTGAGATGCCTCTTTAAAACTATTCATTTAATTTTTGATTATCTATGGCTTTAAGCTACATAGCTTACTGAGAAAAAATATATTTACTTTTTTGACATTTTTAAAAGTAACTTTCTTAAAAATCAAGGGCATACCTGAATGGAACTGGAGATCATCTTCTAAGTGAAGTATCCCAAGAATGGAAAAACAAACACCATATGTACTCACTATTAAATTGGAACAAATTGATCAACACTCATGTGCACATAGGGAAATAAAACTCAACAAAAATCAAGCGAGTGGAGGGGAGGAGGGGATGGGTAAATTCACACCTACCAGGTACAGTGCACACTACCTGGGTGAAGGGCACACTTATAACTTTGACTCAAACTGTACAAAAGCGATTCATATAACCAAAACGTTTGCACCTCTATAATGTTCTGGAATTTTAAAAAAGCAAAGGCATAGGCTAGAAACTAGTTGTGTGAATTTAAGCAGAAAGTGAATAAAACTTTTAGTTCTTTGAGAAATCTCCCCTACTGGTTTCCATAGGGGTTATACTAGTTTGCAGTTCCACCAACAGTTTATAAGCGTTCCTTTCTCTGTACATCTGGGCTAGCACCTATTGGTTTTGGATTTTTTAATAAAAGCCATTCTATCAGGAATACAAGAATATCTCCTTGTGGTTTTAATCTGCATTTCCCTGATGGTTAGTGATGCTGAGCATTTTTTATGTTTTTTGGGCGTTGTCTGTCTTCTTTTGAAAAACTTCTCTTCATGTCTTTTGCCTACTTTTTAATGCTATGTGTATACCATGGTGTACTACTCAGCCATAAAAAGGATGAATTCATGCCTTTTGCAGCAATCTGAAAGGAATTGGAGACCATTATCCTAAGTGAAATATCTCAAGAATGGAAAAACAAACGCCACATTTGCTCGCTAATAAATTGGAAACAACCAGTTTGTACATAAGTGCACAGAGGGAAGTCAAAGTCATTGGAAAACAAGCAGTACAGGGTGGGGGATGGAGGGGAGGAGGATGGAGGGGAGTTGCAAAAACCCACCTAACAGGTACAATGAACACTCTTCAGGTGATGGGCACATTTATAGCCCTGACTCAAGCCATGTAACAAAAGCATTTGTACCCCCTTAATATTTTGAAATAAAAAAAGAAAGTAAATAAAACATAAAGATGATACTTAGGAAAAACAAAGGTGAAATATGCTGGAATGCTAAAATTGAAGTCTACCAATGCAACTAACTGCTTCAGGAGACTACAAGGTGTTTTGTGCAGTTCATTATAATTTTCTCTCTTCAAATTATAATTTTCATGTAGAAATATTTTCACTATTATACACATGAAACAAAGGTACTCTTTTCCCACTAGAGCTATGCACAAGTCTTCTTCAAATAAAAGCATGTAGGCAAAATTTCCCATCAAATTGGATTTCCTGACATAAATCCTGAGTCCCAAATCTATCATCTCAAAGTCAAACACCCTGTTTGTCACTTCTCATTAAAGCAAATGCCTGTTTTAATTTTTCTTGCATGGATGTTCTGGAGCTCAAATGTTTTGGCAGAGAATGGTCAGGTGCTTTTGCTGAGCTGGTAGGGAGGGACACAGCACACACTGCAGCTAAGAGCAGCTGGCTTCTGTTGTGGCCATGAAACCAGGTCTCAAACCATTCCTGTGCTAAACAAGATTTTATTTTTCCTCTCTTTCTCTCCTGAGTGATTTTCAATCCTGTTTCCCATTAGAATCACCAGGGAAGCATTTAAAATGCTTATTACCAGGCTACTCTTCAGCCCAATTGTCCAATTATATGCAATCTCCCCAGCTGGTGGCCTCACCGAGATCCCCACATGTATTAACTGAACATACTAAAATAACTTTGCTGTCTGTCCTCTGCAGCACGGCACTTTCAAAACTCAGTTGACTTCCTTTCTTCTCAAAGCTCTTTAGGCTAAAAGGAGACAGAGCTGAAAAGTAATTTTCTTAAGTCATCCCTAAAACTTGTTTTCTTTTTCATGTTCTAAAAGTGACTCTAGAAAATGGAAAAACAAATGTCCCCTTTTAAAAAGTGAGCTTCCTGAGATTAAAAAAATTATTTATCAACTTGATAATTTGCTTTAATTTTAGGAAATTCATTTTGAATACTTTAATATAGATATTTCCCTAATGGTGGGGGTAAGGGTGTTTTCTAGGAAATAAACCACATTTCCACCTTTGAATGAAGTAATTTACTTGTATTTATGGAGCACCTAGAAAGTGACAAAAATTCTCTGCTTGACCAAAATTTAATCAGGCTTCAGAACCTCCTCCTCGGGCCATGTGTGCATTTTCTTATAAAATCCAGTTTTAGCAAAGATCCCTGCTAAGTCAGTTTGGCAAGAAGCCCCTATCCTCATTATCTGATCACCTATTATATCTGTTCAGGTTTCTCATCCTCTCCCAGGTGATATCTGATCACTCTGTCTTGTCTGCAGCTAGAATCCTGTAGGGTTAGTTTAGCCAGAAGCCCTCTTACCTCTGATGTTTCCTCTTAGTAATATTCCATCCTCTGACCTCACCCTGCTCTTTGGCTGCATATTGCAGTGGTCTCTGTACCTATCTCATGATGGCCCTGAATAAAATCTTCCTTACCATGTATTCACAAGCATGCTTGAGTTATTTTTTTCTTTAAACACGTGTATATTACTTTGTACTCTGCTTTGTGGGAAATGGAACAAAAATTGAAACTAGACCTAATTCTATTTTAGAACAAAAAGGTAGATAAAACTATATAATAGTAAAGAACAATATGTTAGTAAGTACTAAAAAATAATTGACATAAAATAGGTGACTAAGAATTCTGAGAAAGGAGATATTAAGTGGCTAAGAGCAGTGAGGAAAAGCCAGGGGGAGACATCTTGCTAAAATGGGTCTATGGTATGTTCACTGATCTTGAGGAACCTAGATTTCTGGTTGGGAAGGAGTGGAGGACAAAATTTGATTATTAGAACTGGGCCATAGTTAAAGATATTTATATGCAAAACTGAGGAATTTAGACTTTATTCTGTAGAAAATAGCAAAATTGGTTAGAAGAGAGGCAGTTACTTGTGTGCAGTCCATCTGATTAAAATAACAATAGCCTGACATTTATTATGCATTGCATTTTATAGAGTGGCTGGGAATATGTACAGCAAGTGGTGGGAGGGGTGTGAACAAGTACCTGAAAACAAGTTATCTAGGGAGGATTAGACTTTAAAAAAAATTCAGAGCATCTGGGCAGATATATGCAAAGTAACCATAAATATGCAAAATGGCTCAAGTAGTCTAACTGATTCATTAACATTTCTAAAGAAAAGAAGTTCTCCACCAGCAGCATGATAAATAAAGGAAAGAGAGAGAATTGGCAGAACTTTCTCAAGCATTGCCCAGGGCCTGGTGACACTAGCTAGACCTATCTTTGAGTGGAAATTGATGTTTCTAATTGAGCTGTTGGAGCTGAGAACACTATACCCCAAAGAATGGCCCCTGGGCATGCTGAGTACTTTAAATTGAAAGACATTGGAAGGGCCTTAGAACCAAGGTCTCTCTGACTTTCTGCTGCCCTTCAGTCTCCTTCCCTTTTTTCTCCTCCTAAGTGTGTAATAGAAATCAGAATTCCTCTTCCCCAAGGCCGGCCATAGACCCCTCTCTTCCATAGCAAGCTGTAAGACCTAGAAAGGTCATTCTCCTCCTTCTCCCTTGAAGATTCTCATTCCAGAGAGGTTCCATCCCATACCCAGGAGAAAAAAGAAAGCTGAACAAACAGACCTTGCTTGGTTTCCCCCTCAGTCTATATGTTACCCTTAGATCATACCCTTTTGTACAATCATATCTCTACACAACTGTCCATTCTTCATCAAACCTAAGCACAAAAATATAGTTTTCCCTGGGTCTTTAGGCCTTCATTTCTGAAGGCTCCCATATCATGTAAACTTTTAATTAAATAAATTTGTTACGCTTTTCTCTTGTTAACCTGTTACAGGTGTATCAGCTATGACCCTTATGATGGGTGAGGAAAGATATCACACTTGTCCAACTCTACACAGCCTTGTTGACATTTGACTCACAGAACTAACTCTCTTCCCTTTTATACTACTTTCACAAGCGACCTTGTGATTGTGATTACAATTCCCATGTGATTTTCCCTATGGGAAAGAATGGTAGGCCAAAGGTTTACCAACTATTCCCAAAGATATATTAACAAGTCTATTATGATGTATAGATCTATCTCTTAGGAGATTAGTTAGTGTGAATCTGCCCCTAAAAAGTAAAACTGTCATTTATAAGGCTCTTTGGGTGTATAAGCCTTATGCTAAGGACTTCACAGATATTAATTTATTCAATCTTCCATTATTCTATAAAGTAGATACTATTATCCCCATTATCCAGATTAAAAAAAAAATCTGAGAGGTAGTCTTGATCACAATCCTGCAGTTCTTTAGCTAGTAGGCTGTGGTTTTTGGGCTTTGAACTCTCATATACTTCATTCCTATACCTGTGCCCTTAGTCAATCAATGCATTGACAAATTTAAGCTTCTGAAATTGCAAGGGTGGGTAACGTGACTGACAGGGATAAATTTGCCCTAGTGCTTGACAGTATTAGCACCTTCTTGGCAGATTGAGGCATTTTGTCATGGCATCCCAACTATGCAGTGCATCTTCTCATTTCAAAACTGTCTTCCTCATCAGCATCTTCAGAAACCAGTCTCCCCGCCAATCTCCATGTTTGAGCCACTTGGACCATTCAGTTCTTGGACAAAGTTCAATTCTCTCCTACCTGAAGACCTTAACACAAATCCTTGATTCTACAAAATTCACTCATATCACCTAAATTACTAAAATTCCATATCAGATCCTTCCCCCCCCCACCATCTTATTTAACCCCACTTCCCTTCCCTAAATACCACATTGGCTGAACTCCATCCTGATTCTTTATTTTTTATTTATTATTATTATTTTATTTCAAAATATTAAAGGGGTACAAATAAATGTTTTTGGTTACATAGATCATTTTTGTAATGCTTGAGTCATGGCTATGAGTGTGCCCATCACCCACATAGTGTTCATTGTACCCGTTAAGTAGGTTTTCACCTTTCCCCTCTCCCTGCTTGATTTTCACTGAGTTTTGGTTCCCTCTGTGCATATGTGTGCTCATTGGTTAGTTCCAATTTAATAGCAAATACAAGTGATGTTTGTTTCCCATTCTTTAGATAACTTCACTTAGGATAATGGTCACCAGTTCCATCTATATTGTTTCAAAAGACATTAATTCATCCTTTTTATGGCTGAGTAGTACTCCATGGTATACATAAATTGCATTTTGTTAATTTACTCATGAATTGTTGAACACTTGGGTTGATTCCATATCTTTGCAATTATGAATTGTGTTGCAACAAACAATTGAGTGCAGATGTCCTTTTGGATACCATAGTGGGATGGCTGGATCAAATGGTAGGTCTACTTTTAGTTCTTTGAGGAATCTGCATGCTCTTTTCTATAGAGGTTGTACTAATTTGGAATCCCACCAACAGTGTATAAACATTCCTTTCTCTCTGCAACCATGACAGCACTTATTTTTGGACTTTTTAGTAAAAGCCATTCTAATAGGGGTAAGGCAAATGTCTCATTGTGGTTTTAATTTGCATTTCCCTGATGATTAGTGATGGTGAGCATTTTTTCATGTGATTATTGGCCATCCTATTTCTTATCCCGTAGAGAAGATAAGCAACAAAACTTCCATGCCTTATAAAAAAAGAGCATGAGTCCAATGATATTCTTCCTCTTTCACTTCCTCCTCTTTCTCTTTCCTTCTCTCTTCCACTCCAGGTTAGAGTCCTTAGGACTTACATTTTTCCTAGGGCAATGGGAATAAATGTTTAATGCTTTGTTTTTTGAAGAAGTACCTGAAAACCTTCTCTTTCTACTCTTGCTAAGCCCCAGGCAACAATTCAATTAGAGTTAAAAAATAAATAAATAAAAATTATGTGAACCAATCCTTGAAGCACAGGATGTAGTAAAGTCACAAAAATGTTAAAAATTAGATTCCACTAATGTAGAAAATTACCTCTTTGATCTCTTGCTCACATACAGCTGTCTGTAATCAGGCTGATGTGATACAAACACACCTTTTAAAAAATTGCTGTAGCTATGATTCTTTGGTTAATTGTTTAGAGAATTAAAATTTCATTTCAAATTAAAAACACATACGATTACAATGTCTAACTTCTAGCTGGTTTCAACCCTCAGGTTATGTGCTTCAATATCAAGTTAAACAGGACGAGTCACAGGATGATTTAGACATGTCCATACATACAACTTAAGATAACCTTCCTCAACCCTAAAGGTAAAGTATCTAATAATTCACAAGAGAAGGTTTGTGAGTTAATATGAGTGTCAGTAATCTCATAGCCTCTGAATGTGTTTTATTCTTTCAACGTTTAACAAAAGACTTGCTATAGCCTGAAGGTGGAATATCCCTGAATGAAACCTAAATGCACTTAGGAAGGAGAGGGGAGAAGGAAGAACAAGTGAAAAACAGAGAAAGTCACTGAGACGAATACAGGAGGTCTTCATACTACAATGTAGAATGTGAACAAAACTATGTAGAACTACATGCATTCATTCATTTCAAATAGTTCCTCTTCATCTGGGATTAGTAGCTTCATTGTACATATTTTGCGTGTGAATGTAAATAAAACACTTTTTTTTCCCTTTCATTTTGGTATCTGGAAATGGGCCCACTTGGCACTATCTCCTGTAGAATACAGACAGGACTTAACAGGCTTTCTAGATGCTTTTGGCAAAGTACGGAGTATGCAACACCAGTTGCTTGCAAGTCTAAGAGTTTAATGATTAACATTCGGCTTCTTGTTTTCTCATTTACTACTGGGACTTTTTAGCCTTTGATCACCTTTCTGCTTTAACCATTGCTCTTTAGTTTCACAAATTATTCACACACACTACATTTGGTTTTCCCTTTCATCTTTCTCATTTATGTTTCTTCCTATCCACTAGCTAATGTTTATTGAATTATTGAATCATTTAGGAAGACTCCCTAAGGTGTAATGTTATCCCAATCCCATTTTTCTTCACTAAAAGCCATAAAGAAAACACTAAAATTTGCCACAAAATACCAATACCTGGTCCTAACTATTACTTTTAGATCTCTGGGGCTCCAGAGTTAGTATTTTAATATTAAAACTGTGAGAAACTCATTATTGTTACATGAAGTATTACCAGGTCAAGAGAAATGGATTTTTAAAAAAAATGTTAAGGACATTAAATATTGTGATCAATGTATATAAAGAATAACAGATGCAATATTTGGTTAAATAACTAGGAATACCAGTACTGTTTGCCTTAAAGGAGATAGTGTTATGTTTGTTTGAAAAATTATGCTTGAAAAATTAATTCCAGGGATTGACTCTAAAAACTTGCACCAGCCAGACTGTCAGGTTGTAGCTGTCTGTTCTTGGTTCTTGGTGTGCTCTTGGCCAAAGAATGACCAGACACACCAAAAACAAGGCAAACATGAAACGAAGTTTGCTGACGAAGGACAAGATAGGATTATAGGGCAAGAGCAAGATATAGTTTTACAAAGCAAGAACAAACAAGATACATTCGCCACAGAGGATGAACAGACCCCTTGTCATAACAAGAGGTCTCTGATTATGGTCTCGGATCCTGTTTTATAGTGTCTGGATTGGGCGCTCCTCATGTGATTCAGATGTCACCACTGAACCACTCTGATGGACAGTGAATGACATGATAATTAGCCTTAGGTTACTCTAGGTCACTTTCCAGATCCTACTGTGCCTGGGCTGCTGAATTTCCTGCATTCTTTTGCAGATTGGTAGGCGTTCCTCCTTCTCCCTAAAGAGGGCCTTGCCCTCCTCCTTCATCTCAGGCAGGACAATTGCTCCAGGCTGCACCAAGGCAAGGCACCCACCATTATCCCTCTGAGAGGCAAAATCCCTATCTACCTAATAAGACCTAATAAGACCTAATAATAAGACCATGAATTATTTTTAAAATATTTCATACATTTTAAGCCTCAAACAATATACCACATACTGTGCTAAATATTTTACTATGATGACAACTGTATGTGGTAGATTTTATCATTTTCTACTTTATACAACAAGAAATTGATAATCAAGGTAGTCAAATAAAAAACCCAATTGACACAACTTGGGAGAAGCACCCATTTTGGAATCTACGTACTATGGATTGCACAAGCCATATATGTGTCAGGTAACATCATGCTGCTTCCCTCAGCTAGATGTTACCTGACACAGATTTTTTTTAATTTCTCCCTTTTAAAATTATTTTTGTGTAAAATAGTACTGAGGCCAGGTGTGGTAATTCACACCTGTAATCCTAACACTTTGGGAAGCCAAGACAGGAGGATAACTTGAGCCTAGGAGTTTGAAGTTGTCGTGAGCTATGATGACACCACTGCACTCTAGCCTGGGTGACAGAGCAAGAGCCTATATCAAAAAAAAAAAAAAAAAAAAAAAAGGACACATTTCGTAGCCAATCCTTTTCCTTTTTCTCTCTCATAACCTGTCTTGCCATTAAAACCTTTTTTGCCACAATCCAAGCCCCCATTCTTTATAAACTTCTGTACCTCACTGGAGTGTTGAGTCTTCATTCTGAGGGCCCTTGTGTGTACATATTAAATAAATTTGTGCGTACTTTTCTCCTATGAGTCAATCTACATCATGGCAGTGACTTTTCAGGGAACCTTTAGGGGACCAAGGGCATTGGTCCTTACATTGGTTTCTCTTGAGATCATATAACTTTCATATTTCTCAGATCTAAATAATCAGCCATCATCTGAAAAGTCTGCTTCCCATTTTTACAGAATTGCTTCAGATCTGTGATTATAGGTCTCCATGGCTCCTTTGTTTTCTTTGCCCATATGGAGATATAGATATATATAATTCCTTTTAATTTTATTTTAGTGGAGTTTTAAAGAAAGTCAGGATAAAGGTGTTTTCAATCAGCTGTGTTTGATCACAAGTCTAATATACCCTTAATTGTCTTTAGCACATAATATAGCTCTCATCACAGCAGCATGTAATGTTGTTTTGCATAATAACATCATACCTTTTTTGGCATTTATAATATGGAGCAGGGAATTTATTTATTTTATATTATTTACTTGGAGTCTACATTTGTGCTGAGCACATCACATTTTGCAGAGCAGTCACTTTATAATTCTTATTGTTGGCAATCAATGCAGTACTCAACTGATTCTCTAGCCATTCATTAAAAATGAAATATGAGAAATAAGATGGTAGAGCCATTGTTAATAGAATAAGTGTAATCTAAATACAAAGCTTTTTATTTAAAAATTGTATTTGTTTCAAATACTTACATTTATATATTTTTAAGATAAATTTGGGAATTTTAAATGCTTCATGACAAATTGTATGGAAAAAGAAACTTTCTAATATTCTAACATAAAAGAAGTAGGCTAATTTGATATTTAGGCAATTTGCCATTGAACTGACTTTCAACAGAATAAATTATTCTGCTGTTCAGTAAAATCCCTGGCAATCATGTTAAAGGCAAAGAGAAATGATTAAATAAAAATTTCTTTACAACTTTTCTTTTGAAGAAGCAGAGTGCAGGAGTGAGAAATTAAGATATTTTTCTTACCCATAGCAAGGTTTATGTCTGAGACTCCTATAACAAAAGATAGATTAACAAGAGGAAGGAATACAAATTTCTTTAACACAAGTTTTGTTTGACAAGGGAGCCTTCAGAAGTGAAGAGCCAAAGAGACAAGGAAATCTGTGTATTTTTATGGACAGTAGTGCCTAAGTATGATGGGAGAACAACAGCTTATGATCAAATAGTAGTAAGCCAGGGGGAATTTACCAAGACTTGCTTGTTCAGATTCTTCTTGGCTTCTTTGTTTCATATTCCATCTCTGAGTATAGGGCAAGCACCTGTCTCATGAGGGTATTCAGGAGAGAAAGGAGGGAGAAGGTCAGAGAGTGACCTTCCTAGGTTTTATGGCCTGCTTTACAGAAGAAGGGTGAGGGGAAGGTGAAAGTGACCTTCTTGTTTCTTCTGTTTCCTCAAATACCAAGGTGCCATTTCTTGGACTGGTATATGCTGAACCCCATCAAGGATCAGTCTTTATTTAAAAAACAAAAAACAAAAAACGGAAGAATTTCTTTTCGTATCAATTCATGAAGCTAAAATTCTAACCTGTTTATAAAGCTTCATAGTCATGTTTGGAAGAAAATATTCTCTTTAAATACAAAAATAATTTAAGTTTAAAAAGAAAAGTATCAGGAGTGATTTACTTCATGAAGTTTCTATATTTATTTTTTGGTAGAAATACAGGCTCCCAATCACTTGCTTGTTTCATTTATTCTATGATATTCTGGCTCCAGTTAAAAGAATTTTAGAATATGAAGATGCAAGAAAATTAAAATGTCAATAAAATAGTGTTGTGTATTTTTCCACCTTTTAATCTCTCAAGATTATTTTATGATCTGATTTCATTTTCCATGGTTTTAGACTCATTACCCCAAAATGTAGAAAACCTAGTAGACTGTCTTCTTATAGTACTTCTTATAAGGAACTTGAGAAGGTTGGTATACCAAATAAAAGGTGAATCCTTCCCTTTGTATGGATTTTCTAACCTAAGAACCAATGCCCATAACAGGAAGATCCATTTTTAGAGAAAGAGACAGAGAGATAGAGTGTTGCTGATCACAGGTTCGGCTGCCCACCACCTGAGAGCCAGACAGGAGAGGCTAGTGTCGGTGAAAGAAAGGTGGTTTATTCAAATACCAGCAGCCTGAGGAGATGGCGGACTAATGTCTCAGAGTTCACCTCATCTCCTCTGCTTACTGAACTACTTATAAAGGGAAGGGGTAAAGGGGATTGGTGGCAGAAAGCAAGCTTTGTCATCATGATTTGCCTGATGGTTATCAGCAAACAATAGGTTGCCTGGTGGATCTTGTTATCAGCAGTCTTCAGTTGGCCTGTTTCAGATTCTTGATCTGCTTTTCCTAAAGGTCATTTTCTAACCTTGTTCCCAGCAGCTGTGTAAGCAAGTGGCAGGTTAATTCTAAACTTTTAAGACCAAATAAGCTGAAAACATACTGGAAGTAAAATGGCTTCCCTTTAGCTAGCCTAGCATTACAGTCCGAATGGCCCTTTGGGGTGCACTTACACGAGGAGGACACAGAGAGAAAGTGAGAGAGAGGAAATTGGATCCACCCATCATCTCCTTTGCCTACATTTAGATTAAAATTCAAAATTATTTACTTTTAAAAGTTCAAAAGAGAAAAAAAATCTTAACCACATTCAAGAAAAGTGCAATCCTGTTAAACAAATGAAATGAAATTATTATGCTTTTAAAAGGAAAGAAATATTTTAAGTGTAAAAGGCCACATAGAGCAATAGTTGAGACCATAAGCCAAGTAGACACACAGCCTTGCTTCAAATCCTTCTTCTGCTGCATCCTAGTCCCATTGTTAGGTAAATAGTGAGGGATTCTGAATCTCCTAGGGATGAAAGTGGGTGCTGTAACCCCCATCTTGGTCCTGCCCCACCCTTATCTGCCATACCAGGGGAGGAGGGAACACCCTACAAATCTACCAGTCATAACTTAGCACACCAGCTGCAAAAGAATGCAGAGGACTCTCTAGCCCATGGGCCAAGGCTCATAGGTACCATATAGTCTGGAAAATGACCTAGAACAACCCACATGTGTAGTAAGGCTCAGGTCATGTGACTCCCAACTGTCCAATCAAAGTGGTTCCATGGTGACCTCTGAACCACGAGGGAGGTCCCAATCCAGGCTCTTTGAAACAGGACACAGACCGTAACCAACCCTTTTTTTGCATCCTTCCTTTGGCTCTTTTCCTGCTGTGACAATGAGTTCAGTTCTGTGGCATATGTGTCATACTCTGTAAACCTATACCTTGCTTTTGCCCTATAATCCTATCTTTCTCTCCTCAATAAACCTCATTTTCATGATTGCCTTACTTTGGTGTGTCTGGTCATTTTTTGGCCATGAGTGTATCAAGAACCAACATTTTCACACTGAAACCTGACACTGTGACCTACTGTAATCCCCAACATCCTTAAATATCTTTCCTCATTTATAAAATATGGCAAAGTACTAGATTCATAGGACTACTCAGAGGAATCAATAAGAATACATATGAAACAGCATTCTATAGAGAACCTAGTAAACTAGGGAAGAAAAATTAACTACAACTCTTAATAATTTCACTTATTAATTTAACAAAACTTGTTGAACTCTTACTATATAACTATTCTGCATATTATGAATATAGTAGTAAATATATCAAATGTTTTACCCTCATAGAAGTTATATTTTAGTGAGAGAGGGTATATAACAGTAAGCCAGTAAATATAAAAAGTGTGAAAAGTGGTGTAGAGAAAAATAAAGCAGGATAATGATAAATATTTTTCTCATAGGTAACCACTCGAGATTACCTCTACTGAGCACAATTAGTTACTCAATTCATCCAAATGTATTTGCTGAGGGGATAAGATAGACCAGATATGTTCTAGGCACTGTGAACAAAACACAAAAATCTCTGTCCTTGACGAGCTTGCTCTAGTTGAGAAATAAGAACCAACCAATCTGTCGCCACCCACAGCTTGGAAAATATCTACTTTCCACACAGTTTATAGTCTACATTAGCATAACTGTATTATTCCATTCTGTTTATTAACCTAACATGACTATGAGAAAATATTATCACCTAGGCACATAACTTTACTGTTCATTATAGGAACTTTCTCAAAGACCCATCAGGTCGTCAATAGGAAAAATCAATAGACAGTTTACACTCTAAAACACTTTCATCTCTTTGCCACAAAAGCTGTACCTTGTTTTTGATCCTTATCCAATCCTTAGCAAGACTCTCCCTTTTGCCCTACATTGGAAGTTTGGCTTTAAACCAAACTTCAAAATCTCACTAGAAGCCAAGCTTGCTTTTCTTCTCCAAGATGCTCCAAACTTTTCTATGTGGCGTTCTTCCTATAATGGTAAGGAATTGATTCAATTCTGTTTCACCAACAGGTTTTATTGGTTTATTGGGGAGCCAGCATTCAAGGGGGTGTAAGTAGCAAGTATATATGAGTGCTGCTTTTTAATCTAGCATGGTCATTAGTAAGGAAAGACAACTAAAGGAAATGAGGCAGACGATTGTGAAGCAAAGGCTGAAGTGAGGCTGCAGAGTAGAGACCAAAGAGAGAGCAGCAGGGGGTCATACAGGAAACACATAGTGAAGAGTAGCACAAGATGCCACCCTGAAATGTGTCATTTTAGCATAAGGATTAATTTGAGCTAAAGGTAGTTGAGAAGAAGCAGATACAAGAAAATTTCTCTTCCCTCCCCTATTTGACTAAAAATATTAATAAATTTACAAAGGTGTCCGTGTCTCTCTGTCTATCAGAAAGGACAAGCGTTGATTGTTGGAGACAACTTTAGAGCCTTAGCAGCTTGGAGACAGCATCAGAGAAATCTACTAACCAACTTTACTAACAAGACTTCATCTACCATTAATTTCCTATAGGAGCAGAAAGGTTTGATACTTTTCTTCACCCATGATAAGGGTCACTGCAAACACTCCTATAACAAAAGATGGGTTAACAAGAGGAAAGAACAACATTTAATTAAAATTTGTAGGTTCACTGAAAATCACTGACATGAGGCAAGAGATTAATAGATTTACTTAACATATGTGTATGGGAGCCTTCAAAATGAAGACTCACCGCCCCCCCCTCAGTGGAGCACAAAAGCTTATACACTATCTTGAGGTTACAGAAAGAATGGGGGCTTGGATCCTGGCAAAACAGGTTATTGGAGTGGGGAGAAGAGGAATTCTGTCAAGGGATTACTGGGGAGAATTCAATAGGCTTGAAAATATATAATGGTCTGGGGCAAAGTCAGTTAGGCCTGCAGAGCAAACAATGGTGTGTGACAAATGTCTGTCCAGATTTGTTGACAGACTTTAGTCTTCCTTCACATAATAGTGGTTCAGTTAATAAAAGCTCAAGAAAGGGACTGGAGGTAATTGTTTTCTCCTTTTGTTGGTCTGGACTTTACGCAGATAAGGAACTCGACGGGACAACTTTATCCTGTGCTTTGGGAGAGCTGGTGATATAAGCGGAGAGGTCAGAGAGATCTTGAGGCTTCTCCAGTTCCAGATGTCAAAATGCCATATTTTGGAATATTGGTTTCTGAGCCCCAACACGTGACACAGGAGTCTTCAGAAATGAAGACCCAAAGACCCAAGGAAAATTGTTTATTTTTATGCTTAGCTTCAATGAAGAATGGACAGCTATGTAGAAATGTGATGGATTGGACAGAAGAGTACGCTCTAATGGTAACAGATTGAAGAGTGGAATACAGAAAGGCCTGTGTTTTCAGATTCTTCTTGTCCTCTCTGTGTAGTGTTCACAAATAGGCAGTGCCCCTCTGGAATGGGCGTCTTTATTCCAAAAGAATGAGGGAGGAGAGCGACCTTTCTAGGTTTTATGGTGTGCTTTGGGGAAGAAGAGCTCTAGTTCTTATGACTTTCCTTGGAGAAGAGGCATTTTGCTTTCTATGACTCACTTCAGGAGGGAAAGAGAGGTGGGAGATGGGAAAGCAGGAGGCAGAGAGAACTTACCTCTGAGGCCTTCTGATGTCAATCAGTTCAAAGTACTCAGCACACCAAGGTGCTACACTTGTTCTGAGCCCTGATGCTCCCATATATTTGCATTCCCACAATTTGCTGCCCTAGCAACTCAAGGTCCTTTCCCTTTGTCTTGTCACTTCTTTAAATTGAATTGTTCACTGTTAAAGATCCTATATAAGCTGGAGTTCTAAACTACATCTTTGTGAATTACCGTCTAATTTCCTGCCAATCTCCTATGTATATATGAAAAATGCATGTTGATAAATGTCTGTTTTTCTCTTATTAATCTGTCTAATCTGTTATAGGGGTCCCAGCTAAAAATTCAAAGGGGTAGAGGGAAAATTATTTTTCCCTCCCCTACAGTGGCCATAGAAGCAGGGTGGTAGATTTTTGTAATTCATTATAAGAACTTGATCTTTTACTCTGAGTGAGTTGGGAAGCCATTGTAGGTTTTTGAGTGGATATATAACAGATCTGACTTATGTATAAACATGATTACACTGGCTACTGGGGAAAGAATACATTAAGTGGAGAATAAAGGTCAAACTGGGGAGACCAATTAGGAGGCAATGGTGATAATCTAAGTGAAAGTCAAAAGTGATAGGATTTGAGGAGCATGGAGGCAAGTAGCAGTGGAAATTGAAAGAAAAGGCCAGGGTCTGGAAATATTTTAAAGATAGGACAGACAGAATTTTTCAAAAGATTGTAGGTATTTATATTTGAGAGAGAGGGGGGTTACAGATTTCCTGTGTCAATTCCTGCTTACAGGTCAAGTAAGATGAACTGAAAATTTACCATTAGATTTTGTGGCATGGAAATCTTGGTGACTATGGTAAAAACTGTTGTAGACAGTAGAAATAAAAGCCTTATGGAAGTGGATTCAAGAGATAACGGTTGGTGTTGAATTGGAGAAAGCAAGTACAGTCACGCATTGCACTAACAATGTTTTTGTTAACAGCGGATCAAGATGGTAGTCCCATTGTAACAGAGTTAAAAGGTCTGAGAAAGGCAATGAAATATTTTATGATTTGTCTCTTTAGCCCCCCCATCCTTTTATGCATTCCTTCCTGAGGGCACTAATCAAAGGGGCAGAAAAATGTTCTTTGCTCTTTGTTTTCTAGTACCTTAAACTGCAAGAGATGGCTGAATAAAATTGTCTGGATAAGGGTCATGAGATCTTCATCACCAGAAATTAGGTTGACCAAAACTACCAATTATAGTTAAACAACAACAGCCAGAAGCCATGATTTGTGACACTGGTCACGTAGACCTCAGCCCAACTGCTAAACCTGCCCCCCTTTTTAGAAGCCCTGTATTTCTTCTAAACGAAAGGATGGAGGTCTGTTGAGATGCTAGTCTACCACCCTCCTCATTTGCTGACAAATTAATAAACTTCTCTTTCCTTTTATTCCAACCACTTGTCCTCATTCTTTGTTCTCACTGATTCAGCCACAGGGACAAGTACCAAACTTTTGGTAACACCATAAGATTATAATGGAGCTGAAAAACTCCAATTGCCTAGTAACATCCTAGCCATCATACCTTTGTAGTCCAATGTTTGTGGTGAAGGTGGTATAAACAAACCTACTACACTGTCATTTGCATAAAAGTATAGCACATACACTCATGTGCAGTTCATAATACTTTATAATGATAATAAATGACTATATTACTGGTTTGTGTATTTACTACACTACAGTTTTTATTGTTCTTTTAGAGTGTACTCCTTTTACTTATAAAAAGAAAAGTTGACTGTAAAACAGCCTCAGGCAGATCTTTCAGGAGATACTCCAGAAGAGGGCACTGCTATCATGGTAGATGTCAGCTCCATGCCTGTTATTGTGTCTGAACACCTTCCAGTGGGACAAGATGTGGAGGTGAAAGACAGTGATATTGATCATCCTGACCCTACATAAGCTTAGGATAATGTGTACGTATGTATCTTAGTTTTAACAAAAAATTTAAAAAGTAAAAAATAAAGTAAAAAATAGAGAAAAGCATATTTAAGAAGAATATAAAGAAAGAAAATATTTGTACAGTTGTACAATGTTTTAAGCTATGTGTTATTACAAAAGAGTCAAAAGTTAAAAAATTAAAAAAATTATCAAGTACAAAAGTTACAGTAAGCTAAGGTTAATTTATTGCCAAAGAAAGAAACCTTTTTTAATAAATTTAGTATACAGTGTTTATAAAGTCTACTGTGGTGCACAGTGATGTCCTAGGCCCTCACAGTCACTCACCACTCACTGACTGATTCAGCTAGAACAACTTTCATTCGTGCAATCTCTATTCATGGTAAGTCCCCTGTACTGGCTTGCCATTTTTTATCTTTTATACCACATTATTTCTGTATCTTTCTATGTTTAGATATGTTTAGCTACACAAATGCTTATAATTGTATTTTAATTACCTACAGTACTCAGTACAATAGTAGGCTGTACAGGTTTGTAGCCTAGGAGCAAGAGGTACCATGAACTGTACCATCTACAATAGATTTGTGTGAGTGAACTCTATGATATCTACACAACATCAAATTTGCCTAAGGGCACACTTCTCAGAAGTATCCCTGTAGTTAAGTGACTGCATAAACAACTTATAAGGGAAGCAGAGAACTAAGGCAGTGGAGGGAGATGTGAGCCCTATAGAGAATTTTAAGAGTGAAGATATTCTAACATGTTTTTAAGCTTATATACATATGGAAAAAAATAATGAAGAGAAGAAGACAATTGCTGGATTGAAGACCTTGAGTATGTGAGAAGGGAGAGATTCTAGTGGACAAGTCAAGGGACTGGAGTAAAGTTGGAGCATGGAGAGTCCATCCATCTTTATAGGACTGAAAACAGAGTGAGTGGGGACTGATGTGGGTATCCTGGTAGTTGGCAGAAGATGTGCGAAAAATTCTCTTCTGTTGTTTTCCTTAATGAAATAAAAAGCAAGATCATTAGCTGAAGCATTGATCTCACCCTTGGGGAGGATCACTGGAAGGTTTGGGAAATAAGAAAAAGAAGAGTGAAAGGACAGTGGAAATACAGTGGGATATCCAAGAGTGATTAGAATGAATGAGAGCTCATGGAATCTAAGTGTGTAATGAAAGGGAAAAAAGATGTGAAAGGGTGAGGGTATTACTGACTTCTTATTTGAAGGAGCAGAGACTATCTCTGTTTTTTCCTTCCTACAGGGTGTTTGGGTTTTTTAAGTGTTGTCTCTTCTTTTCCCAAATCTCTTCAGAAGACTGATAACTTTTTGTATGCCCCACAGATACAGAAACTCCCTAAACCTTCACTTAAGACAATGGGTTTCTACTTACTCTGCACTGGCATAGTTAGGAGACCCACTCCAGGGATCAGTCCTAGGATAAAGATTTTTCTCCTAAATAATCTTTTGTTATTGCTTATATGAAATATAGCTGCCTTCTCCACTCAACTTATATAGTATACAGTTTATTTTTTTAAGTACTTATTTTATACTAGGCTTTGTTCTAGGCACTGTGAACAAAACAGAATAATTCTTACCCTTAAGGAGCTTTATTTTTGCTGGAGAGCAGATGATTAACAAGGAAAATGCCAAAGGGACTGCTACTATGGGAAAAATTTGGCATGGAAGGAAAAAAGGATTATGGTGGGTGAGGTACAATTTAAGATAGCGTGTTCATAGAAAATCTTATTTAGAAAGCAAAGATGACATAAGGGGCTGAGTCGGGGGCATAGCTAGAGGAAGATTGCATCAATCTCAGGGAATATCAAATGCAAATACCCAGAGGCTGGAGCTAACCAGATTTATTCTTGGAGCAGCAAAGAGGCCATGGGACTGGAGACCAATTATGAGGGGATGGAGGGCTCATGTTGCATTGCCTTTTTACCACGAGTAAGACAAGAAGCCAAGGGAACTTTGAAAGAGAGAAATGATGACCAAAAATATATTTTAAAAGAATATCTCTGGTTGCTGTGCTGAAAATGCATTTGCCTTGCATCAGAAGGTTGTGAGATATTTTTGTGAATCAGAGTAGCTCCAGACAAAAGTCAAACAACACAGGAAAATAAGACCTTGAGATTATGGGAAATTTTGGCTGGAGATGCTGGTTCAACCACTAAAGGTTCTTGGGAGTGAGCTATTCATGGCTCACTCCCAAGATGTTACTCATTCTGAAAGCTCTGGGGAATCCAGTCAAAAATATTTTCTATTTCCTTGACAATGAACATGAAAATGTACTTATATTTTGGGTAGACTCCTAGAAGGTAGTAACACCTGGTAGTTTATAAACAACTGTGCAGGACTAGTTAGAGTGCTGATACCATATGACAAGAGTGAATGTTGATGTTAAACTCTTCAGTCCCCTATTCTTTCTTTTAGAATTTCATGCTTTGGTAAATCCCCTTTGGATTTAGTGATCTCCAGTAACTTCTGGAAAATTTCAAGTGAGGAAAGACTAGCAATTCAGCATGTACAAGAGGATGGGGTTCTTGAGAAATTAATCGGGAAATATATTAAAATATATATGTTCTTTTGTTATGCGGCAAATTCAGGTGATACACTATGATGCATTTCATCACTCCATCAAAATTCTATTTTTATATGTACTAAGCATTAATAAAAGAATATCAAAATGTAAATTATAAATAGACAAATGCAGAGGTTTGATATAAAACTTATTGTAGTCAAGTCTAGAACAATGGAATTTTTGCTTGTGTTTGAGTCGTAGCCTAGTTGTATGACCTGGGCAAGACATACAGCCTCCGGCCTCCATTATCTCATATGCAAACTAATATATTTAAGGTTATGGTGAAGATGACATTTTAAAACATGCTTGAAAATATTTTTTAAACTGCAAAATTCCAGAAATATTATAAAGAAGCAAGAGTATGCTCTACAAGTTTTTAGTTTTATATTTTCCCTATTAAGCCTTTATCCCTACTATGGGGAATTAAAAATTACAATATTTTCTGTTCCTATTTTTATTCATCTTCTTTGCCTTGATGAATTTACCAATAAGGAATAAACAAAAAGATCAGAGGTAGGAAGAGAAAGTGAGAACAATTATTTCATTATTATAATCTAAGTGAATTATTTAGGTCCTGGTTATTAGCAGAAGAATTTTGCCTGAACTTCAGATTTCTCTCAAAACCCTCTTTAGCTTCTGTGACACAAACACCAGGGGAAGGAACATCACATTTCTGGTTTATAAAGTAAACCTTGAGAACCAGTGACTTGAGACACATATTAGGGGCAGCAGATTCTTTACAGCTGGACAAAGTAACACTTGGATCATTAAGGGTGATACCAGATACTTAGTACAGGATTTCGTTTATTATCATCCTGTTTCAAAAACATCATCCTCCCCTCTCAAAACATATGCTGTTGCTTAAATGCCTGGCAACTCCCTTTATTTTCAGATCTTTTCTCTTCCTGTTTTCAAGTTGATGGACTTTCTATTTACTAGAGACATTTAAGCAATTCTGGTTTTTGCTGTGTAACAAACCACCCCAAACATAGTGTTGTAAAGTATCATTAATTTTATGCTCATGGATTCTGAGGGTCAGGAATTCAAAGCACAGCTGGAATAGCTTATCTTGGGATGTCTTTACGGCTGCCCCAGGAAGTCTGGGCCCCAGCTGGGAAATTGTGAATGACTGGGGTGACTCAAATGGCTGAGGTTTGGAATCATCAAACTCCCATGACAGGCACTAAAGCTGGACTGGGTTGAGACTGTTGACCTACACGAGATCTTTCTAGGATAGGCTTTTTACAGCATAGCAACTGGATCCAAGAGCAAGCTTCTGGAGAGCAAATGGGGAATGAACCAGGTGGAAGTTCCATGGACTTTAATGACCTAAACTTAGAAGTCAATAACTTTTGTTTATTGGCTGAAGCAGTCACAATCTTACCATTATTCAAGGGAATGGGTTGTAGACCTTGCCTCCGGGTAAGAAAAATGTCAAAAACATTTATAACCATTTAAAAAAAATTACTACATAAACTATGTATAAGGGCTGAACATAGAGCACAGACTAATTGCTAAATGTATAAGTGAGTATGTGTTTTTTATTCACTGTTGGGTGCTTACCCATCATCCATTTTCCTCAACAAACAGTTCATACACTACAAGGATAAAAATCTATACATTCCAGTAGAGGACCTAATAGGTCTAAAAGAACCCAAACTTAGCCAAATAGCACACAGTATTCCTCTGGACACAGAGTTAGTCCTGGGCAAAGCATGTGTAATAATTTAGATCACTTTGAGAAGTTATCTTGCTTTTATCTCTTGTCTTCTGCATATTATCACGTGTGGTTTGAGATTTGGTCTGTTGCAAGCATCTTGATAGCAGCTTGAGAAAGAAAGCAGCATATGGAGCCAAGTGGCGCAAAGAGATTCACGGACAAATGGAGTCAGACCATTGATTGAACTATGTCTGCTCAGAGCCCCTTTGTTGTACTTTTTAGTTCCATTACATCGTTAAGTTTCTTTCATGCTTAGCTACATTGAGTTGGATTTTATGTGTTTTCTGTCTGTAAAATGTGTTCAAAAGCATCATTATTGACATAGTCTATATAAAGAGAGAAATTAAATATAAAAGAAAAAAATTTAAACCCAAATCCTCTTAATATGTTTTATCATTTAATCCTTTTATGCTTTTGTTGGTGAATTCTTTAAATTTATGTGATTCTAAAATTGTTAGTTGAAGAATGATGGAAACTGACCAGTAAAAACAAACAAATAACCCAAATCACATTTCTCAAGCAATTTATAATTGATCTTTTTGGTTCATCTAAATCTACTTTAATTCTAAAATGTATTGTACATTTTTGTTTTTTTGAGACAGAGTTTCACTCTGTCACCCAGGCTAGGATACAGTGGCGTCATCATAGCTCACTGCAACCTCAAATTCTTGGGCTCAAGTGTTCCTCCTGCCTCAGCCTCCCCAGCAGCTGGGACTACAGGTGTCCACCACCACATCTGGAAAATTTTTCTATTTTTTGTAGAAACAGGGTCTCATTCTTGCTCAGGCTGGTCTTGAACTGCTGGCCTCCTCCCACCTCGGCCTTCCAAAGTGCTAGGATTACAAGCATGAGCCATTGTGCCTGGCCAGAATATGTCTTTAATTCCTGTTTAGAGTTTCCACAAGCTCCTTTATTTCTGTGGAAATACTTCTGTTACATGGTTCATACTGTTGTGTGTTTCTGCCTCCCACTACATTGTGAGTACTTCAGAGTTTACCTTTGTTCCTAGCATATAGCAGTAGACTGCTGAATCAACGAATGATCTATATTGAAATCAGAGTAAGGGGTATGAGTAAAAGTTGATGAGTAATTTAATCAAACTGTTTGATTATCTTGCAGAGAGTGACTAATTATTTAGGATAGTTCAGTAGTCATTTTTGGCACCATACTATAGGGCAGGAAAAGAAACAGTGTTTATTCAAAATGATTGTTTAATTATGCACATTTGAAACATGTGAGGCGTAATTAAAAATTGTTGATATTAAATAATCCAGAGAAAATATATTAGTTTCCTAGTATATGCTAATCCTATGCATAGGTACGTTATTATTCTAAGCAATTTTTTTTTCCTGACTTATTTTTCTCCAAAGTATCGCAAGCATTCAAATGGTAAAGTATTATTATAAATGTCTTAGCTAATTTTAAAAAGATAGATTTTTAAAAATGCTAAAACCTCTCCAAAATATTTTACTTTCCCATAGAGAGAGGCATGGGTGGGAGCAATGGGATTGCTGGGTCAGGAAAAGCAATGAAAAATTCTGACTTAAGAAAAAATGTTCTATGACCTTGAACGACTTCTCAAGTCCTGTTCTGATAAAATGAAGGTAAGTATACTTGAAAAGTTTCATTGCTTTTAAGTCAAATTGCTAAAATCATTTAATATTGGGAATGTTAATAAGGGATTCTGTATCTTTTATGTATATAAATGCACAGTTGCAATGCTTAGAGAATATTATTTATAACTTTTTATTTTTAAAAGTGGCTTTTGGAAGTATAAGAAATATTTTAAGATTTACATGTTAATTAAAGATAAGGACACTTTTATGAAAATAGAACTACCATATGAGCCATCAGTTCCACTGCTGGGTCTATATACAAAGGATGGGAATTTAGTATATTGAAAAGATATCTGTACTTCCATGTTTATTGCAGCACTATTCATAATAGCCAGGATATGGAATCAACCTAAATGTTTATCAACAGATGAATGGATAAAGAAACTGTGGTATGTTTACACAATGGAATATTACAGAGCCACAAAAAAGAATGAAATCCTGCCATTTGCAACAAGGTAGAATCGGAGAACATTATGTTAAGTAAAATAAGCCAAGCACAGAAAGACAAATCTTGAATGTTCTCACTCATATGTGGGAGCTAAATATTAAAAACAGTTGATCTCCTGGAGACAGAGAGTAGAATGATGGTTACCAGAGCCTGGGAAGGGTAGCAGGGAGCAGCAGATAAAGTGGGGATGGTTAATGGATACAGAAGTAGAATTAGAGAATTAGATAGAAGGAACAATATTTGATAGCACAACAAAGTGACTATAAGCAACAATAAGTTTGACTTTGAAATAACTAAAACAGTAGAATTGGAATGTGCCTAACACAAAGAAATGTTAAATACCTGAGGTGATGGATACTCCAATAACCCTGATTTGATTAATTCACATTGATGCCTATATCAAAACATCACATGTATTCTATAAAGATATATAACTATTATGTACCCATAATAATTTAAAATGTAAAGCAAAAAACAATAAAAAGATAATAGCACTTTTAAATATTTGGCAAGAGCACCTTTAGTGCTCCATACATAGGCACCATTTTTTTTCACATTTCAGTTATAGTTAATTTAAGAATGAAAATTGGTTGTTGTTTTAATGTTTATTAACTTGGTTCTCACTCCTGAGAGACAGTTTTAATTTCTGCAAAAAGCACTAGACTTGAAGCTGGATTCATATCCATATTCTATTTATATCTCCCTATTGTGAATTTCAGCAAATTTCCTGGTCTTTCGAAATCTTGGTTTCCTCATCTGTCAAAAGAGATTAAGACTAGACATTCCATACCAATTTTGACTAAAATTCAATTTGATTATATGTTGAAATTATAGCAGGTACACAATAAATGACTCATTTTTTCCAGTAATCTATTTATTCATAATTTATTTCTTGTGGCATTCCTCACAGTAGCTATTCCAAATGCCTTCACTTTCCAAGCCCTTACTGACGTGTAATTTTGTCTTGTACATTTGAAAACAAAAGTTATTTAAAAAATCATTAACTTCATTTAGTCTATTATTGCCTCCCCTCTAAAATCACAGACACACACGTAAACACTGTTACACACAAAAGGAAGAGACATTTTTAGAGATGATTTGTGCATGGCCTTTATAGAGAACAGATAGATAAGGCATTGAATATATAATCAATCCCTTATTATGGAAAACATAAGGTAGACTATAAAATAGTTTATATTCCATATAAAAACTCAGGTTTTTATTAAGCTGGTTTAAAAATCTTCCACTTCCCTATGTTCAGAGCTACCGTAGCCTCGTGTCTAGGGCAAATATTTCTTCAGGGCTGCTATTTATATTACCAATTAAGTCATCCCAAATCAGGCGTATCAGCACCGTTCTGGCAGCATAAACTCACTTGATCTTATGAAAGAAATGTCAGCCAGTGTGAACAATCCACTAACAAGACCACACTTCTGCACCAGCAAGCCAGCTACAGGGCCCCAGGAGGATCCCATAGCCACTAATTCTGAATTCTGAAGCTCTTCAGTTATCATCACCCCCACAGGCATGGGGCTTGAGTCCAAAATGATCACTGTCCGGGATCCTGCACCTGGTCCTGTTGGCACTACCTGCCCAGGCCAGTCTCAGGCATCAGAAGAGGATTTGAAAGTTTAAAGGAAAGCACTGTAAAGCGCAGGAGGCCCCTGAGGTATAGGGGAGGGAAAGAAGCCCTGCTTGCCCAGGTGAATATTGTTGATCCCAGAAACTGAGCATGCTATAGAAATCACTTGAGCCAGAGCTATTAAAAGCTCTGTTTTACTCAAAGATGAAGAGCTTAGAGCTTTTCCCAAATGGAGGGAGAATTTCTAAAAGCTCAAAGATTACTTGATATGGGAGTTAGTGATTATGCCAAAGATCTGAACTTTAAAAAGTTACTTTAGCCAGTTCAAGCTGCTGTAACAAACTATCATAGACCAGGTGGCTTATGAACAACAGAAATTTGATTCTTACAGTTCTGGAGGCTGGAAGTTGGAGATCAAGGTGTCAGTGTGGTTGGGTTCTGACGAGGGCCCTCTTCCATATTGCAGACATTTTGTTTTATCATGGCAAAAAGAGCAAAGAACTCTCTGGGGTTCCTTTTATAAGGGCGCTAATCCCATTCATGGGGGCTCCACCACCACGACCTAATTACTTTCCAAAGGCCCCACCTCCTAATACCATCTCATTGGGAGTTAGGATTTCAACATACAAACTGGGATAGGATATAAACATTTGGTCTATAACAGTATTCAATTCATGTAACTATTATAAGCCCAGCTTAAGGCAATGGGCTTGTGTAAATGTTACAATATTTCATCAAATGCATGGCTCCACTGAATTTAAGAGCATTATTTTATACCACTGTGAAAATGCTACCAATTTTTATTATGAAGTAATGCCACAGTGATGGTCTTGTACAACACATAAATTGGTTACATTATCCTCAACTTTGCTTGCAATTTCTTTTATGTAATTCTGAAGTATTTGGTAATTTTGCCTGTCTTCATTTGGATTTTGTATAGTGAATGGGTGTGCAAGAAGGCACATCTTTAATTATTGTGGATATTTTTATTTCTTAGGTACTGTAAATCTTATTTTGCCAGAAAATGCACAATTGTGGTTATTTCTTCTAAGCATCATTCCCTAACCTTTTTGGCACCAGGGACTGATTTTGTGGAAGACAATTTTTCCACAGATGGCAGGGGCAGGGACGCAGAGCTCAGATGGTGATGCAAGCCATGGGAGCAGCTAGAGATACACAATGAAGCTTCGCTCACGTGCCTGCTGCTCACCTTCTTCTGTGAGGCCCAGTTCACAATAGGCCACAGACCAGTACTGGTCTGCAACCCAGGGGTGGGGTCCACAGCGTCTAAGGATCCAATTCATATCCCACTGCTTGTTTCCATACTTGTTGCTTTTGCTGTTTCAATGCTGATACTGTAAACATTTCAGAATGTCTTAAATAGCTATTAAATTCAATACTTATAGTACCAGCAACTGATAATCGATGAGAACTCTTCCAATGTGAAAATAATTTCAATACATATGACGAATTTCATATGTGCACATTATGAAGGAAAATTTATCTTAAATTTGAAAAAAGGTAAATTGACGATTTCTTAATTTTTTTATAAGATTCTAAAATATTTTCCCATAATCCTGCTAGTAGTAGATGCCTTTGATGGGCTCCCTCTGGCCAACAGTTTGCTTTGAGCCCAGACTCACCTCATCTTGGCACCTTCCCACCTCAAATATCTGCCATATGCATCCCTTCTTTCTGCCTCAGTCTTCCATTCCCACTTGGTCCTCTCACTAGTGCTCGGGAGTTAAATCCCCATCCCCACCATCAATGTGCTGTCAGTGGAGAACTGATAATGTTCTGCGCTCCTTTACTTCAGTGAAAGGCTCTGGTAGGCATTCTGTGCACTTCTCAGAAGAGCCAGGGGAGTCCCTGGCATGGCACCTTCAGCTACTTTGAAGGATCTATATTGGCTTTTTCTCTTTAATTCCCCTCCCACTCTCACTTCCTGGGATTATATCCCCAATAAACTTGCATCCAAATCTTTGTTTCAGACTCTGCTTCTGGGGAAACACAGCCAAGAATATGTCACTGTTTGACCCTTATCTGATTATCCTGGGTGAATGCAAATTATCAAAGTATATTTTTGACTAATAATTTGAACATGATAAAGGTGCAGACTTCATGCAGTCCTACAGGTGGGTGGTTAGTTAACCTAAAGGAAAAAATAGATGTTCTCTAGCCAGTAGAGATATTAATATCATGTTTATATTGCCCTAAAGAAAGTTTACTTACTCAGCAATCATATTTAAGTTCCTTCCACAGCTGTTCTTTGTCTTCCTGCTGTTTCCCTTATTAATGAGGTAAATAAAAGTTTGACACATACTACTGTTTGTATGAAACTTTTTTGTTAGCAGTAAGCAATGAAAACTACGTTAGGATTGTTGCCTGGCTGAAAGTAATTGTGAGACACTGCTGACTGTAAGATTCATTCCAGTTTCAGATATATTACAATAAAATTTATACTTAAGTTGTTGGGGTAATGGTTTCCAAACTATTTTTAATAGAAATGGGATTGTCTCCAAAATGCAATTTTTTAGGCTCCTTTCTTCAAAACTGCAGAAGTAGCTCTCACCTCCTGCCCCAACCAATACACAGTCCAAATGTGGTGAGCAGTTCAACAGAAACAGTGGTATCTTGTGAGGCACTGAGAAAGTCCCAAGTCTCTAGAGCCCCAGCACAGCACAGAAGAGCACATGAAACTCCCATTTCCTATACCTGCCCTACATCAAAGGACTTAGAAGTATCAGGAGAGGGTCAATGGATAATAAACAGCATCAAGGTTGGGAAGACGTGAGTACAGAGGATGGGTCTGACACACGGAGACCATTGGAAACCTGGACAACAGCAATGCCAGAAATCAACTCCTCCAAGTTTTTATACATGGAAACAGACTGGAATTTAGATGGTACCCTCTGGAGAGAGAAAGAAGGAGAAAATCCATATGATGTCTAAAATGATTAAGAAAGCCAGATGACCAAGTTCACTTGGAACTAAGATTATACTTTCTGTCACTAGACAGAGAACTCAAGTGACATGTTTGCACCCCTGAATTGTGAGATATGTGCTGAAAACACCATACCACCACCCATCGTGTGACCCCTGAATTCAAAAGCAACGAAGCAAACTAAAACACCAAGAATTTATTCCATGATTAGGTATTTCACAGTGAATTTTACTCACTGGAAATAAAAACACCCTCATCCTTGTATCACACTTATTCTTTGACTTTCATGCAAGTATTAGGAACAAACTATGTATGAAAAGTGGGGATTGCATGTGTAATGAATTTCAGTCCATAAATATAACAATATCTTGTATTGTTTTTGGAGTTTACAAAGTCCATATCATATACATTAACTCACTAAATCATGACAATAGCTCCATGAGGTAGGTATTATTGAAATTACAGGTGAAGTACCTGAGACTTAGAGGTTAAGTAACATGTCCAAGGAAACACAGCCATGACAAAACTAGGACTCAAACCCAGGACCTCTGATACAAATAATTTGCATGTATATCACATACTATAAATAGTGAGAGCAACTTATTTATAATCAACTCACCAAGGGAAAGAGAAAAATTAGGTCACTAAACATGTCCCTTCAGTTTTTTCTTAAAATAGCCTCTGGAAACTCACTTCTTGACCTGTGGACTTGTTCATCTCTAAGTAGATGCCGGTGATTATTTTCTTTTTATAAAATTGAATTTCAAATTACACCCCCTTTTTCAATTTTTTTCTCAGATTTTCAAAATTCTGATAAACACAAAACTTAGGTAGAAGAACAATACATACATCATAGGAAAAAACCTTCCTTAGATCCTATTGCTCTTGGTACTTCTACGACATGATGTCCACTTGTCCATCCAAAGTTGAATCTTTGAATATGCTGAATTTAATCAATAATAATGTGCAACCTGGTATATGATAGGTATTGTTAAAATTTCATGGGAATTTATAACAAGAAAGTAGATTTTTACTGATAAGCATTTTGGATTTACATAATTTTCTTGTTGACAGAATATAGGTGGCTCAAACTGCAAATCAGATTTATCATAGTTGAATGCTGATTATTTTAGAAATAGATTAACTGAAATTCAGATATACACACATAAACAAAAATAGCATACTTTTAATATTAAAGAGTTACTCTCTGATCAAATGACTTCTAGATTTTAATTCATCTTACATCTTTAAAATTTCAGAGGAGTTAAATGAGAATTTTTCCTTACAAGTTTTACTTGTAAAACTGAGAATTTTTGCTCATCTGATAATTTAGTGGTGAAATGTTAAGACAGAACAACTTTGTGATTAAATGGAATAAATTTGATCAGCACACATGGAAAAAGAAATCAACACAAGAAAGAATGATGTATTTGAGAACATTTTTAATAAATAATGTGACAAAATTACTTTTCTGATTATTGGATTTTCAGTATGCAAAATTATGGCTAAAAATAAGAGGCTTCTTACATGAACATAATGAAAACATTAATCACATGGATTATTCCCTTAGTACTGCATACCCTTTCTATGGAACTTTTCTGAATTATCTAAATGAACACATTTAGTTTTTGGTGAACACCAGCATTTTTTGTGGTTCAGTTTTGTTTGGCTTTGCTTTCCAGTGGGGCCAGGCCTGATACCTGTATATGAATAAATGTACATTTTTTTAAATAGCACCAATTATTAAGTCAAAGAAATTTCTATGATGACAAAAAAGGATCATAAAAATCTAGTCAGAGGGCATCATTTGGCAATTCAAAGCAAGTAATGCCTCCATTTGAGCTTATAAGGAAATTTTGTAAGTTTCAACATTGGCCACAACAAACTTAAACCTTTTTTTCTTTAAGTCCAGGAAAAGCAAGAACCATCTGGTTCATGGCCCACAATAAAGTATGCACATTACTTCACCATCTGTCATCGTTCAAATATTCCAAATACAAACATAGAGCATTAACAAAACAGGTTAAAAACGATTCTCAACATTTTTTTTCAATAAGACAAAAAAGGTTAATAGTTACAATGGTTTACAAATAAAGTTTAGTGATTGTGCTTTTAAAACCAAAAAAAAAAAAAAAAGTTAAAAACAGTGCATTACAAAAACAAAAATCAAATTTCCTTAAGTGGCACTTCCGAAAGTTGAACTGACACTACCAGAAGAAATTTAGGCCAGTTAAGATAGGGATGTCTTTACTCAATTGGTCATTAAAAACATCCATTTGTTTGTAATATGTATTTATAATTGTTTTTTGATTGAAAAATAGAACAAGGTTTTGCTAGGCTTACTTATGACAATGACTAGACAACCAGAGATCCAACTGGCTTAGCCCTACTTATCCAAAAGTATATTTCCAATAACAAATGATGGAAATGATTGAAATGAAGACAAAATATAGTACCACCAGGGATTGCAAAGAGTATATATTTACAATGTTTCTACCCCATTCGAATTGTTTGTAGTTCTGCATTTGCTATATTTTTAGTTTCTCCCAGCAACGGGTAGTATAAAACACTGATTTTAAAATCATGTTAAAATGAAGTATGTTTTAATTTGCATTAGCAGTTTGTTATAGAAAGATTATACTTTCAGAGCCCTTGGCGTGAGGTTGAATAATCAACTTTGCATCTCTGATCAATATTTTGCTATAAATTAGCTTGGCATATAAGCAGTGCAATGCCATATCTCAGGGTCAAAATGCAAAAGAACTGTTTTGTTCTCTCCTGCTGGCTGATGACTGAAGCAAGAAGTCAATACACTTTTTTTTTGCTGGAAGTAAGGTGTAATGGTTTGTTCCCACAGCGAGGGGAATAAGGAGGTTCTTCGTAGGGTTAGAAATCAAACAACAACAATAAAAACCCAATAAAATTTTAAAAATGATATCCCAATAAGAGGAATAAAAACGACAATTTGTACAGTCTGATTGCACTGAACATTTTATCTGGCGTCATGTGTCATCAGACATGAGGCATCTTGAGTGATGATTTTCACATTAGATCTCACAAGCCTCTCTGGTTGTCTTCAGCTTTCAGTTTCCTGTAAAAGATGTATTATTTATTGTCAAATTTGAAAATAAATCTTAAAAGTATTGTCTTTAAATGCATTTATTATTACAATGTAATGTATTTTTCCCTTATTCACTGGCATGCTTTGGAAAGTTGGTATACATTGGAAAATGCTTGTGGCAACTAATTAATTTGTCAACTTTAGTCAGTCTTGTTAGCAAATTCATCAGTTCTCCAACAAGTCCAAATTCTGTTCTGCACTTAGCCTCAGTGTCATGGGGTGGGACACGAGGCTCTGAGAGAGGAGGAGTGCTGATTCTGTACCTCCCTCAGTCTCAACTCAACCTTATAGCTCTGCTCTTATTGAATTTAAATACTGGAGTTAACAGTAATGACTGTTCCCCATAAATATTCTTCTACTTTAAAAACTAAAAACACTTGAAAGATAACTGCTGTAACGTTTGCAGGAGGAAAGTGTTTCTTATTTCAAACCTCAAAATCAAAATAGTTTATAGAACATTAATTTAGATATAATTTTTTATCTTCTATTATAAGAAGTTCTAATTTAATACTCATTTATCATCTCCATAAGGTTAAATATATTTATAAAAAATTATCCTCAACTTATTTTTTATTAAATGGAGACAACACAATCTTTTAATAAAGGGGGGGCAGATTTTATAATATGATATGACTTAACTGCCAGCTACATCTTTTCCTGTTATCTATAGATTCTAACAAGGGAGCATATCTTTGACTCAGGAAGTGGTCTCCATCTGGAAAGGTCAATGTCATACACCAAGTTCACATTTTCAGACTAGGTTCACATTTTCCGAAGAGTGAAGGTGAAAGATAATCAAATCAAATTGTCCTGGTGATCACTAGGGTGACAGACAACATAGGCTGAACATCCTCATTTATGTCATTTCACTCTGTCACCTTACTGGGTTTTTATAGCCTACGACAACACTATGACTTATAATTTAGATCAACCGTTCTTATTTCCCAACAATGTGTTTTCCATATATATTTCTTATCCGAAAATCGGCAAATGCATGTGAGCCCTAGATCTACAAAGAAACTCCAATTAAAATTTAAAACGTTGGAACACATTCCAAGAAAATTCTTAAATTCTCAAAACTTCAGTTTCTGGCATCTAGACATCAGGGTAGTGAAAAGTTTGTGATAAAATAGTAACATTTCCATGTACTTTTATGGATGTTCCTAACTTTGAGGCTGATTTAGCAACCAGAGTCTAATGCTGGTTACCTTGGGGAAAAATTATAAATACCTCTAATTCTTCATTATTATCTTCTCCTCTTTCATATCCTCCAAGTACTTGCATTTCTGCAATATTTCTTTGACCTACATTTGCTTGTTCTCTTTGTCTGCTTCCTGATCCTCTTGATGACATTGAGCTTGAGGAACTGGGATCTCTGGGATTATTTGATGTTGGAAAAGTAGGTCTACAGTAAGGTAGAATATCCTCTGTGTAATGAGATATAATGAAAACGTGAACACCAGCATACACTCACTGTAGAAAAGCATCACTTGGGTCTAACTGTAATTCTGAATAAGGAAGCATCAGTGATTCTGAGGTATAAATAAAGATACTTTATGAGCATAATGAACAATGCAGCACTGGCTTTTGAAAATGAAAATTACAAGCCTTGTTGTTTTCCTAGGAGCAGTCAGGGATTTGGATTGATTCCACTCAGATGCTTTTGTCCATCTCAAACCCACTTGAGACCAATATCACTTAAGGAGGTAAACCAAACCTGGTGTCAGACTTGGCTTCCGATTCTGTCATTCACAATAGAATCTCAGATTATTTTAGACTTTAGTTTCCACTTTTCCAAAAAAGTGATAATAGTATCTATACCTAGAGGAGCTCCTAGTTGTGATATGAAAACAGATGAGATAGCAAAATCACTATGTAACCTATACAGCACTATCGTAAGGAATTAGCAGAAACCAAGCCCAGATTCCTAGAACTACCAAAACAGAGCCAACTCTGGATTTATTCCACAGACATAAAAAAAAGAAAAAAATCAACCTCCATTTCTACATCTTATTTATATTGTGGAACTTTGAATCTCACAAGCCTACCATTATTGCTAATTTCAAAAAACAAGCCATTCCAGTCAATTGGTGTCTCCTGAATTTCTACTTCTATATTGCTTTAAATTTGGTGCTCCTGATGAATCATCAAACAGCTCACTTCTTTCCAAAGTCTGTCCATTCTGCTCTTTGGATACCAAACACATGAAAAACTAACTCTTTGACATCCTTTTTTCCACCTCCCCCAAATGCTTCCTCCACTATCCACACTGCCTGAATGAAACCTGATTTCCCCTGAAATTTCCACTGATGTTCTCTCCAGTGGAAGGGTGAGGAGGAAGGCTTGGCTCTAGCCCACCATCACGGTTCTTCTAAATCATTGCTCCTCCATCCTTGCACCAACATTCTCCTCCATGAGGCCCAGGTCATCTTTATGAAGCCAGTAGAGTCCTCCTTGATGGCACCTTGTATTATTCATCACACTCATCTCAACTTTCATCCCCAGCCCAGAGGAGCTTCACAGTCCAGGAGCATAACTGCTCTCTTCACAGCACTAGATCTCCTGTGACTATCACCTTCTGCCCCTGTTTCATCAACTTTTTTCTCTCTACTGACTTTTGTTTTGTCAAACGACAATAGGATAAAATCTTTCTCTTGCTAAAAACTCTCTCCTTAAGCCTGTGCTCTAACCAATCAATACCTTCGCTGTCTCCTCAGTACTCAGCAATGCCTCTTGAAAAGCAATTTGGATTCAATATTGGTAGTCACAACTCCCATTTACTCCGTATCCCACTGAAATCTATTTATGCTCACATTACTACTATGAAACTAAGAAAATTGGTAATGCTAACTATGTTTCCATCCTTATGCCTCTGGACTGCTCACTGCCTTTAATCAATTTAAACATTTTTATTTTCTTAGCTTCCAGTTCTCCTTCCTACCTGGCAATTTCTGTGAACTCTTTTTTATGATGCAAGTGCCTTTTGCATGTTGATGATCTACAGGTTTCTATTTTCAGCCCAATATTTATATATATATATACATACATACATATTTTCTACTCACTGTATGTGATTTCATCCACTCTCGCAGACTATAATGTTTTCTAGAAAATAACTGTCATAAGGGCAGGTATTTTTGTCTGCTTTGTGTGCTGATATACTCCTATCTTAATATATAATAGGTCATTAATAAATAGTTTTGAGGGAATGGATGAGTGGCTTTAACTACTATTTGCATCATACTGAATCATTAGTTTATATTTTCCACTCCTGCATTATACCCTGAGTCTTAGGCTGCGATAGACAGCACAACTGGACAACTCTTGGAGCATTTCCTGAAACCCAACATGTCAAACACTGACCTCATCGACTCACTTCCCTGAGATTTCTTCCCTCTCTGTTTTCCGTAATACAGCTAATGATATCACTGTTCATTAAGACACGCAAGATAGGAGAACTGAAATTATTTCACATTCTTCCTTTCCTTTCAAAAACATGCACATACACCGTTTAAGTGTACCCTTCCACATATTCAAACATATAACAAGTAAGACTGATTTTGACTTTAAAAACTTTCTTGAATTTTCCCAGTCACCCATCCCTGCTCCCATAGCCTGGTTTATATTCTCTTTCTCTCTTGTCTGGGGGTTGCACACATCTTTGAACAAGTCTCTGCCTCTTGAGCTATTCCCTTCACTCAGCCAACTTCCTTTTACATAATTTACATGTTCTTTAAGCATCACCATTGGCTACCTTTATTAATGAAGTACTGAATTTCTTACAGTTCCTCAATGAACCTTCAATCCTTTAATGCTGACTTCTACACCTGAACAATCCACTTTTCTCACCCAAACTAAATTGCACCTATCCTTAAACACTCAGTTAATGTGTCAGTTCTCCCAGGAAGGATCAAGAAATCTTTCCTTGTACCCATTAGAGGTGAATTTACCCTTCCCCTCTGGGTGAAGGGCACAATTATAACTTTGACTCAAACTGTACAAAAGCAAATTATGTAACCAAAACATGTGTACCCCTGTAGTATTCTGAAATTAAAAAAGAGAGAGAGAGATTTCCTAACATTGCATCTTCCACAAACCTGGACAAATTGTCCCTCTTCTGGACTCTCAAGTAGCATGGCACCATGAGGGTTACACTGAATATGAAAATATCTGTGAATTAATAGATTCTCTCTCTCTCTCTCTCTCTCCCTCTCTCTCTGACTACAAACCCCTTGAGGTCAAGGTTCATGCTTACACATAAATCTCAGGAATTAGTACAATGCTTAATAACATAGTAGGTGCTTGATATATATAAAAATAAATTGAACTATGAGGTAAATGTCAGCAGAAAGATCAGACATTTAAGTCTAGAAGACTACTCTCCTTAATTAAAAATAATCATTCACCATATATGTAAATCAGGGTACCTCTTTCATTACAATTAATGTAAATTGAGTTATGAAGGTGAAAATTATAGCGATGCATAGAAATGATCATTTAATGGCATATATACAAAAGGTTATGATTCAAATAAGAATTTGGAAGAGCAGAACATATAAAATAATAACTGGTCAGTGTATCTCAGTGCTTTCCATGGAATAGCGGAATAGCTTTCCTTGTTTCTAGACTAATGGTCTAATCTTAGTTCTTTAGTTACAAATACTTTCATAACATAAAATACAACTTATTACATTTCTGAAGATTGCTTTTTAAAAATTTCATCTCTTCGTTCTAATTCTGCATACAAGATCTTTCCAGGTTTGTAAAATTGTCTTCTGAAGAATCTCACCTACTTTAGAGGAAGCCTACTTACGAGCAGGAAATTGGTCCATAGTTTCTGGCCAGATATAAATCTCATAATTCACATCATCACATTCTATTTATGAATCACTACTTGGAGCATAGTCACCATGAGTCAAAAGTTCAGAGCCTGATCAACTTTGGCTTAACTGACAAAAATAAGCTAATAAGTCTTTCAAACTTTGGATAGTGGTGATGTCACCAGAGACTTTGTGGTCACAAAATAGAGGTACTCCGTCTGAAATGCACGGCTTTACTTATTAATTACTTATACTGTCCATTCCTGGATTAGGGGTTCAGGCTACAGTCACAGCACAAAGTGAAACTGCCTCCATGTTGAAAGCAAGTTAGCTAATGACCAGATGTCCATAATAAATAAAGCAATACATTGATGTCAAACCTTTCTAAAATATCTCTCTTACAATAAAGTGCCCTATAGCTTTCTAGGTTGCATTCCCCTATCATTGTTCCCTGACTCCTCCATCAACCATCTTCCTTTATTTGTATCTCTTCCTCTTAAATGCTTTCCTCTCCTTAGTCTATAATAATGTTCAAATATTTATCCTAAAACATTTATCCTAAAACACTTCCACTGATTTGGCCTTCCTGTCAAACTCTATCCCAATCTCTCCTCCTCATCCCAACCTTTTGAAAAGAGCTTATGTTCATTACCATTGGTCCAAAATTTCCATTCATTTTCCCATCCCCTACAGCCTTGCTTGTACTCTGACTACTTACTATACTAGAAATAGTTCATTGGAATACCACCCACAGACAACATACTGCAAAATCTTTTTTCCCCTGGGTTTACATCCACCTTTCACTGTTGTGGCATTTTATATGTCTTCCTATCTAAAAATTTCCCACTCCATTCTTTCTAGGATACTATTTTTAATAGCTTGGATATCTTGATTATTATATCTCTGGGCCAGACAATTTCAGTTTCCTTGATAGAATGTTGACTGCCTGCCTGTCCTCTAAGTATAAGCATCCCTAACTAGTGGTGTGCTAGAACAGGCTCAATGTTTCACAAGAACTCATCTCCTCCTACCTCCACATTCACTGACTTCACATTAGTAGCTGGAAATTAGCCATTTGGGGAGTATTTATACAACAGAAGTAAGCATATGGCTACCAATTAGGGTTTTGTTTTGTTTTCCTCCCAGAGAACTTATTGTTAACCATTTACCAGCATACCACTGCTGATATTTAGCATTTGTAATTCATACCACCTCTGTGTTGTGGGTTCTAAAATCCACTCTGTACTCACATTCTTTCTCCTAATTTTTAAACCTAGTTCTCTAAATTCTTATTGATTTTCTTTATATCTGTATTCTTGTCAGCATCTTAATCCATTCAAAATTAACATTATTTCCCCCTGAAATTTATCTTTTTCTCTGTTTTTTTCTACATAGGTTAATATAATTGTGTTTCACTAATCATATATGATCACCTAATCAATATTTGAATTTTTTTTTTGTTTACTCTATTATTTCAATTTACCTTTCTACATTCAATTAGTCACCAAGTCCTATTGGGCCTGTTTCTGAAATACCCGTTTATGTTGTTCTCTCCTTTTCATTTGCACTATTTTAATTCAGTGTTTTCATATTTTATACCTAGATTGTTATTGCAGTGTTCTGATACCTTCATCAACCTGATTCCAGTCTCTTCCTCCACTATGCAGTACCACCACTTATTTTTCTAAAACACAAACCTGATTATGTCTTTTCTCATTCAAAATTCTTTGCTGGCTTACCACTGCCTATATCATAAATCCCAATGCACTGGAATGAATGAATTGTTTCAAAATTATTTGGATACATGCCTGTCTCTTTCCTTAAAGAGCAAACTTCTTAATCTGACCACTTTTCCTGTGGTGCTGTAAGGTCTAACTGTGTGCCTTGGCAAACATATGTTCATCTATGTTTATTTGCTGCTGGAGTAAATTAGTACCTTGGATGAGATGAGTCTTTGCTGGTGGAAGGTCTCGTTTTGCTGCTTTGTTTCCTCGTCCTTTCCCATCATTTTGCTGTTCCTGTGCTTCTCTGGGATCACCTAGATTTGTTCGCATTTCAGCAACTTGTCTTCCATCCAATACTTCTCTCCCCTTGTAACTGCCTCCTTTTCTGTCTGATGACCTATCTGTTCTTGCTTCTACAGAAGGGAGTTTTGGCACCATTACAGGTCGTACCTCCAGCTGTGCCTTGGATTGAACAGTGGGTGACTTTATAGCAGGCGGTGGCACGGGAGGAGGCGGAAGATCTACAAAGAAATATTTAAAAGGCTGTAAAAGTCTGGTATTACAAAATCATCAAATATTAGGATTACTATTGGAGTCCCATTCAGCTGTAAGATATCATACCTTAAAGAACTAAAACAATTGAAGGCAACCAAGAAAGAAGAAAACCAACAATTTGAAGTACTCTCTTATCTAGCACAGAACTATTGAATGGTAGAGTTGGGACTTAAGTGATTGTCCCACTGCTGCGACAGCTAATACTGGGCATATGTACTCTAACTTCCAGTCTCCCAACCATGGAAGACCTTCCAATTGATTTCAGCATAATACTGTTGGTCCCAGATGTATATCTTTCCTCCTTCAGGCAATCACTTCAAAGTGATTGAGGTTAGCACTTGAGTTGAGACCTATTTGCCATCCCTAATCTAACCTAACCCCCTTCTCATTTTATAGATAAGGAAACTCAAACACATAGACCTTAAGCTATTGTCCAGTCTCAAAGCTAGATATAATCAGAACCTGGGCTAATGCCTTTAGATTCATAATTTCTGGTTCAGCGTTCTTCACGATACTCAATTCAATCAAATATTTGTTAATATAATCTATCATTCATTGATAAGATCTCTCCACTCTTTATATATACCCACAGGTTTTAAATTAGATAATCACTGGTATAAATATAGGTTCATTTCTTATTTATGTATAGATAGATATGTACAGTTGTAGTTATATATTAAGTAATAGACATTATATGTAATATAAATATATCATAATTTTCTTTCTTATATCATAGATATACTTAAGGATGAAAGTAGTCAGAAAATTTGACATCTAGAAAATCTATTTTCTTTAAGCAGTGTTATCTTTTAAAATGACTCCAAATATACTCTGAAGAGAAAAAAATACATGTCCTAATAATATTTGGTAAGTTTGTAGGAGAATATGAATATATATATGCTAGGTTTAGGTTGTTATGACTATAGTATGGAAGATGTATTAAAAGGAAAAGTGTCACTCCAAGAGGTCAAGAAGTTGTTATAATAGGTTACATAATTAATGATAGGACATCTAATGGTATTGATGCCTATCAGATGGGTAGCAGAAGATCTGTTTGAGAGAGATTAAGGAAGAAAAAGTCAATATTATTTCATGATCAATGGAATATAGTACAGAGGTGGGAGGAAAGAATCTAAGACGACTTTTAGGATTTTGGTCAGTGTTTACTAGGTGAATGAGAGAAACACCATTGAAGGTATGAAGTGCAGGAATGAGGAAGAGGTATTGGTAAAGGAAGGATATGAGTTCAGCTTCAGAAAAGTGTCACTAGTGAATGATTTTCCCCCTTTGTTTACAACATTCATAGGGTTTTCAAAAACAGTACATAAAAATAAGTACTATGGTGAGAGTCCTCCCTCATCTGCTACTTATTTATTAGAGATAACCACAAAGGGAGAGTTAAAAAACACACTTTGTTGAGTAGCCTGAAGCCAAGAGACCCGAGGCAGAGTGATTCTAAGTTGAGACCCACCCTGGGACTGGCTGCAAAAGGAAGAGGAAAGTCTTAATTCATAATATACCAGGAAGCGGAGGGAGTGAGTGACTGTAGGCTCATTTCTGCACTATCTGCTTGCTATAAACTTAAATTGGATTGCAAGCACAGGTTATCAGGAAGCTGATGACTGCCACCATTGTCATAAAACGTCTGGGCTTATCAGATATCAGGGCTCATAATTACTACTATCATAAGATCGTACAAAGTCTTGGGAATATATGACTCTTGAGACAAAATCTATTAACAGATATTCTAAATAGGTAAGGTGCTATCTACCACACAGATATAAAGGAAAAGAGAATACATCATAATTTTAAGAATTCTAACCTCCTGTATATAATTGTCACTGTATCTACTTGACAATTAGAGGGAAATGCTGGCAGGTTTGATTTCTTATATACACAGACTGCCAAATAAATTTTTCCTTAGGTGTTGTAAAATGATTACCAACCTAAACCAGCGATTATCACAGTATAAACAATTCTGTATTTCATATAGTGATAAATGGTGCTTTCACCCAATTCATAACACAAGTAGTACAAATTAGATTTAACAAATGGGATTGTGGACCTTTTTTTTTATAGAGAGACTTTATATAATCATATAAACACTCATTCTTTATATAAGACTTTCCGAATAACAATATAATGCATGTAAAGTAACACATAAGAACATGTGCATTCAGGCAATTCTACCAGCATTAACTCCATACAGAGATCCAGCATTCTATTTACTTAACTGCTTAGAGCCCCCAAACCATGTAATTAATGATAAATCAAGTCAAAATAACATCATTCCAAAGAGGGGGGTGCATTTATAATTTATGAAAAGTGGAGCTGGAGAAATAATATAGATTTGGTTTTTAAATCAACTATGTAAATGCATCAGAAAGGTGGAAAAGAGGGGTTGGGAAGAATCTATTAGAAGGTCCTAGAAATGCACTTATGCTTGGCTTTAACTCGGTAAGACTCTGACTGATAAATATTCATGTGTTTTAATCCTGTCCTTCATCTGGGTTAAATTTGTAAGAGGCAAATATGAAATAAATAAATAATTAGATACTGCCTGTCAGTGTGACTACAGCACGTAGCACTGCTTTGCATCGAGGACTCCCTGGGTGTTTATAAGGCTTTGTATCGGACTACCGAGCAAGGTACGGCCACAGTGCCATGCATTAGGGGCTGGTGGACTCTTATGGGCTAAATTATGTCCTCTCAAAATTCATATGTTGAAATCCTAACCCCCAGTATCTCAGAATGTGACTTTATTTGTCTTTAAAGAGGTAATTAAGTTAAAATGAGGTTCCCGAGGGTGGGCCCTAATCCAATATGACTAGTGTCATTATAAGAAGAAGAGATCAGGACACACTCATACAGTAAGGGAAGATCATGTGAAGACACAGGGAGAAAACGGCCATCTATAAGCCAAAGAGAGAGGCCCCAGAAGAAACCAATACTGCTGTGAAGAAATATATTTCTGTTATTTAAGCCACCTAGTGTGTGGTATGTTTTTATGGCAGCTCTAGCAAACTAATATAGGGGCTGACTAATAAATACCATCAAAATTATTCTTTATCAGTTCACACATAACCACTTTTTATTCTTATTTATATAGTTTACAAAAATTCTGCAAAGGAAATTGATAATTTGAACAAAATTTACAAAGCAAAGATGCTACAAACTCAACACTGATGTACCATATTCTGAACTTAGTTCATAAAAGTCTATTGACAATAATCAAACTCATCCATCGTAGTCAATACATTTTACTCATTAAAAAGAAAAAAAGTCTACAAAATCCTCCACGTCTTACTAATATGTTTAATTCACACTGTAATGATTTGGAGCTCTTTAAATTCTTTCTTCCTCTCCCTTTTTTTTTTTTTTTTAACAATTATACAAATCATGTCTGCCATTGAGCTTCTCTATGAATTGGTCTGTGAATAGTTTTTCCAAAAATGCAGTGTAGTAATTTCGGAAAATAATTTCTGTGAAATAAGTTAGGGTATACTTTAAAATAATTAGGCCCGTGTAGTGGCTCCAGCCTATAATCCTAGCATTCTGAGAGGCTGAGGCGGGAGGATTGCTTGAGTTAGAGACCAGCCTGAGCAAGAGTGAGACCCTGTCCCTGCCAAAAAGAAAGAAAGAAAAAAAAACCCAGTCCGGCATTGCAGCAGCAGGAGCTTGTAGTCCCAGCTACCCGGTGAGCTGAGGCAGGAGGATCGCTTAGAGCCCAGGAGCTGGAAATTGCAGTGAGCTACAATGATGCCACTGCACTATACCCAAAGCAAAATAAATAAATAAAAATAAAATAAAATAACTAAGAGAGTGGAATTGGAATGTTCCTAGCACAAAGAAATGTTAAATGCCTGAGGTGATAGATCCCCCAACTACCCTGATTTGATTAATTCACATTTTATGCCTATGTCAAAACACCACATGTACCCTATAAAGATATATAAATATTATGTATCTACAATAATTAAAAATAAAATTTTTTAAAAAATAATTTCTGTGAAAATGGTTTTTGTTTCTCTCATTACCACTGCTTTCAAGAATGTACGCATTTCTTGTATCTGGAGCATTAAGTTTCTGCTTTTATGATTTCAATTAATCAATGTGCATTATGGGATATGTATAAAATAATACATAGTCTTGTTATTTTTTTCTTTTATCAAGCAGTAAGCATCCATTGTAAAATTTAAGACTTGTCAGTATAATAAACATAACTTAAAGGTGGATGGTTATCAAAATGTTGAAAGGAAATGAATGCTATAATTTAAAAATAGCTTTAGTCATTTCTCCACTTTATTTTTGTTACTTAGAGAAAATAATTACTGGCTTTTATATTGCAGTATGCACTATGATAACTTTGCATAATCACTTTTGTGAAATGAGCAATTAGAAATCCAAATAATAATTCAGATTAACTTTTGGCTTTACAAATATTTCAATACATTTACTTGGTTATTTCTGAAATTAATTTAAAATAATAACTTGGGTGTTTCATCATTCAATTTAATAGTTATTATTCAAGGATTAGTTAGAATTTATATTTAATTATTAAACACACTGAAATAAGTACTGTAGAATGTGGAACAATAAATATAGATAACAATTTTCAGGCATAGTGTAATTTATAACTGTAATACAATATTCTTTATCTTGGCATGCTTATATTATTTACAACATTTTTTAAAAGCATCAGTCAATGCCAGGATCCCATCCAAACAAGTACAAATAAGAGATGGAAAGATCTACACAAAGCTTTAGGCCAGATTTTCTCCCTTATGTATTTAATTTGGATGTGTTTACATCCAGGCTTGATGTTTGGTCAGTTTTCCAGTTAGAAGCACTCTCTTCTAGATAATAAAAATTGATAAAACAGCTATAAAACTTGAAAAATGCCATTATAGAGGTCCCATAAATGTAAAATTGCCAGTAGACATTGGGGATTTACACCTAGTGTTTGTCCCTTCACAGAGGCAAACATGCACAAAGCCACTGTAATAACCCTTCAAAATCAGATAATATTCTGACAGCTCAGTTTCACTGACAAAAGAGTCCTGGGCAGAAGCCAGGAGGCCCAGGTGCGCTGTGTCATGCCAGTATTTAATGTAGTCTAATATCAGATAGATGCTAGTGAGAGAAAATACTCAGAATAAAGTACAGATAATAGCATGGACAGCCACTCACTGCAAAATTACTCTTGCTCATCATGCTGTGAGCTTTGTATTAAATTTTTCTGTCAAGTGGCAGGAATCACAGAGAGAAGTACCTCGAAAACCTTCCTTGCAACCTTGGATAAGGATCTATAATATTAGGCTTTCATATGATAATGGAAAATGATGCCCTTTTTGAAAAATTGCTGACTGGTAATGAAAGTCCTAATCAGATTGCAGTTGCAGAGGACCAGGAGGTGGGGAAACTATGCCTGTGACACCCTTCTTCCTCCACCCCTTTAGCAAATTTAGCAAACTTGACAAGATGGGCGAGTCTTAGAGAATTTATCTTACATGAATTTCCAACAAAGCCCGTGGGGTTGTTTTATAAAATGAGAAGGTGGTGGTTTAATAAATGCTGGGCCACCTGAGGCACTTTCATTAAAGGCCTGCTCTAGAAAACATCACGATGTTTGCATTACCCTCCCCTGTTCCCTCGAGAATCCAAGTGTTACCTCTTCAGTGAGAGTCGATACTGTATGTGAAGGCATGAAGGAAGATGATTCGATTTGCCTTTTCGTGTCCAAAATAAATGTTTGTAACACCGCTACAGTTAGAATTAATATTCAGACATGTTCACTGTCTTCTATTTGAATGCAGAATTGTAAGAAAAAGAAAATGAGAACACTCTGGAGGATTTATCAGTGAATCTGACGAAGGTTCATCCTATGCCATTCCTTCAACGATAGCAATGTCCATTTGTTTGAAACTATAATATAACCTTTCAAAAATATCAAAGGTATACATTCTTTTAGTGATTTAAATAACCAGCTTATTAGAAAACTGCAAGGAATAGCGGTGCCTGACGAGATGTGGAAGTAGACCACTCCTATAAGTAATATGAAGCTGACTGCTAATGAATTTTTAATGTAATTTCTAATGTCAGTGAATGCATTTTCTAGTCCTAGAGAGGCAGGTTAAATAGGCGAGATGCATAGACGTTTTCATGCGTTTCAATGGACTTACCATCTGTGTAGGCTTCTCTGCGCAGATGTCCTGGCTGGTGTTTTTGTTTCTTGGCTGGTCTGGTTTTCTGCATCACAGCAGCACTCATGTTGCTGTCTGTAGACACAGGACTTGTGGGCCTAGGGCACTGAGATGCATGAAAATGTCGGCGGCCTGAGGGGGGGGAAAAAAAAACACAGAGCCAAACACATCAATGAATTTTAATTACCACAATAACAACAACAACAAAACATTAAAGCTAGAAACAGCCCTAATTTTTTTTTTTTAAAAAAAAACTCAAACAAACTCTTCCAACAAATAATAGGCTTTTTGTCACACTGCTTGTGCTATCCGCTGGAGAAAACACCCTAAAAGCATTTTCTGGTTTTTCTTTTTTTTTTTTTCCCTAACCACAGTGCTTTTCATCTGTTAAAATTCATTACAACTACTTATTAAAGAAAACATTCCAATTATTTTGCAACTAGCTTCCCTAAAATGTTATTCTTGAACAAAAATAGTAATTAATTTTTGTGTGATATAGTCAATGTTTGTTGCTTTCTCAGGAGGAAGAGCCAGAGTCCTTAAGAAATTCATGTTCTAAGAATGAACAGTACTAATTACAACCTTATTTTAATTAAATATATATTTATGGTACTCTTTGAAGGCAGACTCCTAATGTCTTAATACATTCTAAGGTATTTTCTCTCCAGGTGGTTGGAAATTGATTTAACTCACATAGTTAGGCCTACCAAAAATTACTTACACCCCTTTTCTATCTCAAGATATGTGCCTGTTCTGGATACTTAAAGTGACCCCTCAAGACTTCTGTTTTTTGGTGGTGGCAGAGGTAGTTTTTGGTTATTTGTTTTGGTAGGAACAATATTCCCAGGATGCAGTGGGAATTAGATTGACTAATCAGATACGGTGCATTTTAGGGCTTTCAAATTCTCTCGCTGTATAACATAGATGTTGTATTACAACATATTTGACATATTTAATCCATAATGGAAATGAAGAGCTATTGGCACTATGCTTGACCTCGTCTGTTTTGGTTTCTAGAAATTCCAGGCACAAATCCGGAACTTTCTATTCTGCCACAAGAAACTTCAAACAGACCTAGCCAACATGTCTTTTGGCTCTAAACAGGAGAAGCCACATATAATGAAATCAACACATTTAAAGATGCCAACCAAAGCATATTGAATAATAGACATTACTGCAGTGAAGTGAGAAGCAACGTGATTGGATTATTCTTTCATTTTTAACTTCAAGTCACATGATAAGCACCATCTCCTGAAAAGACCAATGTAATAGGCAGAGGCCAATGCATGCTTAGTTCATTAGAATTATGAGACAAATGAAAACAAGAGTGTCACTAAGTTACAACACAATAAAATATTAAACCAAGCTCTCTTTAGCTATCATGGAGACTATTACAATTAAAGTTACATATCCATGAAAACAGAGAAATAGGGCCGAGACTGAATCCATTATTCATTCTATCGTGTAAGGCTATCTACTGCTCATGGACCCTGAGGCATAAGGTAGTTTACAGATGAATTTTCAACATAATTTTATGTTTTGTTGATTTAATGAACTGAAACACACTCTAAATGAAATCTGAAAGCAGTGGTTTGAGAGGCTTAATTTCACTTTTTTTATAGAAGATTAAAACATAAGGAGAAACAAAGCTACACATAAAGTTAGTTGTTATTTATTTATTAAAAAAGATAATTAGGTTTGCATAGTTTATTACATTCAGTAGCTACTGGGGGAATAAAAAGGATATTTGGTTGAATTTCATGACACATAGGCCTAGCTGAAATAAATATAAATTCTATAATAATAAGTGGAGAGATATTAGACATTTTTTTCTGCAACACATTCTTGATAAATAACACACAGAGATGACTTTATAATGATTTAAATTTTCTCTGAATATATTCTATGCTGATACAAAATAATGACTAATCCAATATCTGGAGAGAACATGGAAAACCACCAATTGATAGTTATTAAACTAAAAAATATAAAACAACAAAATACTAATTATCAATGTGTTGTGATAATCTTTTCTTTCTCTGACACGTATCGCTTTCTTGCTGACCATGTTATTTTACTGTACTATTCGTATTTTCTTGGCTATCAGAAATAAACACACATACAGCACACACACACACAAGCACAATGTATATATGAATGTATGTATGTATATATTTGTCCTACAGAAATGAAAGTCATGTAACAAATATATGTTTTAAATTTAAATTCTCTTCTTTCTTAAACTATACCCTTTCTAAAAGGGTTGGGAAGAGGAGGAGATGAGTAAAAATGTGTTAAAATATAAGAATGGCTATATGGTAATTAAAATCAGGCTACATAATGAAAAGAGAAAATAGAAAAAAAATGTACTAAGCCTTTGGATTAGCTTGCTTCCCCAATTATTACATTAAAAATGTTTACTTTAAGTATGGAACATTTATGCTTGAAAATTGATGCACATTGCACACATTCTTATATCTGCCCAATTAAATTAATACTCTAATTTGAAAGGACATGAAGGGAATAGGGATTAAGGAGAAATAGCCCATTTTCCAATGGGTGAGTGTCACATTTGGATATTTACTTATTTCTCCTAGAGAATTTCTAATTAAGTGGGATAAGAGCATTATAACAATAAATTTTATCTTGGTGACTTTCTACATTAAAGAATTATAGCATACATTCAAAAACACAGACTTCATTTTTAACTATGTATAGCTTAAAGAAATTATATCAATTTGTGTTTTTATATATATATATTTTTTTGCAATGACGATCCTAAAAATGAGGATTCCCAGGTAGCTTCCTATCGCTCACATTATAAAAGATTTATTAAATAAAAATAAAATAGAAAATTGAAAAAGCCTTGTCCAAAAAAAAAAAAAAAAGAATAATCCAACTAAGTCATGTTCTTGGACCTTGGTTTCCTTATGCAACATAAAAAAAAAATACGGTAATAATAGTCGTGTTTCATATGGGACACAAGATCATAGAAGAGAATCAGCCACTAACATAAACACGTCAGGTTTTCTTTTCCAGCTTGGTGAAGGGTGTATGACTTACCAGCAGCATCCTGCATTTGACGTCGTGCCACTTTCAGACCAGCATACTCTGCTGCTGCTGCGACTGCCTGGGCAAAATCAGCATCGGTGAAAAAGGAGCCGTCAGAAGAACTAACACTGGAGCGTCCACTGGAAATGTTGTCCTCCTCTGAGGCTGAGCCCCAGCCATTGATCATGGACCCCGTGACAGAACTCTCGAGGTCCCCGACACTTGAGGCAGGGGTCTGCTCAAGCCCACGTAACAAAAGCCTTCTGGTTTGCATCTTGGCTACTTCCATGTCAGCTTCGTCTTCTTCCTCTTCTGGTGCATCTGTATCCATATCTGAGACAAGGGGTCCTGAAATGTAGCCGTAGGTATGTGGCGGGGAAATCGGCCGTGGTGGTGGAGGAGGACTCACAGGCTGCCGTCTGCGTGAAGATAAGTGAATACGTCTGGCTCAACTCATTATTTAAGACAGAAAAGGACAAATTAACCAAGAAATTCGCAAGTACAGTGATTTGATCTTTGCTTCTGTTGAGCTAAATTGTTCAGAAAAAACAACTGGAAATCAAAGCATGACTAAGTTTGATTGCATTTAGAGTTGCACCTCATAACCAGAGGTTCTCCTTAGGCCACCTTTTGATTCAGGTTTAATAGAGATACACTCAGCTATCTATAAGTCTTCTTATGTTTTATTATTTGGATTATGTTCAGTTAAAAAGGAGAAGGAATACTTGTTTTGGGAGCACAGGCCTAAACGCTTTATCTTAAAGCATTTCAAATATTATCCATAGTTTATTATTAAAAAAGACAACAGATATTGCTAGTGAAACAGTTTGGTCCATAAACATCTGTTTCTTTCCCTTTCCTCCATTGCCACTCCTACTATTACATGCAAATGAAGTCATTTATCTTGACTATAAAGGGTAGAATTTCATAGGATTAAAAAATATTACACATTTAGAATATGACACAATTTCCTTTAGATTTCACTCTATTAAAGAAAAGATTATGGCAGCCAAGAACAATTTTTCTCTGATTTATTCACTTACGAGTTCCACTAAATGAATGCTATTGGCTGTTTTAAACTCAAATGTGTTTATTGCTGTTCTATCTATATGTTTAACAAAATGTTTAAAGGTATTTTTTCTTATGTCCTGGAATTAGTTAGGAACCAAACCTGAGGACAAAATAAAGTAGTTTCCACAATCTAGGTTCACAGAGTTACCGATAACTGGTTTCAACCATCTGTTCACAGACTTGAAGAACATCACAATTGAAAAGCAGTCCTTCCACTCACACCACCCAACACCGTGATCCTCAGGGAATATAAGATGACTGAGAAGGTAGAGAGCGTTTGGACTCTAGTGCAAAGCAAGGTGTGTAGAAAGAAGTTACTCCCAAGGGAGGAGAATGCCAAGAGATAATTTCTAAATTAGGAGAGTGCCTGCAAAAAAGGAAGACATGTGGTGATTTCTGATTGGAGGCCAGCTTGGTCAGGGACTTGCTCAACAGTCCCAGTGCTCTTTAAGCAATGTTAGAGAGATGACGTAATGGGGAACTATGAGGTAGAAAAGTCATGACAACACCTCATCAAATTCTGCACTATTGAGCAGTAAAGAGGGTGGATTGCACACAAGCCTGCCAACCTCAGCACTAGTGCTGGAGGGTAACTGAGGTTAAGGTCTAGTGCCATCCGGAGACCTCTGTGGCCTGGGGAATTAGAGGAGATATGGCATGAATGCCACCAACTGGTAGTCAACCTGAAGCTATGTCCGAATCATTCCAAAACTACAAATGCCTAGAGATGCTGCCCAGGATGGAGGCCTTCACCTGTGGGGTAAGGGAGTGCTGGTGCCCCTCACGTGCCAACCTTCTAATACTCATAGATTAAGATGAGATAGAATTGTTATTAGGGCTAACCAAAACGAAGATTGGATCTTCATCCAGTTTGTCCTTTTGTTGTTCCATTTTCCCTGCCTTAGCACCTAGGAGAATGCACCTGCAAGAGGCAGGAGCAGGGAGGTGGTTGAAAGCAGAATATGCCCCCTCACTCCGTGCCACTATAGCCACAGACAGGTGCATTCTGCAAAGGAGGTCTGGGAATACACGATTAAGGTTTTAAAATGAACAGAACTGGATCTTAAATTAAAAGCAAGCAAGCAAACAAACCAAAAAACTCATTTAGGATCTGCTCAAGATTCAACTTAGGTCAAAACCATAAAGGATTTGGTCAAGATCTAACTGAGGTCAAAAGCATGCAGGATCTGGTCAAGATTTCCACTATAGAGAGGGACAAGTAAGTTTGATATAGCATAGTTGTTAGGGTGGCATGGCAGTTTTTGAGAAAAATGTTTTCTGCTTTTTATTCCAATGAATTGAGACACTTCAATAAACCTGTTTTATTAATGTAAATGGAAAACATTAAAAATAAATGATTATAAAAATGCTACAATTAACTCATTTAATGAGCACTTACTTTGTAGCTAAGCACATTTTACAATGTTAACTCACATAATTCCCACAACAACTTTCTGAATTACTTTTTTAATTATCATTTTATAGAAGAGGATATTGAAATTCAGAGCAATCAAAAACCTTGCCAAAGTTGCCACAGCTAGTATATATCAAATGCAGGATTTAAAACTAAATTTTATTTCCAAGGTCATGAGCTTCCTTCCAGGAATGGTATTATTACACACACATATATATAAATGTAAATATATATTTTATATATATACACACAAGTGTGTATATATGTGTGTGTGTGTGTGTGTGTGTGTGTGTGTGTGTGTGTGTGTGTGTATAAAGGCTAGGAGAGATATTTGCTACATACAGATACATTAAAAACCCAAAAAATGAAAAATATCACATTACATTGAAAAACTATGTGTACATACACACAAAAATGTGTGTAAATATATATTATTATGTGTGTGTACATATTTATAATATATATACACATAAAAAATTCTTTAACATAATGCGTTATTTTTTATTTCTGGGTGGTTTTTAATGTGTCTGTGTGTGGCACTAGAAGAAATATGAAAAATGTGTCAAAGCTGAAGTTATTTAAGAGATTAAAATGGATAATTGTTTCAATATGGAGTGTATTATACACATAGGAGAAAAACCATTGTTTAATTTGGAATGCACTAAAATACCACACTTAAAAGTTAATTTACAGCCTTTGTCAGCATATGCATCCAAAATGCCACAAGAAACGTCTTTTTTTAAAAGACATGTAAGACTTTTTAGCACAAAGGGAACAATTTTGACCATCAATAAAAAGATGTAGAATGGCCAACCTCACTATGAAAGGATGCCAGCATTGTTGTGTTTGGATAATTCACATTCTGTAGAGCAAAAATATCTTCATGTTAAACAAGGGCTGGCTTTTAACTACAACCACCCTGTACAAATGTTGAGGGAAGACAGAAAAATTTATTCAAACCATCTGTAAATAAGGCAAGCCCGGGGAATGTGTGATAAACATGTACAGTTTGAAATATGTAATATATTCTATTTGAAAACAAAAAGCTATTTCAAGATGCTACACTCAAGTGGGACTGGTAGCAAATGAACCTCAACCCTCTAGATTTCTCCCCCTGAGGGGTTTCAATGTCTTCTAAAATAATGTACAAGTATGTGACTGCGAATCACAACACTCTAAGCTCCTGCAAAAATGATGCCTTCATAAACATGTTCAAGAGAGAAGCAGAATGATGTCATTAATTTATGAAAGTAGGTGTTTATACAGTTCACCACATTGCATTTACCAGGCAAAAGACAAAAGGGGGGAAATGCATACCTTTGAGATTTTTTCTAACACTGGTACGTAGCTTCAATGCTTTGTACAAGTATTAATAACTATTACCTCAATTTGTCTATATTAATAAAATATCAGTAAATTTCTATTACATACATGAAAATGCTTTTTATTTTTTAAGAGATTTTTGCTAAATATCGACTGCAGTAAACTTAATTGTACCACACAGTTGGAAACAATATATGTGAATAAGTTTAATTATATTACTTTCATAGTTATTGTCTAAAAAAAGAGAAGATTGATTTCTATTATATGGGTCACCTAGTTTATCCCGTTTGGACAAAAATGGAATAACCCAGAAGTTCATTAGAATGCCAAAGTTGCAATATCCACAATAATACAGGTCTTTAATATTTATTTAATGAATATATTAGTGTTATAATGGTTTTAGTTCAGTAATTTTTTATTAATATGTATTGCATTATTTATATATGCCACTGATCAATAAATTTAAAAGTATTAAATGAATTTATCCTTTAAATATTTACTGTCTGCCTACTATGATAAAGACTGCTAAATTTTTAGACCAAAGAGATCACATGTAATAAGAGCTTAGGTAAAGTATAACATGTTTTATACTTCAAGATATGTAAAGATTCAATTTTAAGGCATATATACTTAACACAAGCTGTGTACTTGGCCATGGCAGATTATATTTTGCAAAATGTCTATAACAGTATCTCCCATTCCAAATGCTCTTTTTAAATGAGAACTTGCCACTCCCCCATCAAGAGAGGGAGTTTAGTTCTACAGTCTTGAATCTGGAAGGACCTTGTGCTTTGACCAATAGGATATAGCACAAGTAAGGCTGTATTCCTATTCTGAATGTCATTCTTAACTGGCCTGGCAGCTTCCTCTTCCAGCCTTCTTGGATGCCAGCTGCCACGTAAGAAGTGCCACTATCCTGAGACCCTATGTTATGAGAAGCCTGGGCTATTTGGTGAGACCATGGAGGGTGAGACTCCATGTGGAAACAGAGGGAGGTCAAGGATCATCAGACATATGAGGGACATCATGTGTATGAGGGACACGATGCATACGAGTGACATCTGACATATGAGGGACATCAGATGTACGAGCAAAAAAACTAACTTAGAAGTAGATTTCCCAGCCCCAGCAATGCAGCTTAAGCCCACTGATAGAAGACTAATTGCCCAGCTGAATCCTTTCAGAACTCCTGACCGGTAGGACTGTGAATAAAATGAAATGGTTGTATTAGGCCACTAAGTTTTAGAATAGTTTGTTAGACAGCAATAGAAACAGAAACTCAGGTATCATGTTAGGAGTCAGCTAAATAAAATAGATATGGTCCTTGTCTGATGGGACTTGTAGTCCAGTGGAGGAGATCAACAACATTAATTAAATATGCAATGATAATGCAGTATTATGTAAGCGTCATGACAAAGGATGCACAGGGCGTTTTGGGAACACATAGAATTGGCTCCTATCCCAAAGTCGGGACATTGGGGAAAGATTCTGTGAGGAGGATCAGCAGTATCTAAAGGATTCATAGGTGTTAATTCCAAAAAGAGAGGGAATGATGGCATTCCAGGAAGATGGCACAGCATGTGCAATATCTTGAGGTGAGTGAGAACTGTGCTCAGTGTAGGAACTAGAAGAAACTTAGAGTGAAGACAACACAGACAGTGACTGCAATGGGTGAGGATGGGAGGCACACAGGGGTCAGATCACAAAGGGCCTCAATTGCTACATTAAGGAATCTTGCCTTTATTTTAAGGAAAATGGGAAGCCATTGAGAGATTTTAAGCAGGGGACAGTCTTGATCACTGTCGCATTTTAGGAAGGGGATAGACTGAAGCAGGGTGAAGGCTAAAGGCTACAAGACCACTCAGTGGAACATTACTGTAATTCGGGTGAGAGAAAATGGATGTTGAAACTAGGAAAGGGCATTTATGGCTGGAGATATGTGTATTGCCGAGAATGATATTAATATTTAGGCAGTAAAAATCTGCAGGAAGAAGTACTTGGATACATGCATCTGAAGCTCTAGAATGAGATTTGTAGAGAAATAGCTATCTATGAATGTATACCATTAGGGAAGCGGCAAGTTGACACGAATGAGAAGTCATCTACTGACGTGATGGGGCAGGCATTTGAATAGGGCAAGGGATTGAGAGAAGGCTTCATTAAAAGACAATTAAAGATGGGAGTCACACCGTTGTAAATAGTATCAAAAAGACACAATCTAAATGCCTAATATTAGGAAATTGACAAAGTAAATTATAGGACACATTTTACAAGTGTTTAAATAAAATATTATCCACATAGAAAAATATACTTTTTAGTGTAAAGAGTGACTTATAATATTGGCATATCATAAATTCAAAGCAATGTGAGCATATGTAGAGATGAAATATTGAAAGGCTCTTGCCTGAGGTCTTCATAGTGACTGTTTTTGACTACATAGATCATCAGCATCTTTATATTCTCATTTTGTTCATCTGTATTTTCAAAAATTTCCATAGTAAACATACAGAATATACATTCATCGTAAAAAAGCACTAAGGTTTTTTAATGGTCTTTCGTCTACTTTTTATTAATGCCCAGTGTTATTTCCAGCAATGAACCTAGAAATAAAATTCATTATACCTTTATAAACCAAAAATCATACCTTTTAGAAAGGCTGAATATAGTCAAATTTATTATAAGTTCAGATACTTAGTGTATTTTCCAATTATATACATCCACCTCAAGTTATACAAGACTTCATCAGCCTAAAACAGTAGAAAGTCAACTCCAAATTCTTCTGTAGTATCAGATTCCATTTATCAAATACTTACTGAAGAAAGTTCTGTGTTACTCAACAACATGAGTAAGACATAATCTGTCCTCAAAGAGCTGTTAATTAAATAGGGAAATTGAAAAACAAAGAGCAAATGCTAATGCAACCTGAAAATTGGTTGGCATGGTAAGAGAGATGTGAACAGACCCTCCGGAAGAGTAAAGAGAAGACTGGTTGATTTTTGCCAGGAAACCAGAGGAAAGCTTCACAGAGGGAGTGTCATTTGAGCTGGGCTTGGAAAGATGAAACGTACTTGCCAGGCAATAAAAAAACAGCATGTGTAAGACCTGGATGTTGGTGAGTTTAAGACAAATTAGGTTCCCCTCCCCTGTGAGGAGAACATAATTAGACTCATTGTGTGCAAAGAAGTGTAATGTGAGAGTGGAAAGAAAAAGAGAGAAAGAAGAAAAGAGATTGGTTCAATGATATGGCCATATTTTAAGGGACAGGCACTGAGGGTATGGCCTAGCAGATACATAGGAATGAAATCAAGGGTTAGTTTGTAGTTAGAATTGAAGGGACTTGAATGATTTCATTCATGGAATGGTAGAAAGAGATTAAACAGGACAATTAAGATTATTTTAGAATGACAAACGTATTTTTATGACTTTGCCTATTCCCTTGGCTATTTTACATTGGTGAATAAAGAATAGTTGATAATTCTAAACAAGACATCCATCAAAGTAGGAGAAGCAGCAAGTGTGAAAAATCCACATGGATGACGAATGTGGATTTGGCTATGTGGAGACGTCCAAGTGGAAATATCATATGGCACTTAGGAAAAAGGTCTGGGCTGGCTAAATAAATCCGACAGCCATCAGAATATAAGTCACAGTTGAATCAAGTGATGGGATGATAGCTTAAGGGTGAGCACCATTGTAGGGAACTCATATTTGTTGAATACTTTGCTTCAGACATTTTACATATATTATCTCATTGATTCTCACAACAATTTGTAAAATTGACATCATTACAGAAAGCTTTACTGTGATAACGACTGAGAAGCCTTTGGATTTGACTATCAGGAGCTTACTTTAGGCAGACTGATGGAAGCAAAACATTATAAGCCAGAGTTCAGCAGGCAGAGGTGTGAACAGGAATTGGGAAGGCAGGGGAGTTAAACAATACTAAGCGGTAGGAGAGCGTGGAAATAGAAGGGAGGCCAAGGAAAGGGAAAGATTAAAAGGAGTAGAGTTATCAGTGAGGAGAAGCAAGGACTGAATGAAGGGGAAGAGTCTGTAAAGTTAAGATAGGTAAAGGTAAAACTACTTCTGCTTATGAGGAAGGTACAAAGGATACCATAAGGAAGACAAAAAAAGAGCCAGCCAGGAAGAAGATATTGGATACCACTGGTAACACAGACAGGAATGGTAAGGAAATAGGTAATATAAGACAATAAGAAAGGAAAACTAAGGTATTTCAGAGTTAAATAGTCTCTTTTAGACTCTCATTTGCTTCTAATAAGAGTGGCAAAGATGATCTGTGACCTTAATAGGGAAAAGAGATGCCTTATTTGTTTTCAATCTTCATGAAGTTCCATGGGTTAATAACATTACTTTTAAATGTATGGCAATGCAGACTCCCCCTTGTCACATAGAAGAAGGTTTAACTACTTCCTTCTTTTTAGAAAGTATATTATTTAAATTTGATGATAATCCCTTAATGATATATAATAAGTTAATAAATGTAGCAAAATTCTGTTTTAACCTACAGAGTAAAATTCAAGCGGCATAAACCAGAATTTATTATTCATTCAAGAAGATTGAAGGAAAATCTTCTGACGCAAATAATATACTCAGTTTCAAATGATATTAGGAATACTGAAAGTAATATATATATATATAATATAATGTGTCAAAGGCAATAAAATAGTACAAACAAAATCATCAACAATGAGAGAAGAGCTAACATGATGCAGTAATAGCTTTTATGTAGTAGAAATGACAAGTGAAATCATTGTATATAACAAAAACGTATTGGTTGGGGATGCTCAATATATAGAGTTTGGAAAGTTTAAGCACATGCACACACACACACACACACACACACACACACACACATTATTTAGTAAGCTGACAAAAGAACTCCAACCTAATATCTAAACCAAAATAAAGGTATTATGAAGTCAACCAAAAATGAATATATCAAACTCATTCTTCTGAGACATTATAGCTATAAGGGAGCAAATCATTATGTGGAATTAATTTAAAGGAGCAGGAGAAAATCTATTTTCTGCCAACCAAAGAAGTGACTTACTCATGCATAAGGAAAACTAAAGTACAAAAATATCCACCATCAATAACATGTTACAGGATTAGCAAAGCATACACATGATCTCCATGTGTTTATGAATGCAGTCATCATTAGTGGGTGAGTATTAATGCACATTATTTTATGATTGCCAGTTCACTATGATCAATTAATGCAGTGGTCAACAATACTATATGCTATGTTAATTACCTAGGCTTACTGTGGGATGACACTACAAGAAAAGGCTTACTACGTGGGATAGTATTCAATAACTGCCACTGAGGAGTGGAAATTATCTGATCGTCAGCAAAAAAGGCTAGTGACAACGTACCTCCTGTCCGGTTGGTGCTGCAGGTGCCCAATCTCCTCTGGGCAATCCTGTAACATGGGCTGGAGCTCTTCCTGTGGGGAGGGAGTCAGAGTGGCAGTGGACTGATGGCTATAGGACACAGCAGCTGGAGAAGAAGCTGCTCCCCGCACAGGGGGAGTAGGGCCTCGTTCATCTTCCTCCTCTTCTAATTCATCTTGTTGCAAATACATCCTTGCTGGTGGTACAGGACATGGCATTTCTTGGTCATAGCTAAAAGAAATTATAAAGACATGTAGACGTAGTTCAGGTTATTCAAGTTTTGTATAGTAAGTGACATATCAGCTTTGAATTTTTTTTTCAAATATGAATGTTCTGGGTCACAGCAAGGAGGTTTTGTTAAAAAAAATAAATAGTTCACTAGCACATATTACTACCTATGCTTTTTTTTTTTCCTGAGAGGCTGCAATGCACATGAGGTTATTATACGGTCCGAGAAGTTGTGCAATAAAAAATCCCACTCAACACAGGTTAACTTAGCAAAGCCCAAATGTATTTGGTCCATTCTCCCCCTCCAATTCTACATGTTCTCTAAAATAAGACTCAAAGATGGTATTATAGATGATCCAAAAAATCCAGAAAAATTACTCTTGAAAATCCTTTCAGAGGAAGATATATTGGAGATCAACTCATTTAGTCCAATATCACTCATTTTTCCTCTGAAATTATAATAAATCACTATTTCTTCAGTAGAGCATAACATGAAGAAGTTGGCTTGCATTTAGCATGGTGAGTGAAAAATACAATACCATTAAACAATGAAATGCCCCTCTATTCCTCTGCTAGAGCTGTGTGGAAACCAAGATGGATGAGGGGAACATTCATGCCTTTCTCTTTTCTCTTACCCCAGGGCATATGTTTCTTGATTAGAAGGGCAGTGATATATCGCATTATATAAATTGTGTTTTCATTACTCATCTCTCATGTTCATTTTCTACCACCTGCCTTGTTTATCTGAACTCAGGAAAGTTCATGCTCAAATAACATGATTTCTTTGTATCTTCCTTCACTTTCCTAATCCCACCATCTCTCCCTTTATTAACAAACAGCATCACAATTTGCTTACTCGTCCAAAGTCCAAACTAGAAATCTTGTAGTCACCTTTGACTTCTCTCTCTCCTCCCTCAAACTATTCCCCCAATTCAATTCTATTCTATCTGTAAAAACTCTCTGGAATCTATTCTCTTATTTTTGTCTGTTGTATGTGCTACTATAACAATCTTTTAATTGATCTCTTAGCCTCCAGTCACTCCATTGCTTCCAAAATTACTTTGCTATTATATACATCACTTGAAGGCTATTCATTTGCTCTTCAAAGTAAGAAATGACTCACTAACTGCATAGGGAATAAAATATAAAAGCCTAAGTAAGACATTCAAGTATCTGCATAGTCTGGCTGCCTTGTGCCTTCCCAGTGTCCTCGCACTCCCTTCCATGTGTTCCATGTTAGTTCTGCAGGAGTTCACATCTCTGTGTGGTCCCAAGTCCGTAAACCCCTTCTCTTAACTGGGAACCTTCTCATTTGTCCAGGTCACGAATCAATACCAACAGATCAGGAAACCTTCATTCTTCTCAATTAGAATCAGTTTTTCTCTTTGAGGCACAGTTATATTTCCTGTATTTGTTTTTATTTTTTAGCTACATCCACTTATTTCATTTTAGTCCTCTTTGGGGAACTAAAATAGCAATAAATGTTGTTAAAATAACCTAGAAAATGAATTTTTTAAAATATAGTCAATCTCCATTACTTGCAGATTCCATATTTGTAAATTCACTGAACCCGTAAAATTTATTTTTAAACCTTAAGTCAATATTTGTGGCACTTACATAGTCATTCCATACTTGCACAAAGAGGACCAAAATTTGAGCTAGTTGATGTGCATGTTCCCAGCTGAGGTAAAACAAAGTGACACTTTGCTTTCTTGTGTTAGCTCTCACATTGTAAACAAGTGTACTTTTCATGGTTTATGTAGTACCATTTTTTTTGAAACTTTTTACTTTAATTGGTGATTTCCCTGCTTAAAATGAACCCCAACAGAAGTGCTGAAATGATATCGAGTGTTCTTGAGTGCTAAAAGGCTGTAATGGGCCTTACAAAGAAAATACATCTGGTTAGATAAGCTTTGCTTGGGAATGACAGTGTGCTATTGGCTGTGAGTTCCATGTTAATGAATCAACAATACATATTAAGTAAGGCATCTTCAATTAAGACGCAAATAAAACAAGTTATGCAATGTCAGTTGACAAAAACATTGTGACCGGAGGTTCAAAGGAACCTAAACCTGTATTTCTCCTATGAGTAATGTTTCAGTATTTGCTAATTCAGTGTTTACAGTAATTTTATAGAACATAACTACTGTGGATAATAAGAATCCCCTGTAAATATTTTTTTGTGTGTAAGAATTTTATTTGAAAATGCATTTTATAAGAAGATGATTGGAAAATAGAAGCACTGAGGCTTTGTTTCTGGGTATAGTTGGAACTGTAAAACTGTGGAGAATGAATGAATGTGTTTTAATTTTTCTAATAGTCACAGAAAAGGCTGTATTTTCAGGTAAATTTTTCTGGTTATTAATTCTTTATGTCAAGTGAGTTCTGGTCTTTTGATCATAATAGTGAAGCAGCTGTTTTGTTTTGTTTGGAGGCACCATGTGCAGTTCTACAGACTCTGCAATAAGAAAAAAAAGCACACTGGCCAGGCATGGTAGCTTATGCTTAAACTGCTAGCACTCTGGGAGGCTGAGGCAGGAGCATCGCTTGCGACCAGGAGTTTGAGGTTGCAGTGATGAGGCCATTGCACTCCAGTGAAGGAGACTCTTGTCTCAAAAAAAAAAAAAAAAGAAGAAGAAGAAAAAGAAAAAAAAAGGACACTCACCTTCTAATTGCTGTCATGTGAATTATTTACACTTGTTAAATCCTTGTATGAAAAAAATCAGTAAATCTAACTCTTCTGGTGGGGATAAAAAATATTCAATAAAGTTTAAATTTCTGCAGTTTCCAGCATAATGTGATAATTTCTAAAATCAAAAAGTTTTCAGGATACAACTGTGGTATAAATCCATACAATAATTTTATGAAAACTTACAAATGTGCCACAGAAGTTCTAATACTGTATTTGAAAATCACAAAATCATATATTTATATATACTTATACATGATATATACAGGAGAGCATTATATTTCTGTGATTATACATATATGCATGTACGTGAATGCACACACACACACACACACACACACACACACATACATATATATTTCTTAGTTCCAAAAGAAACTTCCAAAGCACAAATTCCTTTTTTTGGTATCATTGAGGAGGGTTTTCAACTCCTGTTAACCAACAATGTTTTCTTTAGAGACCTTTTTGTGGACCTTAGGAATTAGTCTCTTAATAATTACTTAATATAGGTTTAAGCAATCATATTACACCACTTACATCTGTTCTGAAGTTCTTACCTTTCATCTACAGAAATACTATACTCTTCACTATTGCTATGGGGAGGAGGATGTGCTGGGGGAGGAGGAAGCAGGTCTGCCCAGTTCATGCCGCCCTGTTTTGGTACCTTGGGTGTTCGTGCCCCTTTCTTGTGCCCTTGACTCCCTAGAAAGGAAAAAAAATACAAACCTTTTTATCTGTGGCCTTTACATTTTTTTTCTATTATTCACAAGTTAATTATTTTCTGTACATATGATCTTATAATTTATATATGTCTAGAGAGATAAACACATTTTTCTTCATTAATTTTAAATAGAACTTTGCACAATAGAAGAAGCAAAGTTCTGCCACACTTAACTGCAAAATAAATAGCAAAAGAGCAATAAAATCATAAATGAATTTTATAAGTCATATCATTAATAGTGATTTTCCTATAGCAATTAGTTGCATTATGGATTATCATCTCAAACAAATGAGCTGTAGACATATTTTCTGGAGTGCCTTTCCATTATTTAATTGCTGGAACCTAAAATACAATATGATACAGATACGATCTATTAGAGTTCCACTGTTGCATTAAATCACTGAATATATATAATTTGTACTTGTCCATTGAAATGTTTTAGGCACAATGAAATTATTAGTTTTCTTCAGAAAGGCAGGTGCAGATGAAAATAATTGCTGGAATAGCTAATATAACAAATGACAAAAGAAGCAGGAAAATTATTTTAAAAAAGGGATAGAAGTATTTTCAGCCACTGTTTCTATAAAATTATGGCAGATAATAAAATGATGTTGTTTGAACATTCTTAGTAGTTTAAAATAGCACAATTATTCAAGTACTCCAGTGTTCTGATTTTAGATTTGGCATATTCTTTAAACATAGGTAGCTGTACATTTTATAGTATTTATTTTAGAAAAACTTTGGGTCAAAAGGTATTTAGGAATAAAATATTCCCCCTTCCAAATATGATACATTTTAGATTCATATGTGAATTATAGACAAAGAGCCTATAATTATTTTTGTCATATGATCCCTTAATATCAGTGAATTATCTTGGTCTTACTCTTTTTAACCCTATCTGAAACAGCTCCAAGTCACATGGTGCATGAAACAGGTCTTAACATATTCAATGAGCCTTTTTTTGTAAGTCACTTGGGAATTTTCAGTTACATGGCAGTGTTTGTTAAGCCAGATGTTCTTGCACTGGTATGTTACTGCACCAAGTGTGGGCTAAGGAATAGGCTGTTATTAACAAACTATGATTGTCAGTGCAATGCCAATGTGTCTCTATTTTATTCCACCACTCAGTTGTCCTATATTGGGATGGCTGTGCCTGTGTTGTGAAGTTGACATTAACTAGCACCTTGCTCTTTATTTCCTGACATACATCTACTGTAACAACTCCATCAGTCCTGAAAAACCTAACAATACAAATCTCTCCTATGTCTTATTTACTTGCTTTGTTCTCTTCCCTAATTATCACCAGATTTCACATCTTTATATCATTTTTTCCATATATTCACAGAATACCAAATGATAAATAGCAGCAGAACAACAAAATCTAGGTATCTAAGCTGAAGGATGGAGAACGTCAATTGAATATTAATAACTTCGAATCATAATTTTTCCCACTAAGATATAATTTTCTCCATAAGAGACTAAGGATTCAAAGATGAAATAATATGAGATAATAAAATATTAAGATATTTTATATGGTTTTGACAAAAGTAGATCCTTGCAACTTTTCTCTTAACTCAGGGTTAAGTTAATTTAAAAAAGAAAGCAAGTCATTTAATAAGATTTAAATTGTTAAGAAAAACCCCAAACAACATATAATAGAATCGGAATAGATCTACAAAGGTAAAGGGCCATTTCTAAACTCCTTTAATTCAAATAGGAACCATTTCAACACAGTCTAGAAAATGCCAAACCAACATGCCTTAGTGAATTGTAAAACACAAATGCTATATTCTTTACAAAAGAGGAGTAAAGACTCTTGGCTAAAAGCCCCTAGCAACAACTTCAGTCCAGTTGCTGGGAGGTGCCATTTCTACCCTCTCCTGGAGAAATATGCTAGAATCAGGATCAATTGTTTTTGTTCTCATTGTGGTGTGACTGGTCACATGTTAGTTCTAATAATGAATCGCCTTTAATTAGAAAAACAGGACTTAAGTACCAGGAAGCTCCTACCAGGAAAACAGCTGGCAAACAGCTGCAACAGCATGCAGACCACAGGGAAAAGGGCTCAGCGTGGCATTGCTTTATGAGGTTTTAGAGCAAGAACTGAGGGATGGTACAGAGATTATAAACTGAGACAGGTTCCTATTGTATACCAGGATCTCACGTTATTGTCTCTTAGGTTGTTTTTTTTTTTTTTTTTTTTTTAAGACAGAGTCTCACTTTGTTGCCCAGGCTAGAGTGAGTGCTGTGGCATCAGCCTAGCTCACAGCAACCTCAAACTCCTGGGCTTAAGCGATCCTCCTGCCTCAGCCTCCCGAGTAACTGGGACTACAGGCATGCGCCACCATGCCCGGCTAATTTTTTCTATATATATATTTTTTTAGTTGTCCAGATAATTTTTATTTCTATTTTTAGTAGAGACGGGGTCTCGCTCAGGCTGGTCTCAAACTCCTGACCTCGAGCGATCCACCCGCCTTGGCCTCCCAGAGTGCTAGGATTACAGGAGTGAGCCACCCTGCCCGGCCATGTTGTCTCTTAGGTTTTTGATTCTGCTCAAGTGTACTCAAATGTTATGTGCTTTTATAGCCTAGATTCAAATGACAACATATTTAGCAAATGAACTATATGTGTGACAATTTTCGCTATATTTTGTCTAAAGGGGAAAAAAAAGAAGTTTCAACAGCCTATAAAGTTAAGAGCACTAAAGTTCATTAATAGGGAGGAAAATAGGAAACTCAGACTTTGGCTACCAAATAGAACATAAAATGGTTTCGTGAGGGCACAGTCCCTCAAATGTCAGAGACAAGACCCATCCTTGGTATTCAAATTACATAAAGTGATTAGACATGATACCTGCATACAGTGGTCCATTAGCACTCAATTCATAATCTTGGAATGCATCATCCTAAACAGGAGAGGTTGATTTTTTCTTTGGTTCTCCTTACTTACCAGATGTACTACTGCCCCGGTCTGAACTATTGTAGGATCCTCCAGTATTCTGGTCATATGATTGGTTGTATGGGATAGTTGGAGGAATTGTATCATTTGTTCGATAATCTGGACATTTCAGATGGAAAAAAATTAAACATTTATTTTCTCTTTGTGAGTTATCCACATCTCTTTGCTTTGTCTATATTTCTCAGTAAAGAAACTAATTGAATCATTTAATTGCCTTGTTTTTTCTTTCATTTTTATATTCAGATTGTCAGAATATAAAAAGGTTAATAGGCTGAGCACAGTGGCTCAGGCCCATAATCCCAGCATTTTGGGAGGCTGAGGCAGGAGGATTGCTTGAGGCCAGGAGTTCAAGGCCAGCAAGGCAACATAGCAAGACCCCATCTCTACAAGAAATAAAAATTTTAAAAATTCATCAGGCATGGTGTTGTGAGCCTATAGTTCCAGCTACTCGGGAAGCTGAGGCAAGAGGATCACTTGAGTTTAAGAATTTGACGTTATTGTGAGCCATGACTGGGTCACTTGAACTCCAGCCTGGATGACAGGGCAAGACCCTGTCTTTAAAAATAAATAAATAAATAAAGGTTTATTTTCCAAATGTATATACATACATATAATTTTAATAATATATTAATAGTAACAAATAATTTTAAAAATAAGAAATCATGAAAACATGCCTGCAAATCATAAAAAATAAATTATAATAAACTAAAAAATAAAACTGAAACTTGTCAGCAAGATTATATCTAATGAAAAAATATATCCATGATAAGAAAACAAAATATCTTAATTTGCCCCAGAAATGCTTCTGCTTACTTGGGCAAAGGTGAAAATCCAAATGAAAAGCTTGTCACTGGAATGTGGTCAGTAATAATCTGTCATCTAGTTGCATTCCAGGTTCTTTATTATAGCCTGACATACCAAATCTGCTTACAAGCAGTATAAACAATAAATCAGAGTTCTGAAATATTTGTATGGAGGCTGTCAGAGCTTTCCGAAGTCCACAGTAAAACCATACACTGTGGAGAAATAATGTGACAATAGTTTGAATCACCATTGCAAACTCCATGATTGCAGAAGCTGTCCTATTTATCTTTGTCGTTCTTTGTCACAAACTTATCCAGGAGTCCTGATAAATATTTATTAAACTGGCATAGTACACCAATCAAGTGCTTTCTTAAACTTGGGAAAAGGCTAGATGTACTTTATTATCAAATTAAAACATATAATGTTACCTTAATTAAACGAAATGTTTAAGTTATATTTTTGTAATTTCTAAGTGCAATAAGGTTTATTCTTGAAGAAAATGTTCCCAACTCAAGCCCAAAGAAAATAAATCTATGTCTCTAATTTAATCTACCAAAACAAAGTATTCTTTACCTGGACACTTGCACAGCATTACCCCAACTATTCAAATGAAAGCAATCCTTTTTTTTTCCTAGAGGTATAACTTTGCAAACCATGCTATTAAAGCCATAGACTGAAGGGCTACATAGAAATCAAATATCTATCTTTCCAACTCACACACATTACAATGGAGAAACATTCCCCTCAGGCCATAAAATACTATTCTGCTGCTTCAGGATAATACTAAACTCAATTTACTTTAAGTTCTATACTGACAGACTTCAGTCAGGTCAACCACAGAAATTTAGGTTCTAAAATTATACACTGAAGCAGTCTTATTAACCACATGAGGTAGGAGAAATACAACAAATTGAACCACTTCTCCAGTTCAAGTATAATTTAATTATTTTTCTTCAGGTTGATATAAAAATGCCATTCGTTTATAGGACCATGTAGAAGCAATTATCTTCCATCCTCAAGTGGAAAGAATGGGATAGTCTATTTATTGAAAATGTGAGATATTGTGAGGGTTGTACATCTGCCTTATGAATAAAAGATGGTCTGTCCTAAGCAATCCCTCACCTACTATTAAATTTAAATTAATCTCAAAACCGTTTGAAAATACTTATATATTATTATGAAATGAATTTTTCAAGGTCATTGTTGTGCTAATTAACTCTTTGACACTGGAAATTCCGAAACCAAAGAAATAAGAAAAATCTTAGTAACAAAAGAAAAGATTTTACTTGCTAGTCTCAGACGAGTTTCAGCATCTAGTGCTGAAGTCTTTAGAGTATCAGTACAGAAAAAGATGGGAAGACAAGCAAAGCTCTTCACCTTTGTTCAGTTTGTTTTGTTCCATGATGTTGTACTGAATTGGTGCCACTTCTTGTTTCTGCTGTCCCGGTGGTTTCCAGTGCTTCTCGCTGGAGTCCCCGCTGCCGTTGTTCATGTTGTTGCTGAGGTTTGACTGGATGAGCTGAGTGGTGGCGTAAGGAGTAGGCTGCCCTGATGGATTGACAAAACGCCCATCCTTCAGATTTGGGCTATTGAAGGTTTTCATCTCATTGATTTTGTTACTAAGGTCCACATCACCATAAACAGTTGACTCAGGGAGCATCAGATTTGTTTGTTTGTTATCCAGTTGGTTGTTATAATTTGCTATACAATCAGCTATGTGCAATGGAGAGGAAAAGGAGAAAGTCATTCTGCATGGTTATTCGTTTCACATTTCTTTCTAAGAAGCTTTGCGAGTCACAAGAAAATTGTTGTGTGAAGTACAAACAAGCTCAAATAAGACGAATAGGGTGAATAAAAAGGGCCAAATATCCATATGTATGTTCTAAAGAAAACAATTAAAATTGAGAGAATAGGAGAGGATATACAGAATTTGTATAGAGATAATAATTTTGAATTTTTGCTAGTCCTGAAGTAAATAATTCCTCCAATTTAACATAATTTTCCTTTGACAACCCCATTAATAGAAATTCCTAAAATAATATATATATATATATATGTGAATATCTTTATGTGTCAACCATAGATTTTCTAGTCTTTGGTTACTGTATTGATTGAGGCTACTAGTTAGCTGCTGAAGCAACAAAGCATATCAGTTGAAAATTCAGAAAAAGGGAAAAAATTCTATCCACAGATCAAAAACTTGAGAATTCAATATTTTATAAAGTACTTCTACTCAAAAGATATGGAGAACGAGGATAAAAGAAGAGTAAATAGCACTCAGGAGAATTTTATTAGTTCTTATCTTGGTCATGTAGGATAACCATTATCAGGGAAAGATGCTATGTAATCAATTCCTGATGGTTTCATAATGACATCCCAAGAAATACAGAATGGCAATGATGATGACAAAATGAATCATAGTATCCTGGATCATTGAATCAAATAAAGCCTAAAATCATAATTTTCCCTGCACTGAAATATTTGGAAATTAAATAATACATATAGATATATTTACTATCTGTAGTTGAAAATATTAAAACCATAGGAAAAACTAAAATCATATTTTAAAATTAAAATATTTAAAAATAAAAAATTGGTCAAGGTACAATGGTAAAAATACCTTTATTTTATTCATGTAGTTCAAAAGTGGCACCAATGTTGATAGAACACCTTAATGTTAGTTTTTAACTTGATATCTTTTAAAAATGATAAATTAACGTGCTAACTCTGCATTGACATGTGGCTATTGAGCACTTGAAATGTGGCTAGTGCAAATGAGGAACTGAATGTTGAATTTTATATTATTTAATTAATTTAAATTTAAATAGTCATATGTGGCCAGTGGCTACCATATTGGACCACATAGCTCTACATATTAATTTAAATGGATATGACCATTTTTTTTCTCCTATGGGTCTCAGCACAGCCTTTCTTTTATTTACAGTTACTCTCTCTGTCTAGCAACTAGAATATGGAGCTCAGGAGGACATAGACTTGGTCACACGGATATGTCGCATCCATATCCAGTGGAAACTCAGGCTTATTTTAAGGGTAGACATACATATTGCCCTATGATTTGTTCCTTACAGTGCATATCATCTTTACTTAAATGCTACCCAGTCTTTCTCTTTTCTTTAATTTCATGTATTATTTTACTTTTATTGTCATATAGATTCTTTACAATTCTTTTAATGTTCCCTATATTGTGAATATTTGGGTTGTTTTGTGAAAAATTATTTGTGATTTTTATTCCTCTAAATCTTGAATCCTCCACATCCATTTTTTTACTGTTATGTTTTAACATGAGACTAAGCAAAGTAATTTACTCACCCATTTTTCTGAACCAAAAATACACAATAGAAAATGTATGTATACACACCTGAGAAAGATAAATATATGTATGTTTATATACATATTTATATGTATGTTGTGTTCTCAGGATTTATTTTTATACTATAAAATCTGATTTAAAATTTCAGTTAATTTTCATTTAAAATTTTTTGTTATTGTTGTATGATTATAATTATTGGTGCTATTAAAGTATTTGGCTCACTCTAAGTATGGATTTATTGATCTTTTGATCTGTGTTATTCCTAAAAATCTTGAAAATAATTATTATAGTTACTTATTTTCAAGATTTTATTTTAAAAATTATAATTCAATGTATTCTTATAAAGATAAACACTTTCACATTATTTCATTTTTCCTTATTTGCTATCTATCCTGTAATTTATATTCTTAATTCTCTTGGAAAATTTTCTTGGTGGGTGAGAAATGGAGGTTTAAGGATGGAGAAAATACTTGAATCAGGTTAGTTTGCTATACAATAGTCAATATTTCATCCAAATGCTCATCAATTTTTCTCTTTCCATGTAGAGAGAGGAAAAGAAAACTTATCCTCCTTCTGGCTAGGTGCTTTTTAAGAAGTTTTTTATTTTTAATTACTATGGGTAAGCGTGTACATGTCAAGCTCTCTCTGTGTCCCTAACCTGGGCGACTGTAGGTAGTCAGGTTGCTGTCACTGTTCCCGTTGCCTGCCGTGCAGCAGTTGATGGAGCAGTCATTGTGATTGTTGCCAGTGTTTGGCCACGTGTCTGCCAACCACGGCTGTGTGGCAGGCTCACTGATGTTGAGAAGTCCTGGCCTAAAGAACAAAATATATAAAAGCAAATGTTATATGAACAGAAAATAATATTTTCTACTCAAAATTACAACAAATTTCTCATCTCATTATTTTCATAAATAATTTGTTGAACTATTCTAAATGATAGTATTATCCCTTTTATTTTACAGACAAGGCAACTGTGATCTAAGGTTCTGGGGTGTACCTCAGTTTCCATAGCCATAACTCTATAAACTGGCAGACCTAAAATCAATGTTCTACTCTGCTTTAAGTCTTAGTGATTAAAAATCAAACATGGAATCTGAAAATATGGATAGATGTATTTTCCAGTCTTTTAGTAGCTTAAAAATACCCTAGTTAAGATAGTTTGCATTTCTTCATTTTTGATCCATTCAAAAAGTATGACTCTTACAACTTCATTAAAAAATGGAACAAGCTCCTTTACTTAGACAATGTGTCCCTCAAATGAAACATATTTGCATATTTTTCTTCAAAACCATATTTCAAAAATAGTGAGTTCGGGACTCAGTGACGTTTTGAACAGAGCCTCATCGATGTTTCAGTGCATAGTTCTGTAAGCTTGTCAACATTTTCTGATGGTGACAATGTAAAATGTCCTAAGTCCCTACATAAACAAAGAAAAGTTAATGAATTAAGTCTAGTAAAAGAAAGATGCCCACTAAAAGGAATATTAGTGTTCATGTTTTTTTTTGGCACAACAGACGTTAATCCTCTTTCACTGCGCATTGGGATTGCAAAGTACATTTGCAATTATTAATGGGAGCCCTGAACCACCAGTGCCAGGGACTCAGACTGGAGTCCAAGAGTGGCATTTCTCATGTCCTTTTTGAACATTGACTCCATGTGATAATTCAGCAAAAGAGGTGATGATGTATGCTGTGCTGTCTGGCCCACAATAAACAGACTGGCACACTACGGACTCTGCAAAGATTTTCCTTGTGGTTTCATTTCCTGTGTGAAAGTGCAATGCTATACTTCCCGTTTACTTGGGGAGCAAGAACCTGACATTTCACACTCCATGGTTCCTATTCTTCTGCCACATAGGTAGTCAACTGAGGAAACTTATTATGCGAATGATGGTTATTTGAGGAATAATAATTCAATTCAAATGAAGAATATGGATTTATGATTCCTATATTTGTATATGTATATATATTGACGTAAAAAATAAATATCTGCTCTTTGCTTACAATATCCAAAGCATTATTCTGAGTTCTTTACATGTAGGAACTCATTTAATCATCACAACAATTTTACAAGGTGAGTACTATTATTATCTACATTTTAACAATAAGGAAATGGGGATACCTAACAGAGGTTATGAAACTTATGCACAGTTATATAAAGTGAGTGAGTGGCACAGCTGGGGGTCAGCCTCAAGCAGTCTGGCCCTAGAGTTCACATTCTGATCTAAGAGGCTATAAACCCATATACTGGAGAGTGCTGAAATTTCCTAAAGTCCCCAAATATTCTCAATAAAAGGAAGAGTGAAGAAAATGTCTAAAGTCTTGAAATTCAGGATAAAGCTCTTAAAACGGAGTCAATTAACTATTAAAATTGTTGATGAAAACATGCTTTGAAGAGCAATGTTGCTTAATTGTTGAAATGTTAAACATTTAAATGCAAGCTGTACCACAGATATCTGACACCTTTGAAATAGATGTTAGTTACAGGAATCCTGCATCTAGTAATCTTTAGTTTCCTATTTTATTTCCCTTGAACTTCAACCATGAATGTTATCATTGTGGAAGTTACTAAAAATAAAATCTATATTTGACACTGTAAAGATGTTATGGGATCAAGTTTGAAGTATGGGTCAAGAGGAACTTTTACACAGTCTGACTTACATGTTTCAAAAGGAATAAACAATATGTTTATACTATTTATACTATATATTTTATACTATGATTCCCTCTGAAAAATACTTTTTCAGTGAAAGCTTTGATATCATCATAGGCTGAGGGAACTTTTCATACACATGGGTGATTTCCAACAGGAAGTAGAAGGAACGATTTACATCCTAGTTTTCTGTTTAGATTGGAGTTTGGAATGCCAATTATTTAAGGAAGAAGTTGAGCCATGATTACTAGTCCATAATGAACCTTAAAATACCATGTGTGTATTTCAGAGGCTTTCGAGGAACTCAAGGTCATTTGCATGTACTCTGACAAGGACGTTAGGGTCTTTTTAAACTAACAATTTCACAGGCTGCCTTGATACATTTAACCTTAAGGTATGGAGCAGAAGCAAAATACATGGTTGTTACAGTGATTAACATGTGCCTAAGATATTAGTATATTAATAATGTTATCATATAATGTATTAAGGGGATAGATCTGTGTCTTGAAGGAAAAGAGGGCAAATGCACCTTAATAATTATATGGCAGTTACCTTCAATTCCTCCTCTTCTCTTCAGATATTCTAATCACTCACCCCAAGAAAGCCTATTTGAACTGCAAAATCACAAAATAAAACACTGTGGGGTCCAAGAGTTGGTAAAAATGGTGAAGGAGCTTAGCATTAAGAGTTGTCAGGCTGTAGGCTGTCTTCTCTTTCCACAGATAGGTTTAAAGGCCAGAGATAGGTCTAGGAATTGTCAATAATTTAGAGAAGCAAGGCTTGAGCTCTATTTCTTTTTCACCTCCCACTGACAAGAAAGGCGGTATTGTCATATTGTCATTCTCTACCAGGTTAGCCTGACTTTCCCACCCACTTTTTTAGGCTTTCTCTGCTTTTCCCTGATTTATGCTTTTGTTTGGATTTTAAGTAGGTTTTTGGATTTTGAGTAGGTTTTTTGGAAGAGGTGACTGGGGTGTTTCAGGTACGGAAAACAAATGAATACAAACAGCAGCTTAATATTTCTGAGATCTTCCCCTGGATTATCACACAAGTTCCTTATCCTTTTCAAGTTGGGAAAAAGTCTCTTTGCTTATCACAATCCTCCTTCTCTCCTTTCTTGGAATAATTAAATTTACAATTTGGAGAACTAGAAGAATTCTAGATAACCTTCTTTTTTATTAGAGGAAATAATCCAACTCAATATATTTTCATCAAGGACTGAACTCAGGTCTTCTGACATTGATTTATTCAATAACTCATTAAGTCCTTTCTTAGATACTTATTAATGACATCTTTCAAAGGTAAAATTCATGTAATTTATTAAACTTATTAAATGTAATGCAATAAATTACATTTATTACATTACACAATTTTCACTTATTGAGAAATAAACCAAATAATCTCTATACTCCAGGATCTCACATTCTATTGTCAGAGGCAATCATATACACCAGGGGTTGACAAACTTTTTCTGTAAAGGACCAGACAGTCATTATTTAAGGCTTTGCAAGCCGTAATTTCTGTGGTAACTATTCCACTCTGCCATTGTAGCTCAAAAGCAGGCACAGACAATGTATAAACAAATACTCATGGCTGTATTCTTATAAAACTTTATTTACAAAAACAAGTGGCAGGCTGGCTTTGGCCCAAGAGCCATAATTTGCTGATCTCTGATATAAACAGATCACTGCAGTACCTCACGTTAGGTGCTTAATGGTAGTTCCACAGCACAGAGCTGGTGGAGAACGCAACAGGTGAAATCCAGTACATCAACCAGGGGCAGTGGAGGGGGAGACACTCCAGGCTAATGCAATACATGTGCAACGTAGCAAGAACATATAAGAAAGTACAATATTGGTGAATGGCAGGTGAGTTGACAGAGTGGATAGTGGGGTATGGAACATAGTGGCTTTTTTTTTTTTTTGAGACAGGGTCTTGTTTTGCCCCCCAGGCTGGAGTACAGTGGCTTGATCATAGCTCACTGTAACCTTGAACTATTGGGCTCAAGGGATCTTCCCACCTCAGCCTCCCAAGTAGCTAGGACAAGTATGCATCATCACACCTGGGTAATTTTTTATTTCTATAGAGACAAGGATCTTGCTATGTTGCCTAGGCTAGTCTCAAACTCCTGGCCTCAAGCAATCCTCCTGCCTCAGCCTGCCTGCCAAAGCTCTGGGATTACAGGCTTAAGCCACCACACCCTGCCTGGCACATAGAGTTTTGAAATGAGTCTACAAAGGCCTAGAGTTTGTGGGCTTCACATACTATGCTGAGTTTGGATCTGATATTCTATACGTGGTTGGTCCTGTTGAAAATGGGATTTTCAGCGGCTCAGAGACATGATCCACAAGCGTTTCAAAACATCATTCTGTCTCTAGTGGGCAAAGGGAATTAGCAGGAAATTGTGCTGATGAAGGCAGATGAAGGGAGGACTGCTGGGAGCTTTGGGGGTAGATTAGGCAAAGGAGAGCAAGTGCTTGAAATGAAACAATATTGTCAGAGTGAAAGGGGCAAGAGAGGATCAACAAATGCAGTAATGGATGCAGGAGGTGAAAGAGGATGACTAGAAGGTTTTGGTTTAGGTGTCATCAACCTAGTGAGGTGGGAGGTCCAGTGAGGACTCAGAGAGTCTGAGATTCATGGGGGAAACCAGTGCTTAAGGAATGGATACAAGAGAAGTCAGTACAGCAGTTTGGTTTGCTATTCATTCTCTTATTCCACTGGATCACAAAACACAGACACACACAAATTCTCACACATGCACACATGGCTTAGAATGAGTCCTCTTACTAAGGCAGCCCTAATTTTCTTATCGTGCTTTATGTTTTCATAGCAGTTGTCAACTGCTGATACTGAACAGTTGACTTTTTAAAAAATGTTTATTATTCATCTTGTATCTTCTGCAGTATAATGTAAAGTCCACAAGGGCAGGAATTTTTATGCACCTGGCTCACTGATGCAGTCTAAGCAACTAAAACAATGCCTGCCACATACTAGGTGTTCAATATATTGAATGAATAAATAAATTTCAAATTGTTTATATAACTATCATGTTGAGCACGGACTCTATGATCTTTATTCAACTGTTGCCTCTGTAACGTTCCCGCACCTCTTATCATTTCATTTAGGAAAATGATCACCTCTATTTAGTATTCAAAATAAGTCAGTTTCTCTGCCAGGGAGTCCATTTTTAAATTTAAAAGGCTATGTCTGTACTATGATATAATGAGATTTCCAAATAGATTGTTCAGGAACTTTGTAATTTTTCAGTCCTGTTGTAGAAACTAGCATTTGCTACCTATGCATTCCTGACATTGTTTCCCATGTGATAATTTGGTCTGTGCAGGGGTAAATTCCTTTAGACTAGGACCCACATGTGCCCAAGCACAGAAGCTAATGCAAAACCTATAGAAGATGCTCAGGAAAACTTTCATATGCTCTGATTAATGAGAAAGTTGAGTCTACGGTAATGAATATACACATGTAATGAGGTGGATATATAATCAAGCACTCCAGATTCACTCAAGAGAAAACGTTCTTTCATGAATGTCTGCTTGGACTGTGATTTAGATGGAATTTCCCTGAATGCAAAAACATGACCTTGTTTAACTCGTGAATCAAGTGTCTTTATTCCCTATGAAGACCTCCCTAGTTCTTGGGTCTTTCAGTGGCTGGCTTTGTTTCACAGGTATGAAAACAGGAAGTTAGCAGTAAACAGGAAACAAAAGGCCAGTGCTTGTTGCCAAATTTGTACAGCATTGGCTAAAGGTCAACATTTTTTTTAACTGCTCTTTGTTACAAACTAAATTATTAGATGGTATGTTCTTTGGACTGAGGAATAATATCTTACTCATTTTTGTTTTTCTAGGAACAACCACATTATCCAACTGAAGAAAGAAGGGAATTTAATAAGTTCATTGAATTTGAATTATAAAATGGTTTGGATGGAAGTATTTTTTTGTTTTTTTCCTTTTAAACCTTAAGCTAAACGTTACTTTTCTTTTTTTAATCATCATATTGTGGAAAATCCTGATGCTTGGTTCATGTAACTTATACCTTATTTCAGCCCCTTTAAGCTGCCTGTCACATTAATTTGTGATTTCTCTGTGAATACCTTAAAGTTCACTGGATAATAATTACCAAAAATCATAGCTATCGGATTGAGGCTTATTTTAATTAGAGGGGAAGAAAAACTTCTTTGTTAACCAGCTACTAAGATTTCTTCTTTTAGTTTAACATATTTCCCTGCAAATGGGGATGTGAAGTCGAATTCATAACAAGAACAAACAAACATAACCTATAACAACTTATGGGCAACTGCTGTGTTCAGCAGGTTTTCAGATGAACACTTTTTTCTTTGACAGTATCTGTTAACTAGCTATATTTCTTAATCTTCATAAGTGCCACAGCTTAATCACTTTAACTCCTTTTAATCATCTGCTAAATCAGCAAGTCAGTCTTTTTCGGTTAAAGTCCTCCCTCTGGTGGCCATTGACGAAGATGCACCCGCTCCAGTCAACTGCATTTGTGCTAAATAGCTTGGTTCAACAGCACAGCTGAATGGAATCTTTCTGAAGGATTTAAACACATTTCACCTTTAAGTTAAACCTTTTAAACAAAGAAAGTGGTGTCACTGAGGAAGACAAGAAGAAATATTTGGAATTCCCTTTAGGATTTACAAAACAAGCAAGATAATTACCTCCCTCCACTGCTCACGGCTTCGCCTCCTCTCTGATAAGTTACTAGAATATTACAAAAAAAAAAAAACACACAATTAACAGGCACATTTATATATCAAAAGCTATTATATCCATGAGCATCTTTCTAAAATGGAATTATTTCTCCCTTCCTACCTAAAAGCATTGCAAAAATCATCACAAGATGTACCAGATTTCTGATACAACTAGTAATTTTTTAAAAGATTGTACAGGATTAAATATATATCACTCTTATTTTCCTAATGTTTCAACAAGGTAGAGAAACAAGCAAAAGAAAAACATTCGTACACTTTTATTAAATGTAACTATTACCCATTTGTACATTAGGATTCCCATATATTTCTATTTTAAATTTATTATAGCATATAATTTCATGATTTCATACGTGTGTAATCTTAAATTCAGGGAAAAAAACCCATACTAGAATATTCTTCCGGAAATATGAGTACCAGTAAGACAAAGATAAATGTTAAACCTTCTTTCCACACACAAAGATACATGCCAACTTGTGACTATTAATTAATGCAACTTATTTTTTATTGTGGTTTCTGGAAACCCTTTCTCATTATATTTTCATCAGACATGTACATGTGATAAAAAATATATTTTAAAGCTCTTGAAAGCCTTCTCAGCTTAATAAATTTGGGATATAAAAATTTACCCATAACAAAAACAGATTTGCACATAGTTAGGCAAGGGGTTAAGAAGATTAGCCTTTCTGTAAATACAGACACATTTTCTAAGTAGAAATATGTTTTTTAAAGCTGCCAAATTCTGTTTCTTAGAAGAACTCCAAACTGGGAGTCTGTCAGACAGAGATAACTGTTCCCAGTGATTACAATAACTGGATTAAGACTGAGGAGGCATAACTACAGGTACACCTTTTACTAGAGGTGAGGTGACAGAAGAGGACCCACTTTGAAAGAAACTGAATAGAACAGAATATTAGGATTCTGACTTAGGGAAAATGAAAAGTTTTATCTTTCCCATGTGCTAGATATTTTGGTTCCCTTTAACAACATTGATTCTATAAACAGGGAATTAGAATGGAGAGAAATTTTTGTTGGAAAACTTGAAAGCTTAAGTTAAGAGAAAAAAATGCACTGCCAAGTATGAAATAATTAATGAGATCATTAGCATGTTAAATCATGTCGAGGGTAGAAACAGTGTGTCTATTTAATGAAACACATGCAAACACGGCTAAGATGCCATGTGGAGTTGTGAATAAATAACACCAACCATTTCTACTTCACATACATGCCTGGCGTAAGTAAACGAAGTATTATATTCTGTTTTAAGTCCTTTCCCCCAACTCACTGAAGAAAATGAAATAAAAACAGAAACAGTACAACCCATGCCAAACTAACAAAGGAAAGGAGGAGGGTAAGTGCAAATATATACCTGTTGGTGTGAAGGTAAAAGACGGGACTGAAAAATCAAAACAAAATATAAACCAGTTATTAAGCTGAAGAGAGAAAGGGAACATATCACATTAGTATAAATCAAGCAGACAGCTGAACATAAAACAAATGTAAATAACTAAGCCAGTAGTTCTGACACTGATATATGAATAAAACCAAATCTGAGGTTAAGAAAAAGAAGCTTGTCTCTACAGGTTCCATTCTGAAGTGTCTGACATTCTAGTACACTCAGGAGGGGAATTGTGCTAGCTTAGCCTGTGAATGACCCTGCATTTAGTAACACAGACTGAGCTCACGGCTTTAGCACAAACAGGAATTCTCCACTATTAATCATTTCCAAACACTGGATGATGGATTCTTAAACAAGAATTATCACTGTCTTGCTGGAGTCCTATCTAGAAATCTGAAAGTAAATGCTTATTAAAGTGGACTACTAGGTGCACTTAAGTATTCATCATTGAGAGAGAAAGAGAGAGAGAAAGAAGCAAGGGAAGGAAAAAGGAAGAAAGAAAAGAGAGACAGGAGAAAAGGAGAGGAAAGGAAAGAACACACTGAAACAAAGAGAACCGTAAAATTAAACTGTTTCACTGAGCAGAAATGCCTGATATCATATAAACTACACTCTTAACATCATAAAGATTTGTGAATGTACAGAAAAAATGTGGAGTTTTAGGCTTTAATTTTCCTTTTAGAGTTTACATTTAGAAGCTTTCTAGGAGTGGGCTGAACTGAACATTTTTTTAATGCCACAGTAGAAGCTAAACAATAGAACAATAAAACCCCTCTGAAAACCTTCACTCTCTCTGCAGTTATAAATCTTAATCTAATCAATAATGCCTGAAATTGAACTGCAGCCCTCAAAAGTAGCAGCTTTGCCTCCCCCACTTTTCCTATCTTCTCCCATTCCTAGGTGTTGGATACACCAGAGCAATTTCCATGTCATTTCATAGAGGGAGGAGATTGACTTATTTTCCAATCTCTTCACGTTAATTTAAACTAAACGCTGCCCTGGTAAAGAAAGCAAGGAAATCTACATTACTCCCTCTAAGATTAAAGTTTGCTTTAAAAAAAAATCTTTAATACAAACAAACTAGAATATTGATTGCTTATCATGTATCAAAAAACTGCCAAAATGTATTTTCTATATCACATCTGAACACTGTTCAAGAAATTTACTGTGGGATCAGAGCCTTTGGGGCTGCAAACTAGGACGCTATAGCATCCCCTACAACTGTCATCTCTTACGAAGCCACTCTATCTCTGAGCATACTAGAAAGAACAAAAGCAAAAACCTCAATCTGTGTCCCTAATTTATACCCTGGCCTTCATTTGCAGCATAGCAGTCCCTGTCTTAAGAATTCTATTGTGTTTTCTTTCAGACAGGTCTTTTCAGAAAGTCAATGTAATTTAGCTACATTCAAAAATTCAGAGCCATAGTAACAAGTCTTTTTAAAAAAAAAAAAAAGAAAAAATAGAAAGGTACATTTGAAACTAAAGCTATTCATGTGAGAATGGAGTGCCTGAACATTAATTTGCAATCACAAGGACACCAGGGAGATATGAAAGGTCCTTGCCATTACTTCTCCTAGCTAACTGCTAACCCCACTTTGAGGAATTGAAGAAGAGATGAAAAGAGGTCAGTCTAAATGAAATTTTCACTGCTAGCACACCAAAGAACAACTTAATTCTCAAAGCTTCCAATAATATAATAAACTCTCTGTGTACTCAAGTGATGCTGATGCAATATGTGAGTCTATGTGGACAGGGGTACTGAGTGAACTAGCAGATGTCACACTGATAGCTAAATGTAAGGGGGAAATGTTAAAAATGCTCACTATTTTCCAAAGTGACACTCTGGCTTGATGTGTTATAAGTCAATAAGCTCTTTTACTTTTTTTTTTTTTTTTTACAATATTTCACGTCCCTTTTTTTAAAAAAATCACCGGCACTGTTTTTTGGCATAGAAAATTTAAGATCCCAAAATGCACTTTTTGAAATAAATTGCATAGAAACAGAATTATGAAAAAGTGCCAACAGGACAAAGTGAGGAAAGCAGAATCAAATGCTCATCAAATTACATTTGTAATTATGTTCTATGATTTCTGCTTAAACACAAGCTAGTTGAAAGGACAATGATATTAGTTTAATAGGTTTTGCAGAAAGAGCACATGGGCATTTGTCAGCATGCTCACAGTACATTAGTAAAGGAAAAGGAACATCTCAGAAAAGAAGAATAGTTTCATGTCACATTTTTGTATTTTAAGACAATGTCGAGCATTAAATTGCTACAATCACACAGGTATGGCACTTTGTCATCAAAAGAAACATTGGATTCCACTGACTCGCTGTTCACAAAACGGAGTTGATGATGGAGGTCTTCTGATTGGAGAATACAAGAGACTCCACATCTATATGTTAATTAGTCACTTTTCCTCATTCAAATCAGATTTCAAAACAAAGACAACCTCCCTACTCTTTCCCCACTCCACCACACGCAGACACCCACAAACCCCGTCTCTGCATTCATTTTTTAGTCAAAGGTTTTATACAGTAACACATGTGCCTGACATTGTTCTACTTTGTATACATAATGAGCACCAGTTCTCTTTGCAGTAACCTCCAAGCCCTCATTTTCCATTTCACAGGCAGGGATATTGACATAGTGCTTCATCTCTAGATAGAACACATATCTGAAAAAAACATATTTAAGGATGATGATGCTAAGGCAAATGTATGTACATGAAAAGATTGTTGCTCAGCCACAGGCAGGAGGCACAGACATTTATTTGTATAGTATTAGTGATGAATTTGTGTTGACTCTTTCTTGCCAAGACTCCTTGTGACTGAGAGCTCCACTATTTCTGCCGTCCCAGACTATTTTATAAATGTATAAGGACATTCAAGTTCTGGCTAGCATTAAAACTTCTAAATTTTCCATAAAGTGGGTAAAAGAATTTTCCTGGCCAAGACGTATACGAAATGCTAATTTGTATTGACAATTAAATAGAAAAAAGGTGGTGATGGTAGGAGAAAAGATGATTTTATTGGTAATCCTCTTTAAATTTGCTTTTCAGCAAAGCAAAACTGTTGTATTAGACTCAAGTATAGACCCTATAATTTGTATAATTTGTCATCTAAACCAGGACAATTTTGAGAGCAAAAAAGGAGGACCAGAAATAATTTTGAGAGCAAAAAGGAAGACCAGAAATAATAAATTGGACTGTCCCCTGAAAACTAGGACTTACAGCCACCCAACCTCCAGCTCAGACCTGAGGCCCAGAGTTGATGCATGTATTTGGGGGCCAGGGGGGATTATCTATCTGATACTGCTAACAATCTCCTCAGAGAATGAAAAATACAAATCATCATATTTGATGATATGTAGCAAAGGTGTGAAAAATCTTGGCATATTTAGTTCATCCTGAAAATTGTAAATAACAGCAGCCAAGTAAACTTTCTTTTATAAAATAATAAACATATTTGTAAAAAATCACCATCACTAATTAACAACATACACATATTCAATTCTACAATTTTAAATATCACAATAAAAAGGTGCTAAACCTCTCTGTAAGCAAAAGTGCATCACTCAATCATGCATTCCATATTCACCAAGAAAGGACTATTTTATAAGTAATCGAATGGTAGTATTGCCTTTTTTGCTTCACAAAGGGCAACAATGCTCCCCCTACCTTAAAACTGTGTGAGACAGTTCAAGGCATGTATTTATAATTTCTATAACAAGGAAATCCAAAATTTCCCTCAAGAATAAAAAGCAATAAATTAATTCCTAACAAAACAGGGCCAAGTCTAGACCTACCTTGGTAAAATATATTTTAAAGGAACAGGGCCCTAAGAAACCGGTAAGCCCTAATTGTAATGTTGCTACACAAGAGAAGTTAATATGTAGATACCACAATAAAATAAAAGTCTTTTTGAAAATCTTTATATACAAAAATAATTTAAGATGGGATATATATGATCTTAAATAATTTGAAGTAAAACATTAAACTCAAGAGTTTTACAAATATTAAAATATGAAAAACTTAGGAAAGGGAATACCTTTTCTGATACCCGCGTAAGTACTAGTGAGTCCATTCCTCTTTTTCCGGTGTCGATACAGCCAGATGCTGAAGACCATGAGGATGATCCAGCAGGCTGCCCCGATCCCTGCTATGAACGCGGGCTGCTTCACCACGTCTGAGATCTGCTGAGCAAGGCTCACTTGGTCCTCGGGTGACACTGGGTTTCCATGAGAATCTGAAAAGCCATCTTATGATTAATTTGGATTTAAAACTTATAATAATGCAAGCATATGTTTGTGATATAAAACGGCTGTCATTACTTTATTAATTTGGGGATAATGATTTCTGTTTTTCATTCTGCACCACCAGATATCATTAAATAAAACATTTCATGAGGGTTTCAACAAAACTATATTTATTTTGTATATTTCCATTCAAAACAAGTATGGCATCATTTTACAGGATCATACCTATCATACTTATAAAACTGATATAAATACAAAAATATGACACCAAAAAATGAAATACTTGAATGCATGTACAAATGACACATATACAAATAAATAAGGGGTATTGAATAAGATATAATAAGGGGTATAGAAAAGATATAAACTTCCTCAGACTCCTATAGGAAGCTTTAGATATACACTGTAAGACCCTCAACTGTCTTAGAAACACATTCAGAATGGCCTATAAAACTCAGGATCATTAAAACACAATGAGAAATTAAGATAATATTACCATTGAAAGGGTTATGAATGATCTTTCTTTTAAAATAATAACCACAGGCAGCAATAGATATAAGAAAAAAACATTAAATATGCATAAGAATTATCAAATGTTATGAATAGTCAAAAAGGCTTATATATTCTGTTAGCCATTTTGATTCAAGAATTAAAAATTAATGGGATATATGGCTAATAAAATTTACTTATTTTACATTTGCGCTTTAAGCCTCCTAAGCCCACCATTACATCAAGTCACACAGAGCAGTCAGCAAAGTCTCTGTAGAGAACTGGAGGCTGCTGCTCTGTCATCAAAGCAATATCCCATTTTGGTGGCACCAAGTGATGCTAACCCCGAGAATGTCCAATGTGCAGAATTCCCACTACTTTCTGCAGTTTTAATGTTCTTCCCCCACAACATCTGCTGAAACAAGAAGATATTTACCCATTTTGATAGGATTGGTGATTTCTTAAAATTGTTAAATCATTTGACTGTGAAAAATATTCTTGTTTTGAATTCTCATCATTTTATGCTGTCTCATCATCCATTTTGAATTTAAGTTTAACTTTCTCATACCAGAGGATAGTTCTTCTCACCCTGACAGTTTCCAGTCCTCTGTCTCCTTCCCAGTTCCTCAATGTGGTCAATCCAGATATCTGTCTTACACACCTGCATCCCGGTGACCATCTCGCTGTGAGGTATATAGATGCCACCCACTTGGCTTACCCACTGACCCTGCACCCCACACGGACAGTGCAGATATGCCACAGTGACCATTATCAGTCATGGTGTGACCCCATGGAACTTGAGCCATTTGCTCTAAGAACCTACCAATTAGAACTCCCCAAAGCAAACCTGCTTGGGAATTGCCATGAACACCAAAAAGACCTCAGCCCAAAGGTCCTCTCTCTCTGGCTCCCCACCTGCTGGTTGAGCATGTTGCCCCCGTGGTCTCATTGGCCCTTGCTGGCACAACACGCCCTCTTCTCTAATGGATCTGTGAGTAATATGTTGTTCTGTTATTTCACGTGTTTTTGTTGTGTTGCATCCTCTGTGTCTCATCTGACTAATACACCCGGTCCTAACTTTCCTCCCAGTTAAGGCTCTCCTAGAGAGGGGCCATATTGACAGGAATAAACTAGACACAGGTCAGATAAGAGCCGTAAGGGCATCTGCCAGTATAAACAAGTTTCCTGTGACAGGGACATCTGGTCATGGGTTGGACACTTAGGCATTATGCTGTCTGCAAAGATAAAGAAAGATCCTGTGAAAGGCCCAATGTAACCATCTACAACCAAATCCCCTGAAGCCCTGTCAGGGCAGGACTAGAGTTTATGGCCACTTTGCAAAGAGAGACCTCAAGACCAAATTAGAGAGAAATATAACAATTCTGCTCATACAATCTGCTTTAAGATAGAGAAACATTTTCCAGTCAAAAAATACATTTTTTCCAGAAAAATAATTGGTATAGCTCATCATATGCAAATAATATTTCTTAAACAGAAAAAATACCCACAAAATATTTTTTCTTATTAGGTGATATTGCATCTTGATAAGACAACTAGCAGGAAACATCAGCAGCATTCAATGGCTAAGGAAACAGCACTCTTTCCACTACAAAATGGCTAAATTCCTTCTTGTGTTGCATGTGTGTGTGTGTGTGTGTGTGTGTGTGTGTGTGTGGTTTTTCAATTTGCTTTTTTTTTTTTTAACAGAATTTCAGATTTCATTCTATAGAAGGTCAAGGCTGAAAAACCTATTTTCACAAGCAGTCACGTGCCTTCAACTGTTTGTTGACTGAAAGTTGTATTTCATGTTCCAGACCCTTTTGTCTCTGGTTATCCTAAGAGCACTTCATCCACTGAAAGTTCACCAAGCAGACCTATTCTTTTTATTCCGAATACACCCTTTGTATCTGTTAGGTTTATAGATTTCATGACTATTTGTGCAAGGTTACGTTGGGTAGCTTCAGATTTTATGGAAACGGCCAAGAGAGATTCCATGCAAGCAACCAGATGGGCTTAATAGAATAAAGTGCAGTGTGACTAATGAATTAAAACAACTCCTCTTTATCTCAATCTTTGTCTCATTGCAGCTGAGGCTATATTAAGATAGGGAGAACTGAACACATTTATAATCTCAAGAACACCAATTTGACCCTTAAATCCCATGATTTAAATCTTAAATAAATAAAATCACATGTAGTCCTTTTTCCAATTTATCTTCCAAAAATCAGGACTAAAAGTCATGTTATAAAAAATAGGGAAACAACATCAACAGTTTATGGGGTCATCACAATGTAACTTATAATTTCAATTTTAATGAAGTGGGCAAATATTTGAATATAAACTATTTCCTCAATATAAACTTTGTATCTTCCTTTATATCTCATATAACATTGTAACAAATGCATCAAGCAACTTTTTATAGTTTCCTGTATTGTATCAAATAAACCATGAAGTTATTTTTGTTTAAAAGTTGTGTATATAATCATTGTTTTAAAATGTGCTAAATGTATAAGATAAATACAAAAATCAAATTTTGACCCATGGCTTTGAAGAGACTGCAAGCTCTCCCCTAAAGGTTTCATTGGGACTCTCCTAGAATAGAGTTGTTGGGAAGTAGCTTCCTAGTCAGTGACTTAGTTTCGTGGTGACCCCATTCATCTATTTGCAGTCACCATGGGCAGGAGTAACATGCACCATTTCCAGACCTGTACCATTTAAACCCTCCCATAGTCTATGTCTTTCCTTTCCTCCTTTCTGAAGGTCCAGGGTCAACCTTGGAAGCCTCCTGTTAAGGAGGCCAAGAGTCGTCAGCCTATGGTTCTCAAGGCCTATATGGAACAAGTCCCACCCACAATTAGACTTCTGGTAGAATTTATTGTGTTATATGACAGATATTCTGCAAGTATATCTGTTAAAGCAGCTGGCATTGTATTAACAACAGAACATCAATAATACTTTTCCAAATAAATGTGAAGTTCTTTGTGTATCATAACGAAGTTTATCAAAGCCAAATGTTTCTTAATTTTGTTTTAAAATAATTTCTAGGATGTCATCAATATTATTAACATGCAAAAATAGTATGTAACTGCTTGTGAAGTATAAAGATTCATATATCTAGTCCTTTTTCATAATTTAGCAACTGATAAAATATTACTAATGTTTAACTTCTGATCTGGAATGCACAGACATAAAGTTGACTATATACTTCTCGGCACCATTCATAATTTAAATGTCACTTCTTAATATCTGATGCTTTTCTCTCTACTTTTAAGTTGCAATAGTATTTTGTTGCTGTTTTTGTTGTTTGTTTTAGATTTTACTAGTAATCACTTACTAATTTCTATCTTATGTTCATGCCATATTGCCTATTGTGAATTGTGGTAATGAAGGCTTCTATGCCAGGTTTATTTTATTTTTTAAGTTCATCTAACCACTTTTGAAGCACAAATTGTATTCAGCTTTCTAAGTAATCAGCATATAAACGTATTTCAATGCTCTTGGACCTCTCAATCTATCTTCTGTTATAAAAAGCGATCGCCATTTTAAATAAATACTAAATGTGAATATAAATTGCATATTATTGTAAACTTCCAATACTTAGTTTAAGTTTTGCATGAAAGTTTGTTTTTGTTTTAAACCCAAACAACTGCATTCCATGAGAATGCAGACTGTGTCTATTTTCTTCACTGTAGTAACATTGGAACTTAATTAAAAGTACTTGCTGAATAGACAAAAAAATATATTCTATAGGACACGATTAGGAAACCCTGAATACTGATAGACTTTTGCTTCAAATGTCATCTAAAACATGTGCTTGGATAAGTTGAAGTTTAGTTAAGACATCTCTATCTAGTCTACCTATGTTTTAAATAAAGCTAGTATCTTGTTGTAGCTCTAACCCACATGTCATATTTTATTAAACTTTGCAACGGTGGCTCAGCCACATACCGAAGAATCAAAGCAGGACACGGGGTACAATGATAGACCATCAGGGGGGATCTGCACTGGCACTCACCCAACTGGATAAACTGAGGGTCGCTCCTCACTCCTGGCCCGGCACCGGTGCTGGCTGCCACTTCCACACTGTATCGAATCCCAGGAACAAGAGAGGGAATGACCACAGAAAAGGTGGAACCATCTACCGTCTTATTTATATGATATCGAGTTTCATTGCCCAGACACCAAACCTGTAAGAAGTACGCAAGGAATGTCAAGCTGGTATATTATCTCCGCTAATGCGAAGGTTCACAGAAGATTGTGGTTTTAGAGCCAGAGTTCAGACTGATCATGAACCTACCATAAGAAGTTTCTAGAGTCATTTTTCCCTATGATCTTGTTCTGAGAAGACTCTTCTAGTCAAACCCAGTGTTAGTAGTAGCGTCAAGACTTCTTTATACTTTCTCATATACTTTTAAAGGATTATTTCTATCAGGTACATCTTCAAACTTTCACTTGAAGACCCCGGTTCCTAACAGTTCGCATCATTAGATTCTATATCATCCTATATCATTAGGTTTTTGTTCTTTTTTTTCTTAACACAAAGAAATTATTTGCTAGAAAAAAGAAAAGCCATGTATTTCCAGATAAAGAACAGTAACTTTTCTATCATCATTCAACATTTGCATCCTAGGTGTGATGCAAGATGATTAGATATCATAAAACAAAAGGAGTAGGAAACTCTTGAGTCTAGTACCTTACTTACTTCAGCAGTTCTCTGGGATAAAACTACCTGGCACTGTCATTGTCACCTTACATTTTACAAGAAGTACCTTTAGGAGAAGGAGGGAGAGCTTCTGAATAATCAAAAATAATTTGCATAAATATCCTTATTAAAAATAAAACTGCACACAAGGAGTAAGGATCATCCTAGGATTTTATTCAGCCTATGGCATGTTGATCTATTATCAATGAAAGAAAATCAGCACTCTGATCTTATATTTAAGTGGAAATATTAATTCATTTGTCATTATATGAGATCATAAAAAATGACAATACATATTTTATGTGAAAGAAGGACATTCTTATAGTAAGAAAGTTATTATAGTTTACCTCATTGAATTTCATAATGATATTTGTAATAGGAAACTATTTTTAAGAAGTTAAGATTTTTACACTATACTCTAATTCTTATTTTAAATTTCACTAAGTGATTCACCATAGAGCGATTCCTGCAATATTCAAGAACTTGGATAGGTTGCATGACAATATTCGAATTCAGTTTCCATAAGAAAATGATCCATAGAGTAATAAAACATGCTCTATATTCTTTGTTATGTCCTCAAACATTATGTAGGATTAGTTTCAAGTAGGCTATTGTCTAACCTGTAACAGGGAAAGGGATTTAAAATAAATCTAAGAATATCAGTGTCCTCTATCATTTGGGCAATAACCTCTCTTTGAACCTTTTCTTTGAAAGTTAATATTATTTTAATATAATTTCAATATTTAACACCAACAAATGGTCAGACACTATACCAGAATTTGATCATTTCAAAATAAAGACTGTTGTGAACTTTTTTCCCCCAATTACATTATGCAGCTGAACCGAAGCCGCAGACTGATTTTGTACCAGTCAATCAAGTTCTGAAAGGCATTTTATTATTTTAAATTGACCATGAAGTTAAGTGAAATCCACCCTTTTGCATTTCTTCAGGAGAGAAATGAGTTTTGACTCTTAGGGGAAAATGCCTACATTACACAATTCCGCTTGAGAGCTGAGACATCACCTCACTTTAAATCCTTAAAAATCTTCTATAACAGTCTATTTTTCTGGACTGAAACATAGTATCCTGTCACTCCCAGTATTGAAATAACCTTGAAACTCATAAGAAAGCACTTAAAAGTATAGAGACTTTTACCTCTTAATGACTCAATTACCCTAGAAAATCTTATCTGAAATACCTTAAAGGCTTAAAGCATCCACAATACATTTATGGTAGTATTTTAAATACTTTTTAAAAAATGTACTGTTAATGTACACAAATTCCATAAAGAGGTTTTCAATCTGCTTTTAAAAATTATTTTAAAATAAAATATTATATTTAAAATTAAGCTCAGGACACCTGGTTATTGTACAAATTAATTTGCTGCACAAAAGAGCATTTTAGTCTTTATTTGGGCCTTCACTAAGGATGTACATCAGAATCACTCAGACAGATTTACCAAAATATATATGCAAAGACTCTTGTCAGACCAACTTGATCAGAATCTCTGAGGGTGGTGACCAAGCATCTGTATTTGGAAAATAATTCCACAAGTGATTCTGCTGTCAGCATATAATTAAAAATAGCTGATCTAACTGGAGAAGGTACCTACCTTCCTAATAGCAGTTTCATATCAATGAGCGCAGTTTATTTATTTATTTATTTATTTTTTTTGAGACAGAGTCTCACTTTGTTGCCCGGGCTAGAGTGAGTGCCGTGGCATCAGCCTAGCTCACAGCAACCTCAGACTCCTGGGCTTAAGCGATCCTACTGCCTCAGCCTCCCGAGTAGCTGGGACTACAGGCATGAGCCACCATGCCCGGCTAATTTTTTTTTGTATATATATTTTTAGTTGGCCAGATAATTTCTTTCTATTTTTAGTAGAGACGGGGTCTCACTCTTGCTCAGGCTGGTCTTGAACTCCTGACCTCGAGCGATCCACCCGCCTCGGCCTCCCAGAGTGCTAGGATTACAGGCGTGAGCCACCGCGCCCGGCCTAATGAGTGCAGTTTAAAGTACTTGCACCTAAGAGATAATCTAAGTATCATAATTTAGCTAGTAACTAGAAAAATACTCAGGCATTAAGAAAAATATAAATCAGTGTCTAGAGAAGTACATGCATTGAAGTTAAAATTTTTCTAGTATGTGGTATGCTTTTATATGTGTTAAAAAAAAAAAATACAAATGAGGCCAGGTGCAGTGGCTCACATCTGCTATCCTAGCACTTTGGGAGTACAAGGCAGGAGGATCATTTGCTTGAGGCCAGGAGTTCAAGACCAGCCTGGGCAACACAGCAAGACCCCCATCCCTACAAAAAAATGAAAAATTTAGCTGGGTGTGGTGGCACTTGCCTATAGTCCTAGCTACTCAGCAGGCTAAGGGGGAAGTATTGCTTGAATCCAAAAGCTTGAGGCTGCAATGAAATATGATTGCACCACTGCACTCCAGCGCGGGTGACAGAGTGAGACCTTGTCTTTAAAATAAAATAAAATGAAAGCCAAAAATAAAACAGAGAGAGAGAGAGAGAAAATACACATGAAATCCGTTTTCTACTGAGGTTTTCCTGATTCAACTTATCAATTATTCATTTACCATAGCTCATTAAGACTATCTTATAATACAGATTCATTTATCAGATAAGGTCAAATACATTCTTTTGACGAAGTCTCATTTCTCTTAATTAGTTTTTGATGCACCATGGCATGTCTGAAAATATTTGCTTAAAATAAATCTAGGTGAGACTGTCTATATTCATTAAATAGAGCTAATAAATTCACAGGTAAAAATAATTATTCAGAATTATTAGATTAAATCACTTGACAACACATTACATATTTTAAAAATTCACATGAACATGCAGAAATGTATAATTGAATTTCCTCTGAGACATGAAATTTTGTTTAGAGACTAAAGGTTTATAGAAAAAATGATTTTCATACACACTGAAATAATTTTTACAACTCAGCTCTAAAGTTATATAATTTCAAAGATGTAGAAAAATAAAGTAAACCATTTCTGACACAATGTGACTCATGGCCAATTCCATAGGGCAATCCAATCCTGCAAAATATGTTTAAGCTATTTTTGGGGGGAAAAAGATATTTTTAAAATTTAAATTTGTTGTTTGTGCGAATTAGAAAGAGCTGTGTATTTTGTGGCCACTTAGATTTTCTATTGTTTAAATTTTTTTTTCAAATAATTTTCAACTAGTTTTCTAGCACACAAAAAATTACTCCACTATCACTGAATAAACAGGAAAAATGTTTTAGAAATAATTTTACATGTTGCTATTGGGACCAGCAGATGGCGCCAAATATCCATAAACAATTTAACCAGCTTTCTTTTACTTTGTGGATGGACGGGGGTATTCACCTGTAAATTAATATACATGTATTACCTTATATTCTTGGACCATTCCATTTTGAGTGTCTTCTGGAGGTGGCTGCCAGCTAACAAGAATTGCAGTTCCATTGCCATCATTCTTTGATACAGTTACACTTTGGGGTGGGGCACTGGGGGCTATTAAATTGTTTTAAAAAGTAGATTATATTAGAATGTGCAAAAGAATGTTGAAAGCAGGCAATTAATATTTAAAACCCAAGAATAACTATATTAATATTATATCAATATATGCATGTGTTTTAAAGATGTATCTCATCCAGGTCTAAATACTCCCAAACTACTCAAGTTTTTTCTCAATATTGCTAACCTACTGTTATTATGAATTTTCCATAAACAAAGTTAGATACATTATTTCCATGTAATATCCCAGGATAATTCCTATTTCTCTGACCTTGTAACCCTAGTCTCATGTTCTCTCTAAAATTGCTCAAAACTATGAAGATGAATGCTTATTAGTCACGGTAATCATTTATATAGTCAAAGTGACAAAGACATATTAGGAAAAATTCTGTTTTTTTAAGAGTACAGTTGTCACATGTAACTTTTTACCTTAACATATATATTAATGTTTAATTTCCAGTTGTAGGGTGGCCTGCCATACTGGTTTGCCTACAATTACAGGGTTTCCAGAGACATGAGGCATAAGGAGAAAATGCTAACCCCAGGAAGTCCTGAGCAAACCAAAACATTATTCACGTTATTTACAAATTATGGATCAAAATAGCATTCTATAAATGAATGGAAAATAATGAATTGAAAGCAAATTGAAAACAATTCCATCTTTAAATGTGAATCTTAGTTCCAAATAATTAAATATTCTCTGTATATGCCACTAAGTAATGTAATGTTCACATTTACACAATGTTATATAGGCCACCATTGAAGCAAGTCAATTGTCACCGCATTTCGTTTTTTCTACTTCTAATTAAACAAATTCTCTTAGCAAAATATATGTTCAATATCAAGACTGGTAATAATTAATACTGCTATTACCATTTTAGCAATGTCAATTAAGTTAATAAAAGTCTAACAAATATACTGCAATGCACAGAAATCACACACTTCATCATACTTGCCTTCTTCTAGGGTTTTGGCAAACTTGATTTCACTATCTGCTCCTTGAAATTCATTAAAAAAAGGGCGAGCCTTAATTTCATAGTTGACTCCCTTTTTGAGATCAGGGATAACCACACTATTTTTGGTTGGGGTCCTCACTTCAAACACTAACCACTCCGATTCACCATGGTTTGCTCCAGATGGCCGATAGAGAATCTTATATCCTTGAATATACTGAGATTGTTGGTCCACCTATTAAAATGACAAAAAAAGATGCAATCATTTATATCTTTTTATTGGTTCATTGGAAAACAATGAAAATTCAATATGATAAAATGCAAAAAAGTCTATCTGGCTTCACCCCACGTTTTTCTCATTCACATAAATAGAATACTAAAAAATAATCCACTATCTTTTGTAAGGTGACATCAATTTCTATGAAATTAATTTCTATGCTTCATGCAGAAATGTGAGGCATCATGGCAGTTCTGAGACACACCTAGAGGCATGCCACAGTCAAGGGGATGGATGAGGAAGCACAATGTGTTTTTACTATTTTCTAATTTTAAAAGCCTACTTCATACTACGTGAGAATACGTCTAAGTTTTAAAAAATCCATGTGATAATGGTCCTATCATAAGTTAAATACTCATAGTTAATCCTTGGTGTTTCTTCACCCTGAGAATGGTAAAGTTCACTATTATAGCATGATAGAAAAAAATATGCACACGATGGAACTTTCGTCTGTTTAAAGCCAGACCACTGCTACCATAGCAAACGGTACTCACATTATAAAGTTATTACTGTAGAAGGAGGAAACAGTTAAATTACATATATGATTCTTTATATATAATGACTTCACGGAAGTCACATTTATTAAAAGTGAGGTCAAATATTGCAACAACAACTCACTGTCCAGTGCACTTCAATTGAAGAGGAAGAAAGGATGGTAGGGTTGTGGAGGTGCAGGACAACATTTCCCAGTTCTCTCTGGACCTGCTTGTGGTCTACCCCCTGACTTGTTGGTGGAACATCTGCAACGATTCAAGAAGACTGTGTCAGGTCCTACACAATGTTACCACATGGAATGAAACCACGGTGAAACAATCCTTTCATTCAGCGTAACTCTCAGAAAAGGAGAAGCCAGTCTGTGATACGGAATAAAATAGGAACAAGTTAACCTTTTTATTAGGATGAGAGAGAGAGATAAAGAGCGCAGGCACCCATGAGCATGTAGAAAGCCAAAAAGAGTAGGAAGCAAAGATAACAATGGCAAATAGCAACGTTTAACAGCTCCTCCTACCATGTAATGATCAGTTTCTTGCAAAGAATGAGGACACTAGTGCAAGCCCTCTGAGTTTGTTTTAACCTTCTGTAGTGATCCTAACTACACAAGAGAGAAAAGAGTCGGAAATTACAGCAGAGTGGCTGGGCAGTGAAAAAAATGGAGAAGTGCTAAGTGAAAAGCAAGCACAAAAAGAAGTCAGACACCTCACATCATATAAAATAAACTTGGATATTTTCCCAAATATGATATATGGTAAGTTAGTGACTACAATGGGGGATACAGAAGCCAGCAATTAATAAAATAAATCTAATTAGATTCATGAGAAAAGAGCACTTAATAGATGATGGTTTAGTTATTGTATCAGAGTAAAGAAAGTTTAATAAGGATTTCTTAATCTCAAAAACCTCCGAATTTTAGAAAGGAGAACACAGTAAGAATTAAAGTGGTACTAGAGTTAATTTATGTTGCACTTTTTTTTTTTTCTGACAATAAGTGGGTTTGTTAAACTTATTGAAGTCTGTACTCAACAAAAACTGCCCATTTCTAAAGAGGTATTCTAAATACATATGTTTTGCTTTTTTTAAAATTATAAAAGAGAATACAGGATGAAGAAGAGAAGAAAGCAGAGATTTTTTTGCCTCTAGATTTCTCCTTCTCTGAGTATTGTACTTTTGTACATGTTGTAGGTTATTTGCCATCCCATAAAAAATGTAAATGAGAAGTTAGTTTTCTGAATGATTAAACACCTTCAAAGAACTGACCATGGACAGAAAGCAAAACCTTGAATATTACAAATGAGATTGGCAAGTATCTCTGATGGAGTCCAGAGAAGCCAGGCAAGTGGAAGAGATGAAAGATCAAAGGTGATATGGATAGCAGTCACCAACCAGTTTCATGGAAGACAATTTTTCCATGGACTGGGGTTGAGGGGCTGGTTTTGGGATGAATCAAACACATTACATTTATTGCGCAGTCAAACCTCTTTGCTACTGATGATCTGTGTTTGCAGCTGGCCCCTGATGCTAGCATCACAGCCTCAACTCCACCCCTGATCATCAAGCATTAAATTCTCATAAGGAGCGCACAACTTAGATTCCTCATATGTGCAGTTTGCAATAGAGCTTGCACTTCTATGCGAATCTAATGCTGCAGCTGATCTGAGAGGAGGTGGAGCTTATGCAGTGATGTGAGCATGGGGAGCAGCTATAAATACAGATAAAGCTTCGCTCACCTCCGGCTATGTGCCTGGTTCCTAACAGGCACAGACCAGTGGGGACCGCAACTCTTACATATTATTTGATTGTGTGTGTGTGTGTGTGTGTGTGTGTGTGTGTATACATACGCATGTCTATACATACATATGTATGTATGTGTGTATATATAATATATAAATTAAGTTTATAAATAAGCAAAATGAGAAAAACAACTGAGATAATTCAGACATCTCATACTCTATTATACCTTACCAATGTTGTTGGCTAATACGGGCCCTCAGGTTAACTATCATCACAGCCTACAGCTAGAAAATGCTGGACTGTCACCTTTCCATCTCTTCCTTACTTACTGGTTTCAATAGCTCCTATGACAAGCTACCATTTATCTCTAGGGTAAGAGTGAAGTACTTGGAATAAAACAGATGTGGGTTGGCACTCCACCCACCTTGGCCACTTAAAAACCAGTGACATTGGGAAGATTTCTCAACCTCAGTATTCTTCAGTTTCCCAGTGGTGAGAGCACATGCAGTTACTCCTGAAGACTGTTGCAAGAACTGCCTTGTGGTAAGGAATAAAAAGACGTTTTCTTTTTTTCTTTTTATTTTTCACTGTTAACTAATTTTTCCGGTAAATCTATTATCATGACAGAAGTATAAGCTAGAATTGTAACCACATTAACTTCTGTCCAATGTTTCACATTGAAGTAATAATATCACAGAATCATAAATATGAATTATTAAGATAAACCTCTGGCATCCCAAGAGACAACTTAGCTTTAAGTTAATGCAGCTTTGCAAATGACAAGCACATTGAACAGGCACTGATTCCAAGTCTCTGTATCTATCGAAACAGTTCTCTTCACAATGGTAATTCTAATCCCTATAATTTATTCATCTCAGGATACACTCCAAATAGTGCCTTTCTTGAGGGCAAGGGTCAGGCCAATTTTTGTGGAGCCATAGTACCTAGCACAGTGCCATATATGGAGGAGGTACTTAATAAACACAAGTTGGATTAAAATGTATTAGTGTATGGAAAGCACACATTATATCAGCTTCCAAACATTTCCCTCATCTGTAAGCTCTCATCCTCAGGGACTCATTTGTCTTTTAGGAAGTATCTTCAAATGCAGAAATAACCATTTTATAGGTAATTACCATAATTACCATCTTAATCCTTAATTTCTTTGGTTTGGGAGTAACCTGCTAGTCAATCTCTTCATGAAAATTCCTAGATTCCCACACCAGTGTAACAATTTTGGCAATAGCAGTTTATATTATTTTAGAAAATTTTACATTGGAGAGAATAATGGAAAGTAAGGCATTTATGAATGGATCCATTTATTGTTCTTGTTCTCCTCCTCCTGAAAAAAATCTATTGTGATATACAAGGTCTTTACCAACATTTAGCCTTAGACTTAAAGGAAACCTTAGATATTGCTCTATACAAATGCTTCCCCAATATTAAAACTCCCTATACACAGGCTCTGAGGGGAGATTATCTAGGCCCTGCTCATTTATAATAACTGGTATCTTCTTATACATATTACATATATACTGTTACATTTTATGTGTGCACACACATATTCTTTAAAAAATAGAGCTCAGGAATGCTGCATGGATAGGACACGTGGGTGAATAACAGTAACAGTGGCAGCAACCACTACATCCAGGTAATCATCCTTACCTGCCAGCTACTTGTCTCATCTTCCTCGCATTATCAAAGCTTACCTTTGGGAAAGCACATCTTGATTACCCTGTGACAAGGCTCTAACTCCAACTGTGCACCTTTAACTTTTGACCCCAGCACTTTCATAGATCTCTCTACTTGGGGAAGACTCTTTTGTAACCATGTTTCAGAAATGGTTATAGAAATCATACCTACTCCCTTATGAATTAACTTCCAACAAGTCATTCCTGAACTTCCTCCTCGCCCTGGCTTTTCTCCTTACTGCGTATGCATTTTGTACCCTCCAATGGGATTTTTTGCAGGTTCTTCTCCAGGTTCCTACTATGGCTATCATCCCAGGCTTACAGTGTCTCACAAGAAGTCCAAGAATTAAACAATATAATCTGCCTCAGTGTTAACTTCTACTCACTGGTTCTTTTCTGTTGCCTGGAGCTAGAAGATGTATACCTCTTCCACCTGGCAGTCTCTTAAAATGTTAAGGAAAGAATGTCATGCTTACTCTGACTTTATTACTTTCTGAACTAACCATGTCCAGATCCTTGAATTTCTTTTCCTATGATGTGATTTTTAGCTTTTCATGCAGCCTCCTCAACTGTCTTCATTGTGTTCTTCTTAAAAGTGTTAAAAGTCTCTCTGAAAATGTAGTGCTTAGAACAAACACGTTATTACATTCATGATCTGACCAGTTTTGAGTAAAGGGGCGAGGGGGTAGGGGGAAGATTACAAGATCCAAACATAATTCTGCTAATGCCAGCTAAGACCACATTTGTTTATTTGGTAACTACATTTCTCAGTTGGTTCAGATGGGTGTTAATAATTGACTTCAGACTGCCCAGCCCCGATACTCTGACACACTCACATATATTCCCCTTAAACCTCTGTCTTCAGGCTATCCTTTCACAACTAATTTTTTAAACCTAAATCAAGTACCAGGCTTTTTAATTTGCCCTATTAATTTTCATTTTGTTAGCTCTGGCCCATCATTTCAGTCTGTTGAGACATATTTAATTCTGATTCTCTCATTTGGCACCCTAGCTGTCTTTCTCAGTTTTATGATGTTCACCAATTTTATGAACTTTCTTTATTTTCAGTCCAGACACTGAAAGAAATATAAGTCCGATAACAGAATCTTATGGCACAAAACAGGAAAAAAAATATTGAATCTTGTATATGTACATATTGCTTAGTTAATTTAATCTTTGTCCAATCCTGAGGAGTGGGTGTATACTGAAGCTCAGAAAAACTGACTAACTTGCTCTAGGCCACACAGTTAGTAGATTGAGGAGCTGAGATGAAAATGTTTTCGATTTCAAAATTGTACACCTGTTTTCCTATATTTCCAGTCTTACAGTTGACATCGATTCATTGCACTTAGGTTGTTCCATGCGCTATGGATATATGAAGGCAAGTTGTTTAAAATCCTTAAAAGACTCAAAATAATGTTCAGATAAAATGCTAACTACCTCCTCACTTACAAATGAGTATATATATTACAAATTCATAAGAGTATATGACAGAATAGCATTAAGCAGTAGTCAATCAAACACTTTCAGTTAGAGTCTACTGGATAGAGACCACTGTACTGGGGACAAAAGTTTAAATTCATTTTACAGATGTCATAATTTCTGCATTCTTTTCAAATGCATATCTAATATTGAAAACCTCAAACTGCCTCCAGGCGGGCTCCAAGTAGAATAAAGCTCTTGGTGAGGTGACTCATAATAGCAAATATAGGCATTTGGGTGCGTTAAATTCACACAACAAGAGACAGACATGGGCATGTCCTACGACTTGGTTTGCTTTCTCTGTGATTTCTGAAACAAAAGTCCTTCCAAAACGATTGTTTACATACAGCCCAGAAAAGATAAAACATGAAACATGGCTGGCAGACCCACTTCCAAACTAGGAAAAAAGTTGTTTAAGTTCTTTCACTCATCTTATGTATGACTTGTTTCTATTATTAAAACAAAGTTACAATTTTTTCCTTTGGAAATGTATACCTCAAGATAGAGACATGATATCTCTGGATGTTGAGAAAAGAAGTGTTCATTTCTAATCACTCCCCTCTAAAATTATCTTCCTTTACTTACATAAAAACAAGTACATTTCACTGCAATGACAGTTATGTTTTTTTTTAAAAAAGGTAAATGTTGATTCAAATTCATCTCTTTTTTTCCCCAATGTATCATTTTTACTCCTATTAGAGCATTAAAATAATAGGATGAACAAGAGGGCAGATAGGAGGAAATAATCTGTTGAAAGCTAAAAATAATTTGTATTCACAAAAGATAAAAAGCAGTATATCTAAAATGTGGTCTGAATGAGCAAAATCTCTAGTTTCAGATGTTTTTTAAAGCAGCTTTAAACATGCCCGTTTTTCTTTTAATCTGTTTCTTTAACCCACTTTGACCAAACTATAGGTGTTTTCCATTTAAAACTTTCATATATCATGGCTCATGTAATTGACAATGGAATACAAGACAAATAACATAAAGACCTAAAATATGTTTTCCATGCATGGTAGGAGATTAACTGGGAAGAGAGACTAAGAACTAATTTCCAAATATCTCTTACATCTGTGTGATTTCAAGAGAGTTTTTTACTTGATTAGGGTTGCAATTCCAAAAATTCATCCAGAAGGTTATGAGTACTGAATTTAAACATAAATAAAATGTATTCAATTTTAAATGCAATGATAATATGATTAAGATTTTATACCCACAAGTAACTATATGTTAAGAAACCAAATAGAATATTTATATTTTAGTGGATTTGTATTTTTATGAGAAACAGTTCTCATCAATCTTATCTTGGTATGCTTAGTCCAGAAAATAATAAAGTTTGTAGATACTGTGTTTGTGTATTAAAGATTAATTAAGCAACTTGGACAACAGATTGTAAATACACAATCTTAGCATGTAATACAAATGATTTGGCTGTGCAATTATAACACGTAAGGATAAGTATGTGTCATAAGGTTAAGTAAATCAATACTTACCTTGTGTTTTCACTGGATCTGATATTTGGCTTGGATCACTAATTCCATATGCATTAGCTGCCCTCACAAGGAAGAGGTAAATTGCATTAGGTTTGAGTCCTTTAATGGCAAATGTTTCTGTTTTCACATTCTCTGCTACGGTCTGCCAGCTGCTACCAGAAGCATGGCTAAGGATAGACACACAAATTAGAACATGCATATTTAACGGTAAATTAAAAAAAAAAAAAAAAACAACTAGGAGACATCCTCTTCACTCTACCTGAAGGCTTCTATGATATAAGACGTTGGAGTTGCTCCCGAATTCAAATTTGGTTGCCATGACAATGTTACAGTATTTCTGCTGACATCTGTAACTTCAGGTTTTGAGGGGGCACTAGGGATTAAATTTGGGTCAGTGGGTCTTGGAGGTTGGACTGGAACTCCAAATTCTAACATGCGAGAGAAAGATAAAGATGTTTACACAAATACAGATAAGCATATATATGTAGATGACATATCCATACATAGACCTATTCTGGGACCAGGACATTTAATTCATCAATTTACCAGTAAGTAAACAACTGCATTTTAAGCTTTATTTTAAGGCAGAAGTACTATCTACTTTACCTTGAACTTCAATGTAAGCGCTCCATGTCGCTTCGCCACTGGGGGTTGATGCAATGCAGGTGTACCGACCAGTGTCGCCCAGCTGAGAAGGCAGACAGAAAATAAATATTTGGAACAATCAAGAGCTCACTGGGCTGGAAAAGCAATTACAGATTTGTATATGGTCCTTGAACATGGATAACTACATTAAAATGTGCTAACCAGAAACTTCCTCTGAATATATTTTTATTGAATGTGAAGGAAAATATTTCATGAAGACAGAAAAAAAAAGAGATCTTATGTGATTATTCTAATTGTATAATAAACACATAATTTTTATTTGCATTAACATATCATTATCAGTGTCAGGAACAATAAGTAATTACTAAGGTATATAACTTCAAAAGGTTAATATTTATTGCTAAATTATATCTTTATGTTTGATAAGTCACATAATAAGTCTCATAAGGTTTAGCCAGTGACTATTCTTGCTTTTTCCTATTTTATCAAAGATATACCTATACGGATATATGAGATCAACAGATATTTATAGAAGCAAGATAGGCAAAAAAGGATTTTCTCTTAAAGTATTCAAGTCCTTTTGTTTCCCCCCATTTTTTTTTAACCTATAACTTAAGGCAGTTTAAGAAGTATAAAGCCAAACTCTAGCTAGAATGAACATTCTCTCTTTCTTCTAAAGACTGAATGACAGGAAACAAAACACTGGTCACACATCTAATTTAAAATCAGCATCAGCATAATAAACACATACACCTTTGCTTAAGCTAATAACTCTATCTGCAAGTAACATTTGATAAAGCAAGAATGCTGTCATCTTGCTCTGGCAATTTTAACAACAAAGTCACAATCATTGTCACAAATAAGTACAACATGTTAACATTTGTGGCACATAAAGTGAACTGTGATGCTGATCCAAAATTCCGAAGGAGCCACCTACAACAGGCAATAAAGTAATTGAAAGTTATGTTTATTGCTATAAAGATTATTCTTTCACATGCCTCGCTTGGGAACTTGTCTGATCTTGACCTAAAAAGTAAAAGGAGAATCAAAACAAAACAACACAGTGCTGAAATAATAGGCATGGGATATGATGTCCTGGGAAGGTAAATCCCTAAATTGTTCCCACAAACCTGTAGGCTTTCAATCATCTAATATTCTGATTTGAAATGTGCACTCAGAGTGTACATTGCTTTATAGCTTTTGTTTGCATGTATAGTAGTTTGTACTTGCAAAATGCTGATCCAATTGCTTACAATAGACGAACTGTTTAAGTACATTGCATACAAAATGGTACTGGAAAATATCTTGAAAATTACTTTATGGAATGACTGCATCATACCACTACTTGGAAGGTATTTATTCTCCCACAAATCCCCATCTGCTTTCCTCAGTTGGTTCTTAGAAATCTTTTTTTCTCCTCCAAATCACCTTAAATTACTTGCTGTGGGCTAAATTATGAATCAAATAATATCAAATATACACAATGAAATGTCTGCAAAAATAAAGCATCAAATTTAAAAAATCTATTGATACTTATAATTCAGCATTTTATTACATCCAAAATTTGAAATTTCAACACAAATTATTAGAGGCAAAAACAAAGTGGAACAAAACAGGAAGCCCAGGGTGTTATTCCAAGTTACCTTAGCATATCGGATCTGCAGCATTCCGTTCTCCACCTGTTTGATTCGAGAATCCTGGGTTGAAACAAGGACTCCATCCTTTCTCCACAGAATTGTGGGCAGTGGACTGCCTGTGGCCACACAGCTGAGGACTAAAGTGCCATCTACTGCTACAGTCTGATTCACAGGACCTTGTCGAATAACTGGGGGAGGCCGGTCTGCAATCACTGCCAGAAGAAACAGCAGAAAATAGATTTCTACAACTGGAAGCAATTTTCTAATCATTCAAGCAACAGCAGTTGCTCTAGGCTTCGAAACAAACTAAAGATAATTAAACAAGTAATTAAAGTAGGAGACATGCATTAATCAGAATGCATTTATATGATGCACTGATTCAGAATATAAAAATGAGATACAATGTACTCCTTTCAAATGACCAACCAGTGATTGAGTTTGTTACATTGTCAAGGGACATATTTAATTTAAGAGCTCAGGAACTAAATTAGGATTG